>NC_082685.1:17654952-18351952 GCF_949987515.2 Delphinus delphis
TCAGCTCATTCCATACATATATAATCCGTTACTGTGATGGGTGAGGCCATAGTCCCCAGTTATTCAATCCAACCCTAATCTAGGTGTTACTGGGAAGGTATTTGTAGACGTGGTGAAGGCTCTCAGTCAGTTGACTTTAGTGAAGGGAGCCTGTCCTAGACAATCTGGTGGGCCTGGTTCAATCAGCTGAAAAACCTTAAAAGTATATCTGCAGCTTCCTTGAGGAGAAAGACGTTCAGCCTCTGGTCAGCAGCCTCAGCTTGTGCACAAGAGGTTCATTTTCCCCTTGCTGATGGGTGGCCCTGCAGAATTTGCACTCACTCAGCTTCCTGCAGTCTGATTATGGCTGCAGAGGCCCTGACACTCACTCCCTCCTCTCTAGGCCCATCTGCCACCTGTATGCTTGGAGTCAGAGCTTACCATCCCATCTTCCTCGGGACCCACCCTCCCTGACAGCAAGGCACAGCAAGCTTGCACCCTTCTCACTTGTACAGTGTGACTTTCTGTGACACACATGACATGCTCACATCTGCCATCTCATTTGTAACATTCTGTGTCGTGTTCTCTCTCTGAAACCACCATGCCTAACATAAAACCCACGAATATGGTAGAGCTCCATAAGAAGGAGGATTGTTTTCAGGACTGTAGGTACCTGGCACCATGCCTGGCACAGAGGGATTCTCCAACAGCACTGTCAGAACCAACAGCCCACGGTGCTCTGCATCTGGTCCCACCAGCCAGGGCCTCCTCCCTCCTCTCACTGCTGAGGCTCCTCCCAGAGGAAAACAGCAGTGAGGGGGACTCAGAGATTTGGGGTATCAGAGAGGCTACCCAGCTGAGCTTGCAAATGGCCTTTCCTGAAGGGCCCTTCTGGTCAGGATCTTATGTTGGCTGGTACAGTGTACATTCTTGGCCCTTTTATGGGCCAGCTTCTGAGCCCTGCCTTGAATGAGGGGCCAAAGAAAAATCTGGAAATGTAAGTTTCTAAATTAAGAAAGTAAGTTTCTAAATTAAGTTTTTACATTAACATTTCCAACATTTTGATACCTATGGGACCAGATCTATTATCAAGCAATTTCTTTTTGAAACTTGAAGTCATCTAGAATAACATCAAAATATTCATATGTTAGGGAAACAGATTACATATTGGAATTGAAATCAATCACTTAAGAGGAAAAAAGAAAAGGAACTGGAATAGTAACAAACATATCTCTTACTTTATTTTTTGTTTTTGGTTTTGGTTTTTCTTTGCGGTAGGCGGGCCTCTCACTGTTGTGGCCTCTCCCGCTGCAGAGCACAGGCTCCGGACGCACGGGCCCAGGCGCTCCGCGGCATGTGGGATCTTCCCAGACTGGGGCACGAACCCATGTCCCCTGCATTGGCAGGCGGACTCTCAACCACTGCGCCACCAGGGAAGCCCATATCTCTTACTTTAAACAAACTCTAGCAATCGAAGTTAATAAGAAAAGACTATTACTTGTTAGAAAAATCACTATAACATAGAAGAAATGTCACCTATAATGCTAGTATTAGAATATTTTATGACTTTGGGATTCCTTAAGCAGGGCTCAAAAATAAACTTAAGGGGAAAAATGGTAAATCTGACCATAGCAAATTAAAGATTTCTGTAATGGAAGCTGACAATCTAGGAGAAGTATTGGTAGCTTCTAAAGTCAACAAGGGATGAATATCTAGAATGAATAATGAACTACTGCAAATCAGAGAGGAAAAAAAAAAAGCCCAGTAGGGGAAAAAAAAAAAAAAAAACCAGAACAAGCAACCCACAGAGCAAAATCTGTGGGACCAAAAAGCAACTAAAAGGCGTCAGATGCTCCAATCAAAAAAATAAAAATACCTTTGAGATACCACTTGACATCAGTCAGAATGGCAAAACCGAGAAGTCAGATACCACCAAGTTATTCTATGCTAGGGAGGAGGCTGGGACCTGGGGACATATCCACATGTCCTGCCACCCACACTAGAACCTCAGGCCAAACTCAGCTATACCCTCTATGCCCCACAGAGACCTAAAAGAGGATACTGCAGCCATAATGCCAAGAAAAGCAAGGGTTTCACAATACTTCTGGGATGCTAAAAAAAAAAAAAAACACACAGAAACTACACTGCGTAATTTTCAAAAATTCTGATATCCAAATGCCCATCTGGAAGGTGGGCTGGGAATACCTCAATTAAGTGCCAAGAAAACCGAGTGTGATGCTGGGTCAGGGGAAGGGACTGGAGACACACCAGAGCAGGTGGGGATGATGCTAGTTAAGGCCCTAAAGTGTTGGTTCTCAAATCAAGCAGAGGAAAGAGGTGAAAACATCTAACTTGGAGCTTTCCTTTGTTCTGAAAGCATCACCAAAACCATTTCCGACCTATTTGAAAAGGCACAGCTCTCAAGTACATGATAAACCTGAGTGATTTGAGACTCAGGTGGCAAGTACTAAGGAAAATGGTCTGAAATTATTTTTATTTACAAACAAATAGGCAGTCACTAGTGAGCTGAAACTGGCAGTTGCTCTATGTGATGCATCACAGCAACGCACCATGGGTGTGTTGAGTTTGACTGTGACTTTAGAGGTCTTGCGCACGGATTGTTTTGATGATCACTCACCTGCATGCCAGACTGAGTAGCCCTTCTCTGCTAGGGGAGAGGTTCTAGTGCTTCTGAGCATCAAGGCATCTTCTAAAAACTCGATCTTCTTGCTGAACTGCACTTCCAAAATGGGGATAACCTCTGGCATCTTGGCAGATATCAAACGATAAGCTATATCTGGCTTCCCAATGAACCGCTGGCGGATGCTAATTTCATAAGGTGTATGAACCTTGATGTCATCTACTTCTTCTCTTTCAAATCTGTGCATGAGCAAAGAATCTGAGTTGTGGATTTCCAACCCAGAAACAAAGACGGTGAGCCTTCCTGGTTTAACATGAGATTCTGTTTTTTGGGAAATAACAGCAGGAATTTTGATCACTATCCCTTCTTTTCCAAAAGCTTTGGAACTAGCCATTGAGGCGTCCCACTTGGGCTTTGTTTCTGATGGCATCTTCCAAAGCTTGAAGCTAAAGGGCCACCAAGAAGGAGACTCCAGTTCTGTCAGCAGCCTAAAAAAGCAAACACAACACAGAAAGTAGTCAATGAGTTAATTTTTTTTTTTGAAAACTGTTTTGACTTTTATAAAGAATGTTACCATTTTATAGTTTTCTTTTCCACAAGCACTCCATAAAGCAGGCATTATTATCCCCACATTTTAGAAAAGAAAACTGAGGCTAAGAGCAGTGGGACATTTGCCTACAGATACAAAACTAACCAGAAGTAGACACACAACAAAAACACACATCTTGTGACTAGAATATTGCTCTTTTCACACTTGACCTGGTGTAATTTTGACCAAAATAAATCCTGATCATAATCTCTAGAGAGCTGTCTAATAGAACTTTCTTCAGTAATCTGTATTGCCTAATCCAGTAATGGGGACATGTGGCTACTGGGCACCTGAAATGCAGCTAATGCAATGATGAATTGAATTTTAAACTTTTTTTTTTTTTTTTTTTTTTTTTTTTGCAGTACGTGGGCCTCTCACTGTTGTGGCCTCTCCCATTGCAGATCACAGGGTCCGGACGCACAGACTCAGCAGCCATGGCTTACGGGCCCAGCCGCTCCGCGGCATGTGGGATCTTCCCAGACCGGGGCACAAACCTGTGTCCCCTGCATCGGCAGGCGGACTCTCAACCACTGAGACACCAGGGAAGCCCTAAACTTAATTTTAATGTGGCTAGTGGCTACCATATTGGACAACTCTAAATTAACCACTAATAATATCCAGAGATATATCTAAAAAGACAATAAGAGAGGAAAACGGTGGAAGCAGGAAAGGAAAAGCAAAGGAACAAAGATCAAATGGAATAAACAGAAAACAAATAACAAGATGGTGGAATTATCACAACCATATTAGTAATCATACTAAATGTAAGTGGACTAAATTCTCTAATTAAAAGGCAGATTGTCAGCCTTTAAAGGCAGATGGTCAGTCTATAACAAGACACAGTTATATCTTGTCGACGAGAAGCAATGTGAAATATAAAGATACAGATACACTGAAAGTAAAGGGATTGGAAAAGTAAAGTAAAAAGAATCATGTCAAAAGTAAACTTTAAGACAAGGAGTGTTACTGGGGAAAAAGAGGGACAATGCATAATAATAAGAGGATCAATCCAAAAGAGAGACTTAATGATAGTAAATATGCGTGCATCTAATAACAGAACTTCAAAATTCATTAAGCAAAAACTGGCAAAACTAAAAGAAGAAATAGACAACATACCTGTAGTTGTAGATTTTAACAAACTGCTCTCCACAACTGATACAGCAAGAAGACAAAAGTAATTAATAAGAATATAGACATTTTGAACAACACTATTCAACCATCTCAAACCTGACTGATATTTACAGAAACATCATCCAAATGCTGAATGCACTCTGTTAAGTATATTCAGAATATAAACAATAATAACAAAAAGATTATATATAACAGAGTGGTCAACATGGCAGAGAAGAAACACCTGGAGCTCACCTCCTCCCACAGGTATACCAAACTTACAACTACTTACAGAGGAACTAACGATGAGAAGGACCCGAAGACTAGAAAGAAAAAATTTTCCACAACTGAAGTTATCAAGAAGGAACTACAACGAGATGGGTAGAAGGGGCAGAGACACAGTATAGTTAAGACCCACATCCCCAGGTAGGTGACATACAAAAGGGAGGACAATCACAATTGCAGAGGTTCTCCCCAAGGAGTGATGGGTCCAAGCCTCACACTGGGCTCCCCAGCCCAGTATTACACAGAAGATAAGCCCCCATAACATCTGACTTTGAAGGCCAGTGGGACTTACATAAGACAGAGCTAGAGGGCTGTAGAAAACAGAAACTCTGCTCTTAAACAACACAAGCAGGCTTCCCTGGTGGCGCAGGGGTTGAGTGTCCGCCTGCCAATGCAGGGGACGCGGGTTCGTGCCCCAGTCCAGGAAGATCCCACATGCCGCGGAGCGCCTGGGCCCGTGAGACATGGCCGCTGAGCCTGCGTGTCCGGGGCCTGTGCTCCACAATGGGAGAGGCCACAACAGTGAGGGGTCCGCGTACTGCAAAAAAAAAAAAAACCAAAAAAAAAAAACCACAAGCAAAATCTCACATGCTCTTAGACCCACCACAGAGGGAGTAATCTGAAAGAAGCCTAGGTCAGTCCCACTTGTTGAACCTGGAGAAGGCTGCCAGAGAGGGAGGAGGCCACCAGAACTCCCCCTGGGGACACAGATGCTGGTGGCAGCCATTTATGGGGGCCATTTAGGTTCTACCACGAGGACACTGGTGCTGGCAAGGGCCATTTTGGTGTCTAGACTATCTGCACCAGGACATGGTCCCACCCACCAGCAGGTTGGCCACAGTCCTGGGACCTCCCACACTGACAAGCCAGTTACATGAGGAAATGACCCTGACTACCAGCAGGCTGAGACCAGTCCTGGACCCACGGCTCTGTAGTCAGCCACACAAGGACCTGGCACCACCCACCAATGGACTGGAGCCAGCCCCAGGACCTCAGGCCCTATAGCCGACCATACTGGGACACAGCTCTGCCCACAAGCAGGCTGGCACCAGCCCCAGGAGTTTCAAGGCCCTTGCTCCACATACTAGCAAGCTGGTACCAGTACTGGGACTTGTCAGCACCTGCAGACAGCAGTCCAAGGCCCCCCAGGCCCCAAACTCAACTGCACTGGGACCAGGCACCACCCACCAGCAGGCTGAGATAAGCCTCAGGAAACCCCAGGGCCACTCAGTTGGCCGCTCTGGGACCTACCCTTGCCCACCAGTGGCCAACAGCCTCTGCATTAGGCAAGGCCTGGTAGCCAACTGGGACAGGGACAGCCCTGCCTACCAACATGCCCACAGGGGCATCCCTAGATCATATACCTCTGGTGCTGCTGGGCACCATAGGATGTCTCCTACACAAGCCTACTTCTCCAAGATCAAAAACATAACCAACCTACCTAATTCATAGAAATAAACACAGAAAATTAGGTAAACAAAAGGAGGTGACAAAGGAGCATGTTCCAAACGAAGGAAAAGATAAAATCCCAGGAGAACTAAGTGAAGTGGAGATAAGCAACGTACCCAGTAGAGTTCAAGGTAATGATCATAAAGAAGCTCAACAAACTCAGGGAAAGAATGAATGGCCACAGTGAGAAGTTTAAGAAGAGATAGAAAATATAAAGAAGAACCAAATAGTAACTGAAACTAAAAAATACACTAGAAGGAATCAATAGATTCCTTGATGATACAGAGGAACAGACAGGTGATCTGGAAGACAGAGTAGTTGAAATCACCCAAGTTGAACAGAAAAAAGAAAGAGAAATTTTTAAAAATGAGGACAGTTTAAGATAACTCTAGTCTCATATCACAGTACTATGAGACAAGAAATCAACTATAAGAAAAAAACTGCAAAAAACACAAACACATGGAGGCTAAACAATATGCTAGTAAAACCCAATGGGGTCATAGAAGAAATCAAAGAGGAAATAAAAAAATACTTGGAGACAAAAGAAAATGGAAACATACAATCCAAAATCTGTAAGACACAGCAAAAGCAGTGCTAAGAAAGAAATTTATAGTGATATATGCCTACCTCAGGAAACAAGAAAAATCTCAAATAAACAACCTAACCTTACACCTGAAGGAAGTAGAAAATGAAAAACAAACAAAACCCAAAGTTAGAAGGAAAGAAGTCATAAAGATCAGAGTGGAAATTAATGAAATAGAGACTAAAAAAACAATAGAAAAGATCAATGAAACTTAGAGCTGGTTCTTTGAAAAGATAAATCTTTAGCCAGACTCATCAAGTTAAAAAAGAGAGAGGACCCAAATACACAAAATCAGAAATGAAAAGGAAGTTACAAATGAAACCTCAGAAATACAGAGGACTGTAAGAGATTACTACAAACAATTACATGCCAATAAGACGGACAATCTAGAAGAAATGGATAAATTCCTAGAAATGTACAATCTTCCAAGATTGAGTCAGGAAGAAATACGAACAGACTAATTATAATTATTAATTTAAAAACTCCCAACAAACAAAATTCCAGGACCAGTGGGCTTCACAGGTGAATTCCACAAAACATTTAAAAAGGAACTAATGCCTATCCTTCTAAAAGTATTCCAAAAAATTAAACAGGAAAGAATGCTTCCCAACTCATTCTACAAGGCCAGCATCACCTTGATACCAAACCAGACAGACACTACAAAAAAAGAAAATTACAGGCAAACATCACTGATGAACATAGAAGCAAAAATCCTCCACAAAATATCTGCAAAGCAAATTCAACAATACATTAAAAGGACCACACACCATGATCAGGTGGGATCTACCCCAGGGATGCAAGAATGGCTCAATATCTGCATAGCAATCAATGTGATACACCACATTAACAAACTGAAGAATAAGAATTATATGATCTCAAAAGATGCAGAAAAAGCTTCTGATAAAATTCAACATCGATTTATGATAAAAATGTTCAACACTGGGTCTAGAGGGAACATACCTCAACATAATAAACACCACATATGACAAACCTACAGCCAACATCATACTCAACAGTGAAAAGCTGAAAGCATTTTCTTTAAAATCAGGAATAAGACAAAAATGCCCACTCTTACCACTTTTATGCAACATAGTATTGGAAGTCCAACTCATAGCAATTAGACAAGAAAGAGAAATAAAAGGAATCCAGATTGGAAAGGAAAAATTAAAACTGCCACTGTTTGTAAATGTCACGATACTATATGTAGAAAATCCAAAAGATGCCACCAAAAAACTACTAGAACTCATCAATGAATTCAGTAAAATTTCAGGATACATTGCATTAATTGTTAATGGGATTATTTTTTAATTTCTCTGATAGTTTGTTATTAGTGTATAGAAATGTTGCATTTCTATACACTAATAACAAACTATCAGAGAAATTAAAAAATAATCCCATTAACAATTACATCAAAAAGAATGAAATACCTAGGAATAAATCTAACTAAGGCAGTTAAAGACCTATATTTGGAAAACTATAAGACACTGATGAAAGAAATCAAAGGTGACAAAAACAAATGGAAAGATACCATGCTTATGGATTGGAAGAATTAATATTATTAAAATGACCATACTATCCAAGGCAATCTACAGATTCAAAGCAATTCTTATCAAAATACCAATGGCATTTTTCACAAAACTAGAAAAAAAATCCTAAAATTTGTATGGAAACACAAAAGACGCAGAAATAGCTAAAGCAATCCTGAGAAAGAAGAACAAAGTGGGAGGTATCATGCTCTGATTTCAAACTATACTACAAAGCTACAGTAATCAAAAAAGTAAGGTATTGGCACAAAAACAGACACAAAGATCAATGGAACAGAACAGATAGCCCAGAAATGAAGTCACACTTATATGGTCCATTAATCTACAATAAAGAAGGCAAGAATATACAACCCAGAAAAGACAGCCTCTTCAATAAATAATGTTGGGAAAACTGGACAGCTACATGCAAAAGAATCAAACTGGACTACTTTCTCACACCATACACAAAAATAGACACAAAATGGATTAAAGAGTTAAATTTAAGATCTGAAACCATAAAACTCCTATAAGAAAACATAGGCAGTACATCCTTTGACATCAGTCTTAGCAATATTTTTTGGATATGTCTCCGCAGGCAAGGGAAACATAAGAAAAATAAGACACTTGCAAACAATATACATGTATGGGGTTACTATCTAAAATATACAAAGACCTCATACAACTCAACATCAAAAAAACTAAACAACCCAATTAAAAAAATGGGCAGAGGACCTGAACAGGCATTTTTTCCAAAGAAGACATACAGATGGCCAACGTACACATGAAAAGATGCTCAATATCACTAATTATCAGGGAAATGCAAATCAAAATTACTATGAGATATCACTTCACATCTGTCAGTTGGCTGTTATCAAAAAGACAACAAATAAGAAATGCTGGCAAAGAAATGGATAAAGGGGAACTCTGGAACACTGTTGGCAGGAATGTAAATTGGTACAGCTACAGAAAACTATGGAAAACATTATGGAAATTCCTCAAAAAATTAAAACTAGAAATACCATGCGTTCCAGCAATTCCACTCCAGGGTATTTTTCTGAGGAAAACAAAACCACTAATTCAAAAAGATATATGCACCTCTATTTTCAATGAAGCATTAATCACAATAGCCAAATTACAGAAGCAACCTAAGTGCCCATTGACAGATGAATGCATAAATATGTGGTATATATATAGAATGGAAACCATAAAAAAAGATTGAAATCTTGCCATTTGCAACAACATGGATGGACTTGAAGGGTACTATGCAATGTGAAATAAGTCAGAGAAAGACAAATACTGTATGATTTCACTTATATGTGGAATCTAAAACAAAACAAATGAACAAACATAACAAATCAGAAACAGAGTCAAAGATACAGAGAACAAGCAGGTGGTTGCCAGAAGGGAGAGGAGGATGAGTAAACAGGTGAGGAAGATTAAGAGGTACAAAGTTCCAGGCACAAAATAAATGAGTCAAAGGGATGAATTCAGCATGGGGAATATAGTCAATAACAATGTAATATCTTTGAATGGTGACAGACAGTAACTAGACTTATCATGGTGATTGTTTTGTAATGTACAGAAATTTCAAAACACTTATGTTGTGCACCTGGAACTAATATAGTGCTGTAGGTAAATTACACTTCAAAAAATGATACAGATGAACTTATTTACAAAACAGAAACAGCATCACAGACAAAAGAGAACAAATTTATGGTTACCTAAGGGGAAGGTGGAGCGGAAAGATTAGGAATTTGGGATTAAAAGATACACACTACCATATATAAAACAGATAACCAACAAGGACCTACTGTATAGCACAGGGAACTATATTCAGTATCTTGTAATAATCTGTAATGGAAAAGAATCTGAAAAAGAATATACATACACATATATATGTATAACTGAATCACTTTGCTATACACCTGAAACATTGTAAATCAATTATACTTCAATTAAAATAAATAAAAATCTTTAAAAAGAAAAAAAACAAAGAAACAAACTAATAAAAAAGGAGATCAGTTTTGTGGTTACTGGAGGTGGAGACTGGGGGAAGGGGAAACTGGATGAAGGTAGTCAAAAGGTACAAACTTCCAATAATAAGATTAAGTACTAGGGATGTAATGTATACAACATGATTAATTTAATTAACACTGATGTATGTTATACATGAACGTTGAAGAGAGTAAATCCTGTAAGTTCTTATCCCAAGGGAAAAAAAAAATTTCTGTTCTATTTTGTATCTATCAGAGACAATGGATGTTCACTAAACTTACTGTGGTAATCATTTCATAATGTATGTAAGTCAAATCATTATACTGGACATCAAACTTACACAGTATGGTAGGGCAGTTATATCTCAATAACACTGTAAGAAAAAAAAAGTATAATAAATCTCAATAAATTTCAAGTATTGAAATTATATAGAGCACATCCTTTGTCCTCAAAGAAATGAAACTAGAAATCAATAACAAAAAGTTAACTAGAAAATCCTCAAATATTTGGAAACTAAACACAATTCTAAAATAAAGGAAATTAGAAAATATTTGAAGTGAATGAAACTAAAAACATGATACACAAAAAAACAGGGGGATGCAAATAGAGCAGTCATAAGAGGGAAATTCATATCTCTCAATGTATATATTTGAAAACTTCTTAGGAAGGTTTAAAATCAGTGATCTAAGTCTCTACCTCAAAAAGTTACAGATTATACCCAGAGTAAGTAGAAGAAAGGAAAAGTAGGAATCAATGAAATGGGGGCTTCCCTGGTAGCACAGTGGTTAAGAATCTGCCTGCCAAGGCAGGGGACATGGGTTTGAACCCTGGTCTGGGAAGATCCCACATGCCGCGGAGCAACTATGCCTGCGTGCGCCACAACTACTGAGCCTGCGCTCTGGAGCCCATGAGCCACAACTACTGAGCCCATGTGCCACAACTACTGAAGCCCACGCACCTAGAGCCCATGCTCCGCAACAAGACAAGCCACCACAATGAGAAGCCCACACACCACAATGAAGAGTAGCTCCCATTCGCTGCAACTAGAGAAAGCCCGTGTGCAGCAACAAAGACCCAATGCAGCCAAAAATAAATAAATAAATAAATTTATTTTTTTAAACTCAATGAAATGGAAAACAGAAAAAAATACAAAATATTAACAAAGCCAGAAGTTGCTTCTTTGAAGTAATTTTAAAAATTAAACACCTAGCAAGAAATAATAAAGAAAAAAATAAAGAAAATGCAAATTACCAATATCAGGAATAAAAAAAGGGGCATCACCACAGATCATTTAGCCTTTGAAAGGTTTATGGGGAATTTTATACTCAACTCTATACCTATAAATGGGACAACTTACATGAAATACACAAAACACTTGAAAAACCCAAAATTTCAAAACTGAGGCAAGAAATAGTTTAATAATAAGAATAGCCTCACAAGGAAATTGAATCTGTAATTTAAAATCTTGCCATAGAGAAAACTGTGGTCCAAGTGGCTTCACTGATGAATTCTGCCAAATATATAGAGAGGAAATCATCATAACTGTATACCAACTCTTTCAAAGCATAGAACAAGAGTGAATGTTTTGCCCATTTAGTTCACAAGACCAATATAACTCCTATACGTAAACCTGATGAGGACATTACAAGGAAATACGTACATAACAATATCCTTCAATAACACAGATAGAGTTCCGTGAAAATATTAAGTCAAATCTAATAATATATAAAAAAAGAATATAATATCATGATTAAGTGATATTAATCCCAGGAAACTGAAGTTGGTTTAACATTTGAAAATTAATCACCGCAACTTATTTCATTGGTAGAAAAACAAAAGGAAAACTGTATAATCATCACAAAAGATGCAAAAACAGATTCTGATGAAATTCAGTACTCATTCATGTTAAAACCCCAGCAAGCTAGAAGGAAATTTCTTCAATCTGATAAAGGACATCTATAAAAGCATACATGTATGTATCTATAAAAAAACATACATGTAACTGTATGCCTCATGTTGAAAAAGTCAGTGTCTTCTGTTTAAGATCAGAAACAAATTTTAAAAAATGGGCAGACTTCTAAAGTATCTGAATATTGAAAGTATTCTCCAAATCTACACAGAGATCCAATGGCAAAGGGTAGAGCCTTGTCAGCACAAGGCACTTAAACATAACCTCTGACTAATCAATGGCTGACCACTAAGCTATGCTGATGCAGGGACAACCACCAGGAACCAAGCCATGCTTAAAAATTAAAACATAAAAAAAAACAAAAATAAAAAAGCTACACATGACAGTGGAAACACACTCCACAGAGTTAGTTCAGGCAAATTACTAAAATGAGTAAACAAATAAAAACAACCACAAACACCACCATCCTGTGGCAAGGAGGGAGATCAGAATCCAGAGTTGCAACAATGTATTATTTAAAATGCCAAGTTTTCTACAAATAAGTATTAGATATGCAAGGAAACAGAAAAATGTGACTCATACACAGGAGTAGAAAAAAAAGTCAACAGAATCCATTTCTGAGAGCACTCATATACTGGACTTAAGAGGTGAAGATGTCAAAGAAGTAATTATAAATGTTCAAGAGTTAAAGAAAACCATGTTAAGAAGAGTAAAGAAAAGTATAGTGACAATGATTCATCAGAGACTATCAAATCAGAGAGAGAAATTATATAAAAAAGAACCAAATGGAATTTCTTAAATTAAAACAATAGTAAGATACATCCTAGTTAAACCACTGAAAGCCAAAGACAGAGAGAAAACTGTGAAAGCAGCAACAGAAAAATGATTTATCATGAATAAGGGAATCATAATAATATTAACGGTTGACCTCTATCATAAACAATGCGCACCAGAAGGTAATGGGATGACAAAAGCCAAGTTCTGAGAGAAATAAAACTGCCAGTAGAGAATTCTACACCAGCAAAACTATCAGGGAAAATACATTACCAAACACATAAATGCTGAGAAACTTCACTGCTAGCAAGCCTGTTTCCTGAAAAAAAGACTAAAGGATGTTCCTTGGGCTGAAAATAAAAGACACCCCCAGAAGGAAACTCAAATCCACACAAAGAAACAAAAAGCACTGGTAATGAGATCATGCAGGTAATTAGAGAATATAAGTATTTTGTTTACTTTTCCTAACTGATTTAAAAGATAATTGCATAAAATAATAATTTTAAATTATACTGAGGCTTATAACATATAAAGATATAATATATATGAAAAATAATGGCATAAAAGGGGGTTAGGAGTGTGACAACAGATTGTAACTCAGGTCCACAGGTAGAAATGATGTGTACTGAAAGCAGTTTTTGGATTAGAATAAAATATTCTATATTTTTCTTTCTTCTCTTAATTTCTTTAAAATATACAAGACTGTACAAAGTAATAATTATAGTACTGTTTTATTGCGTTTAAAATATATATAGATGTACTGTATATGACAATGGCACAAAGGTAGGGGAGGGAATGAAGCTATAATGGAGTACATTAAATTGGCATTAATCTGAAATAGATCATAAGATGTACATTGTAATATCTAACAATTAAGAAAATAATTTTTAAAATACTAATGAAATAATTTAAATAGTACACTAGAAAAAAATCTAATGCACACACAGAGGTGGTAAAGGAGAAACAGAAAGAAAAAAGCTACAGACATATAGAAAACACACAGCAAAGTCACAGAAGTAAATCCAACCATACCAATAATTAGAATAAATGTAAATGAATAACACTGTAATCAAAAGGCAGAAGTTGTCACTCTGGATTAAAAAAAAAAGATTAGACTATATGTTGTTCATAAGTGACACATTTTAAATTCAAAGATATAGACTGCAAGTAAAAAGAGAAAAGATACACCACACAAACAGTGATACTAAGGGAGGTATAGAGTTATACTATTGTTATTAGACAAAATAAAAAATTTTTAAAAATTAACACAGACGAAGAGAGTCATTTTATAATGATAAAAGGGTCAATTCATTATGAAGAAACAATAATTATGAATATATACACACCTAACAATAGAATCACAAAATACATTATGAAAACATTGACAGAATTGAAGGAGAAATAGACAATTCAACAATAATAGTTGGAGACTTCAATGCCCTACTCTCAAAATGGACTGAAAAAACCATCAAAGATACAGAACACTTGAACATTATCAACCAATTCCATCTAACTGGTATCTAAATAACGCTTCATCCGACAACACTAGGATGTACACTCTTCTCAAGTATAAATGGAACATTCTCCCACATAGATGCTATGCTAGACCATGGGTCAGAAAACTTTTTATACAAAGGGCCAAACAATAAATATTTTAGGCTTTGAGGACCAACCGTCTCTGTTACAAATATTCAATTCTTCCATTAGACCAGGAAAACAACCACAAATGAATGGGCATGGCTGTGTCCCAATAAAACGTCATTTGTAAAAACAGGAGGTGGGATGAATTTAGTCCGCTGTCATTTGCCAGCTCCTTGCTAAGTCATAAAACAGGTCTCAATAAATTCAAAGAGATTTAGATAATGCAAAGTATCTTTGTTCCCTGACCATGATGGAATGAAATAGAAATCAACAGAACAGAATTTCAGAAGACCACAAATATTTGGAAATTAACCCACTTCCAAATAACCAATAGGTTAAAGAAAGAATCCTGAGGACAATTAGAAAATGGTCTGAGCTACATAAAAATAAAAATACTGCATACCAAAGTTTATGGGATGCAGCTAAAGCAGTAATTAGAGGGAAATTTATAACCATAAAACCTGTATTACAAAAGAAGATCTCAAATCAAAAACATAAGCTTTCACATTAAGAAACAAGAAAATAGAAGAGCAAATTAAAGGGGGGAGGAAATCAATGAAATGGAAAAGAGAAATATAAAAGAAAAATCATTTTAAACAAAAATTAATTATTAGAAAATATCAACAAAATTGACAAACTGTTCAGTTGGACCAACCAAGAAGAAAGAACACAAAAATTACTAAAATCAGGACTTCCCTGGTGGTCCCGTAGGTAAGACTCCACGCTCCCAATGCAGAGGCCCCAGGTTTGACTCCTGGTTGGAGGACTAGATCCCACATGCATGCCACAACTAAGAGTTCACATGTGGCAACAAGAAGCCCTCACGCCGCAACTAAAAGATCCCACACGCCACAATGAAGATCCTGCGTGCCACAACTAAGACCCAGCACAGCCAAAATAAATAAATAATCTTTTAAAAAATTACTAAAATTGGGAATGAAAGCAGAACATTAATACAGACCTTACATAAATGAAAAGGATTATAAAGGAAGCCACAAGCAACTTTATGCTACAACATTAGACAATTTAGATAACATTTTAAAATTCCTAGAACAACACAAACTACTAAACTGACTCAAGAAGAAAAGGAAAATTTGAATATACCTATTCAAGTAAAGAAATGAATTGGTAATTATATTCCACTCACATAAAAAACTCAGGCCCAGTTGGCATCAGTGGTAAATTCTATTAAGATTTAAAGAAGAAATAATACCAATCCTTCACAAATTTCTCCAGAAACTACAGATGAGGGACAGTATTACCCAAACCAAATTTAGATAAACACATCACAAGAAAGAGAACTACAGACCAATAAACCTCATGACTATAGACACAAAATCCCCAACAAAGTTACCAAACCAAACCCAAAAGGACTATGTACCATGACCAAGTGGGACTTATCACAAGAACAAAAATATCTGAAATGTTTAGTATCTGAAAATCAATTAAGATACTACACTGTATTAACAGAATCAAGGACAAAAACCACATGACCATCTCAATAGATGGTGAAAATGCTTTTGATAAAACCCAATATTCATTCTTAATAAAAACACTAAATGAACCAGATATAGAAGTGAACTTCCTCAATCTGATATCAGAAACCTACAGGCAACATCAAACTTAACAGTAAAAGACTGAATGCTTTCTCCCCTAATACTGGGAACAAGTAAAGGATGTCTGCACTCACCACTTCCAGCCAACACTGTATTACAAATTCTAGATAGTACAATTAGGTAAGAAATAGAAATAAAGGGCATCAAGATTAGAAGCAAAAAAGTAAAACAATCTTTATTCACAGAAGACATGATTCTGCAGGTGGAAAATCCTACAGATCCACACAGAAGCCACTAGGACTAATAAACGAATTCAGAAAGTTGGCTGGATACAAGACAAGATCTATTGAAGGCCTTCCAATTCGAGGACTAGATAGAGTAGATACGCTTCTCCCTGTTCTCCCCACTAAATACAGCTTAAAACCCTGGATATTATATATGAAACACACATAAGATTATGGAGAGTGGAGAGAAAAAGTCAGGCTGGTAGGTCTCAGGACTTCAGAAACTCTGAGGAAGCGAGTTCTCTTTTTATTTACTATATTCTGAACTGAGTCCTGAAGAAGCCAGAAACCTGGATAAACAGACAATAAATAAATAAATAAAAGAAAGCCTACTCTCCCTACCCTATAGAAAAGGGGAAGCTGACAAGACAGAGAACTTTTAGTCAATAACAGCTCTACTCCAGCCAAACTCCCCAGAAAGAAGTGCAGCCCACTCCCACCCTCATTAGCAAACACCACATGAGGAGCCTAGACATGGACCCTCTCCTACCTGCACTGAGGGGGTACTTCTTCCTAACTGGGGTAGTGTCAGAGAAGGCCATGTGAGGAGCCAGCAGTAATGAGGGAAACCTTACAGGTCAACATAGGCCAGGACGGGGTAACAAGACAGCCCTCATTCTCCCAATCAGGGTGGTATTAGCAGAGGCCTATGGGGAAACCTGAAATTCCACTCCCAGTCAGTAGCAACAGGTGTCCTTTTCCATCCTAAGGCATAAACTAGGGCCAAGAGAAGAATCTGGACTCTCATCCCCACATGGCAGTAAGAAGAATCAGCTTCTTGCTCCCCGGGGCAATGTGTCAAAGAAAGATCTGCTAAAACAGAATATAATGTCCAGAGTCCCATAAGATAATACCCTATACAATAGAGAAAAGAGAATAGATAGATTAGTGGTGACCTGGACTAGGGTGAGAACAGAGAGTGACAGCAAATGGGCTTGAGGCAACTTTTGGGGGTGATGGAAATGTCCTAAAATTGAACTATAGTGATGTTTGTCCAACTTTGTATATTTATTAAAAATCATTGTTCATATAAAATGAATGAATTTTGTGGTATGTAAATTAGAAAGCTGTTCTAAAATATCTACACAGACACAATGGAGTAAAAAAACATCTAAAATAGGGGAAAAAAAAATTAGCCACAAAGAAACAGTAAATTCTCTTTAGCAATAACATACGCAAAGAGGACAATGGAAAAACATCTTCAAAACGTTGAGCTAAATTTGGCTCAACTGTGAAGAGCCAAATTATCATTCAGAGTGTCAGTAAAATAAAGGCATTTTCCAACATATAAAGACTGAGACAATACTACTTACTCACAAACCCCAGTGAAAACAGAATCAGACCAATTATTTCACCAAGTAGATTCCAGAAAACTGCGATCAAGTCTGCGTTACTAACACGTCCTCGTTTCATTTAAAGAGACATGTGTGAACCTGTGTGCTTAACTGAACAGAACAGACTGCATTTTGGATTTGACCTCCACCTTATGCTGATATAGCATGAACCAAATTTTACTCTTGTACTGGGCAAAGGCAGATGGCTGACCACATGACTGCTATGGCCACATTTCCAAGATAAAATCTGGACACTCCAACAATAGATTTCCTAGTATCCTATGCAAAGTGCTTAGAAACCCAATGAAACGTAAATTGTAATTATATCTTCCAGTCACAATTCTTGACAAACAACTGAGGTGATGGTTCTAAGACACCAAATAAATTCTTTTATTTTAGCTGTGCCTCTTTTCTCGGTTGACATACATAATACCAAAAAGTAGGAAGTGTCTAATCCAGAATTTTAACATATGTAAATAAACTTTGTTTTCTAAAAATTCACTATGTAGTCCTTATTTTACCACAGAATGTGAGGAAGTGGTGAAGATCTGATTAAAGAATGGCATGGCTGTTGAATGAGCATTAGGGAACCAGGGCTCTTAACTCCCTCCCAAGAGGCAGCTGCAAATAAAGCCTCTGGATGCCAACCTCACTGACAAGACCTGCTCCAGTCACTCTGATGTTCTGCGCCACCTCTTGCTTCTGCTCTGTAATGTGGACTTTACCTGGTATTTGTCTGCCCATTCACCCAACATAGTTATATTTAAAGTGTAAAAAATGGTCACAGGAACTGTCCAAGAACCCATGATATTATATAATTTAAGGTTTACAATCCTAGACATTACTCCTTGCGAAATTATTGGATTAAAAATGTCACAACATGCTCAAAGATGGAAGTTTAAAGTTCAATAAGATACTAATTGCAACGGATTGAAACTCAAATATTTTTAAATCCAGGGATTCAAAAGGATTTTAAAAATAATAACTGAACATCTTTTGAGGATAAAGAACAAAGTCATTACCTTGAAAACTGCTAAATACAGAAAAACAGCAAACCTCCATGAAATCTGCCCCAGAATGAAATGGTACATGAAGGGCAGCATCTATTCATGAAAGCCATATAGTTAGTGGCAGCAGGGAAGATGGTGGAATAGGAAGCTGCAGGAATCTGTCCCTCCAGCAAAATGAAGGAACTGGCAGAACTGTCTGAAGCAACTATTTTGGAACTCTAGGTCAAGGAGAACATCTGCAGCATCCAGCAGTGAGTTTGATGGAGAGACCAATAAATTTCAATCAACTTCTGCTTTCAAGCAGTAGCAGCTACCAACCCCCATCCCACAAATCCATAACTGGCAGCTGTGGGACAGCCACAAGTATTCCTAGTATGGCCTGTTGAAGCCAGGGTGGGCAATAAAGACCTTACCTCCAAAAACTGGGACTGTGAGTCTGATTGGGGCTTCTGATTGCTGAGAGGTTGGCACAGAGTTTCCTACCACCATGAGCTGAAGTGGCTTCCCAGCCAGGAGGGAATTGAGAGAAACAAGACCTATTTACTTTTTCCTTCTTCGGAAATTCAGTGACCACACTTAACAAGGAATACACGCTTTGAAAAAATAATTTGGAAAAGTCACAAAAAGTCAGTTCCAACCCTCAGCAAGCAAAACCCAGCAACCCCTGAGGCATAGGAGAATTAGATTTCCAGAGTATTATCAGTCAGCTTGGGCTGCCACAGACTGGGTAGCTTAAGCAACAAATATTTATTTCTTACAGTTCTGGAAGCTGAAAAGTCCAAAGTGTTCAGTCTCTACTAAGGCCTAGTAGCAGGCCAAGAACTGTTTCTCAAAAGGAAAGTAGTTATCTGCAGAGGATAGCAGGGCTTTGCTCCAAAATCCTAAGGGTGAGCACTGTGATTCTCTATAGAGGTCTGCAAAAGGCTCCAAAGAGCACCCCTATCTGCCACTGACCCATCATATACCACTGGATCATATGGCCCAAGTGACAGAGCAGCTCTGTGGCAATCTGGACCTGTTTCAGAGCCTTCTCTTGCTCTAGGCCCTACTCAAAACTGGCAGCTTTCGAGTCACTTGGTAAATGTGCCAGAGTAACACACCCAAATGAGGAATATGTTGCTTCCAAAACACTAAGAAGCATTGTGCCTCCTTTCTGGTTGTAGGAAGAGCCAGATGCAACAACTTAACCTTCACCATAGAAGAGATACTCCAATGAGCCATACACCATTGGACTTCTAAAAATTTCACTGAAGTAGAAGGCCCTTGAATTTGTCAGATTTCCCATCCTCTGACATGCAAATGTCTTATGAGTCTAGAGTAGTTGCTACTTCTTACTCAGTCCAATCAGCATTAATAGCATGCTATCTTGTGGAAGAGAAAGGCATCAAGATCTTTGTGAACTATATTATGACATAGGGCTGAAAAGTTGGTATACCCCTGAAGTAGGACAGTGAAGGTGTATTGCTGGCCTTGTCAGCTGATAGAAACTGCTTCTGGTGGTCTTTACTAACAGGGATGGAAAAAAAGCATTTACCAGAGCAGGTGCTGCAGACCAGGTACCAGAGGATGTGTTAATTTGCTCAAGCAGTAAAACTACATCTGGAATAGCAACTGCAATTATAGTCACCACCTGGTTAAGTTTAAGATAATCCACTGTCCTGAAAGATCCATCTTTTTTCTGCACAAATAGGTGAGCTGAATGGAGATGGGGTAGGACTCACTATCCATGCATCCTTCAAGTCCTTGAAGGTGGTACTAATCTCTATAATCCCTCCAGGAATGCAAAATTGCTTTTGGTATACTATTTTTCTAGGTAGAAGCAGTTCTAGTGACTTTTACTTGGTCTTTCCCACCAGAATCTCTCTCATTCCAGAGGTCAGGGAACCAGTGTGGGGATTCTGCCAGTTACTGAGTATGTCTATTCCAATTATATACTCCAGAACTAGGAAAAATTACCATAGGATGGGTTCAGGGGCCATCTCACTGAGATGAACCTGAGCTAAAACTCTACTGATCACGACCTCCATAAGCCCCTAGGTGAGCCACAGTGATGTTTTGGGTCTCCTAGAATCAGTGTCAGTTTGGAGCCAGTGTCCAGTAGTCCCTGAAAAATCTGATTTCCTTTTCCCCAATGCACAGTCACCCTGGTAAAATGCCGTATGTCTCTCTGGGAAAGGCTGGGAGAAAGATTAACAGTACAAAATTTGGTAGCATACTGAGGTCCTTCCACAAGGGGACCCACCCTCCCCGTCATTCAAGGTGTTCTGGGTGTGTAAACCGGGTCAAATCTAGAAATCAATTAAGGAGCCGTGACTTTTTTTTTTTTAAATTCAGGTTAGATGCTTGTTCACATGACCTAGAACTCTTCTGCTTAACAGATCAAGTAAGAATTGAGCAGACTGCCCAACTATTTCTCTTCTAGGGGCACATGACCAACTAGCTAATGCCATAGGTCTCTGGGAGTCAGACTATTCTGATTGCTGCTTTGACTCTGTTGTCCATTATGGTAACCAACCCCAATTGTCTTTGGTGATTAAGTGCTACCACTTAGCCCTGCCACCCCAGGATCCAATTATCCCTGCTGCATTTAAGGATCCCAGCTCAGTGGCTTCCCAGCTCAGATCCCAGCCACTTCCCACTGTAAGTTCTGGCCTACAGAGAAGAGCAACCACACAGCTCAAGGATGCTGGGGCTCCCCTTAAAAATTTATTTCTCACAGTCATGGTAAAAAGTATGTCTTCTTGGAGCCTGCCAGGATGGGCGAGGAGATCTCACATAATAAATCTATTCTACCATTCCAATCTTCCTCAGTCTTGGATCCTTCCTCTGGAGTATACCAAGGCAGTTCTGACATTTCAGAGTCCATTTAGAGTAAGCCACCTTTTAGTCCACATCTCAGCCAACCAACCAAACTGTTAGAGCCTTTCTAACTCCTCGAGCCATGGTACCAAATCCAGGATCTCTGCTTAGTGGGTCCATTTCAGTAAAGTCAGCGCCATCCAACTTCATATTCCTCTCACCATCACCCCACACCCAAGATATCCATTCCCACAGGATTTCTGTCTGTATAAATTGGAAAAATCATGCAGTTCTTTCAGAGTGCAGTGCACCTCTTCATGGGCCACACTTTATGCCTCATCTTCTGGGCTGTGCTGAGACTTAACTCTAACAATATACCTGGAAGCAAAGGGGGGTGGTGGGGGTGGGTCTTGAAAGAAATCTGCACCGTCTTGCAAAGCAATTATCTCGGGGGAGGCCATTACAGCTTCCTCAGGCAAAGTGTGGTTAATCACCTCAGATAGGGCAGGAAGGGCTGCTTCTACTGGCAAAGAAGACTCATCAGAATTTAGGGGTTCTATTTTCTCAGTTTCATCAGGATCTTCCCATATGTCTACATTCCAATTTTCAGGATCCCATTTCTCCCCTATCAATACCCTCAGTTTAACAGCAGACACCATGCAAAGTTGAGATTTCAATTTACATTGTAATTTAGTCACTCACAGGATGACACTCCGGATCTGAATTTCAGAAATCTCAGTGCTGCAGCTACGGGACCTAAGGTTTTCTTTCAAGGCAGATATAGAAATGTTCAGGTCATTATTGGTTACTCTGAACTCATCCTTTCCTTTCCACACTTTGTCCAGTAGAGTTAGAGCAGCCAGCCAATCTCATTACTCATTAGCTTGACAAAAATGTTATTAGGTATCAAATACATGGTCACTCAGAGCCTTTTTAAAATATTTGATTACGAGTATCCCATGATGATTATTTTACATATCACCATTGCCACATCATCAGTGCCTTCTATACCACTTGAAGTAAGAGTTATTAGTCGCTTTAAATCTAATCAGATTAGATTCCAAAAACCTTAGAATTCATAAAACTCACCCTTCAGTACAGAAAGAGAAAGAGGGAGGGGGCCAGGGAGATAGAAAGGGAGACAGAGAGGGAAGGAGGGACGTAGGGACAGAGAAACAGAGAGAGAGAGAGAGAGAGAGAAAGAGAAGAGACCACATTTTGTGAAGACTACTGAAAACACTGTAAACTGCATAAATCTAGGACTGTCATGGGAAGAGAGACCAGATATTCTCAGACCACAGAGCACTGCTCTCAAACACTGTGACCACAGCCCTTTTCAGCAGAACCAAAAATTTCACAGTCCACCCAGGCCTTCCCATACAAGACATAACATACTAAGACAAGGCTATCCATAACAACCCAAGAGATAAGAGAATAGGGCGTCCATGAAACAATAATAGGCTGTTATTCAAAAGGAACATTGGAAAACAAAAAGTAAGTCTTGGAAATTACAAACATGATAACAGAAATAGAAGGTAGGAAGATAAAATTCAAGAAATAAAAGCAGAACAAAAGGATGAGGAGAATGAAAAATGAGAACAATATTAGAAGATCAGTTCAGGAAGTCAGATAACAAAAAAAGGAGAAGTTCCACATTTTAAAAACTGAGGGGGAAAAATTATCAAAGAAATAATACAGGAAATTTCCCCAGCTCTGATGGACAAATTAGAGAGCTCACTGAGGGCCTACCACAATCGGCTTGAAAGGACCCACGCCAAAGAGCATCGTGAACCCCAAGACCACTCCAGGAACACCAGTCAGCTGCTCTCTGGATAACTAACCACAGAGCTACACAGTATGGTGCCCTGCATGCACCCTTCCTGTTCAGGTTTTCATATTTTAACTCAATGTTTTTCCTATAGTATTATTTGGCATATTAAAAAAAAAAAACCTTATAGGGCTTCCCTGGCGGCGCAGTGGTTGAGAGTCCACCTGCCGATGCAGGGGACACGGGTTCGTGCCCCGGTCCGGGAAGATCCCACATGCCGCGGAGCGGCTGGGCCCGTGAGCCATGGCTGCTGAGCCTGTGCGTCCGGAGCCTGTGCTCCGCAGTGGGAGAGGCCACAAAAGTGCGAGGCCCGCGTACCGCAAAAAAAAAAAAAAAAAAAGCCTTATAAATGGTATCCTGCTGTACACATCTTTCTGCAACTTGCTTTGTTTTTTTAATACTGCTTTGGGATTTATTCAAGCTGATATGTATAGATCTAACATATAACAGTTACCATGAAAGAATTAGTCTATTTTGTGACTAAAACATAGCTTATATACCCAATCCCCCTTGAGAAGCAACTGACTGCAATCGCTCGCTTCCATCCACAACCCTTTAATGAAAGTTCATGTCCACACATGCTGTGCACAAGTGCCAATGTTTCCCTAAGATACACATCTGAAAGAGCAAGGTCACAGTCATGGGGTCTGTGCACCTCTGGCTTCACTAGGTATTGACAACTGCTCTCCTAAGTGGCTGAACCATTTCATATTATTGACAAAAACATTAGAGTTCTTATCACCCCACATCTTAACCAACAGCTGGTGCTACCCAACTAATACATGTGTTGGTTTAATTTACCTTTCCCTAATCACTAGGGATGCTAAACTCCCTTTTCATTGGTCTTCTGGGATTTCTCATTGGTGAGACACTGTGGCAGAGACAACTAATGATCCCTAGTACCCATTTTCCTGTTCTTCCTTCCATAATGGGATACCTGAGTAATCTCTCACAACTACCCCGCTTCTTTGTTCCTCGGTGTAACTATGAGATTAAGTCCTACCAGTAGGATATGAGCAGAAGTAATATGTGCAACTTTGGGGTCACCTTCTTAAAGACAAGGCTGTGTTCCCTGGCCTCCCTCTTTGTTCCCCTTTCCCATTGGCTGCGAATGAGTGATACCAGCAACTTTTGATGTAGTGATGGTGCCATGTGATAAGATAGGAGACCTTCTAGCCAACATGCAGCCAGAGGTGAAGGCCTAAAGCAGAGCTTTCTATCTGCCTGGGATAACTACCTTCCTCTGGATCATTATATGGAGGTCTAGCTTATTTCAACCACAATATTTTTGGATCTCTGTTATAGTAGCTTCTTAGCCTGAACTCCAGTCAACGGCCTTTACTAACTTTTCTGCTGAATTGCCTTTTTCTCATTTTGCCTTTAACTAGCTGGGTATTAATCCTTTGTTGGGATGTGGGTAGGTATCACAAATACTTTCTCCCAGCCTCAGGTTCATCCTTTCACTTGGTTGTTTGTCAAAAGAAGATTTACAAACCACCCAATTGTTCTCCAAAAGGATTATACCAATTGTCATTCCTAATAAGCAGTGTATGAAAATGCTTATTCACTATCCTCAGTTGGTATTGTGTATTCTTACTTTTAATTGTTACTAATTTGATCATTAAAACCTAGATTTCCATTATTTTAGTGTGCATTTCTTTGATTTCCAGTGCAAATGAACATTCTTCTAAATCTCTGGTCTCTATGTCCTGTTATGTATTGAAGATATTTAATAGGTGTCTCAATTTCCTACAGGAATGTTGTGTTATTCTGCGAGGGCTGACTGCTATAACAACTCCCGAAATCTTAAGGGCCTAGCCCCAATAGAGGATTATTTCCTGTTCACACTGTAGTCCAGTTGAGGGCTGGGGTCAGCGTTCTGCTCTGGGAAGCCATTTGAGGCCCTAAACTCTGTCTAACTAATGTTTCTGTCCTAGGGCCTTCGAGTCCTGGAGGATTCCAGCAGGTAAAGGGGAAGACAGTACTAGAGATTGGGTAGCAGGGCTTTTAGAGACTAGGCCTGCAAGTGACCTACATCACTTCTGCCACAACTCAGTCATATAAACCCCAAACTGCAAGGGAGGGTGGAAAAATGTCTAGCCATGTTCCCATGAGGAAAACTCACAAAGGTCTGGTGATCTTACATCTCAACCACCATAAGCACCCCCTCTAAGAATAAGATGCAGGGCCCTGTTCCCTGTAGCTCTAGCACGATGCCCTTTACCACATAGTGCTTAGAAATAGCAACAGGTGGTAACTGCAGAGTGGGGTCACTCAGAGGCAAGGGGTCTCACAAACAGCAGCCATGCAGCCCTGGTCTGAGACAGGGGGCCCACATTCAGGGCCCATCACTGAGAGGCTGCCACCTCATCCTGAGCTCTCAAGCAACCATTCCAGACATGGGGGAGAGGTTATTCCTACTAGACTCTAAGATCGCTGACTTACCTTGTATGTCTTATAGTCAGTGCAGCGCTTCTCAAAGTGTGGTCTTTGAGACCCTCCAAAGGAGTCTGGGAGGTCAAAGTCACCTCATACAATACCACAACACTATTTGGCTATTTGGCTTTTTACTCTCATTCTTTCATGAGTGTAGAGTGGAGTTTCCAGAGACCATGTGACCTGTGATAATCACAGCAGACTGACTGCAGAAGCAGGCATGAGAATCCAGCTGTTTTCTGCTAAGCTTTACTTTAAATAGAGGTACAAAAATCTCAAACAGTGCCACTCTTCTCACTACACGTTTTGCTTTATAAAAGTTATTTTTCATTAAAAAAATGTTATTTATGTTACTAGGTCATGGATTTATCATTGTACTTTTTAAATAAATAATTATTTAATTTCTTAGTTTTAAAAAAATATGGTACATATCGGTATATATAACCCACATCAACGAAAGTTCTTTGGGTCCTCAGTTTTTAAGGTGGGTGGAGTGGCCCCCAAGACTGAAGGTTTGAGAGTGGCTAGTGCAGTGGCTAAGATGGCAGCTTCTGAAGCCAAAATGCTTTGGCTCAAACCTTGCTGCTCTACAACTATGGAAAAGAAATTAAGATAAACTACGCTAACGAACTTAGTGTGTGTGATCTTGAACAAATTACCCGGCCTCTCAGCCTCAGTTTCCCCATGGGTAAAATGAAGAACAACACACTCTTCTTGACTTGTCTGCTGATTCAGTGAGGTAATCCCCCTTCAACACTTAAAACTGTCCTTGGCACATACTGCACACTTAGCGAACGCTGTCCCTCATTACTTGCACGCCCACAGCAGTCAGCCCAGTGTAACTGTCCACAACAGGGGCACAGCATGTGTTTTCAGAAGGCTGAATGTGTAATAAATACGGGATGATGGAAAAGATACCATACCTCAGCCATCCAAAGGTCAGGTTATGATTACAGTGTTTGTTTACCTGTCAGCCACATCCAGGTCAGATTCCATCTTGTCCAGGCCTCTCGAGATACTGTCAAGCTGCTCGCCCTGATGGTGAAGGACTCTGGCTGTGTCTTCCAGACGCTTCTGGGTACAGGCCATCAGACCAGTCAACTCCTTCCCCTTGGTCATGGGGGAGGATGATTCCTCAACAGCAGCTCCTGACTGGGACAATAGCATCTCTCTCCAGAAATGCTCGATGATGCTGAAAACAACATTTCGACTAGGCTGCAAGGAACTGAACCAGTGCTTGTTGTGGTCCTTTTCCAGGATGGTAATAGAACTGAAGATAAAATAAGAAGCTTCTTTCTTGATCTCAACTATACTAGAAAGAGGAAAGTTGACAAGAATTTCTCTAGTTTTATCAGTCATAAATTTTAGTGAGAGAGAAGTTAATGAAAGTTTTCCAGGGACCCATTGCTTCTCAAGTTCTAAATAATAGGAGCATGGCCAGGTGTGGACGCAGATGTCTCTGCTCATCTGGTTCCTAGGTCGGTTTGTACTACGGCCAAGGTCACTCTGCCTCTGAAGGAGAGGGGGACAAATTAGTGGATAGATGAGCCTAAAATAGGACATCACACTTGGACTAGAGATACTAGGACACTGACAGCAAGGATATGGTCTGGATTCCAAGCACACTGGAGACTCCAGCACATGGCCAAGTCCTCACCTAGCAAGGACTCTCACACCACCTGTGATAGGCAGGATGAAGACCTTGCCCTACTCAGCAGAGAGGTACGGGCTGGGGCCAGACTTGTGCTTGACCCAAAGCATCAAGGTCCCCAGGGGCTCTTCACTCACCAGAGCACCCACATTGGGACCAGGGTTCACAGCTGATGTGACCAAAAGAAGAAAATCACTGGAAAAGACCACCCAAGGATTCTTCATAGGAACACCATCAGCTGTGATGACCCCTATCAACTACACACTCTACAAGTTTCCAAACTAACATTCACCTTTTGAAATTTTTATAAATTTACTTAGTTTCATATAGAAAATAATCTTACAGACAACCTTTTCCATTCTTGTAATCCCAACTAATTTTATAGGGTTCTACATAATTATATAATTTTATGTATATATTTTATATATAGTTATACATAACAAAGGTGTACTATTCACCATTTGCACTTATCAATGCATTTTTTTTTTTTTGACACGCTGCACGGCTTGTGTGATCTTAGTTCCCCAACCAGGGACTGAACCCAGGCCCTCGGCAGTGAGAGTGTGGAGTCCTAACCACTGGACTGCCGTGGAATTCCCTGTGGATGCATTTTAAAGTCATGAATGACAGATTTGAAACAACCCTTGTAGAACACTTAGTCCAACCTTCTCATTGTACAGATAAAGAATATAAGGCCAAGAAAAGATGAGGACTTTGTACAAGGTCAAACCACAAGTTCATGATATTAACATGGCTAGAACTAGGCAGGGTAATGCCTAGTCCAATGCTCTTCCAATTAGAGGTCCACCTGTAATATGGCGTTTCTTCTTTCCTTTCTCCTCCTTCTTTCCTTCTTTCTTTCCTTCCTTCCCTCCTTCCTCAAATCCTCGTTCTCTCTCTCTTGCATGCACGCACGCACGCGCACGTGCACGCACGCACGCGCACGTGCGCGCACACACACACACACACACACACATGAGTTTAATTATGACATGATTTCACTTATAAAAACAGGAGAAGACATAATATTATCCCTAAAAATGTTGAAACGTGTGGACTTTTACAGAATGGTACAGGGATTCTCTGCATTTCGTTAACAAGTTTTAAGCCCCCACCATGCCACGCTGGGCTGCAAGTACAAAAGAAACAACAATGACATAGTCCTTGGTTCATGGAGCTTAGAGTCCCCTGGAATTCTATAAACTTCCTCATTGAGTTATATTCTAAAGACTCAGACTCTTCAATGTAATTACTGTACTAGACGCCACATCAAGCAGCACAAGCCTGGACAGCAAAAGAAAAAGGCAGTACCTGCACCTGAAGAACCTGAATTGAATTGAGATTCCTAATTATGAAGAAACAAAGTGATTTGAGATTAGGCAATGTATTATCAAATATGAAATACGTTAATGTAAACAAAACCCCAAAGCTCATAGGGTTGTAGGCATGATACGGAATGTAAGGAAGTCTTAAGTGGACTACAGTGGCAGTCTAATTGGTCTCCTGCCTTTGGTACTCCAAAATACCCCCCCACTGCCACTGCAATTTTCTTTCCACAGTAAGAGAGGCCCCATCCAGCCCTCGGCCTCTCCCACCCTCTCTCTCCCTTGTGGGGCTGTATGGAACTTATGCACACTTACTGTGTTAAATGGTAGGATGACCACTTGTTATTTGACTGCAAGCTCTCAAAGGGCAATGACCATATTTTATTCATAATCCTAACTCAGGAAACACTTTGTGACTGAATAAATGGAACAGACACTCGTGGTTTATGGTATCTGTCCATCTGTGACTCTCAGCATAGCTGAGGTCAATGCTCAGGCTGGTCTCATCCTACTGCTTAATTAAATACTGCACATACAAGGTATGGACATTATGGAGGCAATTCTTCACGGTGCTTCTCCACATTTTATGTCAAAAACTGACATAAAATTTTATGTACCAAAAACTGTCCCAGGCTATCTTCCTTGTAACTGTGGACAGTGTCTCCCTCCTGGTTGAAAGAGGATCTGTTTCCTGACCAGGATAATAGGTCAGTGTCCCCTTGGAGGCAAGTGTTGGGCAGATTTGCTAGCAGCCCCCTCATAAGCTGTGACACAAACCCATGGTATATGCAGCATCCACCTGTGCCCTCAGAATGTAGGGGGCAAGGGGAACAGATGCACACATGAATCCTGCTGTGCCATGCATAACAGGCCCTTTCTGACAGAGGGCCTCCTCTCTTCTGCCACATCTACAAAACTATGGCAGGCTCACTCTTCAACCCGCAATAAAGTCTCAGACCCTTCACAATCCCCAAAAGTGATGTGCAACACAAAGATCATTCTACTTTGGGTATGGGTTCTTCATACGAGAATCTCTATTAAGCTAAATATTTAGGAAGCAAACTCTACAAATCGACTCTATCGATTCATAACACCCTAGGATGTTTTTATTTGACTTATGGGAATTAAAACTTTCCCCAAACTTTAATTCATTTTAAAAATTAGTACATGAAAAGTTCAGAAACAGGAGTCAGAATGGTGGTTATAACTGGGGAGAAAGGAGGCCTTGACTCTGTGGTGCTGGTAATGTTCTATTTCTTGCCCTGGGTGTATTAATTTTCTGATAATTCAAGATTTGTGCATTTTCGGTTCTTACGATTTGTTCACTTTTCTTCATTAATACTTCAATGAAGGATTTACTAAATATTTAGTAATAATATAAAATTTTATTAAAAATTAATAATAAATGTACATATGAAAGGTATACCAAAACTATATTTCAGCTGGGCATTACAATTTCAAAAACATCTGAAATCACTGCCTTAGGTAGCAGCACAGCTGGAAGACTACAGCACAAACCTTTCATATGGACAATGGCAGGTATTCCCACTCATCTGTGTGTGACCCCTGGCTACTCAGCCCCACTGCCTCCACTTCCTGATCTGTCAATGGGATAATAATTGTACCTATCCCACACTGCAGCTGTAAGGCTTAACTGAACTGATAATGTGAAAGGTGCTTAGAAGAGTACTTGGCACCTAATATATGCTATAGGTGTTATTACAATCATTGTGAATACTACAAAGTATCTACAGAACTAACTCAGCTCATCTATTAGGAATGTGAAGAGTCTACTCTTGATTCCATTTCTTTAACGACTGCTAAAACATCACCATACCCAGAATCTGTTATTTGGTCTCATTAGTTTTCACCACCTGATCAGAGTTGGCTATAGACAGCACCTGGCCACAAAAACAAACACGACAGTGAAAAAGAGGAGAAAGAAAGAAGGAAGAATGTGCCTAGTGTACACAAAATTAAAGTGCCAAACAACTTGATTCCATTAAAAGAGAAATAAATTTAACTCCTATGTTAATCAGATTGAAGTACTTCCCAAGTACACTCTAGAACTTCTCTTAATCACAGTAGCAAGGGCTGATCCAAACTTCCCAGATATGCGTATGTGCCAATCAACCCCTGTTACTCAGTACTACAAATCAGTCCAGTCTAACAGCTCTGCTAATTACTAATACCTGAAATTAGGACAAACCTAAAAGAAAGCTGCCATATTAAGCATGAGAATTTTGTCATCACGACAAAATGATGTCAGGGCTGGAGGGACCACAGAGATCATCTCCAACTCACTTCATTCAACAAATGAATGAGCACAACTCTATCATGGCAGAAGCTCTAAAAGTCCACTGATAGCTTGGCTAATACTCTTTCAGGAGTATTAGCATCTTCAAGTGTCTTCTCTGAGTGTCAATTCTGAAAAAGCAATAGCCTTAGGACCTACATATTTAAGGAGATACAATACAGTGCAGGGACCAGAGGGTACAGGGGTAAGGAGACAGAACATATACAGTTAAAGATAAGCAACAATTAGACTGCAGATACTTGCACTGAACTGCAAAAACAGTAAGTGGTAAAGAACATTCTAGAAGAGACTACTGCAGATTAAGACTATAAGGAAGGCAAGCCTCCTACTTGAAGAATGTAGCAGGGCTGGAGCAGGAAGAAGCAGAGACTTTCCACTCTCAGGTCTGGTGCCACCTTCTTGTGCGTCAGTAGGAATGACCATTCTGAGTCACAGAGGAGCCTGAGGCTTATGGGGTCAGAAACTTCCCCAAGGAGACACAAACCCAAGAATCCATCTTCTTAGGCAACATGATGATGAATGCCAGACCAAGGGGAATCTCCACACTACAAACAAACAATCTCATACTCCCAACTCAGCAGGGCTCTGTAAAGGATCCAGGAAACCCATGCTCTTATGTCGCTGGAAAGCTAACGAAGATCTCAGGTGTTTAACACTCCTGACCTCCTGTACAGAAGACTGGTGTCTTCTTTAGGGGCTTTATGTGTGAGCTCCCTGCACACAGTGGGACTGTGTGGAAGCTCCCTGCGTGGGGCAGAGCAGCTGGGAGGGTGCCTTTCCTCTTTAACAGTGGTTCACTCTGGACAAAAAGAACTGTAAAGCCAAAGTGTCTTCATCAGACCTTTCTCCCTAGTAAGAAGGATACTCACCTGAGCACTCTGAAACAGACATAAAACAGACTACAGAGTGTCGCTGGACTAGGGCTTCTCACAGGACAGGGAAGCAAGGGTGTGTAGACCTTCAGCTTTTATGACTGACACACCTACAGTCCCCCATGAGCTGTGAGGTCCCCGGCGAGCCACCGGCACAACCTGCTAGCACTGTCCTGCCATGAGGCCACTCGGCAGTTATTCAGATGTGAATAATAGAAAAGTTCTTACTCTCAGCATTAGGGACTACTAACCCCATCAACCATGGTTTTCAGTGTTTCCACGTCCAAAACAAATGTCAGAGGCAAGGTACCTCTGGCCTCAGTCACTGCAATGTGCTCACAGCTCGCGTCAGCCCCTGAAACCAGCTAGACTCTGGTCCTCCTGGCTGAAAAGAGCCTCCTGCCACTTGGCCACCCCCTGTCTGCCATAAACCACCCCCAAGAGAGTCGAGGAGGGGCCATATCTTGTTTACCGCTATTCCCCATACTTTGAGACTTTGATTTAGCATGAAAATTGAATTTATATTAACAATTGCCTGACCCGAGCTGTCATTCCTGAGCGTGTACTCTGAGAGGTATTCCCTAAGTACTGAGTGAGATTATGCACAAATTCCCCAAAGAATTACTGAGTCTGGCATTGCAGCATCCAAGGAACCATGCTGTAGTTCCAACTCCAGCCCTGCCACAAACTTTATGACTGTGGAAAAGCTATTTCATCTTCTGGGCCTCTGTTTAACCATGAAAATAACTAAAAGACCTAAGGGCAATATCAGCTCTAAATTATTCTAAAATTCAAAAAGAGAGAAAAGTTAGAGGAAAGAAAATTTAAGAGAAGAACGAAAACACTTCTCATGATTGTACTAATACAAGAAATATGAGAAAAGTACTCAGGTTTGACAAATACCAAGGAAAAAGCAAAAGGAAAAACCTGTGGCCACAACTTTTCCTACCACAGATTTCCATGGCAGCTTTCCCAACAGACCAAAATAAATGAGGTTTAAGTGGAAGGGCCAAAGTGAGAACAACATTCCCGTGTGCATTAGAATGACCCCACCCACACCCTCCCTCTCCCTCAGCTGAGGACTCTGATACCACACCTGTTCCTGGGTGTCCTGCCTTTCCTCTGGTCTCCATGCACAGTTTGCGGGAAGCAGTGTCCCCGCTCCCTCCCTCAAAGACCAGATTCTAGTCTGGTCTCCATCCCTTCGACACTAGGAAAGGGCATGCTTTTTTTCCCCTAAGGGCCAGGTAGTAAATATTTTAGGCTTTGTGAGCACATGGTCTCCCTTAAACTATTCTGCCATTGTAGAGTAGAAGCAGCCAGCGACAATACAGAAACAAAGGGGTGTGGCTGTTCCAATAAAACTTCACTTATAAAACAGGTGGCAGCCAGACTTGGCCCACGGGCCATAGTTTACCAACCCGTCCTAGATCATCTCATCAGTTTACACTCACGCTCTAAGACCATCTTAAAACAGACACCCTCCCCACATCCCCGCAGTCCTCTCCACTTACTGCTCCTCCAAGAGACTCCAAATGCTTCCCTGTGCTTGCCCCCCAACCACCAGCCAGGAATCTCCCCCTCCAGACAGGCTCCTGTCCCCGCCACTCGCTGACACTTCTCTGTCCAGGCCTCCAGGTGGCCAAATCCAATGCCCACATCTGTTCTAACCTCTGTCCAACACACCTGCCCATCTCCTGAGACACATCACGTCTTGGTTTCCCGGATACCATGCTCCCCTGGTCTCCCACTCCCTGGGGCCTGTCTTCAGTCTCCTCTGCTGATTCTTCCTCTTCCACCTGACTGCTAAATGCTGGAATGACCAGGTCACAACCTTGGTCCTCTTAATCAATACTCTCTAAGTAAGTCAACACAGTTTCATAGCATTAAATATCACCTTCCAGCTGTTGCCTGGCCTGCCAAACTTTCCTCTCCAGCCCAGACTCTCTGAGACTTGAGTATTGCCTGGGCGTCTCCACATGACCATCTAACAGGCATCTGCAATTTAGCAAGCCCCTCCTTCTGCTCCTGCATTTCAGTGAAGGCACTGCCAGGTGACTTCTCCTGGATCCCCTCTTCCTCATCCCTCTCAATCTGTCAGCAAGTTTTGGCAGTTGTATCTCACATCTGCCGTCTGCACCGCCCCCCATCCCCACAGCCACACGACTATGCAACACTGTCATTACCCTCCTGGACAACTTCCCACCTGACCTCCTTGTTTCACTCTGCCTCCCACTACCCGTTCTCTAGCCAGCAGCCAATGTGACCGTCATAAAACAAAATTAGAAAATATCATTCTTCTGCTGAAACCCTTCCCCATGTACCTCGAGTAAAGTCCAAAGTCGCCACCCAAGTCATGTAGGCTTTACTAACTACAGCCTCACCGACCAGCCCGTACCCTCTCTCTGCTCTGCTCTGTTCCTGTCTCAGGCTCCCCACCTGCTGCTCCTGGGACTCTGAACAGCCAACTCTACCTCACTCTCCAGGCCTCTGCTCCAGTGGCATCCTTGCCCCTTCACCAACCACAGCACTCACCAACCACAGTACTCACCATAATTCCAAAAAGCCTGTGAATGTGCTTACACGTTGACCAACTCAGTCAAAACAATGGAGAAGGCAAACATTACAAGGAGGGTGCCTTGTGCACAATGCTGGTGCATCATAGGAACCCATTAAACACGTGTTGAGTGAACCACAAATCATATGATGTGAAAACATTAACTGTGTCCACTGTGGACAGTTTTCTTCCATCTATCTGCTGAACTAGGTCTTCACTCTATGCTAAGTTCACAGAGTCCTTATTTGGTCCTCACCTGCTGTAAACTGGAACCCACATCTTCCAGTGAAAACACAACATGCCTGCTGAATTAGGGAGAAGAGGTCATGGCAAGGTACCTCAAGAGTCTTTGAGACTAATCCACACAGTGATGCTCCTGGGGAAGAAATGAATGGTCACAGGGACTGAACTAATTAACACACTGCAATTAGTATAATGGATCTCTCTTAGCACTTCCATCAGACCTGTGTTCTGGAGTAGACTCAGTATCAAGTAAACATCCTATTTTTAGTTAATTTCCAAAGTAACAGACTAAGCAACATTTTATACACCTTCCAATAACTCCTGACCACAAGAAGGCTTAGAGTCAGAACACTGGGAGCAGTGTCTCCAGGCACCAGTGGCCAGTCTTTTCCATTACCTTCACCTCCTGCTCCTCAGAGGCTCTCACTTTCAACCGGGGAGGTTTGCAGGTGTTCGTTTCATTACAATAACATAGCCTATTCACATGGTACGTGCTATCTTTCTAACCTCTCAGAGCAGACAACTAGGATTTTATGTTATTCCCACTGCATCTCCTACAAAATGCTAACTTTTAAACTCCACTCCTGCCATTTTTCTTTCTGGCCCTCTGTGGGGTGTGTCACTGAGATGTGACAAGGCTTAGAGCAGTACCCTGCTCCCAGATTCTGAGTCAGGTCTGGGTGGGGCCCAAGAATGTGCATTTCCCACCAGTTCCCAGGTGATGCCAGGGCTGCCGTCTAGTGGCCTTGGAGGGACACAGACCTGTGTTCCAGTCCCCTGTTCTCACTAGTTATGTCAGGGCCTCATGCGTACAGTTGTGATAATACTGTCAACACCAGCGAGCCATCATGTGAACTAGGGGAAATACAGGACAAAATGCCTGGCCCAGGGCAAATGCTCAAGAAAGGAGACCTTCTTTCCTACCCTGAGTTACTGGTTCAGTTACCCCAACAATCCTGGGGAGCATGTGGACCTGCTGGCCTAAAGCGTCCCCTTTCTTATGAAACTTAGTCTCAACCACAGAGCTTCAGAAGCTAGAATCCTGGGATTCTTCCCAGGCAATGTCTATCTGAATTTCATATTTCCCCTGTGAGGCAAACTTTGAGCCATATTTCTCAGTTCTTTAGACAATTATGAACATTCTGCTTCCCACACTTTTTCTATTTGCCTTCCATGATCTGCACTCACCACAACTAAAACCAAATAATTAAGGAACATCTGGTCAATATGTGGCAAGAAATTGACATCTGTTAATCTTTTTAAAAAAGTTAAAAGCAGCAAAAGCTTATATATATAAACTTACATACATATAAAATAGAAAGAGAGACTGTGTCTTTGTGTATGTGCGCGCGCGTGCGCATGCCCGTGCGCGTGTGTGTGTGTGTGTGTGTGTGTGTGTGTACAGGGAGGGACAAAGAGAAAAAAAATGAATGAATGAGTGCATGCCTGGAAGGATAACTCTATATCAAGAAACAAAAGCTGCTCATCTCTGGATGGAATTAAGGGTGACTCTTTTTCTCCATTTTAACTTCCCAGTGCATTCTAACTTTCTGCCCAACACTGGCCGAATGAAGAATTCCACAGCTTGACCATGTGAGGTACAATGAGACAGACTGGGAAGGGAGCACAGTGCACACAGAATCACACAACCTCTCACAATGCTCTGGTTGCAACAAACTCTCCACTTCAACATCTTGCCCATGTTCTCAGCTCCCACTTTAGACCCCTCCTATACCTGGACTTCAGACTCTCCCTAACTCACTTTTTCCTAGTCCTCCCCTTCTCTGCCTTTCCCCACTTCTGGTCCTCGCTGTTCACCTTCTGCATAAGCTTCATACCCCTTGGAAAGAGTCCCCCCTCAAGCCCCACTCCAAAGCTCAGAGCCCTCATATCCCCAGAATCTCACTTATGCCATCTATAAGGGTAAATAAACAAGATTACATCTTCACTGTTTAACAAAGGGGAAGAAGTTGCCCCTTCCCTGTCCTTTGAGTGTTTCCTTTAGTCAAGAATGAAACAAACTCAGTGTTCAGATTTTACAGGGCACAGTCACCACCTGCTGACTCAGAGCAGTAAACACGGACCTCCAGAACTGAGGCAGGAGTCACTCACCAGCTGCAGACTACACTGGTGCATCTATTTTTCCCTCAAGGAGATGAGAGAGGTCTTAACAGTTCATTCTTCTACTTCCTTGTGTATAAAATGTGTGACGTTCTGCCCAGCTCTGTACTCTCTTGAAGATGCCTTACATGCATGTAATCTGCTCATACAGTAATGAAACTGTTTTCTTCCTTTCCATATTGATATGGGTAGGAAGGACATCTATTTCTCCAACATGCTGAGACCCTGACTTGTCACCCCCACCCAAGTTCCTCTTTGATGTCCCCCATTTCAGGTCTGCTGGTGTGCACAGCCTCATATCCCCACCCTTGATGCCCCCACACCTTCACTTCAGACCCACCCTATTCCCCCAGCAACCCCTCCGGGTCCCCACCATTGCCCTAGTCCCCCAGCATGCCTCCAGGTCCCCACCATGCCCTTCAGGTCCCACCATCCTCTCCTAGTCCACAGCATTTCTTCCGGGTCCACAGCATTTCCTCCGGGTCCCCAGCATCGCCCTAGGCCCTCAGAACCTCCCTAGTCTCCCAGCATCCCCACCAGGTCCCACCATCACCGGAAAGTTACAGCATTCCTTCCAAGTCCCCATCAGCCCCCTAGGCCTCCATCATCGCCCTAGTCCCCCAGCATCCCCTCCAGGTCCCCAGCATCCCCTTAGACACCCAGCATCCCTCAGGACACTACCTTTGGCCCTTGTGCCTCTCTGGTAGCCCAGCCCACATCCCACCACCTTCCGTAGTCCTTGGAGCATTGAAAAGAGGAGGAGTCCTCACTTCGGCGGTAGCGTTAGGAGGGACCCTGACGGAAGAGCACAGGCCCAGCTGCAGACTGGAGACACGCCTTACCTGAGTCGCGGGGGAGGCGCGAAGTCGACAAGACTGGGGGCCGACACCGTTCAACAATCTCTGAAGCCGCGGGGGGCGGGGGAACCTGGAGCTGGGAGGATCGTGCTGTGGGCCGCTCCTGTGCCTGCGCCGGGTGAGGGCCGTAGAATGCAGCGAGCATGCGCCCAAGAACTGGCTCGCCGTGTTTCAGGCTCGGCCAGGAACTTAGACCGCGGGCTCTAGGTTCCGCTCGAGTGCTCCGGGACGACCGCGGCCTATGAGTGTCTGTACCTCGCCGCTTTCGCTCTGGCCGGCGCGGGGCTGTGAGGCGCGGGTGCTCAGAGCGTGTACTCCGGAAGCAGGTTTAACAAATACTTCCTTTTTCACCTCCCTGTTTAAAGAGCAGAGAAGTGGGAAGCCGGAAGCCGGATTCTGGGCCTCCAGGAGCACTCCGTCCCCAGCAGCTCCTCCGACTCCGCGCAGCCTCTGTGACCGGCCCGCAGCCCTCCTTGTGCCCTGCAGCTCCTCCGACACCCCCCCGAGCCCCGCCCTGTTCCCGGCAGCCCTCCAGATCCCCCCGGCAGACTCCCACCCCACTCATCCCGCACGCCAGGGACGGCGAACCTGGCCCGGGATGGACAGGGAGGCGCGCGTGTTCGCCGAGAGCCACTTCCGAGGCCTTGAGGGGTGTCTCCCCCGCAGGGTCTGCCCGAAACTGGACCGCGTGGACTTCATCGAGAAGCCGGACTCCTTTTCCTACGCCGACTTTTTCAAGGGTTACCTGCTCCCTAACTTACCCTGTGTTTTCTCCAGCGCCTTCACCGAGGGCTGGGGCAGCAGGAGGCTCTGGGTGACACCCAGTGGAAAGCCCAACTTCGATTATCTGCTTCAGAACTATGGTAAGGACTGAGCGCGAGTGCCCCGGGCAAGAACAGCATGGAGTGCAAACACAGGACTAGACTCTTAGGTCGGACTGTGAGGGAGGGCGCAAATGAGGACAGCCACAGAGGGCTTGAGGGAGGCAAGGCATGAGTCACTCCCCAGAAGAATTCACCTGGAGACGGTGTAGCAATGAGTTGGAGGGCAGACAGGGTCAGGGAGGATTGACAGGCTGGAGGACTCAGAAAAGTCTTGTCCCTGACCCTTTCCTTTCAGGAGACGTGGTTGTACCTGTTGCAAATTGTGGGGTCCGGGAATACAACTCCAACCCCAAAGAACACATGACCCTCAGGGACTACATCAGCTACTGGAAAGAGTACATTCAGGGAAACTACTCCTCTTCACGGGGCTGTCTCTATCTCAAAGACTGGCATCTGTGCAGGTAAAGGAGCCTGGAGCACTGGCCACAGCACTGCTTTTCAGTTCTGAGTGAGCCCTGGCTGCACACGGAGGAACTCATCTTTTCCCCAGTTAGGAATTTAACCCACTTTCCTCGGCCTGGTTGGAAGTGTCATTCTCTCCAATCATGGCCATCTCACCATGCCTGCACAGGCTTGGTTGCTATGAGGAATGTGGGCCTGGCAGAGGCACAGATGGGCTATGGTTACTCACCTCTTCTTTGTCACATTTGCCCAGAACCATGCTTGTCAGCTTCACCTCCATCTAACTGGCAGCATCCAGCCTTTGCCTGTTCTCTCAGATGCCCCTGGGACCAGCCTCCCCTGTCCAGACCTACTTCTCCAAGTCAGGCCTGTTATCATCCACCTTGGCTGTTGCCAGTCTCCAGACTAGCTGACCCGCCTCAAGTCCTGCACCCCACTGCTAAAGTCCAAGTGAGCTTTCAAGCAGGACTGTGCCCCAACCATTTAAAATCTCCATCACTAACAAGCAATGCCAACTCTTTAACAAGGCCTTCCGAGATCTGTTGCCACTACCATATGCTTCTTCCACCTGGGGAGCTCAAAGGATGTGCTCTGAGAAACGCCTCGCTCTTGAAGGCAGCCCCACCCCTTCTGCTGGCCTTCCCACTCTCTGAGGTGGTCCTTAGGTTTTGTAGCCATTTCCCCTGCCAGGGGTGTGCTTTTCACAAGCAGAGAGGAGGTCCTAGTCAGACCCCCGCCATCTAGCACAGGGCCCTGGCACCGATCAGGTGCTCATTTAATGAATGAGTGAACAGTGGAATTCTTGTTTTGCTGATGCAGGAACTAAGACTCAAAAAAAAAAAAAAAAATTCAGGCCCTTGTGATTCCCAAGAGCAATCCAAGAGTACATGAAGGGCACGAGCATCCTGCTCAAAGTTTGCCCTTGGTACTGTCTGCCACACAGCTTCTTACTTGTCAGAGAGACCTGGTCCGGCAGACAGTCACTAAGATGCAACCAGACTCTGGTCCTAGACTTCACGGACTCATATTCCAACAGCACAGATGGACTCATAGATTCAGACACTCGTGCACTGTGAATTTGTGCTTCAGATAAGCAACGAGTAGTTTTTTGGGTATAAGTATGTCCCAGGTATTACAAGGGGCATACTTATCCTAGAAACTTGTTCACTGTTTATTTGAAATTCAGTCTTGAGGAAGTGTCTTGCGTTTTCCTTGGCAACCCAAAAATAAAAAGAACAAAGGAAGGCCTGGATCAGGCACGCAGGGGTAGCCACATGGGAGGTGATATCTGAGCAGGGTTTTGAACGATAAGCAGGAGACTGTCACTGTACAAAGGCATGGCAGCGGAGGGACCTGCATGGTGTTCTGGGGAACTACTGGTGGTTTGGTACTACTAAGGCTCTCCCCTGTCATGGGCTCTGACCGAGAGTGTTGTGTGACCATGTTGTTGGTAGAACTGCACTCTCCCTTGGGCTGGTTTAGAATGCTCCTCTGTTTGGGACCCCATTGGTTGGGTTGTGGGGATGGATCCAGGGAAGTGAGGGGTTGAAAAGGACCTCCGTGTACCTGGGCTGTCCTCACGCCTGGGCCTGTGGCTTTGAATCTTCTTGGCAGAATCAAGGTCACTGGTGTGGTTAAAAAAGTGGAGGAGGCCCCCAAATTCTGGAAACCAGCATGATGCAGATGATGCATTTAAACCCCAGCTCAGCCCGAAGCTGAAATCCTGGAATGGGTGTGGGAGTGGCCAGGAACATCTAGGTCACTGCCTGTACAAGTTGTCTAGGCTGTGTCACAGCACCTCCAAAACCATTTCATCTGCTTACAACTCTGGTTCAGTCATTTGGGCAGGGATCAGCTAGGGCTACTTGGGGCTGTGGTCATCTGGTGGCGGGTCTATGGCTGGGTGGTCTGAGGTGGCCTCACTTCTGGTGGTTGGTGCTGACTCCAGAAGGCAGGTCAGGGGTCATTCACATAATTTCAAAGCTCTCATGATATTTCATGCACTCAGGACGTGGGTGCCGGGAGGTTGGCTTGTAGCCACTTCTGTAGTTTCATGCCACTTTCTAAAGGGACTCCTCGGCGGACGGCGTGTTTACCCTGCCCATATACTTCTCATCTGACTGGCTCAACGAGTACTGGGATGCCCTGGACGTGGATGACTACCGCTTCATCTACATGGGGCCCACCGGCACCTGGTAACCGCCTGTCTGCTCCCACCCACCATCCTACACCCCGTCCCTGGTCACTCTCCTGAACCTTCCTGCTGGTGTGTCAGCTCTTGCCCAGAGCCTCTCAGAGATTCCTGTTAGCCACGTAATGGAGTCGGCTGCCAGGTCTGGCATTTCTAAGCCCACTTACCTCTTTCCTCTGTGAAAAGAGCTCGTGCACCTCCTGTGTGATGTGCTGGGGTGGGGGAGGCTTGGCCCTCCCACCTGGCTCACAGGCCAGGTGTGAGAGCTGGGGACCACTGAGCCTGGCCAGTCTACTCAGAAGAAGCAAAGCCCACATCCAAGCCACACAGCACCAACAGAAGCTCTCGCACAGGTCGCCGTTCCATGCTGACATTTTCCGCTCCTTCAGCTGGTCCGTCAACATCTGCGGGAGGAAAAAGTGGTTCTTCTTCCCACCGGGGCAAGAAGAAGCCCTGCGGGATTGCCACGGTAGCCTGCCCTACGACGTGACCTCCCCCACACTCCTGGATAGCCGCCTACACCCCATGCGAGATCACTGTAGCCCCCCACTGGAGGTCACACAGGAGGCAGGCGAGATGGTGTTTGTGCCCAGTGGGTGGCACCATCAAGTCCACAACCTGGTATGCTGGGCACTCCCTACCCCATGTGCTGTGGCCCAGATGGGTCAGGGAGACAGGCCACAGGGCTCCACTGAGCTGACTCTTACCCCCGTTCACCTGTGCCCCTTGGCCTGCTCAGCAGCTCTTCTTGCCCTCGGCACCTTCCTAAATGCGTTCCTGCAGAGAGAGGGCTGAGCCCACCCGCCCTGATCCCATAGAGTGGGCAGGCTGTCCCTCTGGGAGAGCCTGGGTATGGGATGGGGCAGGCCATGGGCAAGGCTGGTACTGCGTGTGGCTATATTGGTTCCCTGCACGCAGCACTGCTGAGGGCCCCCAGCCTCTTTCCCTCCCTCCCATGTTGCTTTCCTGGGCAACAGTGGGCAAGGGGTCCACACACTGTGGTGTCCCAGCCCTTACGGAGCCCCATTCTGGGCTAATTGTGGATTCAAATGATCCCAGCTCCCTCTTCTCTGCTGGCTCCCATTGGGAGATGGAAGCAACTCCTCCCAGCGGAGGAAAGCTGAGAGGACCTCAGGACGGGGAGGGGATGGTGCCCCCTGTGGGCTCACGGGGACAGCCTGTGCCCTACCCCTTCCAGGAGGACACCATCTCCATCAACCACAACTGGGTCAACGGCTGTAACCTGGCCAACATGTGGCACTTCCTGCAGCAGGAGCTCTGTGCTGTGCAGCAGGAGATCATTGAGTGGAGGGACAGCATGCCCGACTGGCACCACCACTGCCAGGTGGGACAACTGGTCTGAGCAGGAGGGGGGCACAGGATGAGGCTCACCAGGGCTATCTATAGTGGGAGGATTGGTAGGGGGCTCACCTGAACCAGGACCACAGTCAAGGGCAAGAGGGTGCTCACCTGGCCCAGGGCGTCAGTGTGGGGAGGGTATGGAAAAGCCCCAGGACAGCCTGCAGTCTTAAGGGAGGGTGTGGTCTCTAAGGTCAGATCTGTAGTCTTGGGGGCCTGGTGGCAACCAGGCCTACCTATTTGAGTGAGGGTTCTGGGGCTTTCAGGCTGCAGGACTCAGACCCATTTGATCACTGGTTGGCCCCCAGGTGTCTCCATCCTCGAGGACTGGACTGTGTCTCAGGGCCCTTTGTAGCCTAGACTCGATGCAGGGTCAGCAGAACTTGCCTAGAGCTGTGAGTGAGCAGCAGCTCACTGGTTGTTCTTTCTGGCCCAGGTCATCATGAAGTCCTGCTCCGGGATTAATTTCGAGGAATTTTATCACTTCCTCAAGGTCGTTGCTGAAAGGAGGCTTCTCCTCCTGGCGAAGGGGATGGGTCCTGGCAAGGTGGAGGGCGGCAAGGGCACCAGGCTGGGCCCCCAGCAGGCCGCTTTTGACATTTGCCGCATAGCTGAGGTGCTGGAGTCCGTCGTGGCCCACCCTGACTTCCAGAGAGTGGACACCAGTGCATTCTCACCACGGCCAGAGGAGCTCCTACAGCAGCTGGAGGAGGCTGTGGCCACCACCACATCCCTTTAGTGCATGCTGCAAGGATCGGGTGCAGCACATCCTTGGGGGACCCTGGAGGCACCAGTGTGGAAGGCAGTCACCCTGTGCAAGGGTCCCTTCTGGAAATAAAGCTCTGTCCTCCTTTGTGGCCTGGGATGTGTCACCTCCCTGTTGAACTGTCACCTCGGCGTCCCAGGCACAATTCCTGCTCTTTGGGGTCTGATATGTCCTGGCTGTCTCTTGGCATCCCTGGGGCCCCGATGCCTGTCCAGAGGGTCCAGGCTCCTTGTCCTCGTGAGGCCCAGCCAGGACTGGGAACTGGATCCGGTGAGGGGGGGTGCATGGGGAGGTGTTGGTCATTTGGACCCACAGCAAGGAGGCTGGAAATGTGCTGGGGACTCAGGAGTGGGGGTGGCATGTGGCTAGGTTTTCTTCTCCCCCACCCCCCAGCCTTCCCTCAGCAAAGGCCAGCATCCAAGCTGACAGGCCTCCCATCCTCAGCAGTGCAGGGCAGCTGGCTCGTCTGGCAGGGCCCCCTCTGCAGTAGCACCACATCCCTGCATGAGTCCACACATCTCCCACTGGAGCAAGACCATCAGTGGGAGGGTCTGGGCCCCAAGGCAGCCCCAAGACCAAAGGCCTGTGTCTCTATCCCACACTAGAACCACCTGTGCCCACCTCCTCCCCAGCAGGATCCTAAGCCAAGGATGTCTGTTGGTCAGGGCTCTAGGCCTCGTGTGCTGTCCTTCATGCAAGCCCCGCAAGTGTCATAGGTACATCATTGACGTGCCGCTTGGGCCGTGCTGCCAGTAGGGCAAGGCAAAGCACCAGTGAGTTCATCCCCCTCCTGCTTGCTACAGCACCACCTTTCCCCTTCAGAGACTAAGCCAACCCTAGCAGCTGCATACCCAGTGAGGGAGAGGGCCTTGCCCAAGGTCTCCCTGCAGGCCAGGTAGGGCCCAAAAGGCCAGCTGGAACCTGGGCCTCTTCCACACTTCATACACCTGTTCTGCACCATACTACTTCAACTCATTGAACACCCACTATCCGCCATCTAAAGTCACTTTGCAAACAGTGTTTGATTCAACAACGACTCTTTGTGCACTCATTCTGCCCCGTCCAGAATTTTTTGTCATTGCAGACTCTTTACACTTGTATGTACTATCCAGTTTCCACTTCTTGCACACCTATATTACACCAAATAGTCAGAGTTTCAGGATTCTCCAGAGAAATGGAACCAATAGAGTATGTGTAGAAAGAGAGGTGTTAAGGGCTGTTGATTGTTAAATCTGCAGGATAGGCTGGAGACCCAGGGAAGAGTTGACCTTGCGATCTTGAGTCTGAAGGCTGGAAACTCAGGCATGGTTTCTGTGTTGCAGTCTAGAGGCAGAAATGCTTCTTTGGGAAACCTAGGTCCTTTGCTCTTAAGATCTTCAACTGATTCGATGAGGCCCACCCACATTATGGAAGGTAATCTGCTTAAAGTCTGTTGAGTTCACAGCAACATCCAGACACTGGCATTTAGCCAAACAACTGTGCACCATGACCTGACCACACTGGCACATAAAATGCACCATTGTAATCACTCCCCGCGTATTCACTGGTCACTCTGCTTCATCCAGTGCCCACTTCTTATGATATTGACCAGTGTCTCCTTGCTCACTCACTGTGCAATTCAAAAGCCAATGACTGTCATTTCCATTTGACTTCACACTTTGCACACCTCTGCCATTCAGTGTTTACACACTCACCATGTGCAGTTCAACAGCCAATCTATGCATGTGCATCCCACTTTCACTCCAGCACACTCTTGCAGCATTTAACAATTGCTCCTCCCATGCTCACCATCAAATTTTCTATTCTCACACACCCACTGTGTGCTATTCAACAAAGTCTTGTTGCACCCACTGCAAGAGTCACTGAATACTCCCTGGGGCCATGTTATCAACTACTCTTCACTATTCTTCCAGCTTCCCCTCCTATACAGCCACTGTGTGCCATTTAAGTCAGTGCTTGCGCACTCACTGCAAAACAACTACTCTTTTGCACGTTTCTGTCAACTTATCAATCTTTCCTTGCACATTCTGCGCCATCCTAATTCCACTAAGCCATCAATAATCAACTTTGCAATTGCTATCTGTAGTTCAACAACCATTTGCTCCATTTTGCTCTATTCTGTGTCCACTTCTTGCACTCCCACTTGCATTCAACAGTCACTTGCACAAATCACTTAGGGCCTGGCAGAGGTGAGCCCTGCTCTGTGTCTGAGTGACAGAGCCATCACGGAGGAAAAGGTAACTCAGAATTGCCCTGCATTTCATCTGTCTCTTGCCTTTATAGGCTGTATATTTAGGGGATGTTACTGAAAATAGGTGACAGGGTGCAGGCTGAAGGCTGTATAGGGTCTCAGGGGCTCCCTCCCTGTGCCTGGCATTAGCCCTTTAGCTTCCAATCCTGGGAGAAGCCCCAGGAGGGCACTCAGGTGAGTGCAGGGCAGTGTGTGTTTCCCACCCAGATTGGAAGCACTCTAGTGTTTAATTGGTAGAGCTGTGTCTGTGCTGCCCATGGATTGTTGGTCCTGGTGGTACACCTCCTCCCCTGCTTATCAGGCTGCATCTTCTTAGCCCTTCCGACATGAAAGGTTGACATCCCCTTGACATAACCAAAGTACATTCATCAGGCCCCAGCCAGAGAGGAGTGACCTGATGTACCTGATCAGTGTACCTGATGGTGGACTGGGGGCCATCTAGGGCATTTCTGGGTTAAAACAATTATACAGGGCATTCATTGCAGGGATGCTTATAGAATGACACCCAGCTATAGGCCTAAACTCTGCATCACAAATCTTTCCCCTGGATAAGAAATAAGCAGGAAAAGGAATTCTGAAGTCAGAGGAGTATTCAAATTTAGGTAAAGTGCTGACCTTGGTGGGGAGGGATGATGAAAAATCCTGCCTGCCCTCAGTCTGTTTGCAAATAATCTTCCTCTGGCTTTTTCCTTTCCATGTTGTATTTTTTTTTTTTTTTTTTTTACCATTTTCCCCACTTAGGGCTTATAGAATTCCAGAGTTTGACCTACAGTTTCCTAATTGGTGGTCAAAAGATACCTCAGCGAGAGAAGCAAAAAGCTCTCGCCAGAGTGTAGAAAAGCAGCCATTGTCCTGGGACAGGAAATGGTCCTGGCAAGAGTTACTTTTAAAGATGCCCAGTTTTCAGTGGTTGTTGCTATGCCTGTGAAAGTACCTTCAACCTCCCTCCAAGCCCCCTGAGTTCTGAGGGGCTTTCTCAGCTCCTTGCCCAGTTTAATGATACTGAAACAAACATCTCTGTGAAAGATGGACTTGGGCATGTCCTTCAGAGAAGGGTAGCTGGCCCTTCCTACTTCTCCCACATACAATAAACTGATGGCCCTAAAGACTTATTGAATGAAGAGTGAGAGTATCTATCTCTTTTGAAACACAAGAAATGAAAGAACAAAACCACAACTCCCAGGCTATAGTAGAAATGGGATTTTAATATAATATTCCAGTACAGCTTTTGCTATTTACAACTATAGTAAACCTTTTTTTTACCTTTTATACAAAAAAATCAATCACCTTCTCACCTCCTCTGAACTATTCCCTTCCCACTGACCCCATCTCCTGTGGTCTCATAAAGTCCTTGGTGTCTGGCACTTGCAGTGGCACCAGACAACATCAGTGGGACTCAGCTGCCCCTCACCTGGTGAAGAGCAAGGTATGTGAAGTGGGGTCTCTACTGGGGGAGGGGGGTAGGTAAGTCCATCACTCTCAGTTGGCCTTGATGGAATCTAGCCTGAGAACGCGGTGGGAGGCAGGGCCAGGACCCCTGGGAGGGTAACAGGCAGGTGCTGTAAGTCATGAAGATAGAACTGAAGTTGTCAGACCCATTGGGTGGGTGAGTGCTCTGGGATGCCTGTGGGCACAGATGACAACGACTGGTACCTGTGAAGCAATGAGAGAAGTGTACAGAGGGCAATATCTGGCAGCAGGCAGGGCACTGTGCCCATTGGTAGTGCTCCTCAGCTAAACTTAACTAGCCTTCTGGTTCCCAGAGAGCAGAAGGCAACTAAGGCAGTAAGAAGGTCCACAGGAGTCCAGGTCAGCCTGTCAACTGTTAGGTGTCATACGCAGCCAGAAGAGGTTCAGTGGTGAAACAAGCCTGGAGGTGGCCTGGGCTGTCACGTTGGGAACACGGTGCCTGTCTGGCCTGGGCCACTCCAGTCTGTAAGTTTTTAGCTCACCCTGGAGAGGGTGATCCTGAGGCTAGCTAGTGCCAGGAGTCAGTTAGAAGATGCCCTTTGTGAACCAGAAAAAGAGCAAAGTAAACCTAAAAAATAAATATTAGAGCCGAGATGAATAGAATAGGGAACAACACAGCAATAGAGAAAATCAACAAACTAAAAGTTTTTTCTCTGAAAAAATGAAAAAATTGATGAACCTTTAGCTAGATTGATTAAGAAAAAAGTAGAGAAGACTCAAGTAACTAAAGTCAGAAACAAAGTTGGGACAACACTACCAACCCCACAGGAATAAAAGGGTTTATAAGAAACTGTGAACAATTATACACCTACAAATTGCATACTCTAGATGAAATGGGAAAATTCTAACAAGCACACAAATTACAAAACCGGTGAATCCTACCAAACATTTAAAAACTAACACCAATTCTTAAACTCTTCCAATAAGTAAAAGAGGAGGGAACACTTAGGATTTCTGTGAGAGCAACATTACACTAATACAAAAGCTAGACAAAGATCTCACAAGAAAAATCTAGAGACCAATATCCCCCTTGAGTATAGATGCAAAAATCCTTGATAAATACTAGCAAACAGAATCCAGCAGCATATTAAAGGATTATGCATCATGGTCAAGTGGGATTTATCCCAGGGGTTAAAGTACTGCTCGATATATGAAATGCAATCTATACCACATTAGTAAAATGAAGGGGGGAAAAATCCACACGATCATCTCAACTGATGAAGAAAAGGCATTTGACAAAAGCCAACACGCTTTCAGAATAAGAGAACTCAATAAGTAGAAATAAAAGGGAACATCCTCAACATGATAGAGGACATGTATAAAACCCCACAACTAGCATCATGTTCAGTTTTGGAAGACTGAAAGCTTTCTTCCTAAAATCAGAAACAAGACAAAGACATCCACCTTTACCACTTCTATTCAACATTCGTTTCATTGGAGGCTCTGGCCAGAGCAATTAGGCAAGCAAAGCAAAAAGCATCCAAATTGGAAAGTAGGAGGTAAAATTATTTACAGATGACAAAAGTTTATATGTAGAAAATCCTAAAAAATTCACACACATACACACAACTGTTAGAGCTAGCAAATGAATTCAGTCAAGCTGCAGGATCAATGGAATAGAAATTGAGACTTAAAAATTAAACCCATGCCAGTGGATTTTTCAACAAAGGCATTAAGACCATCCAATGAAGGAAAAACAGTCTTTCTACAAATAGCATTGGGAAAACTGGATATCCCAGTTTTCAACATGCAAACAAGTGGAGTTGGAACCTTATCTCACACCATATGCAAAAATTAACTCAAAATGGATCCAAGAGCTAAAATTCCAAAACCCTTAGGGGAAAGAAAACAAACAAACAAACATAGAGGCCAATCTTTATGCCCTTTGATTTAGCAATGGTTTCTTAAACATGACACCAAAGGTACAAGCAACAAAATATAAAACAAATGGACTTCATCAGAATTGGAAGGCAATTGGACTGATATACAGCTAGTCAACCCAGCAGACCAGTGCCCAAGGCCAAGTCCAGGATGTCCAAGACAAACAGCTGATTGACCTGGCAGCCCAGTGCCTGAGGCCAAGTCTTGGATGCTCAGGAGCCCACGTCAGACTGCTGGTCACTTGGAACCTGGCACCCAGGGCCGAGCTCAGGATGGATAACTCGCCAACCCAGCAGCCTAGTGCCCAAGACCAAGTCTGGGAAAACTGGTACAAACAACTGATTGACCCAGCAGCCCAGCACCCTAGGTGGGATCCTCTGGGTGGACAGCTGGCTGACCCAGGACTCTGAAGTCTAAGGCCAAGTCTTGGACACCCAGGAGGCTCAGAATGAATAGCCCAGTCTATTCAGCAGCCTGGAAACTCTGGCCAAGTCCAGGATACCCAGAACAAACAGCTGGTAGACCTGGCAGCCTGGCACTTGACATAAAGTTCAGAAGGCCCAGGATGGACAGCTGGTTGACTTGGTTACCTAGAGCCCCAGGCCAAGTATGGAATGTCTAAAGCAAACTACTAGTTGACATGGCAACCTGAATCCAGAGGCTAAGTTTGGGATGCCCAAGATTGATGGTTAGACAGGCCGGTATCCTGGTGCCCAAGGCCAAGTCCAGGATGCCCAAATGGACAGGTGTTCAACCCGGCAGTCCAGCACCTGAGGTCAATTTTAGGATGCCCAGGATGAGCAGCTGGTTAAACCAGCAACCTGTCTTGTGAGGCCAATTCCAGGATGACTGTTGGCCCCCCAGTCTGGTGCCAGTGCCAAGACAGGGACACTCAGAACAGGCAACTGGCCAACCCAGTGCCCGAGGCCAAGTCCAAGATCAGAATGAATGGCTGGTCCATCTGGTATCTCAGTGCCTGAGGCCAGTTCGTGACTCCTGGGACCAGAAAGGTGGTCTACCCAGCAGACAGTCACCCAAGGAAAGTTTTGAATGACCAGGATACATATCTGTTTGACTGGGCAGCCCCATGCCTGAGGCTAAGTCCAAGACATCCAGAATGCCTGGGACAGACAGCTGTTTGATTCAGCAGCCTGTTACCTAAGGCAAGTTCAGGGTGCCAGGCAGCTGGTTGACCTGGATGCTCATCACCTGATGCCAGATATGGGATGCCTGGGACAAACTACTGGTCAAAACAGCAGCCTGATTCCAGAGGGCAAGTCTGGGACAAAAAGTTGGTTGAGCAGGCAGCCCAGGGCCAAGGCCAAGGCTGGGACACCTTGGAAAGATGGGTGATTGACCTGGCAGCCAGGTGCTAGAGGCCAAATCTAGGATGATTGGGTCAGACAAGTCAACACGACAGCTTAAAGCCTGAGGCCAACTCCAGGATTCCCAGAAAGGACAGTGGTCTCCTCACACATTGGCACTAGAGGTCAAGTCCAGGATGCCTGGGACAGACAGCTGGTTGACATGGCAGCCTGGCACAAAAGGCCAAGTCTGGGACACCCTGGAAAGACAGCTGGCCGACCCAGCAATGTGGTGACCAAGGCCAAGTCTGGGATGCCCAGGACAAACAGCTCTTCAACCCAGAAGACCAACGCCCAAGTCCAAGTCTGGGAGGCCTAGGGAAAACAGCTGGTAGACACAGCAGCTCAGTGGCCAAGGCCAAGTCTAGGACATATGGGACAAAGAGCTGGATGATTCAGTATCCTAGCACCCAAGATTAAGTCTGGGAGGCCCAGGACATACAGGTGGTCAACTAAAGTCAGGCACTAGAGGCCAAGTCCAGGACACTTGGGATGGACGGCTGGTTGACCCAGTAGTACAGTATCCAAGGCCAAGTTCAGGAAGCCTGAGATGCCAGTGATAACTCGATCTGGCAGCTCAGTGCCCAAGGCCAAGTCTGGGACCCTCCAAGACACACAGGACACCCAAGTCAACCCAGCAGCCCAGTGCCTGATGCCAAGTCTAGGACTCCTAGGATTGTCAGCTGGTTTACCTGACAGTCTAGCACCCAACGCCAAGTCAGGGATACAAGGGATGCCCAGGATTGACATGTGGTTGATCCAGAAACTTGACACTTAAAGCCAAATCCAGTATGCCCAAACAGGACAGCTAGTCACCTGGCAGACCAGCACCTGAGGCCAAGTTTGGGATGCCCAGGTCAAAGAGCTGGTGAAACTGCCAACCAAATCCAGGACACTAGGGTGCTCAGGAAGGACAGCTTGTCGACCTGGCAGCCTAACACTGGAGGCCAAGTCTGGGATACTTCAAATTGACAGCTGGTCAACTCTTCACAACATCTGAGGCCACGTCTGAGACACCCCAGATAGATACCGGGTTGACCCAGCAGCCCAACACTGTACCACGTGTGTGATGCTTGGGACAAACAACGGGTTTCACCTGGTAGCTGGGTGTCTGAGACCAAGTTCCCTATGCCACAGAATTCACAGTTCATCAACCCCACAGAACAGCACCAGAGGCCCAGTCCGGGGCACCTCAGACTACTGGTCAATGCAGCTCGATACAGGAGTCCAAGACTGTGATGCTTCTGAGGGACAGCTGGTCAACTTGGCAGCCCAGGGTCTGAGGCCAAGTCTGGAATGCCATGGGATGCACAGATGATCAACCTGGCAGCTCAGCATTCAAGGCCAAGTCTGGGACTCTCAAACAGTCCAGGACATCCTGAAAGGACAGCTGGTCAATCCAGTAGCCTGACCTGATGCCAAGTCTCAGACGTACAGGATACCCAGTATTGTGTGCTTGCTGACCCAGTAGCTCAGTGCCAGAGGCCACGTCTCGGAGGCCCAGGAAAGATATCTGGTCATGCTGGCACTCTGGCACCTAAGGCCCACTCAGAGTTGTCCAGGATGCCCAGGATAGACAGCTGTCCAACCCAGCAGCCTGAAGGCAGAGGCCAAGTGTAGGACCACCAGAATGGACAGCTCATTGGCCTGGCAGCCTGGTGCCTAGGCAAAGTTTGGGATTTCCAAAATGCATGAGACAAACTGCTGGTCAACCCAAGCTTGTCACCAAAGGCCAAGCCGGGGATGTTTGAGACACAGAGCTGGAGAGCTTAGCTGCCTGGCACTATAGACCAAGTCCAAGACTTCCAGGAAGGCTGGGACAGACAGTTGGTTTACCTGGTAACCTGGTGGTGAGGTCAACTATGGAATGCCCAAGCTGGGCAACCTCAGACCTGCCGCCTGAGGCCAAGTTCAGGATGCCTGAAAAAAAGCTGAACTACCCAGCAGCTTGGTGCCCAAAGTTGTCCCAGTATCCTGGCACCCAAGGCCAAGTCTGGGATGCCCAGGACACCTGAGATTGACACCAGGTCAACCCAGCATCCCAACACTGAGACCAGATGTGAGATGAACAAAAAGCTGGTTGACTTGGAAGCATGATGTCTGAGGCCAGGATTTTGACAGCTGGGACAAACAGCTTGTTAACCCAGAAGCATGGTTCCTGAGGCCAAGACCAGGAAACAGGATGGATAGCTGGTCAACCCAGCAGCTTGGCACTTAAGGAAGGCCAATTCTGGGGCAGAGAGGAAGGACAGCTCATTAACCCAGAAAGCCAGTGCACAAGGCCAAATTAGAATGCATCAGACAAAGAGTTGGTTGACCTGGAAGCTTGGCTTACATGGCCAAAACCAGGACACTTGGGATAGACAGTTGGTTGACTTACCAGCCCAACACCTGAAACCAAGTTTGGGACATCCAAGATGGACAATCCAGCAGCCTAGCACATTAGGCCAAGTCTAGGATGTACCAGAATGACAGCTGGTCAACCTGGAAACAGGCACCTAAGACCAAGTCCAGGATTCCAGGATGGACAGCTGGTTGATCCAAAAGTCCAGAGCTCAAGACCAAGTGTTGGATGCCTGGGAAGCCTGGGAAAGACAGCTATTTGACATTGCAGCCTGACACTGGAGGCCAATTCCAGGACACCTAAGATGGACAGCTGGTTGGCCTGACTTCCTGGCTTCTGAGGCCAAGTTCAGGATGCCTCAGATAGACAGTTGGTCAACTCATTAGCCTGAATCTAGAGGCCAAGTCTAGGACACCCTGTTGACCTGGCAGCCCAACACTGGAGGTCAAGTCCAAGATGGACAAGTGGTCTACTCGGCAGCGTGGTGCCACAGCTCAAGTCCAGGATGCTAGGGATGGACACTTGGTCAATCCAGCAGCACTCTCTGAGGCCAAATCCAGGACACCCCAAATGGTAGGCTCGTCAACACAGCAGCCTGGCAACTGAGGCCAACTCAGGGATGCCCAAGATTGACATCTGGTTGAATTGGTGATCCCACATTGAAGGCCAAGACTGGGATGGACAATTGGTCGACTCAAAAGCATAGCATCTGAGGCCAAGTACATGACACCAGGGACAGACAGCTGGTCAACTCTAAGTCTGGGATGCTTGGGAAGAACTGCTGGTCATCTGGCACCCTGGAGTCCATGGTCAACTTTGGGATGGCTTGGAAGAAAAGCTGGTCACCCAGGCAGCCTGGCACTCAAGGCAAATAATTTGGTGATCTGGAAGCTTCAGATGGACAACTGGTTTACCAGTCCAGTGCTGAGGGAAAGTCCAAATGCCTAGGGCAAAGAGCTGGTTAACCAAACAGCCCATGCCTGTAAAGTTAAAAACTTTACTACATGTATTACAGAATGGTTATCAGTCTTATTCACTGAAAGAACAATGTGCAGTATGCAGCTTGTAAGTGTTGTTTTAGAAAATAATTTCTTACAAGTCTCTTATACATATTACAACATGCATTACACATGGGGTATCACTTTCATTCACTGAAGAACACTACTGAAAATATCTTGCTGTTAGAAAAATGCCTTTATACAAGACTTTAAACATTTCATTACATGCATTACAGAATGGGTATCACATCAATTCACTGAATAATGTGCTAAATATAGCTTGCATGAAGCTTGTTAGAAACCACAAATTTCTTAAACACTTTGCTACATGCATTACAGAATAGTATCACTTGCTGAATGCAGTTTTCAAGTGGCTTATTAGAAACACTGTTATTAGTCTCTTAAACACTTTACAATATGCAGTAAAGAATGGGATTCCCTTCCATTCACTGAAAGAAAACTAAACTGAACACATCTTGCAAGTAGTTTGCTAGAAACACGTTTATTACGGTTTATTAAACACTTTAGTACATGCATTACAGAAAGGACATCATTTCCATTCATTGAGAGAACATTATGCAGAACACATACTGCAAGTGGCTTTTAAGAAACACTGTTGTTACAAGTCCTTGTTAGAAACAATTTTATTACAAGTCACATAAATACTTCACTACATGCACTACAGGATCTATTTCCATTCCTGAAAGAATACCATGCTGAAAGCAGCTTGCAAATAGTTTGTTAGAAAAACTTTCATTACTAGTCGCTTAAACACCTCACTAAATGCATCACAGAATAAATATCACTCCTATCCAATGAATAAACTCTGTGATAAACATGGTTTGCAAGTGTCTTGTTAGAAACACCTTTCTTACAAGAACTTAAAACACACACAGCATGCCTTAGTGAATGGGTATCACTTCCATTCACTGAAAGAAACTGCTGAACAAAGCTTGCTAGTAGGCTGAAAGGAACATCTTTATTACTTTTAAAAATAAACACATTACTACATGCGTTACAGAATAAGTATCACGTCCATTCAGTGAAAGAAACTGCACTGAACACAGCTTGCAAGTGTTTTCAGAAACAGTTTTATTATACGTCCTCTAAACAGTTCTCAAATGCAATACACAACAGGTATCAGTTTCATTCACTGAAAAAACACCGTAGCAAATGCATTTTGCAAGCAGCTTGTTAGAAACTCCTTGACTACAAGTTTCTTAAACACTTCACTCCATGCATTATGGAAGAATATCAATTTATTCAATGAATGAATACTGTGCTGAATATCGCATGCAAATACCTTTTTAGGAACACTTTTATTATGTCTCTTAAATAATCATGATATGCATTACAGAATGAGTATCACTTCCATGAACTGAAAAACAAATTGTGCTTGTGGTGCAGCTTGCAAGTGGCTTGTTATAACCATCTTTACTTCAAGTATTGTAAACAATTCAGTATATGCGTTACAGAATGACTATCACTTCCAATCACGGAAAGAACACTGTATCAAACACATCTTGCAATTAACTTGTTAGAAACTATGACAAGTCTTGGTAACACTATACTACATGAATTAAAGAATGGATTTCACTTGCATATACTGAAAGAGTACCATGGTTAACACACCTGTGAACACCTCTATAGAAAAATCTTTAGTTCAATTTTTGACACAATTCTTTACAGTCATTATATAGTGGGTTTCACTTTCTTTCACTGAAAGAACTCTGTACTTAATGCATAATGCAAAGTAGCTTGTTAGAAATACCTTTATTACAAGATTCTAACCATATCACTACATGCCTTAGTGAACAGGAATCATTTCCATTCACTGAAAGAATACTCTACTGAATGCATCTGGCAAGCAGGTTGTTAGAAACACCTTTTATTACAAGTATCTTACCATTTCACTTAATTTTTTAAAATTGAAGTGTAGTTCACGAAAATATTATATTAGTTTCAGGTGTACAACACAGTGATTCAATATTTTTATAGATTATGAACCATACAAAATTATTATAAAATATTGACTATAGTCCCTGTGCTGTACATTACATTCCACTGACTTATTTACTTTATAACTTGTAGTTTGTACTTCTTAATTCCCTTCACCTACTTTACCTCTTCCCCCACTCCTCCTCTCTGGCAACCAGTAGTTTATTATCTGTATCTGAGTAATTTTCTCTCTTGTTATATTTGTTCATTTGCTTTGGTTTTTTAAAATTCCACATATAAGTGAAAATATACAGTATTTGTCTTTGATTTATTTCGCTAAGACTTATACCCTCCAGGTTCATCCATGTTGTCACAAACGGCAAGATTTCATTCTTTTTTAAGGCTGAGTAATATTCCATTGTGTATACATACCACATTTTCTTTATCCATTTATCTGTTGATGAACACTTAGGATGCTTCCACATCTTGAGTATTGTACTGCTGTAAACATTCAGGTGCATATATCTTTTTGAAATAGTGTTTTCATTTTCTTCAAATAAATACCCAGGAGTGTAATTGCTGGATTGTATGGTAGTTCTATTTTTAATTTTTTGAGGAACTGCCATGAAGTTTTCCATATTGGCTGTACCAATTTACATTCCCATCGCAGTGTACTAGGGTGCCTTTTCTCCACATCCACTTCAACACTTGTTATTTGTAGTTTTTGTTTTGTTTTGTTTTTGTTGTTGTTGTTGTTGTTTTGCAGTACGTGGGCCTCTCACTGTTGTGGCCTCTCCCGTTGTGGAGCACAGGCTCCGGATGCACAGGCTCAGCGGCCATGACTCACGGGTCCAGCCACTCTGCAGCATGTGGGATCCTCCCGGACCGGGGCACGAACCCATGTCCCCTGCATCGGCAGGCGGACTCTCAACCACTGCGCCACCAGGGAAGCCCTTGTAGTTTTTTTGACAATAACATTCTACCAGGTATGAGGTGCTATCCCGTGGTTTTGATTTGCATTTCCCTAATGAGTAGTGATATTTGTTACTGAACCTGGACTTGGGTCCACTCACCTGACACTCAGCAAAGTCAGTCTTATGACACTGGGTTGTGGTTAAGGAAAGTAAAGCATTTATTGCAGGGAACCAAGCAAGGAGAATCAGCAGCTCATGCTCAAAAAAGACCTGAACTCCTTGCTTGGCACCTTACAATAAAAGCTGTACCTTCCTTTAATACAACTCAGTGTCAGCAGACTGGCTTTGCTGTGCATTTGGTGAGCAGACCCAATCTAAGTTCAGTAAAATGTTGATCATCTTTTCATGTGCCTGTTGGTCATCTGTAGGTCTTCTTTGAAAATATGCCTATTCAGGTCATCTTCCCAATTTTTTAATCAGATTTTTTTATATTGAGTTGTATGAGTTCTTTATATATTTTGGGATTAATTCCTCATCTGACATATCATTTGCAAATATCTTCTCCCATTCAATAGGTTGACTTTTCAAATTGTTGATGGTTTTCTTCACTGTGCAAAACATTTTTAGTTAGATTTGGTCCCACCTGTTTTTTTGCTTTTGTTGTCCTAGCCTGAGGAGACATATCCAAAAAATGTTGCTAAGACCAGTGTCAAAGAGATTATTGCCCATGTTTTTTTCTTGGAGCTTCAGGTCATACATTTAAGTCTTCCATTCATTTTGAGTTTATTTTTGTGTATGATGTGAGAAAGTAGTCCAGTTTGATTCTTTTACATGTAGCTGTCTGGTTTTCCCAACAACATTTATTGAAGAGGCTGTCTCTTCCTCACTATATATTTTTGCCTCCTTTGTCATAGATTAACTGACAATATATGCATGGGTTTATTTCTAGGTTGTTTATTTTGTTTCACTGATCTGTGTGTGGTGTGTGTGTGTGTGTGTGTGTGTGTGTGTGCCAGTACCATACTATTTTGATTACTTAGCTTTGTAGTATAGTTTGAAGCCAGAGAGCATTCTTTTTTCAAGATTGCTTTGGTTATCTGGGGTCTTTTGTATTTAGGTACAAATTTTTGGATTGTTCGTTCTAGTTCTGAGAAAAATGTCATGGGTATTTTGATAGGAAATGCATTAAATTTGTAGATTGCTTTGGATAGTATGGACATTTTAACTATGTTAATTCCTACAATCCATGAACACAGATATCTTTCCATTTATTTGTATCATCTTCAATTTGCTTCAGTGTCTTATATTTTTCAGAGAACAGTACTTTCACCTCCTTGGTTAAATTTATTCCTATGCATTTTATTCTTTTCCTATGCATCTGCAAACAGTAACATTTTTACTTCTTCCCTTCCTACTTGGATGCCTTTTATTTCTTTTTCTTGTCTAATTGCTGTGGCTAGGTCTTCCAATACTATGTTAAATAGGAGTGGACATCCTTGTCTTGTTCCTGACATTACAGGATATTTTTCAGATTTTCACTATTGAGTATAATGTTGGCTCTGGGTTTGCCACAAATGGCCCTTATTATGTTCCCTCTATACCCATTTTGTTGATAGGTTTTACCATAAATGGATATTGAACTTTATCAAATAGTTTTCTGCTTCTATTTAGATGATGATATGATTTTCATGCTTCAGGGTGCTAATGTGGTGTATCACATTGATTGATTTGAGGATACTGCACCTTCCTTGCATCCTGAAATAAATCCCACTTAATCATGATGTAAGATCCATTTAATATATTGTTGAATTCAGATCGTTAATATTTTGTCGAGGATTTTTATATTTATGTTTGACCTGTAATTTTCTTTTTTTGAAGTGTTTTGGGTTTTGATATCAGCGTAATGTTGGCCTCATAGAATGAGTTTGGAAATGTTCTTTCCAATTTTTTAAGAATAGTTTGAGAAGGACAGGTATTGACTCTTTATTAATCCTTTTATATTTTTTTAGTTTTTATTATTAGCTTAATAGTTATTGAAATATAGTTGATTTACAATATTGTGTTAGTTTCAGGTGTACAGCAAAGTGATTCAGTTACACACACACATATTTTTTTACATTCTCTTCCACTGTAGGTTATCACACCTATTGACGTATACACATAAAGCTGAGCAAAACTTTAAAGTACATCTCAAAAGAGCAGTATTATAGATCTCTTAAACAATATAATTCATACGTCACACTTCAAAAACATCTTCCACTCAATAAAAGAATGCAATGCACAGAAGTTCCTTCCTATGGTAAGAAACATTGGCTACATTCCTTCTGTGAGAATCACATTTAATTCTGCCCTCTGAAAGCCTTTACCTTCCAATCATATTGAGCACACTTAGTTGAGGTCAACAGGACTTAGCAAATAAAGTTGCTAGATTTACAAGTTTAGGGAACACATCTCTGCCTCTATCACATACAAGGTATAATGTTCCTTCATGAAAAGAACACTGTCAGAGAAATTTTATACTGGTAGCCAGGTACAAAGTTCTTCTGGTTGTGATGGGAGGCTCTTCCTTGTATGCATGTTGACAAGGCCATTGATTATATTCTCAGTTAGTAACCTGTATTGAGAAAAGGCTCAAATTACCTGTAAAACAATAGTGTTAGACAGCTATGAAATAAAACACTACCTACTTCAGTCACTTGGGGTCAGTTCCCAACACTGAAAGAACACTGTGCCTAAGAGTTCTTTCCTCTATCTTGTGAAAAACACATACTTTTACTATGGGGGAAAGAGGCCTTGGTATACAGTCTCACTCTCATTTGGCCTCTGAACATGGAGCATCTCGCAGCTTTTGATGCCAATTTTCAAAGGGTTGGTTTACAGGTCTCTCAAACATTTAACTAGCTACTCCAAATCCTGAGAACAATTTCCAAACACTGAAAGAACAATCTCTATAAAACCTTGTCCTTCTACTCTGTATGATACATATATTTTCTATATAGAAACCAGGCCTGTTCCACAGTGTGAAAGACCTTCACACCAATTGCCACAGCTTTAAAGTACCTCTCCAAAGACCAGTATTACAGATCTCTTAAACAATATACTTCATGCATGACAATTCATATATATCTTCCACACAATGAAAGAACGGAGTGCATAGGATTTCTTTCTTATGGTAAAAAACCGGTTGGCTACATTCCTTCCATGAGAATCATGTTTAACTATGGCTTCTGAAGAAAGGCTTTACCTTCCAATCGCATTGAGCACACTTAGTTGAGCTCAACCTCACTTAGCAACTACATTTGCTAGATTTACAGGTTTAGGGAACACATCTCTGCCTCTATCACATACAAGGTATAACTTTACTTTAGAGAAAGAACACTGTTGGAGAAACTCTGTATTGGTAGCCTGGCACAAAATGCTTCTGGTCGCAACTGGAGACTCTTCATTGTATTAGGGTTGACGAGGCCCTTGATCACATTCTCATTTAGTAGCCTGTTGTGAGGAAAGACTCAAGGTAGCCTGTAAAACCATAGTGTTAAAGACAGCTGTGAAATAAAACACTACCTGATTCGGGCACTTGGGGTAAGGTGCAAACACTGAAAGGTCACTGTGCCTAAAAGTTCTTTCACCTATCTTGTGAAAAACACATATTTTACAATGAGAGAAACAAGGCTTGGCATGCAGTCTGCAAGGATTTCACTCTCATTTTGCCTCTGAACCCTGAGCTTCTTGCAGTTTTTGATGCCACTTTTCATAGGGGTGGTTTGAGGTCTCTCAAACATTTCACTCCAAATCCTGGGTACATGTTCCATACACTGAAAGATCAATGTGTATAAAACTTCATCCTTCTACACTGTAGGACACGTATATTTTCTCTATGGGAAACAGTCCTTTTCCTTACGTGGGAAAGGCCTTCACAGCTACTGGCATGAAAACAAAGCTGAATGCAGCTTTAAATGACCCCTCGAAAGACCTGTATTACATCTCTTAAACAATATAATTCATGCATCACACTTCAAATACATCTTCTACTCTATTAAAAAAAAAAAAAACCACAGTGCATAGAAGTTTAACAGAAACAATTGGCTACATTCCTTCTGTGAGAATCATGTTTATGCCATCTGAAAGGCCTGACCTTCCAATTGCATTAAGCACACTTAGTTGAGCTCAACCTCACTTAGTAATTACAGTTGCCAATTTACAAGTTCAGGGAACACACCTCTGCTCGTATCACATACAAGGTATAATTTTCCTTCATGGAAACAACACTGTTGGAGAAACTTTGTACTGGTATGGTAGCCTGGTGCAAAGCGGTTCTTGTTGTGATGGGAGACTCTTCATTGCATGTGGGTTGACAAGGCCAGTGATTATATTCTCAGTTAGTAACCTGTTTTGAGGAAAGACTCAAAGTGCCCTGGAAAACACTTGTTATATATGTCTGAGAATTAAATTACCACTGTCTTCAGTCACTTGCAGTAAGTTCCATACAGTGTAAGAACAGTGTGCCAAAAATTCCTTAGTCCATCTTGTGAAAATCACACAAGGGGGTAGAAGGGGGAAGAAGCCTTGACATGTAATCTGCAAGAATTTCACTCTCATTTCGCCTCTGAACACAGAGCTTCTCTCAGCTTTCCATGCAACTATACAAAGGATTGGTTTGTCAGTCTCTGAAACATTTCACTAGCTACTCCAAATCATGGGTAAAAATTCCATACACTGGAAGAAAAATATGTATAAAACTTAGTCCTCATACATGTATGACAAGTACATTTTCTTATGGAAATCTGGACAATTCCACAGTGTGAAAGGACTTCACACCTATTGGGGTTTACACAGAGAGCTGAGAGCAGCTTTAAAGTACCTCTCCAAAGAGAAGTATTACAGATCTCTTAACAACATACTTCATGCATCATAAACAAATATAACTTCCACTCAATAAAAAAAACACAGTGCATTCTTATCTGTGAAATAAAACACTACCTGCTTCAGTCACTCGAGGTCAGTTATGAACAATGAAAGAACACTGTGCCTAAAAATTCTTTCGTCTACCTTGTGAAAAACACATACTTTTACTATGGAGGAAACAAGCCCTCATATGAAGTCTGGAAGAATTTCACTCTCATTTTGCCTCTGAACACAGAGCCTCTAGCAGCTCCTTTTACTCTGTATGATATGTACATTATCTCTATGGGAAACAGGACTTTCCTTACTTCACACTTACGTGCTTTACACTCAGAGCTGAGCACAGTTTTAAAGGATATCTCAAAAAGAAGTATTATAGTTACCATGGGAAACTCTTCATCGGATGCAGGTTGAGGATGCCATTGCTTATATTCTCAGGTAGTAAACCTGTTTTGAGGAAGACTCAAAGTAGTCTGTAAAAAAACACTCATCTTGTAAGTCTGTGAAATAAATCACTACCTTCTTCAGTCACTTCGGTTACCTTCCATACACCAAAAGACCACTGTCCATAAAATTCTTGCATCTATCTTGTGAAAACAAATGCTTTTACTACAGGTGAAACAAGCCTAGGCACGCAGTCTGCAAGGATTTCACTCTCATTCCGCCTAGGACCACTGAGCATCTTGCAGCTTTAGAAGCCACCTTCTAAACTGAGCGCAACCTCACTTAGCAAATACAGTTGCTAGATTTACAAGTTCCAGGGACACATGTCTGCCTCTATCACATACAAGGTAGAACTCTCCTTGATGGGAAAACACTGCTGGAAAAACTCTGTGCTGGTAGCCTGATCCAAAAGGCTTCCGGTTGCTCAGGAGCCTCTTCTTGGTTTGCAGCTTGACAAGGCCATTGATTACATTCTCACACCTGTTTTGCAGAGACTCAAAGTAGCCTGGAAACAGTGGTGATAGACAACTGTGAAATAAATCACTACCCACTTCACTCACTTGATGTACATTCCACATCCTGAAAAAGCACTGTGCCCTAAAAATTTTTGCATCCGTCTTTTAAAACAAATACTCTTACTAAGGGTTAAGCAGGCCTTGGCATGCAATCGGCAAAGATTTCACTCTTATCTTGCCTACAATCTCAGACCATCTCGCCACTTTTGATGCCATGTTTCAAAATGTTGGTTTTCAGGTGTCTCAAACATGGCCCTAGCTACTCCAAATCCTATGGACGTGTTCCGTACCATGAAAGTACAATCTGTATAAACTTTTGTCTTACCACTCTGTAAGACAAATACATTTTCTCTATGGGAAACAGTCTTTACCCTTCTGTGGGAAGAAGCTTTCACATCAACCAGCTTTTACAAATAGAGCTGAGCCCCTGCAACTTTCATGGTGAAAAAACACCTTACCTAGAGGAACAAAGAATACATACAGCATATTTTCAGAAACCATGCAGGCAAAAAGAGAGAAGAGTGAAATATTTAGAGTGTTGAGGAAAAAACCCACCAACCTAGAATTCTGTGCCCTGCAAACTAGCCTTAAGAAGTGAAAGAGAAATAAAGACTTTATCAGACAAACAAAACTAAGAAAATTTGCTGTCAGGACACCTGTCTTTCAAGAAATGTTAAAAGAACTTCTTTAGAGAGAAGGAAAATAATATAAGTCAAAAACTCAGATCTACATAAAGAAAGGAAAAGCATTGAAGAAGGATTAAGCAAAGATAAAACTAAAACTTTTGTTTTTTTAATTCTTAATTGATCTAATAGATAACAGCTTTTTCAAAACAATAATATTAACAATGTATTTGATTTTGTATGCTTGTGTACATAATATAGATAGGTAGATAAAAAGACAGATAGATGCTTCTGTATGCTTATATATAAGTGAAATGAATGACAGCAATGATACATGGAACAGGAGGGAGGAATTAGAATTATTTTGCTATTGTTATAAGGTACTCACACAACCTATGAAGTGGTACAGTGTTATTTGAAAGTGGACATGTATTAGTTGTAAATGTATATTGCAAACTCCAGGGCAACCACTAAAGAAAATAATAAAAGAAGTATTACGGGGCTTCCCTGGTGGCACAGTGGTTGAGAGTCCGCCTGCCGATGCAGGGAACACAGGTTCGTGCCCCAGTCCGGGAAGATCCCACATGCCGCAGAGTGGCTGGGCCCATGAGCCATGGCTGCTGAGCCTGCGCATCTGGAGCCTGTGCTCCGCAATGGGAGAGGCCACAACAGTGAGAGGCCAGCATACGGCACAAAAAAAAAAAAGAAGTATTACTGAAATGCTATGAAACGAGAAAATGAAACCATATATAATGCTCAATTACCCACACACCTATGGTCAATTAATCTTCAACAAAGGAGGCAAAAATATAAAAGGAGAAAAGTCTCTTCAGCAAGTGGTGCTGGGAAAGCTGGAGAGCCACATGTAAATCAATGAAGGTAGAACACTCCCTAACACCATATACAAAAATAAATTCAAAATGGCTTAAAGACTTAAATATAAGACATGACACCATAAAACTCCTAGATGAGAACACAGGCAAAACATTCTCTGACATAAATAGTACAAATAGTTTCTTGGGTCAGTCTCCCAAGGCAATAGAAATAAAATAAAAAATAAACAAATGGGACCTAATCAAACTTATAAGCTTTTACACAGCAAAGGAAATCATAAACAAAATGAAAAGACAACCTACGGAATGGGAGAAAATATTAGCAAACAATGCGACCAACAAGGGCTTAATTTCCAAAATATGCAAACAGTTCATACATCTCAATAACAACAACAGCAAAAACAAACAACCCAATCAAAAAATGGGCAAAAGACCTAAACAGACATTTCTCCAAACAAGATATACAGATGACCAATAGGCTCATGAAAAGATGCTCAACATCACTAATTATTAGAGAAATGCAAATCAAAAGTACAATGAGGCATCACCTCACACCAGTCAGAATGGCCATCATTAAAAAGTCTACAAATAACAAATGCTGGAGAGGGTGTGGAGAAAATGGACTCCTCCTACACTGTTGGTGGAAATGTAAATTGGTGCAGCCACTGTGGAAAACAGTATAGAGGTTCCTCAAAAAACTGAAAACAGAGTTGCCATATGATCTAGCAATCCCACTCCTGGGCATATATCTGGAGAAAACTATAATTCCAAAAGATACATGTACCCCAATGTTCATATCAGCACTATTTCCAATAGCCAAGACAAGGAAACAACCTAAACATTCATTAACAGATGAATGGATAAAGAAGATGTGGTATATATACACAGTGGAATACTACTTAACCATAAAAAAGAATGAAATAATGCCATTTACCACAACATGGATGGACCTAGAGATTATAATACTAAGTCAAGTAAGTCATAAAGAGAAAGACAAATACCATATGATTATCACTTACACATGGAACCTAAAATATGACACAAATGAGCTGATTTATGAAACAGAAACAGACTCACAGACATAGAAAACAAACTTATGGTTACCAAAGGGGAAATGGGGTGGGGGAAGGATAAATTAGGAGTTTGGGATTAGCAGATACAAACTACTATATATAAAATAGGTAAACAACAAGGTCCTACTGTATAGACCAGGGAACTATATTCAATATCCAGTAATAGACCATAATAGAAAAGAATATGAAAAGAATATATATATATAAATAACCAAATCACTTTGCTGCACACCAGAAACTAACACAACATTGTAAATCCACTATACTTCAATTGAAAAAATTAAAACTTAAAAAAAAAGTAAACAGTATGTAAAATTAAAAGAAAAACTTTTAAATAAATAAAACACTCAATTAAAATCTCAAAGGCAGAAAGAGGGTGGAAGACAAAAACAGGAACAAAGAACATAAGCAACAAATAGAAAACAGTAACAAATATGATAATATTAATCTACATCAATTTGAATGTTAGTGGTCTAAATGCACCAAGACGGAGATTGTCAGATGGATCAAACATGATCAAAAACATGATTCAACTGTATGTTGTCTGTAAGATATGTTGTTTTCATTTTAAATATAAAGACACACAAAGTAAAAGTAAATAAATGGAGAAAAACATAATATGTTAACACTAATCAAAAGAAAGTTGGAGTAACTATTAATTTCAGACAGAGGAAATGTCAAAGTGAGGAACATTATCAGGGATAAAGAAAGGGAATTACATAATGATAAAGGGGTTAATTCTCCAAGAAGACATAACAATCCTTAACATGAATGCACATAACAATGTATCATCAAACTACATGAGGTAAAAATTGATCAAACTTCAAGGAGAAGTAGATGAATCAACTATCATAATTGGAGACTTCCACACTCCTCTATCAGAAATGGACAGATACAGCAGGCAGAAAATCAGTAAGGATATATCTGAACTCAGTAACACCATGGATCAACTGGATATAATGGACATCTACAGAACACTTCATCCAACAACAGCAGAATATACTTTTTTCTCAAACTAACCTGGAACATTCACCAAGATAGACCACATTCTGGGCGATAAAACACACTTAATAAATTTAAAATAACACCCATGTCTGCTCTCAGATCACAATGGAATTAAACTAGAAATGAGTAACAGAAGATAGCTGAAAAAATCTCCCAAGTTCTTGGAGATTAAATGATACACTTTTATATATCACATGGGTCAAAGAAGAAATCTCAAGAGAAATTCTTAAATATTTTGAATGAAATGAAAATGAAAACACAACTTATCAAAATCTGTGGGGTATAAGGAAAGCAGTGCTTAGAGAGAAATTTATAGCACTGAATACATCTATGAGGAGATGAAAGATCTAAAATTAATAATCCAAGCTTCCACCTTAGGAAACTAGAAAAAGAACAGCAAATTAAATCCAAAGTAAGCAAAAGAAAAGAAATCATAAAAAAGCAGAATGAAGTTGAAAACAGGAAATCAATAGTTAAAATCAATGAAACCAATAGCTGGTTCTTTGAGAAGATCAATATCAAAAAGTCTCCAGCTGTGCCAACTAAGAAAAAAAGAGCTAGGACATGAATTACTAATATGAGATATGAAATAGGGGACATCACTACAGAACACATTGAAAGTATAATAAAGGAATACTATGAACAACTATATGCCAACTAATTTGATAATCTAGATAAAATGGACTAACTCTTTTTGAAAGTCACAATCTGCCAAAACTCATGCAAGAAGAAATAGACAATCTGAATATGCCTATATTAAAGAAATTGAGTCAATAATTAATAAGCCTCTAGAATGAAAAGCACCAGGCCCAGATGGGTTCTACCATATTCAAGGAGAAACTATACCAATTCTCTACAATATCTTTCACAATATAGAATTAGAAGTGTATACTTCTAATTCTCATAAAATGGTAACTCATTTTATGAGGCTACCATTACCCCAATACCAAAACTTGACAAAGAAAATACAGGATAAAAGAAAACAAGACCAACGTCTCTCACAAAGATCCTCATACCAGGCAAAATCCTCAACAAAATATTAGCAAATCAAATACAACAATGTATGAAAAGAATTACACACCAGTACCAAGTGGGATTTATCCCAGGTATACAAGGTTGGTTGGCTCAACACTTGAAAATCAATTAACGTAATACATCATATTAACAAGCTAAAGAAGAAAATCACATGAGCATATCAATAGATGCAGAAAAACCATTTGACAAAAAACAATATCCACTCATGATAAAAACTATCATAAAAACCCTATAGCTAACTCACTTAATGGTCAGAAACTCAGAGCTTTCCATTAAGATCAGGAACAAGACAAGGATGTCTCCTCTCACCATTGCTTTTCAACATCATACTGGAAGTTCTACCTAATACAATAAGACATGAAAAGGAAATAAAAGGCATGCAGATTAGGAAGGGAGAAAAACTATATTTGTTCACAGATGACTGTTCATTTGCAAAGTCAGGACTTCACTGGTTGAAATTTTAAACTGGCCCCCATACACAGAGGGCAAGGAGAGACTGAAGAAAGAGGCAGACCACTCCAGGCTAATAGGTGGCAGTTTTAATAAACAACGGAACTTACATATGAGGCTTATCTTCGTCAGTTGCAAGACAAGTAGATCTTTGCATCCTCCCGCCAGAATCTTAAAAGTTTATAAAGAGGCTTTAACGGGATTCGTCACACATCCAGTCCAGATGGTCTCAACAACACATTACTCTCTCAAGGCTGCATCCTCAAAACGGCTACTGGTATGGAAATAGTAGGTGGAACATAAATTCCAAGGATGGGGGAGAGGTTAAGGAGCCTCTGATTGCCTGGGTCAACTAACAGTCACATCTTCTTGATGACCTCCTCCAACAATGACATGATCATCTATGTAGAAAATGCAAAAAACTCCTAGAATAAGCAACTATAGCAAGGTTGCAGAATGCATGGTTAATATACAAAAATCAATTGCTTTCCTCTATACCACCAATGAACATGTAGAATTTGAGATAAAAAATATAATACCATTATACTGACACCCCCCAAAATGAAATACTAAGGTATAAATCTAACAAAATATGTGTAAGATCTATGTGAAGAAAACTATTAAACTCTGATGAACAAAATCAGGGAAGAACTAAATAAATGGAGAAATATTCCTTTTTCATGGATAGGAAGGCTCAGTACTGTCAAGATGTCAGCTCTTCCCAAATCGATCTATAGATTCAGTGCAATCCCAATCAAAATGCCTGCAAATTATTTTGTGCATATTGACAAGCTGAGTATGAAGTTTAATGGAAAGGCGTAAGATCCAGAATAGCTAACACAATACTGAAGGAGAAGAACAAAGTTGCAAGACTGATGCTACCTGACGTCAAGACTTACTACAGGCATATCTCAGAGATATTGCAGGTTTGGTTTCAGACCACAGCAATAAACTGAATATCAAAATAAAGTCACATGAATTTTTTTGTTTCCCAGTGCATATAAAAGTTATGTTTACACTATACTGTAGTCTATTAAGTGTGCAACAGCATTATGTCTAAAAGAACAATGTACATACCTTAACTAAAAAATAGTTTTTAATATCTTTATTGGAGTATAATTGCTTTACAATATTGTGTTAGTTTCTGCTGTACAACAAAGTGAATCAGCTATAAGTATACATATATCCCCATATCCCCTCCCTCTTGAGCCTCCCTCCCACCCTCCCTATCCCATCCCTCTAGGTCGTCACAAAGCATCGAGCTGATCTCCTTGTGCTATGCAGCAGCTTCCTACTAGCCATCCATTTTACATTTGGTAGTGTATTATGTCAATGCTACTCTCTCACTTCGTCCCAGCTTCCCCTTCCCCCACTGTGTCCTCAAGTCCATTCTCTACGTTTGTGTCTTTATTTCTGCCCTGCCACTAGGTTCATCAGTACCGGTTTTTTAGATTCCATATATATGCGTTAGCAACTGGTGTTTGTTTTTCTCTTTCTGACTTACTTCACTCTGTATGACAGACTCTACGTCCATCCACATCATTACAAATGATTCAGTTTTGTTTCTTTTTATGGCTGAGTAATATTCCATTGTATATATGTGCCACATCTTCTTTATCCATTCATCTGTCGATGGACACTTAGGATGCTTCCATGTCCTGGCTATTGTAAATAGTGCTGCAATGAACATTGTGGTACATGACTCTTTTTGAATTATGGTTTTCTCAGGGTATATGCCCGGTAGTGGGATTGCTGGGTCATATGGTAGTTCTATTTTTAGATTTAAAAAATACTTTATTGCTAAAAAATGCTAACCCATCTGGGCCTCCAATAAGTCATAATCTTTTTGCAATAGTAACATTAAATATCACTGATTGGAGATCTCCATAACAAATATAATCGTAATGAATATGACTGTGAGTTCATAATGAATTGAAATATTGTGGGAATTACCAAAATGTGACACAGAGACACAAAGTGAGCAAATGCTGTTGGAAAAATGCCGCTGACAGACTTGCTCCAGGCACAATGCCACAAACCTTCAATTTGTAAAAAATGTAATATCTGCAAAGTGCAATAAAGCAAAGCACAATAAAACAAGATATGCCTGTATAGAGCTACAGTAATCAAGATAGCACGATTTTGGTGAAAGAATAGATCAGTGAAACACAATAGAAATCCCACATAACTATAGCCAATAGATCTTTGACAAGGTGCAAGGGCAATACAATGGAGCAATGATAGTCTCTTCAACAAACAGTGCTGGAACAACTGGACATCCACATGCAAAAAACATGACTCTAGACACAGACCTTACACCCTTCACAAAAATCAACTCAAAATGGACCAAAGAACTAAATGTAAAGCACAAAATGTAAAACTTTAAAAGATAACATAGGAGAAAATCTAGATGACCTTTGGTATGGTAATGACTTTAGATACAATACCAAAAACATGATTGATGAAAGAAATAATTGTTAAGTTGGACTTCATTAAAATTAAAAATGTCTGCTCTGTGAAAGGTACTGTCAACATAATGAGAAGACAAGCCATAGACTGGGAGAAAATATCTGCAAAAGAATATATCTGATAAAGGACCTGTCAGATGTTATCCAAAATATACAAAGAACACTTAAAACTCAATAAGAAAATAAACAACCAGATTGAAAAATGGGCCAAAGACCTTTATGGACACCTCACTAAAGAAGATATATGGCGAATAAGCATGTGAAAAGATCGTCATATACCCTACATTGTATGTCATTAGGGAAATGCAAATTAAAACAACGAGATACCTCTACATGCCTATTAGAATGGCCAAAATCCAGAACACTGACAAATGCTGTGGAGGATGTGGAGCAACAGGAAGTCTCATACTTTGCTGAAGGGAATGCAAAATGGTACAGCCACTTTGGAAAAGAGTTTGGCAGTTTCTTACAAAACTAAACATATTCTTATCATATGATACAGAAGTCATGCTCAAAAGAGTTGAAAGCTATGTCCACACAAAAACTTGCACATGGCTGTTTATAGCAGCTTTATTCATAATTGCCCAAATTTGGAAGCAACCTAGATGTCCTTCAGTAGGTGAACAGATAAATAAAATGTGGTACATTCAGACAATGGAATATTATTCCGCTCTAAAAAGAAACGAGCTATCAAGCCATGAAAAGACTCAGAGGAAACTTAAATGCATATTACAGAGTGAAAGAAGCCAATCTGAAAAGGCTGCATACTTTATGATACCAACTATATGACATTCTGAAAAAGGCAAAACTATGAAGACAGTAAAAATATCAGTGGTTGCCAGTTAGGGAACAGGGAGGGATGAATAGGCAGAGCACAGAGGATTTAAGCCAGTGAAACTACCCTGTAATGGCAGACATGTCATTCATTATACATTTTTTCAAACCTATAGAATGTACAACACCAAGGGTGAGCCCTAAACTATGGATTTTGGGTAACTGGGATATGTCAGTGTAGGTTCATCAATTGTAACAAATGTGCCACTGTGGCGAGTGATGTTGATAATGGGGGAGGCTATGATGTGCTGGGGTAGAGAATAAATGAGAAATCGCTATACCTTCCTCTCAATTTTGCTGTGAACCTAAAACTGCTCTTTAATACTTTTTTGTCTTTTCTTAAAAAACAGAACAAAACGAGAAACTAGTCACCTCTCCCAGTCTTTGCAGACTGGTTCTCTGCTAGAACAGTCCTTTACTAATTAGCTGGCTTGTTCTCAGCCTAGGGATCAGATGGAGGTGAAAAGTTAAGAGCTCCTTAGGTCTTTTGTGGTTGGGCCTTATGTTGGTTTTTCAGCTGCTTTTAAGTCTTGATTTCCCAAAGCTTAACCATAGCCTCTCCTCAGGGTTTTAGATGGTCTATCTTATGTTTCTACCCTCACTGTCTTGCCCCAGGTGTCTGTGGGACTGTAGTCCACCCAAAACTTTTAGGAGCAGTGCCTACTGCTTCTCCCCATCTGAGTTCCGAGATAGACAAGATAGAGCTCAGTACTTCTGGCAGCCCTCAGACAGGGTAGAACTTTACAAATAAAAGCTCCTCTATTCCCTCTCTGTTGGAGCAAGGGAATTGGGAACTTAGCTTTGGCCACTCCAGACCAAGATTTTGCTACATTGAGGAAGGGATGGGGCAAGGGCAAGTAAAAACATCACAGTATTACCATGATTTCAATTGTGGTTTTTTCCTTGATTGAGTTTTCGGGGTTTTTTTGCTGTAGATATTTTACTGTTTTCCAGAGTTTTCATACGGTTATTTTAGCCAGTTTCTAGTTGCTGTTTATGTTTCCAAGGGGGGCTGTGGGCTTGGAGTTCCCTGCTAAGCCATTTTGCTGACGTGCCTCTACTTTGACTTTATATTAACATTGTACTAGAAATCACAGCCCACTCAATATGGCGATTAAAAGAAATAAAATATAAAAGAAGCAAAAGTTTTGCAAAAGAAACAAAACTGTCATTCACATAGTATATAACATAGAAAATCCAAAACAATAAATTCATTATTGGAATTTATAAGACTTCAGGCAGTAAGCTATACACAAAACCGGTACTTTACAAATGAAATTCAAAAAGAGATACCACTTACAATAGCTTCAAAAAGTATGAAACATACTCAAATAAAACTCAAAAAATATGTAATACTGCTATGGAGAAAATATATGGAGACTTAAATAAAAAGATTGCTGTACCATGTTAATGGATTGTTAAAGTCCATATTGTTAGATATTAATTTTCCTCAGGTTGATTTATGGATTCAAAGAATCCAGTCAAAGCCTCAGCATTTTTATTTACAAGTTGACACGATGATGATTATTCATATGAGTTGATTATAGCCAAGACAGTTGAACAAAAACTTATGGAAGGATACTCATTCTACCTTACCGAGATTGTTTCCTAATATGTTAACAAAGAGCAGTATTCGTGACCCTAATCCGTGCTGCAACTTCCCTCCGTACCTACCCCAGACACTTCCAACCCTGCTTTCCTTTCGCTTTTTCCGTTAATGCTTATTTTCTAAAATGCTATATAATTATGTTCATGGCTTACTGTCTGCTCCCTCCCTCCTTCCCCCACCCCCACCCCCCAAAAAAGTTCTCCAGAGCAATGATCTCTGTTTTGCTCACTGAGGTATTTCAAATCCTTTACAATAGGGCTTGGCGCGTAGCAGGTGCTCAATATACTTGTTGAAAGACTGAAGAGGAAATAGGTTTGTTTTTTGAAGGTTGTCTACTTGCCTTACTATCATTTACGCAGATGCAGAGCTACAATACACTGTCCTCGGCGAAACTCCGTTTCCTCTCGGAAGAACCGGGAACCCAGGAGCCGGCAACTCACGGAGCGCGGCCACTAGCCCAGAATGAGTACCCGGGCACATGACAGGCTCAGCCGGGCCTCTCCACGCAGCAAGCGCGGAGAACTACACTTCCCAGAATCCTTGGGTTCTCGCGTGGACTACATTTCTCAGGGGGTTAGCGACCGTTCCCCCGCCTCCACCTCACTACCCGGCTCCGGACCTGCACAGGGAGTTGGGCGTTTGTCGCTGGCGTGAGCGGCGTTCTGGGCTGGGGTCGGCCCAGACAGCACCCCGGGGAGTCCCGACCCGAAGTTGCTGTTAGGCCGTGGCAGTTCCGGAGCTTCCTGCCTGCGGCCCGCGGAACACCCGAGGCCTGGGTGAGGTGAGCGGCGGAGGCTCGGCAGGATGCGGGAGGGAGGACCGGGCTTCGGGAGGATGCGGCGCCGGGGTATGGGACAAAGGCCCAGGAGGCGCGAGCCGGGCCTTTGTGGGCGCCGGCGGGCCGAGGGCCGGGCACCCCGGCTCTGTCCGTCTGCCGCCACCAGCCATCCCCCAGTACCCCTGAACGAGACAGGTCGGGCACTTCGTCCCCATTGGCTGGACCCAGCCACCCTTCTGCTTCCTCCCGACCCATTCCCAGTGCGCTACCTGCCCAGCGCCTTACGGCATTTGAATTTGTTTCGGGCCGGCAGTGAACGTGAGAAATTTCCTCCCTTTACCATCACTCCTGCACTCCCGAGTGACAGGCTTGTTTTGCGCGAGAAGTGAGTCGCCGGCTTCCCCCAGTGGCAGAGCCAGGACTGGACCCAGGTCTTTGGTTTTCTGTGCCCTTTCCTCAAGACAGCAGCCACCTCCCCGCCATAGGAGAGCTGATGTTTTCCCTTTCCGAAGCAGCTTTCTCTAGAAATCTGGAAATTGTTTCCTTGATAGGAGGGGGAGGAATTGGGTGGGAAGGCTTGAGGTGGAGAAAAGTTGTCACATGCACGCAGGGAGGTTAGAGCAGGTGCTCTGGAGCCCGCGGTGCTTGGAATCCTGGTGCCACCCTCCCTGGCTGTGTGGACTGGGGCAAGTTGCTCCCACTCTGCCCTCAGTTTCCTGATCTATAAAATGGGGTGCTGACAGTGCCAACTGTGCTGTGGGACTCGATGATGTATTGATAGGTAGTGCCTGGCACGCGGTGAGGCTCAGGGAGTTGCTGCTACTGCTGATGGAGTCCTAGGACCTTTTCCTCTGAGCCAGGGAAAGAGCTGGGCCTGGACCAGGACCCAGCCCTTCTCTCTGGTCCTCTCTACTCCTAGCTCCTGACTTCCTTCCTGAGGGCACATGGCATCATTCTCAGGTGGTGTAAAGGTTTCAGAGCTGCTGATTCTGAGGGGTGCAAAGCAGAAGGGCCTTCCTCCTGGCTCCCATTTTCTTCTCTCAGATTTGGCTTCTGGAGACTTCTCCCATCCTAAGGGGAAACTGCCCAGAAAGAGGACATGGCTACTGAACAGAGGGAAACAAGGTCTCAGGTGAGTGCATTACCATCTCAAGTCTTACGGACAAATAGGTTTGTTTTTTAACCCTCAAAACTGAAGTTCTGTCCCCAGTACAGTCTTCGCCAGGATTTGGAGCCCATGTCCTTCTCCCTTTGAAGAGTCGGTCCATCCTGGTAGATGGTGGATTGCATAGGGATTGCTTGCCTCCAACCCCCCAATCCATGTGTTGTGTCTCTTTTTTTTTTTTCTGATAGACACTCTTTTATTCATTAATCTCAATTCACTGTATGATTACTGAATTGACAGGTAAGATGCCACATATCTTATACCACTTGGGGTCAGAACAAACAAATGTGCGCACTTGGCAGAGTTCCTTTCTGGCCTGCCTCCTTTGCTCAGTCATGTCCCCCTCCCTACCCTTGGCCAGGATGCTTTTCTTTTTCTTTCCACCCCGAGAATCTTCATGATACCTTACCCAGGCTTTTCCCAGTCCAGAGTTTTTAGTTTTTTCTCCCTCTTAACTTTCTGGATCATGTGCCTTGCTTCTATCACTCTCTTGAAAACTGATCTTGACCTGCCATTGTCATCTTTATTCTGTGGGAATGAGGGTGGGACCCCATCCAGGTGAGGCGGTGTGTGAACAAAGGATAGCCATTTTGGTGGGGACACAGATGGAGAGGTCTCTTGACTTTAAGAGCTGAGAGGAGACTCCTCAGGAAGTGGCAGGGAGGGTGCTGTGGGATATCAGTAGTGGAGAAGCAAGGTATACAGGGTGTACAGTTAGAAGTGGGGCTCTCAAGCCAGACAGCCAAGTTTGAACCCGTATCTTCTGTTACCATTTATGGGCCTTAGGCAATTGCATCTCTCTGTGCCTCAGTTTCCTCACCTGTAGAATGGGAATAACAACCATGCGTACCTCATAGGGTAGATGAGAGGAATTGCAGCATGGCAAGTGTTTCAGTAAGGGCCGGGCACATAGTTGATGTTGAATATGTGGTGGTTGTGGTAGCTGAACAATATTATTCTAGTACATGATACTATTACTGTTGATAGATAAAAATTAACTGTACAGTGTTTTTAGGAACCAGAAAATACTGTTCATTCTGTACTCATTTTCATCTAACAATAATAGTTAATGTTGCTGGGGGAATATCCCGAGGGCTTTACCTTTGTTCTCACTCTCATAACAGCGCAGCAGTTATTACCCCCATTTTACACATGAGGAAACTGAGGCTTAAAGAAGTCAAGTGACCTGAAATCAAACCCAGGTATGTCTGGCCTCTGAGTTCATGCTGGTTATTGTCCAGCCATTCCTCTGGTGCATCTCTCAGAACACATGGCAGGCCCAGCCCCTGTGTTACCAGAGCTCTCTGCAGTGCGATGTTGTATATCATTTGGACCCACGAAATGTCATGGTGGTTGATCTTCTGAGGCTATGGCTAGGACCTGCCTTTGCATATTTGGACTGCTTTTTTCTAAGGCTTTCACATTCCATTCCAACAGAGCCAAGCTGCTCTCTTGCCCAGAATTTTCTCTGTCCCTGTGTGTGAGTCCTGTGTGACACTTCTCCCTAACCTCACCTGCTGTGTGGAATTGTGTGTAAAACTCAGTAATAGGATGTTTAAGATAAGAGAGAGAGTATACCAAGTGCTGTGTTGGAAGAAAACTTTAGTTATCATCCTGTCTCTGCCATTAATAAAGTATGTGACCTGGAATCTTGACTGTCCTGGATCTTGTGTTCCTTGTCTCTAAAATGAGGATTAGCAGATATGGTGTATGGTCCTATCCAGCTACACATTTTCCTTTTAGTGTTCAAATTCATGCACTTTTCTTGTCTGCCAGTTAGATTGTAAGTTCTTTGAGAGCAGAGATCATTTCTTATATTCCTCCCAATGTGCCAATAATTTAATGCCTTTTCTTACTATAAAAATATTGCATGATCATGGCAAAAAACTTTATAGAGAATAAAACATGCACATATATATATGGGTATATGTATATATGCTTGTAAATGTACATATGTGCATAGATGTGTGTATGTACATGTATTTGTCTATATATTTTTTCCGTATATGCAAAAAAAAAGTAAAATCACCCTTAATCCCACCATCTGGAGATGATCGCTGTCAGCCATTTGTTCTGCATCTCTCAGCATCACTTGCTATGTACATATATAATTTTTTTTCAAAAATGGAACCAAACTATACATACTGATATGTAACTTGCTTTTTATACTTAACATTATTATGAATGCCTTTTTAAGTCAAAAATACTGACTTACACCATCAATTTTAATGATTCATAGTACTTTATATTGACATGATAATAGGTAAGATCTGAAGCTTTAATATGAGCCATGTATGGTTTTAAGTACATTGTATGGATTATTTCATTTATTTATTAACTATTTGGTAGGTTTTGAGAGGCAGTTTTACAGAGTGGTTAGGAATGGAGCCTTAGACATCCACCTGGAATTGGAATCCCAGCACTACCACCGACCAATTGTGTGACTTTAGACAAATTTCTTATCCTCTCTGTGACTTCTCTTGTGTAAAACGAGGACAATAATAGTACCTTCTTCCTAGCGTTGTTGTGAAGGTAAAATAAAGATTTACACTAAAGATTAATATAAAGCTCTAAGAATAGTACTTGTCCTGAAGAAAGCATTCAGTTAATGATAGCTGTTTTAATTTCCATTATTACTGTCCTCAGGCTGCAGAGAGCACACAGATAGTGCCTTAAATTATTTAACCGAGCCTCTGTCAGTGATTATTTAGGTTGTAGGTGTTTCTGTTTCTCTGCTGTTAACTAACACCATAATAAATGTCCTTTTGTGTGCATTTTTTTGCACTGTTCATTATCAAACAAATATAGTAATTGGAGAGTTAAAAAGTATGCACATTTTAAAGCTCTTAATATGTATTACCAAATTGCTATTAGAAAGATTATTCTAATTAACACTCCCACTAATGGTCTTAATACCTCCACACATCTCTGTGTGGTTAACACAGGGCCTGGTTCATACTTCATGGTACTCAGTATGTATTTGTCACAGGTCAAGTGTTCATTAAACCAGTGACTTGAAACCTTAAGAACCTAGAATAATATAGAAGCATTTCATGGTAGCCTGTCTACTTCCCACTGCCGCCCTCTTCACCCTGTGTGATGGGTGGTCTTGGGTGAGCTGGGATGCTTGTCTCTACAGCTGTCAGTGACGTTTGAAGATGTGGCTGTGCTCTTTACGCGGGATGAGTGGAGAAAGCTGGCTCCTTCACAGAGAAACTTGTACCAAGATGTGATGCTGGAGAACTATAGCAACTTGGTGTCATTGGGTAAGGAAATTTCCTCTGTTTAGAAATTGGGATAACTCAGCATCTGATTCCCTGGATAAAAGCCATGGATCATCAAAACTTTAGCTGAGTTTTGCCTTAGCACTGTACAAATTGGATCTCCACAAATAAATCTGAAAAACTTTTTCCTGCTAATAGGCATGGATGCCTCATGCCCCACGGATGGGACAGTCTACAGAGCTGCACATTAGAAATTCCCTCATAGTTCAGGCATTTCCCACTGTGATTGTTCTATGATGTGTCTGCTCATCTCTAAGCAGAGAGCATCTTTCATCCCTCTTCTTTGACCCACCACTTGCCTTTCCCGTTCACTTTTCCAGCTAGATGAACACTGTATAATCCATATTTGAAAGGGAACCAGATAGTGTTTTCTCATTTTAAACAGTCTACCTGGTATCTTCTCCATAGATACCTGTTTATAAATATGTATTTAGTCTGTACATCTCATATATTTCCTCTTTTATAGAAAGCTAATGGTACCCTATTTCAAGGGTACATGTTTATTGTATCTTCCTAACATGCAACTAATTATTACATTGTTATGTTTTACAAGTCCCTTGCTTTTTCCCTAACACACCCCTCACATCATGGGGGCAGAACTTGAGCACCCTAAGGAGCTCTTTATATCATCCTGTAAGTTTCCACTCAGATCTCAGATACCTCTTCGTGTCAAAACCAAGTTTGTTGTTGTTGTTATTTTTTTGTTTTTTTTTCTATGAGCAGGACTCCTATTTTCCAAACCTGCAGTGATCTCCCTGTTGCAGCAAGGAGAAGATCCCTGGAAGGTAGAGAAAGAAAGCCCTGGAGGCTCCTCTGTAGGTGAGTGGGTGGGGAATCTCTGCAGGCAGCAGTCTGGTAAATGAGTGCATGTGCAACTTGGAGATGTTGGTCAGGGAAATTTCTCCAAGTTCTCAGTCCTCAAGAAGTTTTGGAGAAGGGTCACAAACTTCTGCGTCATGTCTGATAATCATTTCACAGGTAAATCTCTCAGGATCTTTATTCTTTTCTCTTGTTTCGGAGGAGGGCTGCATTTTCATGTATTCACTGAGCAAACTTAGTCCATTTAAGGAACTGCAGATAATTCATTCTGACTGAAGCCCAGGGTTGTGGGAAAAGAAAGAGATGAGGAAGGAAATGAGATCAGAAAGCCAGGTGGGGGCCACACTCTGAAGTGCTTTGGTACAGTTCTTAGAGATGGGAACTGTCCATGGGTGACTGGAAATAATTCAAGGATTTTAAGCAGAAGAATTACATGGTCCTTGATATTTTAGAAAAAATGGTCAGAGTCTGAAACACTTTAAATGTCCTTCGGTAAAGGCATAGCTAAAGAAGCTGAGGTGGGTCCCTACACTGGCACACAGCACCACAGTCAGAAACAAGAAGCACTGGTGTGGGTGGAGCTCCAAGGCACGTGAAGGACTAAAGCTAGTTACAGTGCATGATTATGACATGTCACCATTTATGTGTAAAGAAAATTACGTGGGTGTTTGTCTATATGCATAATATGCATGTAAGTGCTGAGAGAAAGGTCGCGGGACACCTAAGGTGGTAACTAGTTACATTTGGATTAGGATTGAGAATGAGTATTGATGAAAGGGGACTTTATTTACATGTAATGTTATTAAAATTTTCACAGAGAATATATTCGTAAAGTCCTTATTATGCAATTTCAATTTAATAAGAATGGTCACTTTGGAAACACTGTTGGTCTTAGATTTGAAGTGAGGAAAAACCAGAGGTGGGAACCTTCTGGAGATTATTGTGTAATGCAGGCAAGACGTTACCTGCAGGAAGGCATGTGCAGTGGGTTCAGGAAAGAGGAGAGAGAGACTTCCCTGGTGGCGCACTGGTTAAGAATCTGCCTGCCAATGCAGGGGACATGGGTTTGATCCCTAGTCTGGGAAGATCCCACATCCCACAGAACAGCTAAGCCTGTGCGCCACAACTACTGAGCCTGCACGTCACAGTTACTGAAGCCGGCGTGCCTAGAGCCCAAGCTTCACAACAAGGGAAGCCACCACAATGAGAAGCCTGCGCACTGCAACAAAGAGTAGCCCCGACTTGACACAGCTAGAGAAAGCCCGTGCGCGGCAACAAAGACCCAATGCAGCCAAAAATAAATAAATATAACATTTTTTTTAAAAAAAGGAAAAAGGAGAGGTCCCTTTGTTAAGGGTTCAGAATGAGTTCGGTGTGGCATGGGTTTCATTTGAGATGTGAGTGAAATATGGGTAGAGGTCGCCAGTGGACAGCTGTAGAAGGTATACAGGGTTGGAACTCAACAGGGAGGTCAGGGAGCCGTCAGTGAGAAGGTAGCATTTGAAACCTTGAGCTGAGCAGACGAGGGAACGGAGGAGAGGACAGAGTCCCAGGAAACCTCAATGTTTATGAGGTGAGTTAAGAAGGAAGAATCTGGCTGAGCCTGAGAAGAAGTCACCAGAGGAGAAAACTGGCAGATTCGGCTGTCATGGAAGTTGAGGACTGAGAACTGTTGAATTGGGGAGGCCAGGGCTCTGGGGGAGCCAGGTTCTAACCCTCGCCCACTGCTTTCCTGTCCCGTGATAAACAGCAGTGCAACCTTGGACAGAAGGACGCAGGTCCTGCCCTGGCGGAGCTCAGTGGAGGGGGAGGCTAAGCGCACACAGGGCTGTGGAATGACAGACTCCGGTGAGGACCTCGGGAGAAGAGCCACAGGTGCTGTGAGAACGTGGAACAGGAGGGGTGCTGTGGGTAAGGCTTCCCGAGGAAGGGCCGGATCCCACGTTGTGAGAAGCGTTCAGGCACAGGAAGAGCATGTCCGAGAGTCCAGACAAAGGAAGCCGGGTTGTAGAGACGGGAGCGGGGAGAGGGGGCCGGGACCTGAGAGCCAGGCACAGCCTCTGAGGAGTTGAAGTACCCTGGCCACGGGCCCAGGTTTATATTCTGCAAGGATCAGCCTGAAACCAATGTGGAGCCACCTGGCATAGACATGGTAGGACTTGTCTGAGGTTGCTGTTGGGTCCAGACGAGTCAGTGATGCCCCCACACAATGGGGGCCCAGCAGAAGTGCTGTGGGACAGGCTGTCTCGATCCCTAAAGCGCCCACACCTTTAGTAGAGCTCATTCTTTCCCGTATAAAGTGAGATCTTTTGAGGTGGGAACACACTTATCTCTCCTTATATCTTTTAACTGTCATTTGGGAGAAATATTCTAATTTTGTGGGAACTGCTGGAGACCACCACAAAGTAAACAGAGAACGCAGGCAGCAGGGAACCAGTGGAGAGTTTAGGAGGAGCGTCAGGTGTGGACTGAGTATGGCTTGGAAGATCAAAGGAAGAGAAGGAAGAATTGTTCACTTTCCATTCGCCTCGGGAGCCTCTGATCCATGAGGAGTCCCCCTTCCTGAGTGAAGTGTTAGTTGGATTAAACTGAATAGAAAGTATGACTGGAGTCGAAAGCTGTCCAGAGAGACCCTGAAGACACCTAGTGGTGATGTCAAGTCCTTCTCAGGTTTGGGAAGCTGTCCCTGAAGGAAAACTCTGGGTGTCTGGAGGAAGTAAGGACATCAGAGCCAACCAGTGTGTGCGTTTCTCTTGATGGGATGAACCTCCTCTCTTTGGTCAAAGGTGACAGTCAGATGGAGCGTCCTGGGAGTGCTGGCCTGTGGTTGTGTCTCTCCTGCAACCCTGGCGAGTCTCCCATCTGCCTGGACTAAAGTGCCCTCAGAACAGTTTCCCTTCCAAGGGGAGCTCAGTTCTCTGAGCTCAGGTGAAGGATCTGGACGTTCTTGGAAGCACCTTGATCATTAACTCTAGACCAGAACCAAAAACCGACCTTTTGAACAGCCGGTGACAGAAAAGCTTATGCTTCCAGGATAGGACCCCTAGAACCTCTAATTGCCTCCAAATGTGCTTTTAAAATATTATTTTCACATCAAAACTATTTACAACTAGGAAAAATAAAACGAACAGAAAAAACAAACTGTGTCACCCCGGCTCTGTATGTTTTATATTGAGAAATGGGAGGAAATGGCTCAAAGAGACTCATCTGAGTCTCTTCCTTAAGAAATGAACCCAGGGCTTCCCTGGTGGCGCAGTGGTTGAGAGTCTGCCTGCCGATGCAGGGGACACAGGTTTGTGCCCCGGTCCGGGAAGATCCCACATGCCGCGGAGTGGCTGGGCCCGTGAGCCATGGCCGCTGAGCCTGCGCGTCGGGAGCCTGTGCTCCGCAACGGGAGAGGCCACAACAGTGAGAGGCCTGCATACCACAAAAAAAAAAAAAAAAAATGAGAAAAGAAATGAACCCAAAGTCTAATCATTTTTCTGGAATATTTTATATGTATATATATATATATATGTATACATACATACATATATACATATATATATAATATGGATAATGTGATTAAATCAACTTGAACGTCTCATGAGTTTGGTTGACACCCAATGTGAAAATATTCTTAAAATCAAAAATTTAAAAATTCAGGGATGATTAGGTAAATTACCTCCAATGAAAAAGTGTTTGTCTTTTTCTCTTTCTCTGTTATATTTATGCTAGAATTCAGGGCAGACTGAACCTGGCAGGGTGGTTGGCTGAGGGGTCCCTTGTGGGCTGCCTTCCACCCACCAAGATTTGATGAGGCTGCATCTGCAAATTTTTTTAATTTGCAGAAAGGTGCTCTAGGGGTTAGAGCAGCAGTGGTTTTAACATAACATGCAGTGGTTTTAAAGAGTTAATTTACAAGGTGAAAGTTGAGCCCAAATGCTCTGTAGCCCTGTCTACTATGTTTGATTTAGTCTTGTTCTCATCCCCTGCGCTCCTCTCCTGCCACCAACATCTGTTGTCCTTGTAGCTGCCAGAATGGTCTATTTAAAAGGTAGATCAGGTTATCTCACTCCCATGCTCAAAACCTTTAGTAGCTTCTATCACATAGAACACAATCCAAAGCCCCTAGTGTGGCCTTCGTGGTCTGGTCTTGGCTACCTTTTCACCTTCACCTCCTTCCTCTCTGCCCTTCATTCAAGAACTCTAATCCCCTGGTCTCCTTGTAGTTCTTCAGACAGGCCACCTCAGGGCCTCTGCACTTGTTTTTTCCTCTCCTGGACCATTCTTCCTGAGCCACAAGCCCACATGACTGACTTCCTTGAGTTGCGCAGGTTTCTGTTCAGATGGCACTTTGTCTATTAGACACAGCACATCTGAACATGGCCCTCTGTCCTCCACATTCTTTTTTTTTTTAAATTTTATTGAAGTATAGTTGATTTACAATGTTATGTTAATTTCTGCTGTACAGCAAAGTGATTCAGTTATACATATATGTATTCTTTTTCATATTCTTTTCCATTATGGTTTATCACAGGATATTGATTATAGTCCCCTGTACTATATACAGTAGGACCTTGTTGTTTATCCATTCTATATATAATAGTTGCATCTACTAATCCCAAACTCCTAATTTAACCCTCCCCAACCCCCTTCCCCCTTGACAACCACAAGTCTGTTCTCTATATCTGCAAATCTGTTTCTGTTTCATAGATAAGTTCATTTGCGTCATATTTCAGATTCCACATGTAAGTGATATCATATGGTATTTGTCTTTCTCTTTCTGGCTTACTTTACTTAGTATAATCTCTAGATCCATTCGTGTTGCTGCAAATGGCATTATTTCATTCATTTTTATGGCTGAGTAGTATTCCATTCTGTATATATACCACATCTTCTTTATCCATTCATCTGTTGATGGACATTTAGGTTGTTTCCTTGTCTTGGCTATTGTAAATAGTGCTGCTGTGAACATAGGGGTGCATGTATCGCCTCTTTCTTTTTTTTTTTTTTTTTTGACAAAGGAAACACAACATTTTTATACTTAATGCATTCTTTAAAACATGCATGCAAGTTAAATGTGTAAAATCCAAGCAACAGACTTAAATGTTATAAGAAGGTCTCCATTCTCAGAGAGCTAAAAAATAAATGTGGACATGAATTTTAGTGGTGTAATCTCCATTTCACTTATAGTTTTAATTTTGTTCATTTCCTTTACAGTTCAGTGGCTTGACTCCTTCTTTTGTGGAGGGGAGGGCTAGCTGTCTACTTTTTTTTTAAATTTTTATTGGAGTATAGTTGCTTTACAATGTTGTGTTAGTTTCTACTGTATAACAGAGTGAATCAGCTGTACGTACACATATATCCCCTCTCTTTTGGATTACTTCCAATTTAGGTCACCACAGAGCATTGAGTAGAGTTCCCTGTGCTATACAGTAGGTTCTCATTAGTTATCTATTTTATACATAGTCTCAATAGTGTATATATGTCAATCCCAATCTCCCAATTCATCCCACTCCCCCTTCCCCCTCGGTATCCATATGTTTCTTCTCTACGTCTGTGTCTCTATTTTTGCTTTGCAAATAAGATCATCTATACCATCTTCCTAGATTCCATATATATGTGTTAATATACGATATTTGTTTTTCTCTTTCTGGCTTATTTCACTCTGTATGACAGTCCCTACGTCCATCTAAGTCTCTATAAATGACCCAATTTCACTCCTGTTTATGGCTGAGTAATATTCCATTGTATATATGTACCATATCTTCTATATCCATTCCTCTGTTGATGGACATTTATGTTGCTTCCATGTGCTGGCTATTGTAAATAGTGCTGCGGTGAACATTGGAGTGCCTGTGTCTTTTTGAATTATGGTTTTCTCTGGGTATATGCACAGCAGTGGGATTGCTGGGTCATATAGTAGTTCTGTTTTTAGTTTTTTAAGGAACCTCCATACTGTTCTCCATAGTGGCTGCATCAATTTACATTCCCACCAACAGTGCAGGAGGGTTCCCTGTTGTCCACACCCTCTCCAGCATTTATTGTTTCTAGATTTTTTTGATGATGGGCCATTCTGACCAGTATGAGGTGATACCTCATTGTAGTTTTTTTTTTTTTGCGTTACGCGGCCCTCTCACTGTTGTGGCCTCTCCCGTTGCAGAGCACAGGCTCTGGACGTGCAGACTCAGCGGCCATGGCTCACGGGCCTAGCCACTCCACAGCATGTGGGATCTTCCCAGACCGGGGCACGAACCCGTGTCCCCTGCATCGGAAGGCAGACTCTCAACCACTGCGCCACCAGGGAAGCCCCTCATTGTAGTTTTGATTTGCATTTCTCTAATAATTAGTGATGTTGAGCATCTTATCATGTGTTTTTTGGCCATCTGTATGTCTTTGGAGAAATGTCTATTTAGGTCTTCCACTCATTTTTTAATTTTTAATTTTTTTTTTTATATTGAGCTGCATGAGCTGTTTGTATATTTTGGAGATTAATCCTTTGTCAGTTGCTTCATTTGCAAATATTTTCTCCCATTCTGAGGGTTTTCGTTTTGTTATGGTTTCCTTTGCTGTCGAAAGCTTTTAAGTTTAATGAGGTCCCATTTTTTACTTTTGTTTTTCTTTTCATAACTCTAGGAGGTGGGTTAAAAAAGATCTTGCTATGACTTATATCAAAGAGTGTTCTGCCTATGTTTTCCTCAAGGAATTTTATAGTGTCTGGCCTTACATTTAGGTCTTTAATCCATTTTGAGTTTATTTTTGTGTATGGTGTTAGGGAGTATTCTAATTTTCTTCTTTTACGTGTTAGCTGTCCAGTTTTCCTAGCACCAATTATTGAAGAGGCTGTCTTTTCTCCATTGTATATTGTTGCTTCCTTTGTCATAGATTAGGTGACCGTATGTGTGGGGGTTTATCTCTGGGTTTTCTATCCTGTTCCATTGATGTATATTTCTTTTTTTGTGCCAGTACCATACTGTCTTGATTACTGTAGCTTTGTAGTATAGTCTGAAATCAGGGAGCCTGATTCCTCCAGCTCCCTTTTTCTTTCTCAAGATCACTTTAGGTATTCGGGGTCTTTCGTGTTTCCATACAAATTGTAAAATTTTTGGTTCTAATTCTGTGAAAAATGCCATTGGTAATTTGATAGGGATTGCACTGAATCTGTAGATTGCTTTGGGTAGTATAGTCATTTTCACAATGTTGATTCTTGCAATCCAAGAACATGGTATATCTCTCCATCTGTTTGTGTAGTCTTTGATTTCTTTCATCAGTATCTTATAGTTTTCTGCATATAGGTCTTTTGTCTCCTTAGGTAGGTTTATTTCTTGGTATTTTATTCTTTCTGTTGCAATGCTAAATGTAATTGTTTCCTTAATTTCTATTTCTGATCTTTCATTGTTAGTGTATAGGAATGCAAGAGATTTGTGTATTAATTTTGTATACTGCAGCTTTACTAAATCTATTGATTAGCTCTAGCTGTTTTCTGGTGGCATCTTTAGGATTTTCTATGTATAGTATCATGTCATCTGCAAATAGTGACAGTTTTACTTTTTCTTTTCCAATTTGGATTCCTTTTATTTCTTTTTCTTCTCTAATTGCTGTGTCTAGGAGTTCCAAAACTATGTTGAATAGTGGCAAGAGTGGGCACTAGGGGTGCATGTATGTTTTCAAATTATAGTTTTTTCTGGATATATGCCCAGGAGTGGGATTACTGGATCATATGGCAACTCTATTTTTAGTTTTTGAGGAACCTCCGTACTGTTTTCCATTGTGACTGCACCAATTTACATTCCCACCAACAGTGTAAGAGGGTTCCCTTTTCTCCACACCCTCTCCAGCATTCTTCCACAGTCTTTATGCCCTCACCATGTGTTATTTTCGCTCAGAGTACTTATCACTGCAAAATAGTACATATTTATTTATAATCTGCTCTTCCTCTGAATTATAAACTCTTTCGTGCTGGGTTGTCTGTTTCATTTGTACCCATTTCTCCAGTACCTAAAATAGTACTCGGTCAGAGTTGGCTTCCAGTTAATGAATGCATGAATGACTTGGCTAGGTTAGTGGTGATGGACACAGAAAGAAGAGAACCAGTTTCAGAGACATTTAGGAGATAAATGCAGCAGGACTTAAAGATGAATTGGATATGGAAGATAAAGGAGATTGAGTTGTCAAGGATGGTTGCTTGGTTTGTGACTTGTTCAGGGATGGATAATGATATAATTCACTGAGATAGTGGTAGTAGGAGATCAGATTTGGAGGTATGATACCAATTTGATTTTTTACTTTAGAGGGAATTTTACTTTTAAAAAATTTTTTTTGATTTTAAGATAATTTTAGATTCACATAAGAAGTAGTACAGAGAGATCCCATTGGTCCTTTACCCAGTTCCAAAACTGTAGTTCAAGACTGCAAACAAGATATTGATGTTGATACAGCAAAGATATGGAAGAATTCCTTCTGTCACATAAGGATCCTTCCTGTTACTCATTTTTAGACACCCACTTTCATCTTGTTCCTTGTCCCTGTTCCTCACCTCCTCTTATTCTTAACCCTTTGTAACCACTAGTCCATTTCTATAATTTTGTCATTTCAGGAATGTTATTTAAATGGAGTCATACAGTATGCAACCTTTTAGGACTGTTTTTTTTTTACTCAGCATAATTCTCTGGAAATTTATTCAAGTAGTTCCTTGTCAGTATTTCCTTGTTACTTATCAATATTTCATTCCTTTTGATTGCTGAATAGTTTTTTGTAAAACACATATACCAGTTACATAACCATTCACTGTTGAAGGACATATGGGTTGTCTCCAGTTTCTGACAATTACAAGTAACATTGCTATAAACATTTGTGTACAGGTTTTTGTGCAAAAGTAAGTTTTTATTTCTCTGTGATAAATGTGGAGAAGTGCAATTACTGGGTCATGTTGTAGTTGCATGTTTAGTTTGAAAGACACAGCTAAATTGTGTTCCAGAGTGGCTGTACCAATTTACATTCCACCAGCAACGCAGCAGCATATGAGTGATTCAGTTTCTGTGCATCCTTGCCAACATTTTGTGTTGTCAATGCTTTTATTTTAGCCATTCTGATAGGTATATGGTGATATACACTGTGATTTTAATTTGCATCTTCCTAAGTTCTAATGATGTTATTTCCATGTGCTTTTTTGCCATCTGTATATCTTCTTTGATAAAATGTCTGTTCGTGTCTTTTGTCCATTTTCTAATTGTTTGGTTTTTTGCTGTTGAGATTTGAGAGTTTTTTATATATTCTAGATGGTAGTCATTTGATGGATATGTGGTTTGCAAATATTTTTTCCTAGTCTTTAGTTTCCTTTCATCCTCTTAATTGTGTCTCTGAGGAACAAAAGTTTTAATTTTGAGAGGTCTGGTTCATCAGTGTTTCCTTTTATGGATTGTCCTTTCGTTGTTAAGTCTAAGAACTCTTTGCCTATCCTCAGATCTTGCAGATTTTCCTCTGTGTTTTTTCTAAAAATGCTGTAGTTTTACACTGTACATTTATTTCTGTGATTCTTTTGCATCTAAATTTTGTATTAGATGTAGGATTCGGTCAAGATTCTTTTTTTTTTGCTTATGGACAGTCAGTTGTCCCAGCATTATTTGTCGAATAAGCTATCTTCCTCCACTCAGTTCTTTTACACCTTTGTCAAAAAGCTGTTGAGCCCATTTGTGAGTCTGTTTCTAGGTGTTCTGTTTCACTGATCTGTGTGTTTATCCCTCCACACACATCACACAGTGTTGATTACTGTAGCTATATATAGGCTTTAATATTGGGTGGGTTGATTATTTCTTTATTCTTTTTCAAAGTTGCTTTAACTATTCTAGTTTCTTTGCTTTTCCATATAAATTTTAGAATAATCTTATTTATATCTACGAAAAAATCTTGCTGAGATATTGCAGTAAACCAAGTAAACTTGAAGACAGTTGAGATCTTTACTATGCTGAATCTTCCAATCCATCAATATGGTGTATCTTACCATGTATTTAGCTCTTTTTTGTTTTTGTTTTTGGCCACAATGTGCAGCTTATGGGATCTTAATTCACCGACCAGGGATTGAACCTGGGCCCTCAGGCCCTCAGCAGTGAAAGCGCTGAGTCCTAACCACTGGACCACCAGGGAATTCCCTATTTAGCTCTTACTTAATTTCTTTCATCAGTGTTTTGTAGTTCGCAGAATACAAGTCCTGTACATATTTTGTTACATTTATACCTAAGTATTTTTTGAGTAATTATAAATGGTATTATAAATATAATTTCAGTGTCCACATGTCCATAGTATATGGAAATAATATTGATTTTTGTATGTTTATCCTTATATCCTGTGACCTTCCTAAACTCCTAATAGTTCTAGGAAATGTTTTGTAGATTCCTAGGGATTTTTTTAATGTACTATCATCTCAAGATAGGGATAGTTTCATTTCTTCCTTTCTGATTTGTATGATTTTTATTTCCTTTTCTTACGATATTGTACTAAGTAGACTTTCAGTACTATACTGATTAAGAGTGGTGAGAACAGACATTCTTGCCTTGTTCCCAATCTTAAGTATAAAGCATTTAGCCTTTCACCATCAAGTATACTGTTAGCTCTAGGTTGCTGCAGATGCTCTTTATCAGGTTAAGATATTTTTCTGGGAGGCCAAATGACCTTCACTTCAGCAGATTACATTTATAACATAGTGACTAAGAGATTTAAGAGTCATACCAACCAAATACAGTGGGTGAACCTTGATTGTTTCCTAATTGAAAAAATTTATGAAGCAATTAGGGAAGTTCAAACACTTCCATGTATATAAGATGCTACTAGTGAGTAGTGTTAAGTTCATTGGCTGTGAGATGTTTTGCTTTTTTTGTTTTTTTTTTTAAGACCTTATCCTTGAGAAATGCATTTGGAAACATTATTAGATGAAATGATATGATGTTTAGGATTTGCTTTAGCCAGTCTGATGGAGGAGAAGTAAGAGCTTATATATGAAGTGTTGGTGGTGGTTGTTGCATTGTACAATTCTCTCTATTTTTGTATATATTGAAATTTTTCCATAATAAAAAGTTTTAAAAATTGGAGTTACGAAAAACAAATTGTCTAGACCAGCATTCCTTTTTTCAGTAAGACACAGGATGTTCACAAAATGTGCACCCATCTATAATTATACTGTTATGTGTAATTCCCAGCATACCAATTTTAAGTCTTTCGATCCTCTGGTTCTCAAGAAAGCCCTGTGAGAGTGCCAATTAAAGTCACATTTTTATTGAGATATGACATTGAATCTGACTGATTATTGGATAAATCAGGGAAATACTTCAGGAAATAAGGCCAAAAAGCCATTTGGGGTAAAAAAAATATTGATTCTGCCTTCAACCCTCACCCGTATTCCTTCATGTAGTATTGGGGAAAGTTTTTTTTAATCTCCTGCCAACTCAGAAAAACCTCTCCAAAAGACAGAAAACAGTTACTATTGAATAAACATTAAACCAGATTTCCGCATGCGTCATAGGTAACCTGCTGATGAGATTAAAAAGGGTGGGGTTTCTTTCTGTTTTTTTTTTTTTTTTTTTTTTTGCAGTACGCGGGCCTCTCACTGTTGTGGCCTCTCCCATTAAGGAGCACAGGCTCCCGACGCACAGGCTCAGTGGCCATGGCTCATGGGCCCAGCCGCTCCGCGGCACGTGGGATCCTCCCGGACCGGGGCACGAACCCGTGCCCCCCGCATCGGCAGGCAGACTCTCAACCACTGCGCCACCAGGGAAGCCTTCTTTCTGTTTTTGTAATGTAGCTGAGCAATTACATACATGTTCTCGAGGTTAATTGTAATTTGTCCTCATTTAAGGGCACTGACAACACAGTTAGCTATACATTCTTTCATATTTATCCTAAATTCACCTGGCAGTTGGGCTATCTGTGCTAGTGAAAAGAAAACTGGTATAGTATGATGAGCAGGTGGTAACAGTTTGGAGTTCGGCACTAGGTAAACTTCCACAACGACAGGGAGATAGGATCACTATCTTTCTTGATGTTTACATTTCAAAGAGATGGCTCCCAGGCTCTCAAGAAAAACATTCCTGGTTTGTAATGCTCACAGAGGCTTTACAAGTTTACATACATATCAAAGGCATAGAGGAAGGATTTACAAATACAAATTTTCTCAAAGAATATTCTAAGAAAAAGGGCAGGGGTGGCGGCACATATCTTTCCCTTTTGGCAAAAGGGAAGATTCAGTTTTTAAGTTTTCACTAGCAAACTGCCAATCCCCTAAAATCCTAGAAAACTGTAACCACTGCCTGTACCTCTTTCCTGCCTACCCACTATCTAAGGATAGTTTGGATACTATTCAAAGCTCACATTTGCTTCTGTTTCTATCTTTTGTTTTTGTTGTAGAAATGATCACATTGTGTTGTGACTGCATGTTGAATTATTCGTTTCTAATGTTAAATTAGGCTCCTGGAGGAAACGAATTATTTCTTTTCATTACTAGATCTCTGGTGTCTTACAGAGCACCAGTGCCTAGAATAGAGTCTGGCACATTGTAGCAACACAGTAAATATTTGTTGAATGAATAAAATAAAGAGTAATCAGTGTCTTTTAAATAACAGAATGTGATAGGCTGAATAATGGCCCCTAAAGATACCTGGGACCCTGTGATGTTACCTTTTGTTTTGTTTTTTTAATTTATTTATTTTTGGCTGTGTTGGGTCTTCTTTGCTGCACGAAGGCTTTCTCTAGTTGTGGTGAGCAGGGGCTACTCTTCGATGGGGTGCATGGGTTTCTCATTGCGGTGGTTTCTCTTGTTGCGGAGCATGGGCTCCAGGAGCGTGGGCCTCAGTAGTTGTGGCTCACGGGCTCCAGAGCACAGGCTCACTAGTTGCGGTGCACGGGCTTAGTTGCTCCACGGCATTTGGGATCTTCCCGAACCAGGGCTCGAACCCGTGTCCCCTGCATTGGCAGGTGGATTCTTAATGACTGCGCCACCAGGGAAGTCCCTGTGATGTTACCTTAATATCGCCTTAAGTTACCTTAATATGATTGAATTAGGGATTCTGAGATGGTGAAGTTATCCTGGATTATCTAGGGGTGCCCAAGTGTAATCACAGTTGACTTTTTATGTGAGAGGCAGAAGGAAATTTGACAAGAAAGCGGAGGTAGTATAATGATGGAAGCAAAGAGAAATAAGATGCTATGCTGTTGGCTTTCAAGGTGGAGGAAGAGACCATGAGCCAAAGAACGCAGCTCTAGTGGTTGGAAAAAGAAAGGGAGTGGATTCTCCCCTTGAGCTCTACTAACACCTTGGTTTCAGTCCAGTGAAACTGATTTCAGACTTTTGACAGGAAGAGAATAAAATGCGTTGTTTTAAGCCACCAAGTTTGTGATACTCTGTTACAGAAGCCATAGGAAACTAATACACAAGATGAGTTCTCTAAGGATAAAAACAGTGGAAAATAATACTGGATGGGTAGGAAACTGGGATCAAAGGAACATAGTGAGAGTCAGTAGCAGTAACCATTATAGGGTAATGAGACCCTCAACCTAGGCATACTTTAGGGATGGCTGTTAGAGACATTTCAGTGATGGAATTTAATTAAGAGCATTTGGTGACTAGGCTTGGAATGCAGGGGGCAGAAAGTTTTGAGATGGGATTAAGAACTTATGGCAGAGCAACTGTAAGGTTATGATGTCATTCTGAACTAGGGAAAATAGTAAAAAGGTTTGAAAAAGCATGTGCCAGGTTCAGATTTGGACAGACTGAATTTGAAGTATAAGAAAAATACTAAAATGGAAATGCTAGTAGGCAGTTAGAAATACCACTTAAAGTATTTTGAGGAAAGTTGGGATAGTCATTCATGCAGCAGGATTTAGAGTGGATAAAATCAACTAGGGAAAGAAGAAGGTTGAAGATAGAATCTCAGAGTCTTAAGAGCCAAGGAGAGAGAATCTAGACCTAATGACAGAAACTAGTCAGGGTGGTAACCATGCACAGATGACAACTGTTTGTCATTTGTTAGACTTTCTGCCCCCTGGCAGAGGAGAGATAAGCAAGATCATTTTGGTATCTATAAACTTCTGACTTGTTCATGAGGTAGCTCAGGCTTGGTCTAAGATAGACCAATGTTTGATCTGCATTTCAGGAGATAGATTTGTAGGCCTTGCTAAAACCAAAATAAAAGGAAGAAAACCCTAAGCTGGTCATAAAGAACACTTAGGAGGTCCATGGTCCAAGGCTCTTCTTTGCTTCAGGGGCATGGTCGAAGGCTCTTCTTTGCATGAATTTAGGACTCTGGTGTTAGCACTTGATGGTGTAGTTGGGATGAGTAGAACTGATACAGCACCTTGTAGCTAGGCTTACAAGATTGTCATCCTATCTTGCAGATCATGACCTTTTTTCATCCAAGCTGACTGATAGGGCCTCTTATCTGAATGGAACGTCTTGATATGGTTTTTTAATGCTTTGTAATAGTCTACACCTTTATAATTTGGCATATAAATTGAGCATCCTTGACACTATTCCTTTTAGATTTTTGAAGCTTTATTTTTTTCCTTCAAACTTTTTATTAATGATGAATATACAAGTCTTTATGTGTGGGTAGTCATCTGTCAATCTTGATAACATATTTAAAACTGAATAATAATTTTCTCAAAATTATTAATCTAGTTATAGTTCTTTTTTAAATTAAGAATTATATTTTTTTCTTTCTGTTATCATTATGAACTCATGGCTTTTTATGATGTAGTATTTTTGATACAGCTTGTCGACTTAGTCATCAGGAACTCTTTTAAAGCAGGTCCTATGTCCCTTGACACAGCCCTTACACACACACACTCACACACGCATATGTTTGTGTATATACGTTTTTGAATCTCAAGGGAAGAGGATTGAGTTAGCCATACTCTGTTTAGTAGCACATTTTTTACACTCATGTCTACAAGGCCCATTTTTTCATTCTTATATTTCTACTCCATTCTCTTCCCTATTCCCTATCTCACCCCCCACCACGATAGGCAAACATGCTAATGAATTTAATGCGTATCTTACCTTATAAATTTTTGTTAGCATCCTTGCTTTCTACTAATATCAGTATGTCCCACACTCACTGTGTACCACCTTCCAGAGCCCATACAAAGAAATCTCACACATATTTTGTACCTCTCATAGGCCATAAAGGAAATAGCCATCCTTCTAAGGAGTCCTCACTCATTTTAGTGTTAGAGATCAAAATCTTGAAGACTGTAACACACATGTACTGGTGGGATGATATTGTTTAGAGCTCCTTTAGAAAACAGAGCCAGAGATTTATTTACAGGATATTTTATTTTCCATTTTAGTTCCAACATTACTTTAAAACTTACCTATTGAAATTTGACTTTTTGTAAACTAAAACTGTGCTATCTTTTTTTTTTTTTTTTTTTGCGGTACACGGGCTTCTCACTGTTGTGGCCTCTCCCGTTGTGGAGCACAGGCTCCGGACATGCAGGCTCAACGGCCATGGCTCACGGGCCCAGCCGCTCCGCAGCATGCGGGATCTTCCTGGACTGGGGCACGAACCCGTGTCCGCTGCATCAGCAGGCGGACTCTCAACCACTACACCACCAGGGAAACCCTGTGCTATCTTTTATAGTTCAGTGAACCATATAAATATTCTAGCTGAAATCATTGAATTATGGCCTTAATAAAATTTTAGTTGAATTCAGTGTTTTACTATTATCATGTTAGCCCTCCTTTACCTCCTTCTGTCCTTGGCTGTCCATATTACTGACCCTTGACTTTTCAGTATTGCATGCAATTCATTATTGCCTCTTGCTTGAGGCACATACTGGCTTTTCCTAGCTCACAACTTTTGGCTTCATCTTATATTTTGACACTTCCATACACTACCTCAATAATGCCTACCTGTTTCCCTGCTTGGATTGGTCCTGAAACCTCCCCACAACCCAACTATTCTATAATACAATTTCTAATATGAGTTTAAAAGATGTGTGTATATCAACTAAGAGTATTTGACATTGTTCAAAAAGATTAAAAAACTGTAAAGAAGATTAGTAAAACAAAAATTGTAATTTGAGTGCCATATTGAGGAATTTATAGTGAGTAGGAGATGATTTCTGGTCATAACCCACAAGGTAGAAGAGGAAACTATATGATATTAATGGATATACTAATATTGAAGCAACTTTGCTTGCATTCCTGGAATAATGCAGTGTTGGAATCTGTTTGCTAAAGATAATTTTCTTAGAATGTTTGCACTGATATTGATAACTGATACTGTTATGTAGTTTTCTTTCTTTGTATTATTATCTGGTTTGTTTTCATATTATATTTCCTTCATAAAAGGAACTAGGAACTTTTCCTTTCTTTTAAATGCACTGGCATAATTTATAGAGCCTTGGGACTACCTGGTCCTTCAAGATTTGGTAGAATTCTCCAGTGCTTTTTTATAGAATTGCTCTTTAATAACTTAATTTTTTCAATGATAATTGGTCTGTCCCAGCTTTCTAATTGTAATGGAGTTAGTTTTGGTAACCTGCATTTCTCTAGAGAATTATCTGTTTCATATAGGTTTTCATAGATTTGAATAGAGATATCTGTTCTCTTCATTATTAATTCCTGTTTTTATCCTTACTTTTTTCTTCCATGGCTTTCTTTCCATTTACTTAGTTTTTCTAGTGTTGTGAGCTGGGAATTTAAATTAAGCTGTACTTTATGTTTCCTGTGCTCCTGTTCCAATCTTCTTGGTTATTTTTTTCATATTTTTCAATTCAAAGTGGGATTAATCTTTCTGGTGGTCACTTCAGCTCTTCTTCAGGCTCTTTGCTAGAGTTCTTCCTTTCTCTGGCATTTTTTTTCAGTCTACCATTGCTCATCACAGAGCCTTTTACCTGGGGAAGTGAGGATCAGGAGCATACAGGGCTATGATGCTGGGAATTGTTGCTTTTTCTCTCTCTCTCTTTTAAACAACTGTGTTGAGGTATAATTCATATACTATAAAATTCATGCTTTTAAAGTGTACAATTTAATGGTTTTAAGTATGTTCACAAAGATCTTCAACTATTGCCACTAATTTTAGAACATTTTCATTACCCCAGAAAGAAATCCTGTACCAATTAGCAATCACTCCACATTCCTGCATCCTCCTAACCCCTGGGAATTCCTAATCTACTTTCTGTCTTTGTGGATTTGACTATTCTGGACATTTCATGTAAGTGGAATCATATAATATGTAGGTCTTTCTATCTGGCTTCTTTTACTTAGCATATTTTCAAGATTCATTCATGTTGTAATATGTATCAGTACCTCATTCCTTTTTATGGATGACTAATATTCCATTGTATGGATATATCACCTTTTGTTTATCCATTCATCTGTTGATGGACATTTGAGTTTCCATTTTTGGTTATTACAAATAATGCTGCTATGACCATTTGTGTAAAAGTTTTTATTTTGACATATGTTTCATTTCTCATGGGTGTATACTTAGGATGAAATTACTGAGTCATATGTTTAGGCTATGTTTAACTTTTTAAGTAACTACCAAACTGTTTCCCAGAGCAGTTGTATTTACTATTTTACATTCCCACCAGCTATGTATGTAGGTTCCAGTTTACCCAAATTCTCGACAAAACATTTTATTGTCCCCTAATTATTTTTTTTATTGTGGTAAAATAAAAATAATGTAAAATTTACCATTTTAACTATTTGTAAGTATACACTTTGATGCCATTAAGTACATTCACAGTGTTGTAACCATTATCATTATCCATCTGGAGAAGTTTTTTATAATCCCTTACTGAAACTCTCTACCCATTAAATAATAATTCTCCATCTGCTTTTCTCCCCAGCCTCTGGTAATCACTATTCTACTTTCTGTCTCTGTATTTGACTGTTCCAGGATCCTCAGAATTGGAATCATATAACACTTGTCATTTTGTGTCTGGCTTATTTCACGCTGCATGATGTCTTCAAGGTTCATCCATGTTGTAGCATCTATCACAATTCCATTTCTCTGTAAAGCTAAATAATAATCCATTATATGTATATACTACTTCTTGTTTATCCATTCATCTGTCAATGGACATTTGGGTTGTTTCCACCTTTTGGCTACCGTGAATAATGCTATTATGAGCATGGGTATACAAATATCTCTTTGAGTCTTTGCTTTCAATTCTTTTGGGTATATCTGTAGGAATGGAATTACTGAATCCCATGGTAATTCTCTGCTTAACTTTTTGAAGAACTGCCATACTGTTGTCCACTGTGGCTATATTATTTTACATTCCCAACAGCAGTGCACAAGGGTTCCAGTTTCTCCACATCCTTGCCAACAGTTGTTATTTTCTGTGTGTATACACTCACACATACACACAGGTATATAAAATATACACACACACATATATATTAGCCATATTAACAGACGTGAAGTGGAATATTGTGGTTTGAATTTTTATTTCCTGACATGTTGAACATCTTTTCATGTGCTTATTGGCCATTGGTATGTCTTCTATAGAGATATGTCTATTCAAGTTCTTTGCTTATTTTTGAATTGGATTGTTTGTTTTCTTATTGTTGAGTTGTAGGAATTCTTTATATATTCTGGATATTAACCCTTTATCAGATACATAATTAGAAAATATTTTTTCCTGTTCTGTAGGTTGCCCTTTTATTCTGCTGATAGTGTTCTTTGATGTACCAAAGCTTTTATTTATTTTTAATTTTTCTTTTTTTTTTTGGCCACACTGCTTGGCTTGCAGGATCTTAGTTCCCTGACCAGGGATAAAACCCTGGCCCTGGCAGTGAGAGTGCTGAGTCTTAACCACTGGACTGCCAGGGAATTCCCCCAGAAGCTTTTAATTTTGATGAAATCCAATTATTTGTCTATTTTTTTCCTTTGTTTCCTGTGCTTTTGGTATCCTATCCCAGAAATCATTGCTAAATCCTAGGTCATGAAGCTTTTACCCTATGTTTTCGTCTAAGAATTTTATAGTTTTAGATCTTACATTTAAGTCATGTATTCATTTTGAGTTAATTTTTGTGTATGGTGTTAGGTAAAGGGTCCAGCTTCATTTTTTTTGCAAGTGGATATCCAGCTTTCCCAGCACTATTTGTTGAAAAGACTGTCTTTTCCCCATTGAATAGTCTTGGCACCTTTTTATGGGCAAAATTCATTTGCCCATATATGTGAAGGTTTATTTCTAGACTTCCTATTCTATTCTATTGATCTATATGTTCATCTTTATGCCAGTACCACAATGCTTCGATTATTGTAACTTTGTATAAGTTTTGAAATCAGGAAGTATGAGTACTCCAAATTTGTTCTTCTTTTTCAAGATTATTTTGGCTTTTCAGGGTCCCTTGAGATTCCATATAAATTTTAAGATGAGTTTTACTATTTCTGCAAAAAAAACGGCATTGGAATTTTGATAGGGCTTGCATTTAATCTCTAGATCACTTTAGGTAGTATTGCCATCTTATGAGTATTAAATCTTACAGTCTGTAAATACCTGATGTTTTTCCATTTACCTATGTCTTCTTTACTTTCTGCAGTGTTTGTAGTTTTCAGTGTACAAATCTTTTACCTCCTTTGAGTTAATTCCTAAGTATTTTATTCTTTTTGATGCTATCGTAAATGAAATCCTTTTCTGTATTTCCGTTTTGGCTTGTTCATTGTTAGAGGATAAAAACACAACTGTTTTTGTGTTGATTTTTTATCCTGCTACTTTGCTGAATTTGTGTATTCTAACAATTTTTTTGTGGAACCTTTACATTTTCTACATATAAGATCATCTGTTGTCATCTGTTGCAGACTATTATATATATAATGGATAAACAAGATCCTACCATATAGCACAGGGAACTATATTCAATATCCTGTGATAAACCATAAATAATGGAAAAGAATATGAAAAGAATGTATGTATGTGTAACTCAAATCACTTTGCTGTACAACAGAAATTAACCCAACATTGTAAATCAACTATACTTCAAAAAAATAAATTTTTAAGAACGATCATGTCATCTGTGACTGAGATCATTTTACTTTTTCCTTTCGAATTTAGATATCTTTTATTTATTTTTCTTGCCTGATTGCTCTGGCTAGAAATTCCAATACTGTGTTGGGTTGAAGTGATAAAAGTGGGCATCCTTATCTTGTTCCTGATCTCAGAGGAAAAGATTATAGTCTTTAACCATTGAGTATGATGTTAACTATGGGTTCTTTAAGGATGGTCTTTATTGTGTTGGGGTATTTTCCTTCCAGTCCCAGTTTATTAAGTGTTTTGGCGTTTTTTTAATCATGAAAAGGTGTTGAATTTTGAATTTTGTCAGATGCTTTTTTCTACATCACTTGAGATGATCATGTGATTTTGTGTCTTCTTTTTGTTAATGTGATGTGTTGCTTTAATTGGTTTTCATATGTTGAACCATTCTTGCGTTCCAAGGATAAATCTCATGGTGTATAATCATTCTAATATTCTGAATTCTCTTTGCCTAGTACTTTATTGAGGATTTTAAAATCAATATTCACAAGGAATATTGGTCTTTAGTTTTCTATTCTTATAGGGTTTTTGTCTGGCTTTATTATCAGGGCAATGCTGGCCCCATAGAATAAGTTAGGAAATATTGCCTCCTCTTTAGTTTTCTGGAAGAGTTTCAGAAGGACTGGTGTTAGTTCATCTTTAATATTTGATAGACAATAAAACTATCTGGTACAGAGCATTTTTACTATTGGGAGGCTTTGATTACTGGTTCAATTGTTTTACTAGTTATATGTCTGTTCAGATTTTCTACTTCATAATTCAGTTTGGGTAAGTTTTGTGTTTCTAGGAATTTGTCCATATCATCTAGGCTATACAATTTTTTGTCATACAGTTATCCATGGTTTTTCCTTATAATCCTTTTTATTTCTTTTGACTCCATGGTAATGTTGCCAACTTGCATTTCTGATTTTAGTACTTTGTGTCTTCTCTTTTATTTTTAGTCAGTCTCACTAAAGGTTTGTCAATTTTGTAGATCTTTTCAAATAACTGATTTTGCATTTGTTGATTTTTTTCTCTACTGTTTTTCTATTTTCTGTTTTATGTATCTAAGTTCTTGTCTTTATTATTTCTTCCTTCTGCTAGCTTTGGGTTTAGTTTGGTTTTTTTTCTAGTTCCTTAAGTTGTAAAGTTATGTTGTTAATTACAGCAGGATTTAAAATATCTTTATATATATATTTCTTAATCCTTATATTTTTATAACATTGAAGTGTTTTATCCAAGAGCAGGAGAGGTTTTTCAGGTGACTTTAATGTTATTCAAGACTGTTCTAGGGACTTCCCTGGCAGTCCAGTGGTTAAGACTTCACCTTCCAATGCAGGGGGTGCATGTTTGATCCCTGGTCAGGGAGCTAAGATCCCACATACCTCGGGGCCAAAAGACCAAAACATAAAACAGAAGCAATATTGTAACAAACTCAATAAAGACTTTAAAAATGGTCCACAACAACAATAAAAAAATCTTAAAAAATTTTTTTAAAGACTTTAAAATTTTTTCCCATATAAGTTTTTCATATTTCTTGTGAATTCATTTCCCTAAATCTTTGTATAAATGAAGATTATTGATTTTAGTGTGTTAATTTTATATCCTGGTATGTCACTGATCAAGGTTTATCATTGATTCTCTGAGGTTTAATTTCAGCTATAGTATTATATCATCAGCAAATAGAGATAGTTTTATTTCCTCTTTACTCATGCTTATGCCTTTAATTGATTTTGCTTGTGTACTTGTATTGGTTGATACATCTAGTACAATGTTGAACAGAAATGAAAGTAATGGGCATCCTTGCCTTGTTCTTGATCATAGTGGAAATGTCTCTAGAGTTTCTTCATTAAATAAGATACTGGCTTTAGGACTAAACTATATGTATTTATCTTGTTGAGGAAGCATCCCTCAATTCCTGTTTTTCTTGAATATTTTTATTATCAGTGGTGCTGAATTTTTTTAAGGCTTTCTCATTATCTCTATACTCATAATTTTTTCCCTTAGGTACATATTATAATATACTGTGGTTAAGTGGTATAATAAGGGGAATAGATTTTTGGAGCTCAGAGTCAGGAAAGGGTGCAAAGAGGAGCTTAACACTGGAACTGAATCTGAAGGCTACAGAGAAGTTTGACATGTAGGAAAAGTAGGGAAGACATTCAAGATTAGAAATAATTACAGAAATGAGAGTGATGTCATGGAGATAATGTATGAGTCTGTCATAGGCTTTGGATACTAGACTGCATTTCCCAATTCATACTCCTCCTCTGATGCCTTCTCTCCATTCTCCTGGTAATGTGTATACTCTCACCTTCTTTAAATGAGCATCTTTGTTTTATTCACCCTAGTACTCCAGCTCTCATCCATTATTATTTTATACGGTAACACTGTTACTTTCCTATTTTTTCCTCTTGCTAGTTTCTTTTAGCCAGAAAGCAATGCCTTATTTAGATATCATTAATATTTAGTCCTTCTACACATTTAGTCTCAGCTAATCATGTGGATCATTGGCAATTTCTTTCTTTTTTTGTTTTCTTCAGGATGTAAGAGCAGTCCTAAAACCACAAAGTCAACTCAAACTCAAGACTCATCATTTTGGGGGCCAGTAAGGAAAAGACTCAAAAAAAATGAACCCTGGAACTTCATATCAGAAAAATCCTGCTTATATGAAGACAGAATAAAGAAACAGAAGGACAAAAATGAAAGTTTACAAATAATTTCAGTCACCCATACAAAGATCCTCACTGTAGAAAGAAGCCATAAAAATAATGACTTTGGCCAGAATTTCAGCCTGAAATCAGTGTTTGTTAAGCAACAAAAGACTGCTAGAGAAAAAACACCCTCAAAATATGAAATACAAAGAAATAGCTTCAGGCAGGATTCAAATTTACTTAACCAACCAAAAATCAAGACAGCAGAAAAACGCTATAAATGTAACATTTGTGAAAAAGCCTTCATTCACAATTCATCCCTTCGTAAACATCAGAAAAACCATACTGGAGAGAAATTATTTAAATGTAAAGAATGTTTGAAAGCCTTCAGCCAAAGTTCAGCTCTTATTCAACATCAAAGAACTCATACTGGAGAGAAACCCTATATATGTAAAGAATGTGGAAAAGCCTTCAGCCATAGTGCATCCCTTTGTAAACACCTAAGAACCCATACTGTGGAAAAATCCTATAGATGTAAAGAATGTGGTAAATCCTTCAGCAGAAGGTCTACCCTTTTTATACATCAAAAGATCCATGCTCGAGAAAATCCCCACAAATATAACCCAGGAAGGAAGGCATCCAGTTGTAGCACATCCCCTTCTGGATGTCAGAGAATTCATCTCAGAAAGAAGTCCTATTTATGTAATGAATGTGGCAATACCTTTAAGTCTAGTTCATCTCTTCGTTATCATCAGAGAATTCACACAGGAGAGAAACCTTTTAAATGTAGTGAATGTGGGAGAGCATTCAGTCAGAGTGCATCTCTTATACAACATGAAAGAATTCACACTGGAGAAAAGCCTTATAGATGTAATGAATGTGGAAAAGGTTTCACTTCTATTTCACGACTTAATAGACACCGAATAATTCATACGGGAGAGAAACTGTATAATTGTAATGAATGTGGTAAAGCCTTAAGTTCCCACTCGACACTCATTATTCATGAGCGAATTCATACTGGAGAGAAACCATGTAAGTGTAAAGTGTGTGGGAAAGCCTTCAGACAAAGTTCAGCTCTCATTCAACATCAGAGAATGCATACTGGAGAAAGACCCTATAAATGTAATGAGTGTGGGAAAACATTCAGGTGTAACTCATCCCTTAGTAATCACCAGAGAATTCATACAGGAGAGAAACCGTATCAATGTCTGGAATGTGGGATATCCTTTGGCCAAAGTGCAGCTCTTATTCAACATCAAAGAATTCATACAGGAGAAAAACCCTTTGCATGTAGTACATGTGGGAAAACTTTTAGGCAGAGCTCATCACTTATTGCGCATCAAAGAATTCATACTGGAGAGAAACCCTATGAATGTAATGCATGTGGGAAACTCTTCAGCCAGAGGTCGTCCCTTACTAACCATTATAAAATTCACATTGAAGAGAACTCCTTCAAAGTGGATTTGCATGTGTGAAATCCTTAAACCAAAGCTTATGAGAATACAGTTGGCCTTGCTTATCTCTGGGTTCCACATCCACTGATTCAAATAACTGCAAATTTTAAATATTCAGAAAAAATATTCCAGTAAGTTCCAAAAAGCAAAATTTAAATTTACCACACACCGGCAACTATTTTCATAGCATTTGCATTGTATTAGGTATTACAAGTAATTTAGAGATGATTTAGAGAGGATGTGCATAGGTTATATGTAAATTCTACACCATTTTATATAAGGGAATTGATCATCCTCAGATTTTGGTATCTGTTGGGGGGGGTCCTGGAAACAGTCCCCCATAGATACTGAGGGACAACTGTATACATACTGGAGAATGATTTAGTAAATGTAATGAATATGATAAAATTTCTATTTTAATTTAGTCCTCACAGTTATTAAAGTCTAAGGATAAACCTTAACTGTGTAATAAATACGTGGGACACTTTCATACTTGTCAGTCACTTTTTTAAATATCCTGAGACAAATCACAAAATATTGATTTTGGCCATTTGTAAGATAAAAGGTAAGGTTTTTCTCTTATACAGCGTTATACACTTTATGCAACATATAAACAGAAAAATTTGGGTGCAGGGGTGCTGGATTTCTCATTAGAAACCAACTGTATAAGCTAATAGCATATTTATTACAACTAACATTTTAATAGCAAACAAAATCTTAAAATATATGCATTTATAGAGCCAAGGACCAAATAATAGATAAAAATAAACTGCAAACTACCTCAGTCTGGAACTTGCCTTTTCTTAAACTGTTGTCAAACTTTGTACATGGTTTTCATCAAAAAAGAGGCAAAACAAAAACAAAATCCTCTGTTCTCTTCCTCCTTTATTTTTCTAGTTACTTCCAAACTACACCTGTTTCCCAAATTTTTATGCAATTTCTAATTTTGTTTTTAGAATTATTTTTCTTTGTTGTATTGAAGTCATATTTATTCTATAACTGTACTTGCTATGTTCTATACAGCGTGCTAATTTAAGTAGGAAAAATATACTTTGATTAGGTAATCACTTTAAAGTTAAAGCTATTTTTTTAGTTCACTGCAGAAGAATTCCTAAGAACCTATCACCTGTAGCAAAGTCTTAAAAAGGGATCAACTTCATGAAATGAAAGCATGTTTTCCCCACTTGAGGTTTTCTAATTTTTAAAAATCTCAGACTCCAAAAGAAAATAAAAGAAGGGAAAGAATTCTAAACCATTTAAAAGCCAGCTTACTCGGTAAATGTTTCTTTAACCCCTGAGCCAGGTATTATCCCAGGCACTGGAAATTGTTCAGGAGAAAAGAACAGGCCTTCAAGAAGTCATGAATTGAGGGGCAAAAGGAGGGGGTTGAAGAGGTAACAAAGTAAATTACCATGTGTTAGAGTAGTTTTCACAGAAATAGATGATACAATGATACTATGTTACAGAACACAAATACTGTAGAGATTTGTGCAGGATGCGGAAAGAAGGAATGGACCTAACGAAGGGAGCCCCAAAGGAGCAGGGACAGTCATTCCTGAGCCCAATTTTGGAAGAATAATGGGAATTCTCCAGAGAGTGAGATGAGTGCTTCAAGGGGAGGGAGCCACATAAGCAAAGGTAAAGGTGGGTGACAGCATGACATGTTTGTAGAATATCTGTTAAGTTGTGAGAATGACAGGTTGAAGCTTGAGAAGAAGGCAGAACTGAAGGTCTCACTGCCATCCTAAAGAACTTGAATTTGATTCTGAAATTTCTAGAACCAATGAAAGATTTTATATAAGGGAAATTGTTCTGGCAGTAAGGTGTAGAGACTGAATTTAGGAGGTTGAAGACAGCTGAACAGACAAACCTAGAAGACTAGAGCCAGAAGACTAGAATTCAGAGTAATTAAAATACACAGTGGGTAGTCAAAACCACACTATGTGAACTTGGCCAGCAGAGTGTACAGATTAGAATGAGAAGCAGGGATCATGGATAAACCCCACAAAAAATATCAGTAAATAAGGAGTTGGTAGAGGAAAAGGAATTTAAGATGAAATGGAATGGCCCTAGAGGTAGGAGAAAAGCCAGAAGAGTGATATTACTGAGCCCAAAGGAGAACTGAATCTCTGTGGTGTCAGGTGCCACAGATCACATAACAGAGTAAATTGGAATTGGTAGCTAGAATGTTGGAGACCTTGGCAAGAGCAATTTCTGTTAATTAGGGTGAACAGAAGCCACATTATTCTAGGTTAGAAGATGAGAACTAGTGGGCTGTTTTACACTATGTTTCAAGAAGTTTAAATGAAGGGAAGAAAAGAGGGTTGCATTTAGAAGAGAGAAAATTACTTAGGGAGCATTTCTGTGTTAATAATTGAGGCAATGTATACACATGTTGAAGATGAACTAATGAGATCATTGTGTGGAACATATTTTCTGAGAGATTCTGAAAGAATTAGAGCATAGGTGGAAGAATTTACCTTAGGCTGGAGAGAAAGGTAGCCTACAGAAAGATAGGAATGCAGATAAGTTTCTGTTTAATTTGAAGGTGAAGGAATTTCTATCGACCTTATTTTCTGTAAAGCCGGAGAAGGATTTCACTTTTTTAAGATGTTGACTATAGTAGCAATTTTTGGATTCTTGGGTGCTTAAAAATGTTAATGAGTTTCAATCTGTGTTCTGGAGACTTTTTAGGAAGTCATGGCTCTGAGTTCACTCTATACTCATGTTTCAGTAAGAAAGCTCCACTTTTATTCTATATGTTTGATATCTGTGTTACTTTTTGTGTTTTTTTTTTTAAGAAAAGAATTTGCTGGTAAATTAAAGTTTAAAAAGTACTTAGGATAAGAAAGAATGCTTTAAAAGAGTGATAAGTCTGAACAGAGACTGGAAAGGATTATAGGAGTTCAACAAGTGTGTGGAGGTAGATGGAAAGACATTCACATAGGGGAAAGGTTTGTGCAATGGAAAGGAAGCATAAGAGGACATGATGTCCTCACTGTACTCTTGTAAGTAGTATTTTTTAAACTTCATTTTCCAATTATTTGTTACTAGTACATAGAAACAAATTGATTTTTATATATTGACCGTATAGCCAATAACCTTGCTAAATTGACTTTTTCTAATAGCTTGTTTGTAGATTCTTTGGAATTTTCTGCAAACACAATGATCATCTGTAAATAATGACCATTTTATTTTTCTCTTCTAGTTGTAATACATTTAAAATTTTCTTCTTACATTATAGTACTATATACAAGCCAGTACAATGTTGAATATGAATGATGGCATTCATTTTTCACCATTTAATGATGTTACCTTTAATTTGTGGAGATCTGTTATCAAAATAGAAACATACCCCTGTATTCCCAGTGTGCTGTGAGTTTTTATCATAAATGGGAGTAGTATTTTGTCATATTTATTTTCTACATTTAGTGAAATAATCATAATTTCTCTCTTCACACTTTTAATAGGTGATTATATGGACTGAATTTTTATGCTAACTGATGTGTTCCTGAAATAAATTCTACCTGGTCATGATACATCATCATCTACGTTGCATGTGTTTATAAGATCAGGTTTCTTCCTTAATAAGTAGCAGCTTGATGAAGTGACCAATATGTGTTTAAGAACTCAGAGCAAATTTTTTTATCATCCAAATCTGAAGGATGAATGGAATCATAATACCTAGAGAGAGGAAGGGGATGGCAAGGACAAGAGTACCACAGGAGCAAAAGGCTCAGAAGGAGAGTGTATGTAGCATCTGTAGAGACCAGCAGGTAAACAAGCCTTGCTGATGTGGAGGATTCCTGGTAGGATAGAAGAAAAAATAATATTGGAAATGAAAACTAGAGTTAGGTTATTAGAAACTTTAAATGCTATCTGAGAGTACAGGAATTTGGATATGATCCTTAGATATTAAATCAGTATATTTCTGAGGAGCAAATGGCCAATTTGAAACCTGTTTTAGGAAGACTGATGGGACAGAAGGTTCAAAGTTTCTGGCTTGAGAAACTGGCTGAAGGATGGATTCTTGAGAATAGTAGTTTGGGACAGTCTGTGAGAAATGTTTAGTGAGAAGATAAAAAAACAAAAACAAAACCAGAGGTTAGCTCTGCTCTTAGTGCTTGACAATTGTCCTGCACAAACTGACATACCACAGATGCTAAAATTCTTCAAGCTGACAGTGTTATTTTCTTTTTAATTAAGGTGCAGTTATGCTTTCAAAATGAGAACATATAATTTCAGTTAGTATTGTAAGTCAGTATGCTTCAGGTTATAAAAACAGTTGTTTAAGGAATACAACTTTCAAGAACTATTTTTAAAGTTTTTTTTTGTTGTTTTCTTTGAGAGAGAGAACTTTCAATGAGAGCATTGGACAAAAAGTCAAGAGACCTGTGTGTTTTCCTGTCCCCATTCTGGTTCAAGTTACATAGTCCCTGGCCTTTTCAACCCTAGAAATTCCACTGTTTTTCCACGGTTCCTAATGGTATAGATTAACTCAAATTTTTAAATGTTCATCTTATGTCTTTTGGGGGTAGAAACATCATTAGTAACAATATTAGCATATATTATTGGATAAAATAATCAAGTTATAGATTACAAACTAAAATTTTCAATCTAAAAATCAAATTGTTCTAGGAAGATGGAGTAGGCAGATATATACTTTTTGCTATTTGCCCACTAAGTACATTTTAAACCCCTGTATATTATATTTAAAACAATCATAAGAAGATTCTGAAGAATGGAGAGAAGCATATAGGCCAGCTAGGAACCTCAGGACCGGTGATAACGGTAGTTCTTTTTGCCTCATATATCCCAAGTGTAGAGCTGAAGAAGAAGGAACCCAGAAACAGCAAGAGACATAGACACAAAAAAATTTACAAAACCCCAACAAAGCCTACTTTCATTAGCCAAAGGACCAGGAACAGGGTGCCCTAGCAAGACAGAAAACTCTTAGGTAATAACACTCTACTCCAGCCAAACAACACGGAAAAAACTGGTCCCATCACTATACACACCAGCAAAGGCTGAATGGAGAGCCTAGACTTCCACCCTTATAAGGCTGTAAAGAGGGGCCATAAAACTTTGCTGGTGTGTGTAGTGCCAAGAGCTAGGACATTCATTCATGCCCGGTGGTAATAAACAACCTCTCTTCCCAGCAATAATAGTGGACACTACATGGGGAACTGGGACACCACCCTCCCTTCCACTCAGTACTAAGAGCATCGCATCCTCTCCCTGCTGGGGTGGTATCAGAGGGGGCCTAGTGTAGGGACAGAATTTTTACCACTGCCCAACAGTGATGAGGCCACACTCCCACCCCATAGTGCCATAGGAGGCCAAGTAGGGAGGAAACAAGGCACTCTTATCTGTCTCAGCCAGAGTGGTATCATTGAAGGCTTAGTGAGGAACTAGAAATCCCACCCTCATCAAGGAATAAAAAGGAGACCCTTAACTCCTTGGGTGTCTAGGGAGGCCAAATAGGAAAGCTGAGCTTCTACCCCACATGGCCATTATGAGGTGGAACTTCATAATGCCATATTTGCTGTAGCAGTATCAAAGCAAGTCAGCTGAAGCAAAAGATTCAAATAAGATCCGGAGTTTCATAACATAATACCCAAGTTTTCCAGGATTCAACAAAAGACTTTCATCATACCAAGAACCAGGAAGATCACTTGAATGAAAAAGACAATTAGTAAACATCAAGAATTAGGTGACAGAGATGTTAAAATAATCTAACAAAGATTTTTATAGCAGCCATCATAAAAATACTTTGATGAGCAATTTCAAAAATGTTTGAAACATGGCTTCCCTGGTGGCACAGTGGTTGAGAGTCCAGCTGCCGATGCAGGGGACATGGGTTCGTGCCCCGGTCCGGGAAAATCCCACATGCCGCAGAGCAGCTGGGCCTGTGAGCCATGGCCGCTCATGGTAGTTCTATTTTTATACCATAGAGAATGCACCATCAGAACTACCATAGTATTATGGTAGTTCTATTTTTAGTTTTTTAAGGAACCTCCATACTGTTCTCCATATTGGCTATATCAATTTATATTCCCACCAACAGTGCAGGAGGGTTCCCATTTCTCCACACCTTCTCCAGCATTTATTGTTTGTAGATATTTTGATGATGGCCACTCTGGTGTGAGGTGATAACTCATTGTGGCTTTGATATGCATTTCTCTAATGATTAGTGATGTTGAGCATCTTTTCCTGTGTTTGTTGGGAATCTGTATGTCTTCTTTGGAGAAATATCTCTTTAGGTCTTCTGCCGATTTTTGGACTGGGTTGTTTGTGTTTTTTATATTGAGCTGCATGAGCTCCTTGTATATTTTGGAGATTAATCCTTTGTCAGTTTCTTGGTTTGCCAATATTTGCTCCCATTTCTGAGGGTTGCCTTTTTGTCTCCTTTATGGTTTCCTTTGCTGTGCAAAAGCTTTTAAGTTTCATAAGATTCCATTTGTTTATTTTTGATTTTACTTCCATTACTCTAGGAGGTGGGTCAAAAAAGATCTTGCTGTGATTTATGTCATATAGTGTTGTGCCTATGTTTTCCTCCAAGAATTTTGTAGTGTCTAGCCTTACATTTAGGTCTTTAATCCATTTTAAGTTTATTTTTGTGTATGGTGTTAGGAACTGTTCTAATTTCATTCTTTTACATGTAGCTATCCAGTTTTCCCAGCACCACTTATTGAAGAGGCTGTCTTTTCTCCATTGTGTATTCTTGCTTCCTTTGTCAAAGATAAGGTGACCATATGTGCGTGGGTTTATCTCTGGGTTTTCTATCCTGTTCCATTGATCTATATTTCTGTTTTTGTGCAAGTACCATACTGTCTTGATTACTGTAGCTTTGTAGTATAGTCTGAAGTCAGGGAGCATGATTCCTCAAGCTCCGTTTTACTTTCTTAAGATTGCTTTGGCTATTCGGGGTCTTTTGTGTTTCCATACAAATTGTAAAATTCTTTGTTCTAGTTCTTTGAAAAATGCCATTGGTAATTTGATAGGGATTGCACTGAATCTGTAGCTTGCTTTGGGTAGCATAGTCATTTTCACAATGTTGATTATTCCAGTGCAAGAACATGGTATATCTTTCCATCTGTTTATATCGTCTTTGATTTCTTTCATCAGTGCCTTATAGTTTTCTGCATACAGTTCTTTTGCCTCCTTAAGTAGGTTTATTCCTAGGTATTTTATTCTTTTTATTGCAGTGGTAAATGAGAGTGTTTCCTTAATTTCTCTTTCTGATTTTTGTTGTTAGTGTATAGGAATGCAAGAGATTTCTGTACATTAATTTTGTATCCTGCTACTTTACCAAATTCATTGATTAGCTCTAGCAGTTTCCAGGTGGCATCTTTAGGCTGTTCAGTGTATAGTATCATGTCATCTGCAAACAGTGAAAGGTTTACTTCTTCTTTTCCAGTTTGGATTCCCTTTATTTCTTTTCCTTCTCTGATTGCTGTGGCTAAAACTTACAAAATTATGTTGAATAATACTGGTGAGAGTGGACAACCTTGTCTTGTTCATGATCTTAGAGGAAATGGTTTCAGTTTTTCACCATTGAGAATGATGTTGGCTGTGGGTTTGTCATATATGGCCTTTATTATGTTGAGGAAAGTTCCCTCTGTGCCTACTTTCTGCAGGGTTTTTATCATAAATGGGTGTTGAATTTTGTCGAAAGCTTTTTTTGCATCTATTGAGATGATCATATGGTTTTTCTCCTTCAATTTGTTAATATGGTTTATCACATTGATTGATTTGCACATATTGAAGAATCCTTGCATTTCTTGGATTAACCCCACTTGATCATGGTGTATGATCCTTTTAATGTGCTGTTGGATTCTGTTTGCTAGTGTTTTGTTGAGGATATTTGCATCTATGTTCATCAGTGATATTGGCCTGTAGTTTTCTTTTTCTGTGACATCTTTTTCTCCTTTTGATATCAGGGTGATGGTGGCCTTGTAGAATGAGTTTGGGAGTGTTCCTCCCTCTGCTATATTTTGGAAAAGTTTGAGAAAGATAGGTGTTAGCTCTTCTCTAAATGTTTGATAGAATTTCACCCATGAAGCCATCTGGTTCTAGGCTTTTTTTTGCTGGAAGATTTTTAATCACAGTTTCAATTTCAGTGCTTGTGATTAGTCTGTTTATATTTTCTATTTCTTCCTGGTCCAGTCTCAGAAGATTGTGCTTTTCTAAGAATTTGCCCATTTCTTCGAGGTTGTATGTTTTATTGGCATATAGTTGCTTGTAGTAATCTCTCATGATCCTTTGTATGTCTGCAGTGTCAGTTGTTACTTCTTTTTCATTTCTAATTCTATTGATTTGAGTCTTCTCCCTTTTTTTCTTGATGAATCTGGCTAATAGTTTATCAATTTTGTTTATCTTCTCAAAGAATCAGCTTTTAGTTTTTTTGATCTTTGCAATTGTTTCCTTCATTTCTTTTTCATTTATTTCTGATCTGATCTTTATGATTTCTTTCCTTCTGCTAACTTTGGGGGTTTTTTTTGTTCTTCTTTCTGTAATTGCTTTAGGTGTAAGGTTAGGTTATTTATTTGAAATTTTTCTTGTGTCTTGAGGTAGGATTGTATTGCTATAAACTTCCCTCTTAAAACTGCTTTTGCTGCATCCCATAGGTTTTGGGTCATCGTGTTTTCGTTGTCATTTGTTTCTAGGTATGTTTTGATTTCCTCTTTGATTTCTTCTATGGTTTCTTGGTTGTTTAGTAGCATATTGTTTAGCCTCCGTGTGTTTGTATTTTTTATAGTTTTTTTCCTGTAATCAATATCTAGTCTCATAGAGTTGTTGTCAGGAAAGATGCTTGATACGATTTTAATTGTCTTAAATTTACCAAGGTTTGATTTGTGACAGAAGATTTGATCTGTCCTGGAAAAAGTTCCATGTGCACTTGAAAAGAAAGTGTATTCAGTTGTTTTTGGATGGACTGTCTTATAAATATCAATTAAGTCCATCTGGCCTAATGTGTCATTTAAAGCTTGTGTTTCCTTATTTATTTTTTGTTTGGATGATCTTTCCATTGGTGTAAGTGGGATGTTAACATCACCTACTATTATTGTGTTACTGTTGATTTTCCCTTTCATGGCTGTTAGCATTTGCCTTATGTATTGAAGTGCTCCTGTGTTGGGTGCATAGATATTTACAATTGTTATATCTTCTTCTTGGATTGAAGAAGAAGATATAACTACTCTAGCTTTCTTTTGATCTCCATTTTCATGGAATATCTTTTTCCATCCCCTCACTTTCAGTTGGTATGTGTCCCTAGGTCTGAAGTGAGTCTCTTGTAGACAGCATATATATGGGTCTTGTTTTTGTATCCATTCAGCCAGTCTGTGTCTTTTGGTTGGGGCATTCAATCCATTTACATTTCAGGTAGTTATTGATATATATGCTCCTATTACCATTTTCTTAATTGTTTTGGGTTTGTTTTTGTAAGTCTTTTCCTTCTCTTATGTTTCCTGCCTAGAGAAATTCCTTTAACCTTCATTGTAAAGCTGGTTTGGTGTTACTGAATTCTCTTAACTTTTGCTTGTCTGCAAACCTTTTGATTTCTGCATTGAATCTGAATGAGATCCTGCTGGGTAGAGTAATCTTGGTTGTAGGTTTTCCCCTTCATCATTTAAATATATCTTGCCACTCCCTTCTGGCATGTAGAGTTTCTGCTGAAAGATCAGCTGTTAATTTTATGTGGATTCCTTTTTATGTTATTTGTTGCTTTTCCCTTGCTGCTTTTAATATCTTTTTCTTTGATTTTAATTTTTGTTAGTTTGATTAATTTATGTCTTGGCATGTTTCTCCTTGGGTTTATCCTGTATGGGACTCTGCACTTCTTGGACTTGGTTGACACTTTCCTTTCCCATGTTGGGGAAATTTTCAACTGTAATCTCTTCACATATTTTCTGAGACCATTTCTTTTTTCTTCTCCCTCTGGATGCCTATAATTCGGATGTTGGTGTGCTTAATGTTGTCCCTGAGGTTTCTGAGCCTCGTGCTCTGTTATTAGGTTCATATATGTTTTGAATTATTATATTTTCTTTTTCTCTGATTAAGGGCTTTAACACAGAATATATAAAGAACATTCACAGTTAAATAAGAAGGCAAATAACCCCTAAAAAACTATTTGAACCCTTTACCAAAGAAGATACATAAATGTCAATTAAGTACATGAAAAGCTATTCAAAAATAGTTATTGGAGAAATGAAAATTATGAGACTGATACAGTGCCTACTTTGCTAAGGAGGCAAGTTTGGAGAAATGCAAATTAAAACCACAATGAGACACCACCACGCACACACCAGAATGCCTTAAATGTTAAAAACTGATAATACCAAGTGCAGGCAAGGATATAGTACAATAGAACACTCACACAGCTGAGGGGTTAAAAATGGTTCACGCACCTTGAATTATTTTATCTTCTCAGTGGATTGGCTCTTTTATCACTATAAATGTCCTCTTCATCTCTACTAACTTTATTGTTTTGAAGTTTACCTTGTCTGGTTTTAGTATAGCCACTCCAGCAATTATCTTTCTTCTTTGCATGAAATATATTTTTCATCCTTTTACTTTTAATCTTTTTGTATCTTTGAATCTAACATTTGTCTCCTATGGGTAGTATATAGATAGATCTTGTTTTTTTTATCTAGACTGATGATCTCTGCCTTTTTATTATGTTTTGTGTAATCTACTCATATGTAAAATATTTTATTTACAAACTACATTTTACTTTTGGATTTCTATGTCTCAGGTATTTTTTGTTCCTCTATTCCTCTTACACTGCTGTCTTTTACATTAAAGTGGATATTTTCCACAATAGCATTTTAATTTCTATGATTTTTTCATTATAATTTTTAAAGTTGTTTCCTTCATGCTTCCTCTAGGGCTTACCTTACACATCTTAACTTATCAAAATAAGCTTCAAATTTATTTTAACTTAATTCCAGTGATGTATAGAAACATTACTTCTATATAATTATATTCTCTTTCCCCCCCTTTTGCAGTATTATTGTTATACATATTACATCTATAAATATAACAAACCCAACAGTACATTGTTATAATGATTATCTTATGTAATGTTTTGACTTCTAAGAAGCTGAGAAAAGAAAGGAGTACAAGTAAATGTTTGTAGCTTTTGTTATATTAACCTCATTATTTATCATTTCTGGTTCTCATCATTTGTTCCTGTGGATTACCATCTGGAATTATCTTCTTATCCCAATATAGCTTTGTTTCCACCCACCTTTTTTGTACTATAATTGACAAATATAATACCTTTCTAAATGTTAGGCTTGACAATACATTACATGATTACTGTTTTATTCAACTACTTTTTAAAATCAGTTGAGACAAATAAGAAATATGTATATATATTATCTATTAGAATTACATAATTACCTTTTCCACTGCTTTGTTTTTTTCATTTGGATTTGAACTACAATCTGAAGAATTTCCTTTTAAGTTTCTTGTTAGGTGGGTCTGGTAGAAACAAATTTTTGTTTTTGTTTATCTGGGGATGTCTTTATTTTGTCATCATTTTTTAAAAGATAGCTTTGCTGAATATATGATTCTTGGTTGACAGGTTGGTTTTTTTTTCCTTTAGCTTTTTGAATATCCCACTGCTTTCTAGACTCCATTGTTTCTGATAAGAAGTTAGCTGTTATTCTTATCAGGTTTCCCTTATAAGTGACAAGGGGTTATTCTCTTGCCGTCTTCAAGATTATGTTTTTGTTTTGGCTTTCGGTATTTTTAGTGTGATGTATATAATTGTGGCTCTCTTTGCATTTATTTTACTTGGAGTTTGTTGAGTTTCCTGAATGTGTAGGTTATTGTGTTTTTTAAATAAATTTGTGTTATTTTCAGTTATTGTTTCCTCAAAATAATTTTCTGCTCCCTTCTCTCCTATCCTTCTGATACTCCCATTATGCATTCATTGGTGTACTTAACCATGGCCAATATTTATGTGAGTCTCCTTGCATTTTTCTTCATTCTCTCTTCTCTTTTTCAGATTACATAATTTTTATTATCTACATTCAAGTTTGCTAATTCTTTCTTCTACTAGTTCAAATCTATTGAGACACTCTAGCAAGTTTTTCATCTCAATTGTACTTTTTCAGCTATTTTGAAGTATTTTTCTGTTTCATCTGACATCTATTCACAGGCAATTTCTGGTACCTGCTTATTTTCCAGCGTATGGGCCATGCTTTTCTATTTTTTTGTGTGTCTCATATCTTTTGTTGTATTTTGGAATATCTTTTGTTGTATTTTTGGAGTATTTCTAATACCTGTAGATCATTACTTTTATGTTCATATTTATACTGTTAATGGCTGGCTGGATTATTTTAGCAAACTCTACCCACCCCCAGAGACACGCATACACACACCCCCCACTCACGGTGTTAACCTTCTGATATTATACAATTCAATGGATGCAACACTTGTCTCTCAAACAGAATTGGGATCCAGATTTACGTGACTTTAAGTCCTGTCTTTAAGACCAGGATCTGGTTCAGAATCAGATGGAGTCTACCACTGCTGCTGGGCCTGAGGTCTGTCAACAGAAGACCAGGAAATGGGTGTCGAGATTACCATAAAGGACCCAAGGTTCACAGAACCCATAACAGTTACTCGAGTGTCTCAATATAGTTCACTTTTGAGGCGGCAGATCCAGAGCTCTGAACCTCAGAAATGTGGATGGACCAAGCCTGGAGCTGGTCCTGGGAAGTGGGAGGTGGCCATGTGCACAGGAAAGAGCTGGCTGGAACAAACACCATCAGGGCTGGGTTAGATGGCCCAGACCTACTCCTTGGCTCTCTGCCTCTGAACCTGCCTTTCTCAGGGGCCATGAACATTCTACACAATATCCCCAGATGATTCCCTCAGCATTGTTGCTTTGGGCCTCAGTTGTTGAGGAGCAGCTAGGAGAGAGAGGCAGGGCAAGCTCAGTGTGTGAAGTCCTTTCCAGTCTTGTGAAGACAGGGCCATAGGCAGAGGCTGGTCTCATAATTCTCTACTCTGCTCCGGGCAGTGTGATGAGCTAGGCCAGCCCATGTTGGTCACCTAAGGATCATGAAGTGGAATATAGAAGAGACATACACCTGAGGGGATATGTTCCTCCCAATCTGGCCAGGTTCTGCTGTAGGGCTTCTCCATAATGACGGGCCAGTGTTCACTTGGCCTCTTGAATATTCAAGTCTTACAAACTAATCTGGGGACATTGTTTCCCGTTCTTCTTTGTGGCCCTGGGCTTGAGACTCTGGGCAGTTGTCTTTGCTGTACATGATTTTTCTTCCTTGACTCAAGATGAAACTTCCAAAGGATTCCCCATTCTTACAGCAAGGACTGGCCAGGAAGGGACAGAGAAATGTGGATGCACCTTGGCATGACTCACTCTGTATATTCAAGTGGTTTTCAGAGGCCCTCCCCCTACACTGACAAGGCCCACACATGCCTTTGTGTCTGTCAGTGGGAGAGGATAAAACATTAACAAGAAGGTCAGAACCCAGCATCATTGGGAAAAGTAATGTCCAATCCCTGTACTCAAGGGCTTGTCAGGAAGCATCTGTGTGCCTGGGTATTGTTAAAATTCACTAATGAATAACGAAATCTGAAAACTCACAGAACACAAGGACTTTGACTAAGTATTTCACTGCCTGAAAGGGCTCATCCTTTGTTTCAGGAATGTAATCTATCCTCAGAAGGGGCCTTGATTACCCTCTGCTTACTCTGTAGACAAAGACAGAGCTGTAGGTACAGGAAGCCACAGGCCCTGTCAGCCTCAGAGATGCCCCTGTGGGCCTGGGAGGGGAATTTAGAGCTGGTGCAGGTCCTGAGGCTGAGACAGAAAGTTTAGAGAGAAAGAAAAGTGACTGATAGAATGTTGTAACCAGAAAGCTTCTCTTGTCCCTGAGTTTCCTTTTCTTTCTTAATGACTTAAAATTTTTAATATTTCAGTCATCACCTAATTTTTAAAAACGAAGATATTTTAACATGAGGTAATCACTATTAATTCACAATCCTTGCTTGTGAATCTGTTAAAATATGGAAAATCACACTATTGAAAATAAAAATCTAACATTCTTAACACTAAGAAGCAAGCTAGAATTACATTATATAAAAGTAACAGGACTTCCCTGGTGGCGCAGTGTTTAAGAATCCACCTGCCAGTGCAGGGGACATGGGTTCGAGCCCTGGTCCGGGAAGATCCCACATGCCACGGAGCAACTGAGCCCATGTACCACAACTACTGAGCCTGTGCTCTAGAGCCCTCGAACCACAACTACTGAGCCCATGCTCAGAGCCCATGCTCTGCAACAAGAGAAGCCACAGCAATGAGAAGCCCACGCACCCCAACAAAGAGTAGCCCCCACTTGCCACAACTAAAGAAATCCTGCATGCAGCAACAAAGACCCAGTGCAGCCAAAAATAAATAAATAAATTTATTTTTTTTAAAAAAGTAACAAAGATTCTCAGTCCCAAGTTAATAATCAAGAATTTATTTCAAAATCCTTTCAGAGCCTCCCCTTCTGCCTGTAATGAAATAATAAGATCCAGACTTCCCTCCAACATCAAATGAGTAAAAAGCCAGATGAACTTGTAAAGGAAATATTTCAGACACTGGATGAGAAGAGCGCAGGACAGTGGTCTAGAGGCAGGTAGCAAGTGAGGGGAGGCCCAAAGCTGCCCCAGCTCAGAGCCTGCAGAGCTTCCAGGATACAGTGATGAGGAGATCCAGGCAGAGAGCGAATTAAGTTAAGGGCACATGAGGAAACTATCCAGGCTGGATAAGAACCATGGATAGGGGAGCAAGCTGAACAATCCCCGGGGTCACTCAAGTGGGTCATTCCGTGTCCGCAGAAGTCAGAATGTAAAACCTCCTACCTGGTGGGTCATGCTATAGAGTCCTTAGAAATGTATTGCCCCACTAGCAAAGCCACATTAGCCTATCCTGATCCTGCCTCACAAAGCTTTTATAGTATCCTCAAAAGACCAAGCTCCTTAAAGCAACTGCATCATTTTAAAAAGTCTAAAAATATTTAAAATAATTCTGTGATGGTTAATTTTATGTGTCAACTTGTTTGGGTGAAGTGATGCCCAGATAGCTGGTCAAACATTATTTCTGGGTGTCTCTGTGAGGATGCTTCCAGAAGAGATTAGCATTTGTATGGTAGACTCAGCGAAGAAGATCCACCCTCACCAATGTGGGCGAGCATCATTCAATCTGTTGAGGGCCGAAATAGCACAAAAAAATGTGGAGGAAGTGTGAATTTTCTTTCTCCCTCCTTGACCTGGGACATTCATCTTCTCCTGCCCTTGAACATCCAAGCTCCTGCTTCCCAGGCCTTTGGACTTGGACTGCATTATACCACCAGCTTTTCTGCTTCTCCAGCTTGCAGACAGTAGATCATGAGACTTCTTGGCCTCCAGAACTGTGTGAGCCAATTCCTATAACAAATTTCCTTTTATATATAATATAATATTGGTTACAGAAACAATGGGATATATGTATATTACATATAATAGGTCCTCTGGAAAACCCTGACTAATACAAACACACACACACACACACACACACACACACACACACACACACACACATACAGTCTACCAACCACCAACATAAAATTAATGATGTCTAGCCTCCAGGCCCAAATTACAAGGTATGCAAGAAGTCCAATTCATGACAAGGAGAGATACCAGTCAATAGAAACAAACCCATAAGTGATACTTATAAAAGAATTAGTAGACAAGGACTTGAAAATAACTATTACATAAATAACTGAGATGTGAAAGACATAAACTGAGCTGAAAAATCAAAGCACCTTCACATTCTTATTAAAATTAGAATGGTAGCATAGCACAGTGGTTAAGGTCATGCACTCCAGGGCCAAGTGACAAGTTCTAGTCCCAGCTCTGAAAATTACAACTGTGGAGTCTTGCTCCAGTGAGGAAAACATGCTGGACCTTAGTTTTCTATTTTGGAAAATAGGGATTGTAATAATACCTTCCTTGTAAGTTTCTATGAAAACAAGTGACTTAATATTTGTTATAAACATAGAAGATATTTCAGGGCTGTATAAATACATATGAAATAACTGAAAGACACATAAGCCAGTGACCTGCCATAAGCAGAGTAAGTAGATAGCTCTATTGTACCTCCTTTATTGCTGAGATTTCAGCTGCACTTAACACAAATTCTGGAGAGCAGTCTGTATTTCTTTTCTCTGCATCTTCAAGGCCTATTCTATTGCCCAGAGAACAGGCAATGTTCTCTTAGTGGAAATTTTTGTTATTGACACTGTTTGTTGTTTAAAGGTTTTATTTTTTATAATCACAAATAATTGCAGCTGATGAGCATCAAAGCCATCACCTATAGAGACTGTGCTCCAACTCGGGCATAGGTCCCCACTGTGTAGAGAAGAGTGGTTGCTAGGAGAGCTGGTGGCAAATGCAAGAGCATATGACAGAAATCTTAAAAGTTCAAAGTCCACACTGGTGTCAGAGTCAGGGCCAGAGTGGTCTTAGGCACAGCAACCCCTGCAGCCACAGGGCACACACCCAATGTTCCTGCCATCTTCCTGCTGGCTTTGGGGAACCCAGCAAAGGCAGCTGGTTCCAGAATTGGTATTCCGAGTCTATTCATTTAGATACACAAGCTTTATGTGTTGTTAATGTTTCAGTCAAATCTCTTTTCTTTTTTAAAAAATTAATTAATTTATTTATTTTTGACTGCATTGGGTTTTTGTTGCTGCATGTGGGCTTTCTCTAGTTGTGATGAGCGGTGGCTATTCTTTGTTGCAGCATGCGGGCTTCTCACTGCGGTGGCTTCTCTTGTTGTGGAGCATGAGCTCTAGGCATGTGGGCTTCAGTAGTTGTGGCACATGGGCTCAGTAGTTGTGGCTTGCGGGCTCTAGAGCACAGGCTCAGTAGTTGTGGCACACGGACTTAGTTGCTCCGTGGGATGTGAGGTCTTCCCAGACCAGGGCTCAAACTCGTATCCCCTGCATTGGCAGGTGGATACTTAACTGCTGTGCCACCAGGGAAGTCCCTCAAATCTCTTTTCAACTTCAACCTTTATTTCTTGTTTTAGATGTTTTGCTTATAAAATGCATATAATTAAATATTGTTTACTTTTTCCACTCTAATAAGTCATTTAACTGGAAGATTTGGTCCACTTACACACTTACATTGAACATAAGTACTGATACGTTTATATTTAAATAGGCCATATTACTCTGTGCTTTCCATTTGTTCCATCTGTTCTGTGTCCCCTCTCTTTTCTCCATCCTTGAATTCTTTTTTTTTTTTTTTTTTTTTTTTTTGCGGTACACGGGCCCCTCACTGTTGTGGCCTCTCTCCCATTGCGGAGCACAGGCTCCAGACGCGCAGGCTCAGCGGCCATGGCTCACGGGCCCAGCCACTCCGCGGCATGTGGGATCCTCCCGGACCGGGGCACGAACCCGTGTCCCGTGCATTGGCAGGCAGACTCTCAACCACTGTGCCACCAGGGCAGCCCCATCCTTGAATTCTTTTGGATTAATAACTTTTAATCATTCTATCTTTTTTCTCTCTTCCAAGCAGAAGTTACTCACTCTGTCATTTTTATTCTAGTGATTAGCCTAGAAATGCACCACATGCATTAGTATTTATCAAAGCCCAATATCAATTGATGTTAACTGAGGATTAATTACTGTCCTCCTAGAAAATAAAAGGACTACATCTACAAAACACTTTTCTGCATGTGTTTTGGAGAGTATAGGTATCCATATCTGTTGGAAATAGGAGTGAAATTGCTGAATAGTAGGGTAGACATGTGTCAGCTTTAATATTTAATAAATACTGCCAAACAATTTTATAATGTGATTGTACCAATTTATATTTCCCTTATCATTGCAAACAAGGTGTTGCCTATCTATTATTGTAATGGATCTGGTGGGTGTGTATTGGTACCTCATTGTGATTTTATTTTATGATTTCCTAGTGTCTAATGAAGTTGAGCATCTTTCCCTATGTTTATTGGTTATTTGGATATCCTACTTTTTTTTTTCCATTTTGATATCCTTCTTGTGTATTCATGTTTCATGCCCATCTTTCTATTGGGTTCTCTGTTTTTTACTGATTTCTAGGAGTCCTTTATATTTCATGAATTCAAGTTTTTGTAGATATTTAAGTATTACAAATATCTTCTCCACTCAACTGCCTGCCTCTCATTATCTTAGTTGTCTGCCCACTTCCTCAAGTACTAATTAGGTTACCTTTTGGAGGACTTCTGGTGAAGGGATGCTAGTTGTTGAAGGCCCTTCTTAGAGGCAGCTTCTAACTGCATTTCCAGATTTGAGTCCAGTTCTCTTTCAGATAAACAAACTGACTTTCTGAGGGCAAACAAAAATGAGCATACCCTTGGTGACAGACTCAAACTATTAAAAATCAAAGAATCTTATGGACATCTTAATGAAATTGCTGGCTCATAAGGATGTAAATGTTCAATTTGAGTAGTTACAGCTAAAGAGTTTTCCAAAGAAGTTGTACAATATACATTTTGTATCCAGCCTGCTACTGCACATCCTCATGAACGCTAGATATTGTCAGTCTTTTAATGTTTCCCATTCTGCTGGGGATGTAGTAATATTGTGTTGTGATTTAAATTTGCATTTCCCTGATAATTAAAAAAGTTTATTGGCCATTTTGATATCTTTCTGTTCAAATTACTTGTTCTTTTTAAATTGGATTTTCTGCTTTTTTTCTCATTTATTTTTAGGAGCTTTTCATATATTCTGGATGTGTCCTTTGTCAGTTAAGTGTGCTACAAATATCTCTTCCCATTGTGTGTCTTGCATTTGAATTACCTTAACTATCTTTTGATAAACAGAAAATTCTAATTTGAACGCATGGTGGTGCCAACTAAAAATTGTCACTTGCCATCTGCCTCTACAAGAATTAGGTCATTAGCCACTGCAGTCACTGACCTTCAATACACTCTGAAAAGAGTTCAGGGTGGAGATCAGGAATGAGTCACTCTGTGCTCTGGGAAAAAACTGGCAGAACAAGCCTTCAGATAGTTAAGATATTTTCAGGAGAAGATCTTATGAGCCCAATTTCTTGCATCTTCTCATATCTAGAAAAACACTAAAATCAATGGACGTAGATTTTAGTAACTATTACTTGCCTCTTGGTTGTCACTAGAAATCAAGGTTTTTAAGAGTAGGGCATTCTAATTTAAATACATAATTAAAGCTACTGAAAATAATAAAACATTTCAGTATGGTAGAATGTGTGTTTTCCATTAAGATGGTATGAGAAATGGAATTACATTTTGCTGAGAAAGTTTTGTACCTGGTCAGGAATAACTAAATTTAGATTGAAGTTAACTAAGTAAGTGAATTTTTTTTTAAGTAAGCTAATACAAGACTGGAATTTGATTTCTCTCTGTTAGACGTGCTCTTTTTGATAACAGATTATATAAGTTTCTATGCCCTTAGGTGATGCATATTTGTTTTCTTTTAATCGTTTTGTGACTTTAGTTAAATGAATAAGTATTGTTTCACAGTGACCTGTTGTGTTTTAAAACTGTTTTGATATTTTTAACAAACTTCCCAAATATCAAATCTAAGCTTTTTAGCCTCCAGCTGACTATGGGATACTTCGAAAGAACATCTCTGAGACATCTCAGAGAGAAATGTCAAACTAGGTTTATTTGGTATGTTAAACTACTTCAAAAACATTGTCAAGTGATTGGAGATGAACCTTAGGCTATAGTGTATAGATAAATGTCATTTATATAGATATTCCAAAATTTATATGGAATCCCTAACATCTGATATGTCCTGATATGTTATCAATCATAATACTAGTTATTCTAAAGTGGTATACCCAAGTTTCCTGCTAATTGCATTGTACTCAAATCTTTAACTATGCTATTTTAAGTTTTGTCCTGATGTTTTTACAAAATGAAGATTTTCAAGAAGGCTGATAAAAAATGAACTTTTAAACAAATATAAGTTTCTGTTAGCCTTTAGATAATATCACTGGACTGGGTAACAAATGACAAGACTAATGGGAAACCTGATTATTTCATCCAGATCAACGGGAATTAATTACATGGCACTGAATGAACTGGTAAATATGATTTATAACTTTATGACTTTGGGAAATATACTGGCTTTAATCTTTGTTTTTCGGAAAAACCTTTTCTCTTATGCTATGACCTACAACAAGTTGATAAAGTATGCCTTTGTAAACAAAGATGAAACCTTTTTTTTCTCTCTACTTGATCCTGCCAGAATTTGTTGTCTCTAGCTGGCTCTCCTGTGGACTTAATATTATGCTAATTATTGTTTTAATTTGTTCTTTGTTTCCAAATTGTTTGTGCTTTGTGTCTCCCTGCTGCACTATGTCTTTGTCAATATTACTAGCTACATTACTTATATCCTGTCTATTTTATAAGTTTGTTGCCTCTTGTAGTACCTAGTGTGTAACCAGGCCTCCAACAAAACTTCTATGGCTAAACATCTTAAGGAAATAGATCACATTATAACATAAAATAATTGTAATAATGTGATTCTAGGTATGGGAAGAAGCAACAAGGGAAAATGTCTTCTGGATCATAATTAGACAGAGGATCCAGAGAATCTTTAATTATCAATAGGGCCTAATCCGAAAATTAGCACCTGGAGTAGCATATCAAGAATTTTCACCTGATCTCGGATAAGCCTCCCAGCACTGTGGGACAAAATTTGGTCATAAAATGTCTCCCAAATATTGGTCAAATTCCTGACCAAGAGGAGAAGATCAATCATCAGGGATTGCAGCCCTCCAACGTGAGCCAGTGAAGCCTGAGAAAACTCAGGAAGGAGAAGAATACCTGCCACCTGGCAGCCATCAGACTGCAACCACTCCCTATGGTGAGTCCTGAGGAAACTCAGGATATGAAAATACAGGATACAGGCCCCAGATAGCTGTGGTATATATCAAAGGAATGATTTCATTGAGCCCAGACTCTTGCATCTTCCCATACATAGAAAAATGCTAAATTCCTTAACTTGAGATGTGGCCTCCTAAGCTAGAAGCCCTCAAAATTCCTGTTAACTCTCAACTTTTAGGCTGTAAATATTTTTAAGTCTACAGGTGTAAAGTAGACTCTTCCAAAGCGGAACAAAAGACAAATCTCAACATTTGGAACTCTGACACCGATGGCAGACACTCCCAGAAAGATCCATCTTACTGAGCAGTTAAAGCGTTGTCACCCCTTTTTCCACAAGATTGTGGATTGGACATTGACAGTGGGGAATTGTAACAGGGAAGAGCTAAATTGGACTCTATGTGATCTGTTTCTTTCACTTTACCCTTTGCTTTTCGTTGCTTTTGTTATTATAATCATACATAATGGCCGGCCTCAGGGAACCCTGCCCCTCTGCCTGAATGTTAAACTAAAGTGCCTCTGTTCAGCTCACCGGAAGACAATCTGACCCCGCCCACCTGTGGATGGCTGCAAGAAAGAAGAAATTTACACATCCCCTCACCGAGGCTGGCCACTCCAGGAGATATTTGCAAAATTTATGGCCTTTTAACTTTACTTCCTCATCTCCTCCCCTTCTCTGTGCTATAAAAGAAACTGGCATCCAAACCCTGAGAAGACGGTTTTTCAGAGACAGTAATCTGCTATCTTCTCGGTCTGCCGGCATTCCGCATAAAGTCGTATTCCTTGCCTCATCACCTCCTCTCCGATTCATTGGCCTGTCGTGCAGCGAGCAGAGCGAGCTCGGACAGGGTAACATGGGGATCTGCTCACGGGCAGGTTGCCCCACAGGGCCGCTGGGCTTGATCGGAAGCTCGGGGATCTCTGTCTACGCCAGCCTCCTTCAGGAGAGCAGAGGGTCGGAGAATATCTCTGAGTCCAGATTGCCAGGGACTCCCTGCCACAGGGCTGTGCCCGGGTCACACCCCGCCCGCCGACTTGGCTGTGGAACTCCGAGGCTGCGGCGTAGAATGGGGGAGAGGCTAACCTAGCAGCTGCCGAGGCTCCTTTTGCCTTGAGGACACCTTCTCTTCTCATGCCCGCGTCGGCCTGGACTTCCACTCCAAGAACACACTAAATATTGGAGGATCAGAAAGAGGGCGTTTGGAAGTCGAGACGCACCTGTCAGCACCTACGGTGAGTCTCCCGGAGTGCACTCCATGACCTTTGACTGTCCCCGTACGGGAACTTCGGTTCCAATTTGGGAATTTCCCTGCAAGGGGAAATCCTTATGTGGAATTCTCCCTGCAAAGGGAAAATTCTGATGTGGAATTCTCCCTGCAAAGGGAGATTCTGATGTAAGGCGCCGCTTTGGGGCAACGGTCCAGGTTGAGTGGGACTCGGAAGTCACGTTTGGGTGCGTCTCCGCCATATGTTTCTCCTTTTTCTTTTTGAGCATCCCTTTGCTGTTTCCTTTTACGGTTTATGTTTTATGTGCGACTTCCAGCTGACGAGGTGAAGGTTTATGTTTTGATTTGAGCGCGCTAACATCTAACGTCTGTTACCAACTGCTCGAGCCAAAACAGGAAGCGCTTCCCCTAAGGTTCCACCCCAACATGGGAACGCTTGGGGAAAATTTTAAATGACTGGTCGACCTATAGCTATGATCCAATGACAAAGAAAAATGACCTGAAAATGGGTCTCCTACAATTAAATCTCTATTGCCACAGGATGGGAAAATGGACTGAGGTTCCCTTATGTTCAGGAATTTATGTCCCTTTTATTATAATCCTGCTCTGGGTGGCTGCATAATCAAAAGCCTGAGGGAAAAAACCCCAACTCTCCTGACATTCTAAATGATCCCCTTCTAACTTCTCCCAACTCTCAGGACGGGGGAACCAAGCTTCCCCCACTCCTACAAGTTCCCTTACTCCTTCAGATTCTTCTGATCAAACTAAGACCCCACCTCCCCAGAGGGACAATCCCTGCTGGGACAACATTTTATCAACCAGTCTGCCCCTGTTATCAGAGCCAATTTGAGCACTATCTGGTTTAACTTTTAGCTATGAAACCATGACCACAGAAAGAGAAAGATGATTTTCGACAGTATGGCCACAATATTGTTTAGACTCCAGAGAAAATTGGTTAAAATAAATTTTTTCTTAAAATAAAATTGCAAAAACCAGTCCTTTTGGCGTGTGCAATTAGAAAAAGCTACCTTGTTAAACTACTTCTCTTCAAAATTCTGACCCTGAGAGAACAAAAATATACCTAGGACAAAGCTTGAAGTTAACTCTTATCATGTCCTTGAGCTACAAACACAGCCCACTTACCTGAGACTTCAGCCTTGGGTTAATTAGTAGAACTTCAAGCCAAGAAGAAAAAAAAAAAAGAGGCAAAGAGACATTTTAAATCTCAAGTGAAAACTATGAGAGCTCTCTCTGTCTGGATATATGTGTATGTCTCAGTATGTGTTTTTGTCTTTGGATAATATTGCTGAGGTTAATTTGTAAATGAGCTCTATTTAATTGGCTTAAAAGAAAAGTAAACAATTCTAAATACAAGAAAAATTAGGCTAAATAAATTTCAGGTTCATGTGACCTGGGAAATATTCAATATTAAATTAATACCTGGTATTAATGTTTAAGTTTGTTGATCTAATCAATATAGACATGTCTTTAGAGCCAGCAACATTAAGTATAATACTTTTATTGTGCCTAGGTTTAATATAAACTAAATAAGATCTTATTATATCTGTTACAAATTTGTCAACAATGAAAATAACTCGATGTGAAGAAACTTCCAAGACAAAAAAATGCAAATAAGATAAGAGCCTTGGGTGAACTTTTTAGGAATAATTATGCTTTAGTAACGTCTACTTAAGAATAATCTCTCTAGATATTCGACAACTTAAAACATTTAGAGTTGTGCTAAATTAAGTTAAAGGATGGAAGTTTATTAAATAACTAGTCCATTTCCAAATAAAATAAGATACTGAAACTGTAATTACTGAACATTGGCTTCCTTTTACAGAGAAACAAAAGGTTTAGAACTATTAAAAAATGTGTTTGGTGCCACACTGAGATGTTTTCTATAAGAAAGCACATTCTTCAAAAATTATTATTTGGATGTATATTTACCAACCTACAGAGTGGTGATATAAAGGATAGTTCATGGTTGCTTAAGGAAAGTAGGATGTATGTTTTTAGTAAAAAAGGTATGAGGGGGCTTCCCTGGTGGCACAGTGGTTAAGAATCCGCTACCAATGAAGGTGACACGGGTTCGAGCCCTGGTCCGGGAAGATCCCACATGCCGCGGAGCAACTAAGCCCGTGCGCCACAAGTACTGAGCCTGCGCTCTGGAGCCCACGATCCACAACTACTGAAGCCCGTGAGCTACAACTACTGAAGCCAGCGAGCTACAACTACTGAAGCCCGCGCACCTAGAGCCCGTGCTCTGCAACAAGAGAAGCCACCGCGATGAGAAGTCTGCTTACTGCAACCCTCCAGTTCGCCACAACTAGAGAAAGCCCGAGTGCAGCAGCGAAGACCCAATGTAGCCAAAAATAAATTTATTTTTAAAAAAGGTATGAGGAATGGAATTGCATTTTATTAAGGAAAAAGGAAGTAGGACTAACTTACAGGTGGCTGTTTCTGAATGGGAAAATAAAGTGATGGATACAGAAAGTGATAAAAAAAGTTTGTGGAAAGTGGACCCCAAGAAAAGAGTTTTGTGCATGGTACAAGTTTTCTTAAGATGTTGAACTGCCTTGGATGACAGATTTTAATTCTTTACCTTTTAAGTGATCAGGTCTATATTTGCCTTTAAAATCTTTTACTGTTACTTTGGCTAAGTGAATAACTGTTGTTTCACAGTGACATATGATCTTATCTGACTGAGTGTTCTAAACCCTTTTGTTTTTTTGATAAAACTTCCCAAACCAAACAGTAGTGGAGTTTCTTTGACCTCTAGCTAACTTTGGGATGCTTCAAAGGGCCCCTGAAACATCCCAAAGAGAGATATTACACTAATTAGGTTCATTTGGTAATTTAAAAGTACATGGGAAGTATTGTCAAATGTGTAATAAATCTTCTTAGGTTATATTGTATGGTAATTGTTACTAATACAGATATTCTAGAAATTATATATGGAATTTCAAAAAATTCTGATATGTCGTGGTAAAATGTTATCAGTTATAATTCTAGTTATTATCGTAAGTGTCATATGTCACAACAGTAACCAAGTTACCTTGTTAATTACATTGTAATCAGATTTTAAATGTGCCTTAAGTCTTTTGTCATTATAGACACTTACATGGTTTTACTCTGATGCCTTTGCAAAAATGCTTCCTCTTCAAGAAGATCTATAAAAAGGACTTTTGCATAAACACAAGTTTCTGACTTTCAGACCATAATGATAAACTGGATATAAAGAAGCTCTTCTCCTCAAGCTACTTATGATTTACAATAATTTGGTAATTTACATCTGTGTGTAAAATTAAAGCATTTATCTTTTCTCTCTATCTGCTCCCTCCAGAGATTGGAAACTCTTAGGTCCCCAGCAGCTTTATCAGATAAATTAGGAAAGCTATCTCACAGGTACAGAAACCTCAGGGTATTTCGGAGAACTTGAAAAGGGAGGAATTCACCTAGATATGGTAAGCAAAATCTGTGACAAGCCCTTCGTGTGACTTTCCTGAGAAGTCTTTTAAAAGTTCACTCTGAGACCCCTTATAAAAATTTCAGCAAGCAAAAAAGCCTATATGATCAATTACAGTTATATAAATCATCAGGCCAAGTTTGTTGAGACCAGACTGAAATTTCGTTCTCTCTCTGTTAAGAGAACAAAGTTTTCTTGGAGTGCTGCTTTTAATAACAGACTATGTAAATTTCTTTGCCTTCAAGTGATTTGTATGTGCTTTTAAAATCTCTCAGTATTTTGGTTAAGTAAATAAGTATTATTTCACAATGATCTATGAAGATTTTGACACACATAGATAAAGTTCATTAGGCTTCTACACAAATTAACCCCTCATTGTCAGACTTTTGCTATCCTGATGTCTTTGTAGCATGGCAACGGTCTATTCCTAAGTCAGAAAGTTTAAAATGGGTAAACAATAGCTGTAAATTAAACAGTCAGGGCTATGGAAAATCCAAGATGGCCACTTGGCTTTTTCTGTCTCCCTGATAAATCTCATTTTATTTGATAGGATAAAGCCTTCCCTGGCTACAAGATTAATGCCCTCACAATGGAAAAAAAATTATGTTTCACTAAATATTAAACTCTAGTTTTGTTAATTAAGGTCTGTGTTTACCAAGACTCACTTCCCAGATAGTTCCTTGCTGTTATGTTATATTGCTAAAAGTTTAATTAGATTATTAAAGGAAACTCTTAAGTTTGTTTGTAAAGCTTATCTCAGTAGTCTATCTTTAGATGAAGATCGGATGCCCTATGACTTACAACCAGGGGATTATACATACTGGAAAAGACACAATTTAAAGGACTATCTCCAACCTGGATGAAAGGACCCTTATCAGAGAGAATGGCTGACCTCAAAATCACCTTAAAACAACGCTCAAGGGCTTCCCTGGTGGCGCAGTGGTTGAGAGTCCGCCTGCCGATGCAGGGGACACGGGTTCGTGCCCCGGTCTGGGAAGATCCCACATGCCGTGGAACGGCTGGGCCCGTGAGCCATGGCTGCTGAGCCTGCGTGTCCGGAGCCTGTGCTCCACAACGGGAGAGGCCACAACAGTGAGAGGCCCGCGTACCGCAAAAAAAAAAAAAAAATGTACATGACCATGCCAAATGACTCCATTCCTTTGGACAGGGTAACACAAGTGCTGACTTTATCTGGACTAGGATCAAAATTACTACCAAACGAAACGTGGCTCTTAGGCTTGCTTGGGCCCCTGGTTACAATAATTCTTTTACTAATCTTTGGCCTCTTTTTTTTTTGAACTACTTGTTAAATTCTGTGTCCTCCAGAGTACAACAGGTTCACATCAAGATAATGATGATGCAAAGATTCCAGCTATTTCTAAGAACAGATCCTGCCAAAATAACAGTGGAAGTCACCGTGGGGCCCCTTTATAAAACAGGGCAAGAGCTCCATGACCCCAACTAGGTGGGGTCTACGAGCCCCTTGCCAGCCTGATGAAGCTACAGAAGACAGACCGTAGTCCCTCATCCTCCCAATAAAGATTTCTTGGGGTTCATGTCTCAGGGGGGATTTGAAATGGAAGATAGATTGGCCTCCGGGCTGGACAGCTGGTGTTTGTCAAATGGAGCAAAACTGAAGTTTTGTCCTCAGTCAGACAAGAAGGGCGCCCATTTCCCTTCCTCCGTTAATATGGAGGGAATGAACTAGCAGTGGGGAATTTGTTGCAGCAAAAATAGAAATGAGACTTTTCTGATAAACAAGGAAAACAAGCAACAGTGAACAGGCTGGGAAAACAGCATAAACAGGCCTGAAAGAGTTAAGCAATCTTGGTTATTCTTTAGCTGTTACTACTAATGAACACTTGTAACTAGACTTGTACTTCACAAAGCTAAAGAAAGCTGATTACTCTGATTCCATATGAATTGTTCCCTGCCTCTAGCATTTACCCTCGCTGCATTCTCTTAGCAAATCACCCCTTGTAACTGTTTACTCAGGCCATAACCCAGAGATAAACGGACCCAATTACCAGGTTGCCTGATGCCAGCAGTGACTGTTTTAAAATACTGCAAGAAGAAGAAGAATGCAAGACCCTCACCACTTTGATCCTTATCACTTATCCTGGACTGTGAGTTCCACCTATAAGACACCCTGTGATTCCCCAGGACAGGAGGGCACAGTTGTTGCGGCGCTAGCCTGCTGTGTCTTCCCTTCTGCCTGTCAGAAAAATAAAGCCATCTCTCTCTTCCTCCAAAATCTCTGCCTCCGTGTTTCTGTTCGGCATCGGTGCACAGGGAAGCCGATATTTCGGCAACATCAACACCTCGTCTCCGATTCATTGGCCTGTCTGCGGCGAGCAGAGCAAGCTTGGACTCGGTAACAAGTGCAGTTGCAAGATATGTCTATTACAGAAAGTTTTATTGAACAGCACTGATTTAGAATCTACATTTCTTTACCATTCACCTTTAGATCTATAATCCACATACTATTGAAACAGTCCTCCTAAAATCGAGTTCCGCTGACAACTTTATGATTAACTTCTCTATCCAAAATGTTATTCTTTTTCTTTTTCAACACCTGTTCCCCTCAAGATTGAAGAGTATCAAAGAAAAGGTGGGGGGCGGGGGTTGAAACTGAGCAGGCCCTTGTGGGGCCCTTTTGGGCCCAAAACACTTTTTGTGTCCCCCGTTTCTGGTTTATAGGAAAAAGGTTTTCAGCCTCCTAGACCTTACCTGAGTTCCAAAGAGCATTATCAAATAGTTACTAATTAGGGCAGTGAAAGAATACAGAAAGAAACCGGGGTACAGCATGGGGCAGGGTCCTGGTTCCTCCTCAAGGAATATACATAACAATATGTCTCTGCGTTCTTCTACAGGAACTAGCCTCCCCACCACCAGGTGGAGGATGGTAACTTCAGGCTGAGCACAAGCACCTGGGCCCAGACTGGTAGGAACCAGGAGGCTGATGATTGAGATTCTTGGAACCCCACCCCGTTACCTCACCACCAACCAAATCAGGAAGGTTACACACCCTGCAGCCCTTCCCTCAACTTTTTCCTGTAAAAACTCTTCCTTGAAAACTATTGGGGAGTTTGGTCTTTTTGAGCACAAGTCACTTGTTCTCCTTGCTTGGCCCTTACAGTAAACCTTTCTCTGCTCCAAACTCCGATGTTTTGGTTTGGGCTCATTGTGTTTTGAGCACACTAACTAGGGTTCAACAACACTATTAAGTTTGTGAATAAGATAAGGAAAGGATCAAGTTTTATTTTTTATATATATATACACGAAAAGGCAAGTGAAAGAATATTCATAGCGGCATTCTTCTTAATATCCAACAACTGGAAACAACCCAAATGTCTGAAGGGATAAATAAATTATGATGTATTCACATAACAGAGTAATGGGCTGCAATATCCAACAATATGAGTTTATCTCCAAATATAATGTTGAATGAAAGAAGCCAGACACAAGAGAATATATACTGTATACTGTAGTTATTTAAAGTTTTTAAAATGCAAAAATAATCTACAGTGTTAGAAGTCAAGATAGTGGTCATGTTAGCTAGGCAGCAGTAGGGAAAGGATAGAGTTAAACCAAAGTGTGATTTGTTTTGCAGAAACTATCAGTTAAATGGCAGAAACACACCATGTTCCAAAAAGGTTACAGTGCATTCCAGTCAAGATACCACAGTGCTAACAAAGAACCAAGAACCTGCTTGCTTGCAGTTTTTGGCAACCTAGCGTAACCTTTGCCTCATTATAATGATCATGCCTACCCTTTCATGAATATGTGTGATGCCCCCAGGCTTAAAACTTCCCCTGTCCAGCTGTTTATGGAGAGTTATGTCCCTGTCTCCTTACTTGTCAAAAGTAATAAATGCCTCTGTTTTAATGGAAAGTACTTGGTGTGTTCATTGGCTATGCACCCCAAGGAGGGACCAATAGTGTCTAGTAACAGTTACCTTTGGGTAGAAGGGATGAGGTAGTTGTTGGGAGGGCATGAGGGGAGTATTCGGAGTACTGGAAACATTCTATTTCCCTGGATGGCAGTTATATAGCTGGGTGGTGGTTGTGTTATGGAATCAAACTTTGGTCTGCTAGCCTGCAGGCAGTAAACCAATCTACTATACTGGGTTGTGGTGAAGGAAAGTGCGGCGTCTACTGTAAGGCACCAGACAAAGAGTCTGGGACAGCTAGTGCTCAAAAAGCCCAAACTCCCTGATGGGTTTCAGCAAAACATTTTTAAAGGCAAGGTGAGGGAGGAGGAGTCCCAGGTCTGTGATCAGTTCATGCACAATTTTCTGATTGGTTGATGGTGAGGTAACAGGGTGGTATCACTGGGGTTAACGTTAGCCAGTAGGCCTGGTGGCAACATGCTCATGGTCATCAGGTAGTTAATTTCTTCCATTTAGAGGGGTTTTAGCATTTGCAAAACAACTCAGGAAATGTGCATCAGATAGTATTATATAGGTACTTCAGAGAGGAGCTACAGCAGAGGATATAGGGGAGGGGTCTGTCCCAGGAAGGTCCCATAGGGTCCTGCTTGGTTACAGTTATATAGCAGTGTTAACTTGTGATGACCCATTAAGCAGTATGCTATTAAAGAATAGGGCTTCTTTCTTTAAGGTAAAATTATGACTGTCATATAGGTATAAAATGAACAGATTTTAAGTTAACTAGTGAGGGAACAAACAAAAAGTTACAAATGGTGCAAAAGACGTGAAATGAATTTATAAACAGATACAGAACTGTTTTTTTTCTGTGTGTGAGGCGGGGGGCTGGAGGGAAATCAGTTGTCGCTCCACCAGACAATTTATTTGCCAGTGTACAGAAAAGAATAATTTGTATTGTTTTCAGCTGTCTACTGATATTTAAACTTACAAACTTTTAAAATAGCTCAAAGATAATGAAATGTTCATACCTTATAGAATCAGATAACCTGAAAGGGCATGCTCTAGACACATAATTTTCTCCTGCAGACACCAAATAATCCTTTTGGTCCATTTCACAGTCTTTCACATAACTTAAGAGTTGTCAGTCTGTATATTATACTTCCATTTAAAAAAAGTTTATTAAAAAATAAAATTAAATAAAGGAAAATAGAGAGTTCTGTAAAACATGCATCAGCTTTCTCAGGTGTTCCCCAAGGCTACTTTAAATTCCTGAGACTTCCGCACTGACCAGCTTTCTTTAAAGCTTCAACCTCTTGCCACATGGCTGGCCTCTGTCTTACTTCCCTCTTCCCAATTCCCCCTCCAGAGACTAACTATCCAGATGTCTACTTGGTGGGGCAGGGGAAATTGACTGTAATGTTGATTGGGAAAGGAGATCTAAAGATTTGCCTCAAAGAGTTTTCTCCTTGCCCTCTTTATCTTTTTTTTGTTTTAGCCTCCACCTTCAGTCCCACTTCCAGAAGTATCTGGTATTACCACTCCTGTTTGAGGTTTCTGAGATATAAAGTCAAACTGGCTTTCAGCTTTTTTTATAGCTGTCTGGGGATTTGGCATTTTTCAGGTTTGCCAAGAAAATAACATCCGTCTACTTTTCAGGTCCAAAATGTTACTGGTGTGTCCTTGCCTGATTTTTCCTGAACTTGTGAGTTAACTTTTCAAATAATACCTTAATTTTGGCTTTAGTAGGTTTTGGAAGGGAACAAAATTTGATGTATTGTTAGAGAAAAAAGTATTATCCTACCTGTTAAAAAAAATTGTTCATGATATTTGTTAAAGAACAGTAAGGCAGAGTTTATTCAAGGGGGGCCATTGTGATTGGGTATAGGGACCACTGCAATGGAATCTTGCAGTTGGGAAGAGGGACTGGGATCAATTCCAAATACAGCATAAGCAAGTAGGAATTTATAGCCAATGAGCCAGGTGGGGGTGGTCAGAGAATAGATAATTACTAAGAGGAAACATCAGGGGTGAGGGGGGGGACCAAACTAATAGAATACTTGCTGAAAACAGACATCACCTGAGGCATGGTGGAGGAGGAATTACCAGATATCAAGAGTGATAAGATATGGAGGATGGGGTATTCTGGCTAAACTGATTTAGTAGTATTCTTGCTAAAATTTGACAATGCAGAAACAAAAATGAGAACCCAACTCTTGAGGCCTAATTGAAAAAGAGCTCAGAGGAGCCTGATTAGAGTGTGACCAGCCTAATCTCTAAATATTCCATTTACCTAAATTTTAAAAACTTTTCTGGTACTTTTAAAAATGTCTAATTGTATTGTTGTCAAAGAATGTGGTACTTATGATACCAGTTCTTTGAAATGTGTTGAGACTACTTTTATAACCTAGCATAAGGTCATTTTTTATAACCATATGATTAAAACTTATTTTCATTAATTTGGGGATGCAATATTCTATGTTTGTCCATTAAGTAAAACTTGTTAATTTTGCTCTTCAGATATTCTATATCTTTAGTGATTTTTTTGGTGAGATTTTCTGTCAATTTCTGAGAAAAATAGTTTAAAAATAACTCAGTAGATTTGTCAGTTCTCGTCTGTCAATTTTTGCTTTATATATTTTGAAACTCCATTATTAAATACATAAAAGTTTATGAATATTTTCTTTTCTTGGTGAATTAACTTTTATTGTTATGTAATTACCTTTTCCACCTCTAGCAATATTTTTTGCTTTAATGTGTGTGTGTGTGTTAGTAGCTACATTAACTTTCTGGGGTTAATATTTGCCAGGTATATCTTTTGCCAGTTTTCCACTTTAAAGGTTTGTGTATCCTTATGTTTTAGCATATAGCTTAGATTTATAAAAATGTAGTCTGCCAGTATTTTTCTTTCAATTGGAAAGTTCGGTTCATGTGCATGTGTAGTGATTACGAATAGACTTGGCATTATTGCTATCATCTTGCATATTTTTTATTTACCTGAGTTTTTATGTTTGTGGGTTGTTGCGTTGTGGGGGGGGGGGGTGTTGGTTTCTTTTGGTCCTTCTCCCTCTCCCTATTCTACATTCTCTGCCTACTTGTTGGGAAATTGCACACTCTTATGTTGTGAATTTTATCAAGGGCCATTTCTCCACCAAACCATGATGAATATGTTCATGCAGTTTCTGATGTACGAATGACCTTGTAGTCCTGGAACAACTGTCTGATTCAAGGTATTTGAATCGAAAAATACAGTGGTAGATTTTTACTTTGTTGCTATCTGGGTTACCTTCACTTGATTAAATGAACTGTGAAGATTTTCATGTTTTTCAATATTTTGAAATAGTTCAAACATCTCTCAAAAAGAAACAGAGTTGGACACTAGTTTAACAGAGTAAAGACATATTTTATTCAGTACTATTACAATAGGGGCTTCAGTAAAACTGAACTCAACTCCCAGTAGAGCAAAGACAGCTGGGGATTTACAGCTCCAACAAGCAGGGTAAAGGGGGTCAGTGGATGGAAAATTACTAAAAAGGAGACAGCAAATTTGGGGGGATCCTTGCCAAAGGCTGGCCAAGGACTTACACATCAAGAGTAGGGGATGAGGAATTTGATCAGATATTAATAATGCGGGATTCTACCTAAACTGACTTAGCAGTATTCTTGCTAAAACTGGGCTCCACAAGCCAAGGACAGGGCTCAAGGAGGAGACCTAGTAGAAAAGAAGTCTCATAGGAACCTTCCTAAAGTTTAGTCAAAGGTGGAGTCTTTGTCACATCAATAGAAAGAGGCAGATGAAGCTACCGGTTATTTTTAGAAAAACAAATATTACAATCTAAGCTACCATATAGATCTGCCCCAAATGTCATGTACTTCTCCAAATTCCAGCGGCAGACCCAGCTGTAACTGACAGCTCTGGACACACATTTAATTAGAGATTTTGTCTGCATTCCTTTTTTTAAAAAAATTAATTTATTTTTGGCTTCATTGGGCCTTCTTTGCTGCGCGCAGGCTTTCTCTAGTTTGCGGTGATCAGGAGGCTACTCTTTGTTGTGGTGCTCAGGCTTCTCATTGCAGTGGCTTCTCTTGCTGCAGAGCACAGGCTCTAGACGCATGGGCTTCAGTAGTTGCAGCACGCAGGCTCAGTAGTTATGGCTCACGGGCTTAGTTGCTCTGCCGCATGTGGGATCTTCCCGGACCAGGGCTCGAACCTGTGTGCCCTGCATTGGCAGGTGGATTCTTAACCACTGCTCCACCAGCGAAGCCCTTGTCTGCATTCTATACAGTGATAATTCTGAAGCAAATACGGCAGCACCTGACACTGAGCTAGGAAAGGAGGTACAGTAGCCACCATTCATGGAGTGCTCACTCTGCATCTGGTATGTTAACTACCACATCTACTCAGTCTTCTGACAACTTTGCAAGGGACTCCTCTAGGCTTCCTTTATTTCAGAGGAGGAAAGTGAGGCTTAGCCAAGGCTGTCTGCCCCTTCTTCCCTACCCATGGGTTACGAACCCACAGGTTCTAATGAGAGGCTTCTTTAGGGTTGCCGGGGTAAGGTTACCGCGCAGTCAACTCCTGGCTTGGCAAGCCACAACCCCACCAAGATGAGGTAGCCATTCGGGAAACCACCACCTTCCGTCCCGCTGGAACCGCCCCTCCCCCCACCACCCGAGGCCCGCGCCTGCGCACTCCTGACACCCCGCGCCGCGCCTCCGCAGCTTTGTGGGAAATGTAGTCCAGCTCCCCGGGGTGGAGATGCTGGGAGGGGCGGCATTGGTCCGCTGGTTGCTCTGGCTCCTGCTGGGAGAGGGTGAGTGCGGGGCCACGGCGGGAGGCACCGGGTCTGGAGGGCGCCGGAGGGCCTGGCAGGAGGAGTCCAGTACAGCCGGGCAGGCCCCTTAGGGGCGGGGCGGGGCGGGCTGCAGATGGGCCGCGACCTCTCGGACCCTGCGTAGCGCCGGGCTTCTAGTTCCAGATGTTCCTCCTCTCGCCCCGGGGGCCCAGCCGGGTTGGGAACACCGAGAGCTGAGGCACCGGACGCGGTCCTTCCACCACCTGTCCCCCGAGTGGCGAGGGCAGGGGACCCGACGCGGCGGCCCCGGGTCCCAGGGGCAAGTGAGGGACCGAAGGCTCTGGAAGTCTCTCGGACCCTGGGTTCCTCCCCGTCGCGGGCTGTCCCCCGGACCAACCTCGAAAGTCTCGGGGGATGCTGGACCAGGGTGCGGGTGTCCGGGCTCCAGCACCTGCCCTTTGTGTAAACCGCATCTCGGGGACCGCCCTCAGTGATTTCCGATTCCTAAGGGTGATGGCGTGGGCTCCCCTTAACTCATCTCTCTGTAAGAATGGGGAGGCCAACCCTGTGCAGATTTCTGCTTCAGGGAATCCTTTTCTTTCTTTTCTTCCTTTATTTATTTAAAGCAGTTTTTCTCTTACTAAAAAAAAAAAAAAGTCCATTGTAGGACAACTAGAAGATTCAGAGGAGCAAAAAGGAAAAAATCATTTGAAAACTGTCAGAATCTGCATGTCGGCATGTATATACGTATAAACACAGAAACGCTTTGTTTTTAAGCAAATATATGGATATTAGTATTCTTTTCTCCATTTACTTCAAAAATGAGTGCACAAGTCTTAAGCTCCGTGATTTTTTAATAAATATTTTTATCAGTGTAGTACCACTTAAGATGCAGAATAAACTTTTGTAAGTTTTGAAACTATCTACTTATACCAATTTTTAAGAACAGCTAAGTCTGCTTGTTAATGAACATGAGGAAAAGTATGTCTGTGCCATATTTAATCCTCTCTTTAGGCCTTTGTTTTCTTTCTCAGGGCTGTTGTGGGGTTTTTTGTTTGTTTAGTATTATAAACAATATAGGCCATCTGGCTACATATATCTTTGCATTCTTGTCTCATTCTATAAATCTCTTCAAGTGAAATTTCTAGATCATACTGTAAGGCTTTTGATAGCTCCTGTCCTATTCTCTAGAAAAGTAGTAGTTTATAAACATTGCAAGGTAAGGGTGCCTGATTGACCCACAGCAAGTCTGAGTGTTACTATTCTCTAACTTTCTGAGAGGTGCAAACAATAGGGTTGTTTAGATTTGCTTATTGAAAACTAGTGAATATTTTTATGCAGTTTGCATTGTGTTTTTAAATTGTGTCTGATACACAAGTATATTTCCAATTTCTATGCAGAAATGTTACATTTTCATATGTTCAGATGTGCAAACCTTCCCTTCATGTTTGGGTCTTTGACGTCATTGTTAGAGGGTCTTCTATTCCATATGTCACAAAATGTTCATCTTCATTTTCTTGTAGTACTTTAGTTTCACTTTATATGTAAATTTTTATTCTTTTCCAAATGGTAAGTCCTTGTTCCAAGTTACTGAATCATTCATCCTTTCTTCATTGATGTGAAATGTCACTTTTTTCATATCCTGAATTCTTATATATAAATTTTTTTTCTGAACTGATTGTGTTGGTAGGATTTTAATTTGTTCTATTCACCCTTTTCCCTGGTAGACTATAACATCCACGAGGGTAGAGAGTTTATCTATTTTGTTTACAGCTGTATTCATCCCTTGCCCTAAGAATGGTGCCTGGTACACAGTAGGTGGTCAATAAGATATCTGGTGAATGAGTGACACTATACAGTAACACTATGTTCTAATTATCATAGCTTTATAATATCTGGAGGGCAAGTTCTCACATCCATTGTTATACAACACAATTAACTTTTTTTAAAAAATCATTTTTTCCATAATTAACTTTACAAGATTATTATTTAGCTGTAACTTGGTTGGGAATATGTTAAGTTTATAAATTAATTTCAAAGAAGTGACAACTTAGGATACTGTGACATCCAATCCAGGAGTATGGTATGTCTCTCTCTGTTCAGCTTACTTTATATATCTAAATAAGCTTAATAAATAAAAAGTATAGTTTTCTCTACATTAATACTATACACTTCTTATTTGGCTTATCTGTAGGTATTATATTGTCGATAAGAAAAGATATTCACAACCTAAAAGTTGAGAGTTATGTTTTATTCGGCAGGAATTTTTAGGACTTCAAGCCCAGGAGGCAGCATCTCAAGTAACCCTGAGAGAACTGCCCCAAGGAGGCGAGGGGTGGGTGGGGGCTGGGGGGGGGCAGGATATATAGGAGTTTTGCAACAAAGGGCAGGTAGTCTGAATGTCAGAAGATTATGGTTAATTAAAGAAAACCAGATACCTCAAGTTGAGGAATTTAGCACTTTTCTATGTATGGGAAGATGTAAGAGTCTGGGTTCACTGAAATCATTCCTTTGATACGTACCTCAGCTATCTGGGGCCAGTATCCTGTGTTTTCACATCCTGAGTTTCCTCAGGGCTCACTGTGGGGAGTGGCTGCAGTCTGATGGCTGCTAGACGACAGGTATTCTCTTCCTTTCTAAGTTCCCTCAGGGCTCACCAGCTCACTGGTGGTGGCTGCAATCGCTGATGACTGTGACATCCTTTGTTTACTGATATGGCAGGCAGTATTCCATTTCTCAATATTTTTTGTTGTTGCTGGAGTCTTGTTTCTCACATCTTTTCCTTCCCTCAGCTCTGCCTCCTCTGATCCTGCCCACCCCCTGGGAAGGACACCACAGGAAGGAAGGAGAAGGCAATGGCTGCTGGGCCTCTACTATTGGGAGTTCAGGTGAGCTCATTTTTCTCTCTTAAACCTCTCCCTTACTCCTTGTTCCTGTACTGTAGGTGGGCCTCACCACAGAAAACAGGGCCATTGAGATCTCTGAATGTTGGATGTTTTCCACAAAATTCCCCCTCAGCATCACTCAGCTAGGTTCTCAGCTTCCAGTTCCTTATTCAGCAGGATGCCTTGGCCTGCTGAGCTGTTGGTATTGTCCAAGTGTCAGAAAAGGAACAAAAATCATGTGAGAGATGGTCCTGGTGCTTATAGGGCTATGGACTTTCAGGGAACATAAAAGAGGTCACATCTCTACAAGGAACAGTCATGATGATTGTACATGTATATGATAATAAGAACAAGTATGGTTAAGTACCCACATTGTCAGTGTTCCAAGACCTGGAAAGAGAGGAGATCAGTGTGGTGACCAGAAGTAGGGTTGGGTAGGGATACCTGGAGAGGATTTGCTGTAATGGAGTCAGAGTGTCCCAAGTTTAAATTCCGACTACCATTTAATAGCTGCACTGTCTTGGGCGAGTGACTTGACTTCCCTTGAAGCATCTGTTCCTCATGTGATGATAGAAATAACAGCATTAACTGAGTGTTTGCCACATACTTGACATTGATAAGAATTTCACCGGACTTATTTCATTTGAACTTTCAACAAACTTATGAAGTAGGTATTATTAAATGAAATAAGTAATGTAAGTAAAAAGAGCCCAGCTTTGGTTCCTGATATGTTGAAGGTACTAGCTCAGCGGTAGGCATTCTTAGCGTTATTCCAGCCACTAACTTGGTGTTTTAGAGTTTGTCGACTGAAAAAAAAATGCACAACATGAGGGTTGTGAGTTAAGTTTTATTTGGGGCAAATTGAGGACTATAGCCTGGGAGACAGCATTTCAGATAGCTCTGAGAAACTGCTCCAAAGAAGCAGGGGGGAAGGTCAGTATATATGTGATTTTGGTGAGGTGGGGGAGGTGCATGCAATCAAGCACATATTTTTTTTTTGTAGAAGGTTTCTGCTAGTCTCGTGAAGGTTACTGCTAGTCACGAGGAGCAGACGTCACCATGAAGGATTTTAGTGCTTATCTAGATGTGAGGAGATATAAGAATTGGGCTCATAAAATTGTCTCTTGAAAATATCTAACTATCTGAAGACCTGTACTAACAGTTTTTCCCAGAGCAGAGTGCTGATCTCCACCCTGAACTCCTTTCAGGGGATGTTGAAAGTCAGCAGCTGTAGTGGCTCGTAATTTGATCCTTGTAGGGGTAGATGGCAAGTGCCAATTTGTAGGTGACAAGTTTTAGAGGTGGAGCGAAGGTAGAAGGGACTGGAAGGGAGAGGGAATCAGATACAGTTTGGGGTCAAGTACCAGGAAGGAGGAGTTTGTGTGTTTGGTGGGGTGGTAGGCATGGGAGTAGAGGAGGAGTCAGAGGAATTTAAATAAGGGAGTTGGCATGATAAGAGCTTTTCTAAGAAGAAGTGTTGGACCTCCCTGGTGGCGCGGTGGTTAAGAATCTGCCTGCCAATGCGGGGGACACGGGTTCAATCCCTTGTCCAGGAAGATCCCACATGCTGTGGAGCAACTAAGCCTGTGCACCACAACTACTGAGCCTACCCTCTAGAGCCCGTGAGCCACAACTACCGAACCCGAGCACCACAATTTCTGAGCCTGCCTGCTGCAACTACTGAAGCCCACGTGCCTAGAGCCCGTGCTCCGCAACAAGAGAAGCCACTGTGATGAGAAAGCCCGCATGCTGCAGCAAAGACCCCGCATAACCAAAAAAAAAAAAAAAAAAGAAGAAGCAGTGTCTGTCAGCTAGAGGAAATCATAGAGGAAAAAAAGTGAGTAAGGAGCCTAGGCTCTTTTTGCCCTGTGAGATTGCTTGAAAATGGAACCTGCTAGTTTTTGCTAGAACCTGGAGTTGTTCCTTCTTTGGAAAAGGAAATAAGACATCGGGGCACTTTACCCAGGAAACCTTAAGTTCTTGGGTTGTTTTTGTTTTTGTTTTTAGGGTTAGGTTTACTTAACTTTGTCTGCCATCCCAAAGGACTTGTGGTTTTTCTTTATTCATAAGATCATATGTTAGGATTCTCTTAAATATGTCACTTGGTTATTTACAAGAGGAACCAGTTTAAAGGCTTCATGAAGACAAGCACTAACTGTTGTGATTTTTTTTTTAATTTATTTATTTATTTATTTTTGGCTGCATTGGGTCTTTGTTGCTGCATGCGGGCTTTTCTCTAGTTGTGAGCGGGGGCTACTCTTCGTTGTGGTGTGTGGGCTTCTCATTACAGTGGCTTCTCTTGTTGAGGAGCACAGGCTTTAGGCGCACAGGCTCAGTAGTTGTGGCACACGGGCTTAGTTGCTCCGTGACATGTGGAATCTTCCCAGACCAGGGCTTGAACCTGTGTCGCCTGCATTGGCAGGTGGATTCTTAACCATTGTACCACCAGGGAAGTCCAGCTGTTGTGATTTCTATTTGTACTACTTTCTCTTCTCAGTGTTATCAAGCTCAGTTTTAAAAGGCAACATAACTCACAAAAATAGGTATCAGAGAGAGGGAGTTTCTGGAAGAGGGGAAACTTTAAGGGGGGAGCACTCAGAAGATTTTGGTTGATGTAGGTTGTGGTATGGTTGTCAATAGCCTTGATTTTATTTTATTTAGTTAAAATAGCACTAACTAAATTTTTAAATCAGCTTTATTTTTCAGGTATAATTTACATAAAATAACCCACTTAAAGCATATAATTCATTGAGTTTTGACAAATTTATGCACCAACATCATCACCACCCCAGTCAAGCTATAGAACATTTTTATCACCCCAGAAAGTATCCATACCCTTCCTGTCCACGATCCCCATCCCAGGCAACCACTGGTTTGATTTCTGAATACTTCAGTATGTGTTTCCTAAAAATAAGGACCCTGGTTTTTTTTTTTGTAGAAAAAGGTACATGTTTATTTTTCACTCAGGCATAAGCAAAGCAAGGTCATTCCTGGGAGAGGGGCATGACCCATCAGCAAAACGGCTGTCATAGTGTCAGAGGATGGGAATGGTGATAGATTGAGGCCTGCAGTAAAAATATATATAGTGTAAGGGCTGTGCTGAGCCCCACCCAGGGAATGCAGTGGAGAATATATTGGCTATTATTAACTTGACAAATATTTAATAGTTTAGCCAAAAGGCATTTGCTGAGCAAAGGACCCTGTTTTACATAGCCAAAATATAATTATCAAAATGAGGAAACTTACTCTGATACACTACTGTTAACTAATCTACAGACCTTACTCTTAATTTGCCACAAATGTCCTTTATCTGGTCCAGGAACTAATCCAGATCACATCTGGCATTTAGCTGTCCTGTCTCTTTAGTCTCCCTTAACCTGGAGCAGTTCTCAGTCTTTGTCTTTGACGACTTTTGACACTTTCGAAGAGTATAGTGATTGATTTAGGAGGTATCAGTGCAGCATTAGAGCTGTATTCCTTTTGTCATCTTTACTAATATTTTCATCTTTCCTACATTGGCCAGTGATGTGCCTGTGAATTGCCCAAGTATGACTTGTGTTTGCCTTTAAATTTTATCTTCCTTTTCTGAATATAAATATTAGGCATATAGTTCTAAAAAGAAGTTAAGGCCATAAGATACATTTCTAGGTCTCAAATCCTCAAAAATAACTATGGATGTACATTCTTCTAGCCTTTAAGATAGCTTTTTATATCCTTTGCCCCTTTTTATATTGAGTTGTTTATATATAAAAGAAGCCTTTTATATAATGTGGATATTAGTCCTTTCCCATAAATTGTCATTCTTGTTCTCTGTCATTTTTCTTCTAAAATTTTTTATAATCTTCTACAAATAAGTTTTGAAGTCCTGTGCAGTTCACTTTCCTTTTCCCTTGTTTGGCTTTGGGATCGTTGCTTTCTGTACCCTAAGGTTATAGAAATACTTTTCTACATTTTTTATTAGTTTTATCATTTTAAATTTAGATTCTTGAGCTATCTGGAATTTATTGTATATATGTGAGGTTGTATTCTAACTTCATTTAACATGGTGTGGTGAGGCATTTCATCATCCATCCTTTCATTTAACAGATTTTTAGCACCTCCCTACCATGTGCGAAGCAGCGTTCTGGGTTCTAGGAAGGTAGCAGTGAATGAAACAGGTAATACCCCTTCCTCCTGGATCTTCTCTTCTAGAAAGAGGAGGCAGCAGTGAAGAAGAAATACTGCTGAGGACGAGGTTACGTGCTGTGATGGCCACGCAGCAGGGTGGCCTGGCTGAGTGTGACGGGGCACCTTTGAGGAGATGGCATTCAAACTGTTGTAAATCTGTTGAAATAATACATTGAATAATCTGCTTATTATCCATTGATTTGAAATGCTACCTTTAAAATATACTAAATTTATATATGTATATAAGATGTGCACATATAATATATTCACACACATACATACGTGCATGAGTTTATTTTTCTGGATTCTGTTCTATTGCTCTATTTCTACTATAGTAACACACTATTTGTTTTAGAATTTATTTTGTTATTTTATAAAGAAAATCCACCCCCCCCCCTTGTTTTTCTTGTCAAAATTTTGGTTACTGTACTGTTCTTATACATTTATCCTTAGGGTCAAATTTTGTTAACTATAATCAAGTTCTAACAGAAACAGTTAAAAAGAAAAAATATGCAATTTGGATTTGGATTCATTAAATCTGTATCAGTTTGAGGAAGATTACCATATTTACAATGTTTATTCTTCCTACTGAGTAAAAAAATTACCCTTCATTTTATTTGGATCTTTCATTATGGATTTTGTTAACTTTGATCATGAGGCTCTTGCTTATTCCTAGTAAGTATATTCTGAGGTGTTTCATTTTTGTTGCACTGTGATTGGGATTTATCCATGATTGTGGCTTTGTTAAAAAAAAAAGAAGAAATTGGGTTGCTAAGAATTATATTTGAAGACACTTTGCTGTTGTGGTGCCTAAAACTTCATCACTATTGTATCTTCTTTATAAAGTATACTTTCATTATTAAAATATCCCTATTTATTCCATTTGATAATTCATCTTTTTAAAGAATAACAATATCAAAAAAGCCTGTGTTTCAGGTTTAAGAAAACCTCTGCATAAAGGAGATAAACCCATGAAGCTGCTTATTTCAAACACCCTGAGTTACCCCATGCTTAATGTAGTGCTGGGGAGAAAAAACGCATAATAAGTGGAAAGGAGAAAGGCAGAAAACATTTTAAGGGATTAACAACAAATACATTTTATGAACGATACAGTTAAGTTTCACTTCAGCCTTTTAAAATGCCTTTCTGTACTAATCTACCCAGGGCTCCATAGTACGTTACATAGTAGGGACAAGCTCTGCAGCACGAGGGCTGGAGGTTGGGGGTGGGTAGGTTCTGCACGTAAGGGAATCTAGGGAATAGAAGAATCTAGGGAAGTGGGGAAGACCAGCATATAGCCCATAGGAGTCTGAGTTTGGGCTTTTAATTTTGCCCAATATGTTCAGCTAAAAAGGCGATTGCCTTGTAACTAATTTATTGAAAGTAGAGTAATTTTTGGAAAGAGTGTCATATTTCTGCTCTGTTGTTTTTCAGAAAGAAGGGGCTTATGTTTTGTTTCCACATATATTCTACCTTATCTGATATTGATATGGTCTCCTCCATGCCTTTTTGTTTGTTTGCTTTTGTCTGCTATATCTCGTCTCTATCACCACCCCTTTTTAACAATTTTTTGGTTTGTGTTTTAGGTGTATCTCTTGTATGTGCCATATAATTGTGTTTTAAACCAATTTTACAGTTTTTGTCTATTAATAGACAAAGTCAACCCATTTACATTTGTTGTTATGCATGTATCAAGTCTTTTTCTGGTTATTTAATGATTTGTCCTTATTATGCTTTCTTGTTTCCTTTCTTCTCCTTGCTTTAAATTTTTGAACTGATGATTTTTCTTGTTTCCTTTTCTTCCTTTCATAAAATGAAAATTCTGCCATGTATTTATATCCTGCTAGTAGCTACTTTTACTTCTCTTGACACTATTTGTCAGTGATTTTTAACATATTTTTTGTTATTTTGATATACTGATTTAAAAGTATTAGGAGAAAATAATGAGGTAGAAAGATATATGATAAATTCTGTGCCTCAGGGTTGACACTTTCTTCTGGAGTTCATAGCCAGTAGGATGTAAAATACACAACTTGCTTGGAAATTGGTTTCATTCCATCTCTGGTCTCTCCAGTCCTTTTCTTTCCACTAACTTTCTCCCCTTTGCCTATTCACATATTACAGTGCTCTCTGTCCTTAAAGGAAAACCTTTTCCATTGCTTTATTTACACGACTTATTCCTTACTTCTTTTCATACAGTGTTATCTCTCATCTTCACAAAAAGTTTGAAGTAATTTCATCTGGCTGCTTCTGATTCCTGATCCTATCTTCCTTATCTTCTCCACTGTAAGCTGACTTCTTCCTTCATGACTCTTCTGAAATTAGCTAATTTTCGAATCAGCAGATTCTTTTCAATCATCATTCTGTTTGACCCACCCAGCTTCTGATAGTGTTGACTAGTCCCTCCTCTTTGAAACCCTCTTTCTCCTGAGCTTCAATCCTGAGTCTCCTTCCATCTCCCTTTCTGTCTTTCTCTCGCTCTTCCTCTTGCTGAGGATTGCTAGGGTCTTTTCTTGGCCTTCTCCTCACAACATGAGGAGTTGAATGGCCTTGGGTTCAAGCTCTATGATCTTGGAGAGGTTATTTAACCTTTTTGTTCCTCAGATTCCTCATCTGTAAAATGATGACTTTAATTCTGTCACTTTAGCAGGTTGTCCTTTGGATTAAATGAGCTGAGGCATACGAACCTCCTATTAGTACAGAACTGAGTACAATGTGAGTTATCATGTATGGTAACTGCCACTCAGTTAGTGTTCCCTCCTTGTATTAGTTAGGGTTCTCCAGAGAAACAGAACCAATAGGATATATGTAGGTGTACAGAAAGAGATTATGAGGAATTGGCTCACACAATTATGCAGGACAAAGAGTCCCCGTGATCTGCCATCTACACTCGTAGGGCTCAGGAAAGCCAGTGCTGCAGTCCCACTCCAAACGCGGAGGCCTGAGATCCAGGGACCAATGGTGTTAAGTCCTGGTCTGAGTCTGAAGGCTCAAGAGGTAGGAGCATTTATGTCTAAGGGCAGGAGAAAATGGCTATCTCAACTCAAGCAGAGAGAGCAAATTCACCTTTCCTCAGCCTTTTTGTTCTATTTGGGCCCTCAGCAGATTGGATGATGCCCTCCCACCTCTTTGCTCAGTCTACTGATTCAAATGGGAGAACTCTCACAGAAATACCCAGAAAGAATGCTTTACCAACTCTCCGGGCATACCTTAGCCCAGTCAAGTTGACACATGAAATTAACCATCATATGCATCAAACAGATAGTGAATGCTTACAGAGTTTTATTTCCTAGTCTAAGGGCTAGAAAACAAAGCCCAAATGGGCTTATAAATTTGAAATGCCATTTTCAAGTCCAGCTGGGTGTTTTGTTGGTTGTCTCATAGACCAACCACAGTCTAGATTTATCCTGTTTGCACATGCTTTCCCCACATTAACTGGAATTCCCACCCAGTGATTGTAAAGCCTAAAATTCCATGTGCTGCTTCTACAACTCTGAGCCTTAGGGAGCTCCAAAGACCTCGTTGTGAGTTCCCCTGCTCTCCCTGGATAGGCCCCCACCCACTGGGAAAGGTGCCACACCCAACTAGCTCCCCTGTCAGCCTGGCCAGGTACACCTCTCCTAATCCTCAACGTAATGGTTTTCACCTCCCTAGCAGCCCACGAAAGTGTTCAAACAAGCCAGTCACATCTTCCCGTGGGAACCAAGGGTCACCTCAGCCTCCTGTCAGTACCAAGTCTGCCTCCCACAGCCCCTGCGGTTCACTGTGCCTGAGTACAGGCCCCGAGTGGTCTTGCATGGCATGGGGTTGTGAGGCCAACTTGTGACTAATGAACTCCTGTCAGGCTCATCTGTCCAGTGCTGGGTGTCATATATTCGGTCACCGTGTGCTATTTAGGGTGGGGAATCCCTCCTTCATCAATGGAGTGAATAGGATACAATCAGAACACCACCTACTCTTCTCCAGTGCTAATCTAGAGCAGCCTTCACTATTCTTCCCTATGACTCCTTATACCTCCTCTTCCTGTCCTTAAATGTCAGAGCACTTTGTATATTTGTCTCTGATTATTTCATGATAATGTCGGTTTTTGTTGCAGGTGTTTAGTTTCTTTTGGAGGATAATATTTTTCTCTCACAGATCTCTTCTGTCCCTTCTAATGCTGCTTGTTTTTTTGTTTTTTAATTTCCATAGAGGGTGTTATTGGCATAATCCTTTGTTCAGTAGAAATTTATAGTTTCAGGAATCAGTGACATTCAAGAATGTGTCTGTAGATCTTACCCGGGAGGAGTGGGTCCAATCTAAATTCTGCTCAGAGGAACTTGTATGGGAAAGTGATACAGTAACCTGGTTTCGCTGGGTAAGGGCTTCTCCTTGTAACTCAAAACCTACCTATTGCCATCTTTCCCACTATTGACATCTTGTACAGCCTCTGAAATTTGTGAATTTGGAGTTGAAATCCTGATACTACAGGACATTGTTTTAGGGTAGTTCCTTAGTGTCCTGTCTTTCAAGGTGAAAGGCCTTCTCTATAGAGAATGGAAAACTGGGAAATCTCAGAAGCCACACCTTCCTTTGTTACAGAAGCCCTGAAGATGAAGGGATAAGACATATGCTGGGAGTGGTTTTTATACTCAGTTCAGAAGTCAAATTTAGTGTTTTTCCTCCCGAGCAGGGCATCAGCTTTCCAAACCAAATGTGATATCTCAGCTGGATTGAGAACTGAGCCTGATGACAAAAGAACATCCAGGGTGCATTTCCCCAGGTAAGGATCTGGCTGCAAGAACTTGTTCCATGAGTGTCACCTTGGGGAGAAACCACTACAGAGGTCCCTGGGTCTCTTGAGACCTGTACCATTTGCTGTGTGTTTCTCAAATGCCTCTGCATTGTTGATGTCACTCATCCTGCTGAGGTCTTGCATGTGTCCTTACCTCAGTGGGAGGTAATATCTTATGAGAATTAAATGAGTTACTACATTTGTGACTCTTTTAAATTGCCTGGAACATACTGAACATTCAGTAAATATCAGCAGTTATTATTTCCTCTTCTGTCATCTGTGCTTTCTGTTCTTTTTTTTCTTTCTTTTTTTTTTGGCCATGCTGCGCAGCTTATGGGATCTTAGTTCCCTGACCAGGTATCCAACCCGGGCCCTTGGCAGTGAGAGCGTGGAGTCCTAACCACTGGACCACCAGGGATTTCCCTCATCTTTACTTTCAATCCCTGTCTTTCTATCCCGCTCTACTTTATTCTCTTTATTTTCTTTCGTGAATCTTCTCGGCCATTACCTATATCCATAGCTTCCTTTCCATTATTCATTTAAACATTTGTCAGCTTTTTAAAAGGAGACTAACATTTCTCTTCCTGTGAATTATATAGGTGTTTTATACAGTCTTCATTTCAAAACAAATGACGAGTGAGTTTAGCCCTGTTCTTTTTACTAGTAACCTTACATTTTATGTATTTCCTTTCTCATTCCTAAATTTTTAATCTGAATCTACTACTTATTTAATCCCGTTCTCCTCTAAGCATTTAATGCTTCGTAATCTTTGTTATCTGCCTACTAATCCCCCTCACAACTGAAATTTCTTTATTAGATGTTATCATGACTTTTCTCTGAAAAAATGCATTTTATACCTTTATCTTTTCTACTCATGTGAAAGTGTTGATCACTTCTTTTCATACACTGTTTAAAGAGTTAGGCAGATATTTTTTGATGTCTGGATAGTGTATGGCTATCTAAGTACAGAGCAATAAAAGAAATCAGTAAAAAAATATTGATAGGAAAAAAATCATCTTGTGACCATCGCTGCTTGTTTCCATTAAGCTTTCTAAAGAACAGGATTCTGGAAGAGTCACTGTGTCAAAGGATATATACATTTTTCTGGCTCTTGCTACATATTGTACAAATTTGGATATTATCTTATGCTTTCCATGCTAATTTTTAGGTATAGAATGATTGCTTAAGGTAGCTTTAATTAACTTTATTACAGATTTCTGTGGATTCAATTACTATTGCTATTTGTATTCTTACATAAATAACAAACAAATGTTTTTTGAGCACTGGGCCCTGTTCCTAACATTGGGTGTAGAGCAATGAGCAAAACAGGCAGAGTTTCCACGTGGAGTTTATAGTCTAGTCGGGGAAACAATAAATTAATCAAGAAAGAAGGCAGGGAAGGAGAAGGGAGAAGAAAGGAAGGAAGAAGGGAGGGACTGACTATTCATAGAGTCAGGTGCTGCGTAGAAAAACAAAGCATCATAAGGGAAGTAATCAGTTAACAGGAGTGCTCTTTTATAGGGGTGATCAGGGAAGGCCTCTTCTTTAAGGTGACTACTGAACAGATACTCAAAGTGATGGTGGGAGCAGATTCTGGGCACAGGGAGCAGCAGGTGCAAAGACCTTGTGGTAAATTGCATGGCATTGTTTGAAGGGAAAATGTGAGATGTGAAGATTTCTTTAAACTTTGTCTTTCAGTCCTTCTGTGAAAAAATTTATTTCTACTATCATATTTTTTATTTCTATGAGCCTTCTCATCTCTAAGTGCTCCTTCTTTTTTAATAGCAATCTTTTAAAATGCATGTATTAAATTATCTTGTCTGTATGAGGATATATGAATTATATTTTTGGTAGGGGTTTTTGGTTTTGGTTTTGGTTTTCTTTTGCAGCATTTTGCTCCCTAGATTATTTTAGTGCATTTATTTATGACTTTTTCATTCTTTCACTGTCATGTTGGTGGGTTTTCTAGAAGCATCAAAGGCAAACAAAGGTATTGCTCATACTGGATTTTCCTCTCCCAGTTTTTTACCCACCTTCCAACTTCTCTATTGGGCTGAATCCTAAAGATTTATCACTTGCATATGATTACATTTCACACTGTATTTCTCTTGTCTCTTTGAATATCTATCTAGCCACTAGTATGTAGGCTCACTGAATTGTCATGATTGAGCTTACTTTTATTTATATGCCCTGCCTAGCATGTTGTCTGTGAGAGTAGGTATTTAATATCTTTGTTGAGTGAATATTAGATGACATCAAGTAGAATTTTTAGTAATCAGGTAAAACTATAGCTTTGAAAATTATATTTATTACACTCATATCAATGAATATTTTAATTATCAGGAAGAGCGAATAAGAAGGGCAAAGCAGCAAGGATGGAATCTTGAGGAATAACGTTTGACTGGGGGCCAAAGATGCTCTCGCAAAAGTGACAGAAAAAGTGGTCAGAGGGAGAGGAGAGAGTTATGGAGAGCTGGGCCAAGGGAAGAGAGAAAAACAGAGAAGAGTGCAACAGTGCCAAGTAAGAAATGAGAAACTCTATTGGTCTTAGTGTAGAGGAAGTGGCCTGTAACCCAGGGAGGAGCACTCTGGTGCTGCAGGACATGTGCCTGGGGAGAAGAGTGAAGAAGTAAACGAGGACTTTTATGGGGAATTCCCTGGCGGTCTAGTGGTTAGGACTCTGCACTCTCACTGCCAAGGGCCTAAGTTCAATCCCTGGTCAGGGAACTAAGATCCCACAAGCCGTATGACAAGTCCCACCACCACCACCCCGCCCCCCACCTCCCCAAAAAAGAGAGACTTTTAAGTACAGACTATCCTTTCAACAAAGTTAACTTTGAAGGAAAAGGAAGAAAGGGCAGGACCTGAAAGAAGTCAGATGTAGAATGCCTCCGATTTGTTTTTTACTGAGATAGAGACTTGAATGTATTTACAAGAGCAGAGAGGTACCTGTTGGAGAGAAGGAAATAAAGACACAGAAAAGTGGAGGAAGAGAACGGAGCTCAGAAAACATGATGATGTGCAAATTCCAGATCTTGTTCTTTCTAGATTTTCTTTTATGTTACTGCCAGTTAGTCTCATTATGCTGTCCAAAACCAAGAGGGGAAAGCGGCAACCAAGTGCTGTGCTCAGCTCTTCCCCAGGTATCATCTGATTTACCTCTCTGTGTGAGTAAATGTATATGTGTGTATACATGCACACACAAAGGGAGAGAATTTATGTGCTCTTACCGAGTCCCCATGTACCTTCATGCCACCTTCATAATGAGCCTCATTAATGGTTAGTACAGGCACATATCTTTGCTTCCAGTAGGAAAACTAATCTAAAAGACTGTAATCAATGTAGGTGAATCCAAAAAGTTTGTTCATCCTTGCACAGGCTCTCAGCACTGGTGGTTCCTTCTGCCTGGGATGCTCTCCCTTTGATAGTCCTGTGACACCCTCCTTGGCCCCTAAAGTCTTGTCTTCAATGTCACCTTGTCAGTGAGGCCTTTCCTGAAGATTGTATCTAAAATTACAAACTTTTTCCCTTACCCATCATATTCCCTATTTCCATTTTATTGCTTTTATTTTTTCCATAAGGTATACCACTTAAATACTAAGTATTTTACTTATTTATTATGTTGATTACCCTTCTTCCTCTCACTAAAATATAAGTTCCTCCAGGGCACTTTTGTTCATTGCTGTATCCCTAGCACCTTGAACAGTGCCTCACTCAATAAATAGTTATTGAATGAATGATTTATCATGTTCAGAAGATCGATCTGGCTGCTTTGTGGAGAATGCACTGTAGGGTAGCAAGAGTGTTACGTAGGAAGTCCAGTCAGGTGAGTACTGAAATAGTCTGGTTGAATGGAAGGAGTAACTTAACTGTTAGGCTGGAAGAAATATAAAAGGAGAAAAGAAAGAAATCAGCTTGCTCTAGGCAGAGCAGGGCCTGCTGCCCAAGTCTCTCACCCAGGCCCCCGACCCCTGGTCAAATACTCTGCAGGCTCTTGGCCTCTACTGTGGCCAGTCCCAGCCATAAATACTGAAAGAGCTGTGCTTTCCCATACCCCTTAGTCCTGGGGACTCTTATGTCCTGATGAGTACCAAAGTTAATATAAATCCTAAAGTTAACTAGGCATTCTAAGACTATAAGGCAGTATGGGCCATCACTTGAAAGAACTGCTTATGAATAAAGGAACGGAAGAGAGAGCTGTGTATTGTTTGACATAAAATAATAATGATAACCTCTAACAATCATTGACCTCTTATTGTGGCCAAGCATAAGGCTGTGCATGTTACAGGTCCTTATTTAATGAGAGCAAAATGGTAAGGATTGGAAATGTCGTCCAATCCTGAAAGAGCTATGGTTTTGATATTTAGTGCTCAGATCCAGGCTTCAATACTTCACTAATATGAGTAAAGCCACCTTAACAATTCTATGTTTTCCACAGAGACAGTTATGTAATCTGGGAAAAATGAAATTTCCTCCCCTCTCATTTGTCTACGAGTGGTCACACTTTTGGAACAATATTAAATAGTTGCAGTAATAGTAAGCATCCTTTCCTTGATTCTGTTTTTTATTTTTTTTAATTTTTTAAAATTTTTTATTTTTATTTTTTTGCAGTACGCGGGCCTCTCACTGTTGTGGCCTCTCCCGTTGCAGAGCGCAGGCTCCGGACGCGCAGGCTCAGTGGCCATGGCTCACGGGCCCAGCCGCTCCGCGGCATGTGGGATCTTCCCGGACCGGGGCATGAACCCGCGTCCCCTGCATCGGCAGGCGGACTCTCACCCACTGCGCCACCAGGGAAGCCCTTGATTCTGTTTTTTAGTGTGAATTCTTCTAGTGTTTTCTTTTTATGCTTGGTACAATGCTAATATTTTTGTTTTTGAATCAGGATTGGATGTTGGATATTATCAAATACTTTGAAGCATCCATCAGGTTGATCATATGCCCTTTTTCCCATGACCTATTAATATATTACTAGATTCCTAATAGTGAGCATTCTGGAATTCCTGGATAAATCCTTTGTTCAAACATTTAAACATTTAAGTAACATTTCAGGAATGCTTTAGGAGTATTGCAATTTCTGAATCTTTCATATTTAAGAACATGTATTGTTTTTTTCCTATGCATGTGTAGAGTACTGGCTATGTGGAATTCTTGAGTCACATCAGTTTTTCCTCAATCGTTTGTAGACATGACTCCACTGTCCTTCGCGATCCCATGTTCTTGGAGAGATCACTTAGGCCAGTTTTAAAAAAATCTGTAGGGCAGTCTATTTTTTTTCTTTTTCTTAAGCAACAAATCTTCAGAGGTAATTTTTTAAGTTAGGTCTCTAAATTCCATGAAGATATACTGAACCCTTACTATTAAGTTTTCTGCAGTATATGTTTCAACTTAAAATGATCAGTATTTTCCAAAATAGAAAATATTTTGTTGTTCTTCTCATTTGTTTTTTGAAATGTCATATATACAGAAGAATGTGTAAAATATGGGTACTACTTAGCAAAAACCTGACTAGTCTTCTAAGCCCTTTATAAATATCAACTAATTATTGTTCACATATCAACACTAGATAGGTACCATTTAACAGATGAGGAAACTGGAGCACAGGACAGGTTAAGTAATCTGCCCAAGGTCGCACAGCTAACAGTGATGGAGCCAGGTGGTCCGGCTCCAAAGTTGTTGTCTTAATTGTACTGCTTTTTTTATAGTTCATGATGATAAAAATGAATGAATAATAACAAAAGAAAACACCCAGGCACCAGAACCCAGATTCAGATTCAGAAACGGAACACTGCTAGTACCCTAGTAGCTTTATATGCACCTCCTCATTCCCATCCTCTTCCTCTACCCAAGACATAACCACTGTTCTCACTTCTGTGATAACTCCCTTCCCTTGCTTTTCTTTATAGTATTGCTATCCACAGATGAACAATATATTTAGTTATAGTCTGTTTTTAAACTTTATCTAAATGGACTCTTACTGTATTTATTTTTCTGTGACTTTGCTTAAATTATTCATTTATATTGATATGTGTGGCTTTAGTTTATTAATGTTTACTGTCTTAAGCAGTTCAGGCTGCTATAACATAATACCATAGACCAGGTGACTGAATTTATCAGACATTTATTTCTCATAGTTCCAGACGCTGGAAGTCTGAGATCAGGGTGCTAGCATGGATGGGTTTTTGGTGAGGGCCCTCCTCCTGGTTCACAGGATAGAGCAAGTTCCCTCATGTGTGCCACTTCTTATCAGGGCACTAATCTTATCAGGGCTTTACCCTCATGACCCAAAGACTCCCACTTCTTAATATTGTCTCACTAGGGATTAGGCTTCAACATATGAATTTTGGGGAGAAGCAGACATGAAATCCGTAACATTCACTGTTTTCATTTCTCTTGTATAAGTATTTGACAATTTAGTTATCCTTTCTCTTGTTGGTAGACATTTGGGTTGTTTCCAGTTTTTTGCTATTGTACACAATGCTACTTTAAAAATTATGAATCATGGTGAACCTTTACAATATAGATTTACCTAAGTGTATGTACCTACTAGTGGATTTGCTAAATCTTATAGTCTGTGTGCCTGTTCTGCATTCTAGGTAGTGCTAAACTGTTTTTCAAATACTTGAACAAAATTACACTCCTACCAGCAGTATGTGAAGTTCCCTATACTGCACATCTTTCTAAATTCTGAGGCTGTTTGAATTTTTGAATTTTGTTTCTCAGATGGATGTGGTAATAGTATCTCACTGAGGCTTTACTCACCCTTCTCCTGGTTACTGTTGGATTGGCATCTTTGCTTATGTTTACTCACTATTCAGGTTTCCTTTTCTTTTTTTTTTTTTTTTTTTTTTTTTTTTTTTTTGCTGTACGCGGGCCTCTCACTGTTGCGGCCTCTCCCGCCGCGGAGCACAGGCTCTGGACGCGCAGGCCCAGCAGCCATGGCTCACGGGCCCAGCCGCTCCACGGCATGCGGAATCCTCCCGAACCGGGGCACGAACCCGCGTCCCCTGCATCGGCAGGCGGACTCCCAACCACCGCGCCACCAGGGAAGCCCTTTTTCTTTTTTTAAAATAAATTTATTTATTTATTTTTATTTTTGGCTGCATTAGGTCTTCGTTGCTGTGCATGGGCTTTCTCTAGTTGCGGCGAGCAGGGGCTCCTCTTTGTTGTGGTGCGTGGGCTTCTCATTGTGGTTCTCGTTTCAGAGCACGGGCTCTAGGCACACAGGCTTCAATAGTTGTGGCATGTGGGCTCAGTAGTTGTGGCTCACAGGCTCTAGAGTGCAGGCTCAGTAGTTGTGGTGCACGGGCTTAGTTGCTCCACAGCATGTGGGATCTTCCCAGACCAGGGCTCAAACCCATGTGCCCTGTGTTGGCAGGCGGATTCTTAACCACTGCGCCACCAGGGAAGTCCCCAGGTTTCCTTTTCTTAAGTGTCTATTCAAGTCTTCTGTCCATTTTTCTAGTGGGCTTAGTGTTAAACAGATATTGTTTTCCAAGTCTAAGTTCTAGAGCTCTTTTTGGGTCATGTGTTGCAAATCCCTTCTCCCAGTATGTAACTCTTTTTTTTTTTACATCTTTTTTTTTTCCACATTTTTTGATGACTGGAAGCATTTATTCTTCCAATGTTTATTCTCCCATTTGGTTTTAACGCTTTCCCCCAACCCCTTGTTCTCCTGCTTTTATTATTTTAAAATTTTCTTGAACCTCTACCTAGTTTCCAAATTTGATATTTTCTGTGTGTCATTCATCTTTGAATAGTTTTGTCTGTCTGGACATTGTATTTGTCTAACAATGTGAATAGATGTCCCATGTCCTTTATGTTGTTTACTGGGTAGCACTTGGAATGATCTCAAAGAACTTCAGTTGGATAGCTGGATATGATAGAGTGAAGTGGGGCAGGAGGCAGCCTCCAGTTCATGTGTTACCTGTTGGTATTTCATGCTTGACTGGATAGGTCCTCTCTGAGGTTACTTGGTGGTGTGTGTGTTTTACAGGTGGAGCCTGCTTGGCTTTCCACTTTTTCTGTTTTATGTAACCAGGTCAGATTGGAAGGAGGAAGTCCAGTTCATGTGTATCTTTTGCTTCATAGTAAACCTCCTGCCCACAGACCTTTGGTCTGTTGGTTCAGTGTTGATAATTTTGATCAAGCCAACAAGGTGATTCTTGGATTGTAGTCCCTGTCCTCTGCCTCTCTGCCTCCAGGATGTTTTGTCTGGGATAAGAAATGGGATCTGAGAAAATAAAGTCTGAGTGGCTACAAGGCCTTTCCTCCAGCCCCATCTCAAGCAGTTCAACAGATTCTCCCCTACCTGCCTCTGCCACTAGTTCTTATCTGTAAGGAATGGATATTTAGGAAAGTGTAGGGCCCTTTAGGACTCTCTTACCTAAAGAGAGTGAGAAAATCACATGCTCCTTGTGGAGCAGAGGAGCTTTTAGATTTTGTCATCCTCCCTTGAGAGTTTAAGTTTCAAGTATGTTCTGGTATTTTGTGTTCCAGACAAGTATGTTCCCTAAGCATAGTTTATATACATTAATTTACTTAATCCTTATCAGATTATTTTATCCTCATTTTATATCTCTGAAAACTCAGACTCAGAGAAACAACTACTTAAGATGATAAGTGATTAACAGCCAGTGTTTAAACCCACGTTTGCCTGACTCTAGGGTAAACAATCTTTTCACTGTGTCACACTGTGATATTTTATGAAGATTTAGTATCAGAATTATAGGCAGCCTTCGGGAGGGAAGAAACTGCTGGTAGGAGTACCAGATAAATGTTCCAGGGCTTTGTGATCTGCCTCTCCCAATCCCAGCTCATCTGTATATCTTCCCTTAGTTCGATCTTCATTATTTAGTCTTGTCCAGTGGTCAGTGATTTCAGTATCTATCCCTCCTGCATAGGCTCACTCTTTCCTCTGCTTACCCTGCTTCTAGTTTCCCTGTTATTTATGGACGGCTCACTGTTTTTCCCTCCCTTCCAATTCTCTTCCTAATTATAGGGACATCTTTGAAAGCTCTCAGATGTGCCCTATAGTTATTCTCAGTTTCATTCTCTTCTTCCTGCCTTATACAGTTTTCAGCACAGAAACCAATGTATATTTGAATTTTTATTTTTTTCAGACTGGGAGATAAGACTTGAAACCAAAGAGTCAACTACAAAGCCCTAATTACTGAAGATTTATCTTATGGGGTAATAATGGAAAGAGAAGGTCTCTGGCATTCTTCTTTAGGGGAAACCTGGGAACCTGATAATTGGTTAGAGGGGCAACAGAAAAACCAGGATAGACATCTGGGCCAAGTGCACATTACCCATAAGGAAACCCTCACTGTGAGAAGGACATGTGGAGGTAATGAATTTGAAAGATGTTTCAGTCAGGGTTCAATCATTGATACACAACAAACTATTCCTGTGGGGAAAAGTCCTCACAGTTGGAATTCACATGGAAAAGACACTAAACAAAATGCTGAATTAATTAAAACTCAAAGAATGTTTGCAGGAAAGAAAATCTATGGATGTAATGAGTGTGGGAAAACCTTCAGCCAGAGTTCATCCCTCCTTAAGCACCAGAGGACTCATACAGGGGAGAAACCCTATAACTGTAATGTATGTGGGAAGCACTTCATTGAACGCTCCTCGCTTACCGTACATCAAAGAATTCATACTGGAGAGAAACCTTACAAATGTAATGAATGTGGGAAAACCTTCAGTCAGAGCATGAATCTTACTGTTCATCAAAGAACTCATACTGGAGAGAAACCATATCAATGTAAAGAGTGTGGAAAAGCTTTCCGCAAGAATTCATCCCTTATTCAGCATGAAAGGATTCATACTGGAGAGAAACCGTACAAATGTAATGAATGTGGTAAAGCTTTTACCCAAAGTATGAATCTCACAGTGCATCAAAGAACTCATACAGGAGAAAAACCCTATGAATGTAATGAATGTGGAAAAGCCTTCAGTCAAAGTATGCATCTTACTGTACATCAGAGAAGCCATACTGGAGAAAAACCCTATGAGTGTAGTGAATGTGGAAAAGCCTTTAGTAAGAGCTCAGCTCTTACCCTGCATCAGCGAAATCATACTGGAGAAAAACCCTACAAATGTAACAAATGTGGGAAATCCTTTAGCCAAAGTACATACCTTATAGAGCATCAGAGACTTCATTCTGGAGTAAAACCTTTTGAATGTAATCAGTGTGGGAAAGCTTTCAGTAAGAATTCATCTCTTACTCAGCATCGGAGAATTCATACTGGAGAGAAACCTTATGAGTGTATGATATGTGGGAAACATTTCACTGGGCGATCATCCCTTACTGTACATCAGGTTACTCATACTGGAGAGAAGCCTTATGAATGCAGTGAATGTGGAAAGGCCTTCAGCCAGAGCGCATACCTTATTGAGCATCAAAGAATTCATACTGGTGAGAAGCCCTATGAATGCAATCAGTGTGGAAAAGCCTTCATTAAGAATTCATCCCTTATAGTGCATCAGAGAACTCATACAGGAGAGAAACCCTATCAGTGTAATGAATGTGGAAAAGCCTTCAGTCGGAGTACAAATCTTACACGGCATCAGAGAACTCATACGTGAGGGAAGCTTCCATGGGATCCTTCACCGTGATGAACTCTTCAGTGATAATCAGATCAGTCATGTGATGTAGAAACCTAATAAATGTAACGATTGTAGTAATCTTTTAGTTGAAGTATAATATACCATATCAGAAAATACAGAGCACTGCAGAGAAACCATATAGAAGTGGAGAAATCTTGATTCAGAAAGTAAAACTTTATACCAGAAGGTTTAAGTAGCTAATGTTCTAAGCAATGAGGATTCATGCTGAAGATAAGTTCTATTGTATTATACTGCAGATTCTCCTTTGGACATCAGAGACTTCACACTGGAGAGGAAATGTGAGAGTGCTTAACTGGATAGCCCAAAGACCTGGTATGTAGTCCTGATCTGCCACTAACTTGGACAAGTCACCTACTTTCACCAGGTCCCAGTGTCCTTATTTGGTAAATGAGGGATTTTAGATTTAGAAGGCTCCAAGGTCCCTATAAGATCTAAAATGCTACAAACATAAATATGCTTGATTTTTCACCATGTTATATATGTTATCTAGATGCTCCTATTCCATAATCTGGTTTTCCTGAATGTTTTGAGTCAAAATTCTCTACCTCTACCAACTTCTATTATCCCTCCATGTCCTTCCCCCTCTCCCTGTTATTTTCTCCTCTGAAATATTGGCTGCTTGCTACCAGATGGTAGAATAATTGTGCAAATCTTAATGCAATAGCATGCTGTTTTAAGTTCTCAATTAACAGTCATTAAACTATTGTTAAATAAGCTAATTACTTAGAAAACAATATAACAAATATAGTCTTTGAGTACACAGGATTCAAATACATCTTTGTGTTGTACTCTAACTATCAAAGTGGAAAGCAGAAGAGGCTGAACACTAACAGACATGAAAATTTGACATATTAACAAAATCTTTGCTACTCACAACATATTCAAAACAATCATAGAGAAAGATTTTATAGATTTATAGTTATGAGAATAGTTAAGGCAATTTATTTTATACACATTTATTAAGTACTAAATAGGTGATAAATATGATTAGGAAATCAAACTGCATAAGATTGTTTTGTTTTCCAAGGGCTGAACCGAGAAACTGGCAGTGGGATGGGAGAGGAAGGGAAGAATTCAAGCAATAATAAGGTAGAATCTAGGTAATGTAATCAATTAAATGTGAGCACTTGAATTTATTTGGGTGGATGGGTGCCATAATTAACACAAAACGTTGACTGACTTTGTGGGGCAATGATGAGTTTGGTCTGGGGGTATTTTATGAGTCTGTGGGTATCCAAGTGAAGATTCCTGATAGGCAGTAGAATAAGTAGAAGGGGCAGTGATAAAGGGTTTTCTGGGAGTACTGTCTTTGAATGCAGTAAGTGGAAGGCGTCATCGGTAGAAGCTGAGGGGAAACAACAGGCAAAAGAAAAATGAAAAAAATCAGGAGAAGATGGTGGCATAGAAAAAAGAATTTTAGCATAGGGGTAGGAATATTTCATATTTTCAAATGCCACAGAGGATTAAAGTAAGATAAAAATAGAAAATGGCCTTTGGTTTTGGTTATTGATAACCTCTGTAAATTTTAGTGGGTTGAAGAGTGACTTAAAGGTTGAAAGGACTTAGTAGTTTGAGAAAGGAGAGATTTAGGAAGATAACTAGAGAGAGATTGTGGTTGAGAGAGAGTGTATATATCAGAAGAGCTTTTGGCTACAAATAATAGAAAGCCCAGATAACAATGGCTTACAAGCAAATAGGGATTTGTTTTTCTCCCATAACAAATCTGGAGGTGGTTGGCATTGGTTCAGACAAAATAATTCAATGCCTTGAGTTTCATGACTTTTTCATCATGTCACATGATGGCTCCTATAGCTTCAGGTAAAATATCTGCATTCAGAGCAGGAAGAAAGGGGGTGTGTAGTACCAGCAACATCTGTGCCTTTTATCAGAAAAGGTTTTCCCAGAAGCCCCTCAGCAGACTTCTGCCTAAACCTCACTGACCACAGCTGTGTTGCATGGAGGCTAGGAGCAAAGGAGGCTGAAAAAAATAAGTACTTAGCTCTTCCAGCCTCTATAGAGGAGGTAGGCAAGGAAAAAGGGGGATTGAGAAAGGTGTTGATTTAGCCAACGAATAATCTGCCAAGAGCATTTGTATGATTTAAGGTAGAAGAACTGAGCATGTTTATCACTGCATGGGAGAGTCTGAAGGTGCAGAAAGGAGGGGATGTGCAACTCAAAGTGGGAAAATAAGATTTGGGGCACAGGTGGAGGCTGCAGGGATCTTTTTTCAACAGGAGGAAGGAAACTTTCCACTGGGAGAGGTGGGAATCAAGAAACGATGGGTACAGAAGATATCTGTGGGTGGCAGTGGAGGAGGTTCCCCATGGACTCTGAGTGTTTGGAATTTGAGCAGTTTGGTTTCTTTGGGCTACAGGACCTCTATGGGATTAGAAAAAGCAAGGACTAAGGAGGAATGAAACACTGAATTAATTGTAACCTCAGAAACTTAAGATTTTAAATAATGTCTCTCCCTTGCATCCAGCTTCTTCCTTTCTCTTCATGTATATTCTTGTTCCCCACCTGATCTCGAGACAGAAATGGAGGGGAAGAAGGAGGCAGAGAGATGGGTAGAAAACAGATGGAAGATTATAAAGACAGTAGCAAAATTAAAGGCTCAAAAGAAGGCAGAAGACAAGGGGGATAGGAAGAATAAAATGTATTGAAGCCTAAGATGGATGCAATAACCCCAAACTGGTAAAATATTAACACTTAGAGGGAGCAGCAGGAGAAATGGGTCCGATAAATGGGTCAGTAGAAGGTTTCACTACTTTTTCAGGAGTTTTGGAAGCTTCGGGCCCTTGTATGTCAGTGCTCAGCCATTCTGGGCAACAAGTCAGGAGGAAACTTCTGCACCTTTCCTCTATCAGCAGGAGCAGGACTCCTGGTCCCACTTACTAGACATGAGACCTTGGGCAAGGCACTTAATATATCGCTGTCTCAGTTTTCTTATTTGTTAACAGTGCAAACCTCATAGCTTTGGATTACATTCAATACTAATGTAAAGTGCTTATGAAAGTGCCCAACACATATTTAGTGCTCAATAAATATTTTATTATTATTATCCTTATATATCTGAAAACAGAACAATATCCAAACTCCTTAGCATGGCATCCACAACCCTTAATTATCTTAGGCTCTCAAAGCAAATGCCTTGTAGGAAGGTGATATAATTGTAGGAGGCTCTCTCTTCCCCCCACCCCACCCCCACTGGTGTAACAGCCTCCTAACTGGTTTCCCTGTATTCCCTCTAGCCGCACCACAGCCTGTTCGCCCCACAGCGGACCAGTGATTCTGTCAAAATGTGTTCAGCCAAGCCACTCTTTTGCTCAAACCCCTTCAGTGGTTTTCTGTCACACGGAGAATACATGCAAACTTTTTACGATGTCCTTCAAGCCCTCTAATTACCCTTCCAACCACCTCTCCCACTCTCCCTTGTTCACTATGCCCTCTCCTGTCACACTGGCCTTGCTAAACCACAGGCTCACCAAGCACACTTCTATCTCTGGTCAGCATTTCTGTTCTCTTCCCAGATATGCACATGGTTTCCTTCCTCACTACATTCAAATCTCTGCTCAAATGTTACCTCCTCAAAGAGAACTTCTCAAAACGCTGCTGAAAATAATTCCCACCTCCCCACCCCCGTCACACTCTAAACCGTAACACAGCCTCAATGTGTCATCACTACCTCATCAATATTTTCTGTTTATTGAGTACCCCCTCTAGTAGAATTCCACCTGCATAAGTTCAGGGTTTCACTATTTCTCCAGCCCCTAGAACAATGCCTGACACATAAATGCTCCAAAAGTGTCTATGGAATGAAATCTTCAGTAAAAGCCAAAACAGAATGCCATAGTGTTACGTAAGTAAAGTCACTGACACTGCTCACTGAGAGGTCCATTCTTGGCTTTTTTTCCGCCACCGACAAAGTTAAAACTCTCTCATCTTTCCTTCCCGAGCTCCGTGAAAATTCAAAGGCAACTAAGTATCTCCAGTCGGATCTTTCTATATTTTACCTCATCCTTGCCCGCCTCCGCAAAATACTGTCCACAAAAATAAATACCACCTCGCTAAATACCACCCAGTTGTACAAGACAGACTCCTTGGCATCCAGCTCCTTCCTCCTGATAAGTCGTGGAGAACCAAGTTTATTCTACCTGTCGACGTTTCTCGCGCCGTGCCCTTGGTCCCGTGGCCACCACTCTAGTCCCAGCCACTATCCGCTGGGTCCTGAACTGCCGCAGCAGCCTCCTCACTGGTCCGCAGGCCTTCTGCCCGCACCTCCGTCCTCCCGGTCCCCGGGCCCCACTCATCGCCCGAACCACGCCCCAGCACGAACGCCAGGCCACACTGTTAGCTTTTTTTGCATCCCCGTGGCCGAGGCACAGTCCCGCTGCCTTCTCAAGTCATCTCCGCGCGGTCCTCCGTCAGGAACGCTGCTTTTCGACTTGTTGCCTCCTTCTGAGTCCTTGGGCGCCGTCCTGGATCAGCTCTACTTACCGGATCAGGTGCCACTTCCTCGGACTGACCTTCCTCATCCCTTTGTTAACTTTTCGTTGGTCTCTGCCTTCCCTAGTCTGACCCAAACGGAACCAAATCCTCACGTGCGGGTTAGCGCGCGGGTGGTTACCTGCCTAGGGAACCGTGACGCCTCCGCCGAGGTCCCTGGGAAATGTAGTTTCTGCAAGGAAACCCCCTTGGCCTGGGTGGGGTGGGGGGTGGGGGTGCTGAGCGGCGGGGCCCTAATCTGCTCAGGCGCGCAGTATCAGTTTCTCCGCCCGGCGCTGGTGCGGGCGCTTGCCGCCGATTCGCCCTCTGGGAAGTGGAGTCTGCGAAGCAGAAGCGCTGCAGCTCTCTGACTTGAGGGAATCCGGCTCGGCGGGTCTCCCGGCAACGCGCAAGCGCAGTTCGGATTCGGACTGCAGACTCCACTTCATTGTGTTCTGCCTGCGATGTGGCGGTGGCGGTCTCTCCCCGCGGGCAGAGGCTCCTCGAAGGGCAACCCAGTGGTGACTAGACACGGTGGCCGAAGCCGCATCGGGAGAGCGGGAGCAGCCTTGGGGTGGTGGAGCCCGGTGGGAAGGGCGGATGAAAACCGAGTAGGTCTGGGTCGTGGTCCGTTCTGAAGGACGGTAATCTGATGCCCCAAACTTCCCGGGACGTATGGCTAAGGTTTGATTCCAAAGACAAAAAGGCCAGGTGTGAGCTCTCGGGTTTAGGGTCCGAATCTGCGGGTGCATGTGGAAAAGGATGCGGTCAGGGCCTCTGGCGTGTGTTTTGGAAACGACTCCGGGAAGCCCATTTACGCTCTGTGGTAGATGCTCCCGGTGTGGTCCGGATCACTGTATCCGGAACTCGCTGAGGCCGGGTCAGCAGCTGCGCAGCCCCTGCAGCAGCTTCCCAGGGGACCTGGCAGAGGGCGGGAGGGTGGGTTGTACGATTAACATTCGTGGCGCCCAACGCCCACTCCCACCCCCACCCCGCACAAATACACAGCTTCTCTCCCACCTTTGACTCCAGGTCTCCCAAACTGGGCGCCAGAGAAGGAGAGGCTTGAGGCCAGAGAACGGCATGGCCTTGAGAGACGTCTCGACAATGAAAATCCAGCCTTCTTAGCTTCTTTTCTAGGAGAAAGAAGACGACCCTCCTTCTCTACTTCTTTCACTCCCTGCCCAAGGATTAGGCAGCCGTCCAGGCAGGAGACACACTTTTCTTGAGATCTCTCAGCATAATTTAAGGGCAAAAGGCTGGAGAGTGTGTAGAAAGTATGAAAACAGGCTGGAGGATGCTTTCTTCAAGAAAAGTCAAAGTATTTAAATACAGAAGGGAAGATATGGAGGATCTGACTCAGATTGCTAGGGGGAAAATTGGTGGGGGGTGCTGGGAGTAGCTGCAAGGTGAGCTATTCCCTTTACAGGGGAGGCCATCAGAAAGACCCTCCAGGAGGAGAGAGGATTGGGAGCAAATAGGGACTAAGAATTCACTACCTGGAGTATTGGAGGATTCCCAGGGTGTGAATGCTCAAAGCCCCACTCTGGACTGCTGTGTGGTATCTTTTGACCCAGTCCTCTCCTCATAAACAGTAGAAGGTGTTACCAGCCTGAGGCTCATCAGAGAAGAAGGAATGGCAGTCAGGTGCCTGCCAACCGTGGTCCAGGTGAGTGAGGGATTGCTGTGGGCTTCCCCCTCTAAATTGCCTTAGGAGATTTGAATGTAGTAGTTGAGGAGGGTGGGCCTGTTTGTTTACCCTGACCAGGAGCTTTTCTCCCAGTCCAGTCTCTCTCAGGAGCCTGACCCGCTCCTGCCCCCCCGCCCCATCTTGGGCACATCCTGGTGGGTGTCAGAGCTCAGGAACTTGCTAAAGCTCACCTAAGTGACACAACTGGAAGTGAAACCCAGGTTGGTCCAAAGTGGAAACCTGCACTCTTTCCACTAGCAAGTAAAATAAGAGTCTAAAGTGGTAAAGGCAGTACCTAACATAGGAGTGATAGAAGAGAGAAATTGGAATGCTTTCTTAGAAAGGTGGGATTTACTGGGCTTTAAAAAAAAATTATATTTGGCTTTTTACTTCAGAGGAATATTGGGTACAAATGAAGTCATTCAAGTGGTATGTTTTCAATTTCAATAAATTACTGAAAAGCTTTGAGCAGTGCTAACTTCATTAGAATAAGGGTATGGACTCCACTTTGAAGGAGACAGCGTTCATTTGAGTGTACAAATTCTGATGAATTTGGTAAATTTGTTCTAATTCATTCACACTTAAACCTGTCCAGGGCAGGAATCTGTGGCAGAAATCACTGGAAGGGCTGAGCAGCCGATTGAAAGTGCCATGTCAACCCAGTCCCAGCTCACTGGTTGCTCACCCTTCTCCTTGGTTTCTAGCTTGTCCTTTAGAACCCATCTCAGGCACCACTTTTGTTTTGAAACCTGTCTTCACGGTGCCAGTCCACTGTGATATTTCTCTTCCCTAGCCTTTTCCTCAAATTCATTGTTGGTGTCACACAATGATCTTGTGTTTACAGGCTGCCATAATTTTGGTTGCCATTCAGCAGACCTGTATTAGGGATGTAAAATGTGCCAGGTATTAGATCTATGCCCATGAAAGAAAGGTGAACAATGTTCCCTGACAGATTGGTTCATGGGTTCAGTCCAACAAATGTTCCTTGGTTCAGCCTACTTTGTGCAAGGATCTGGGTGCAGGTAACAGAAACCTAACTCAGACTACCTTAAGCAAAAGCAGGTCTTTATTGGAAGGATACTGGGATATTGCCCAAAATCCAAAGGCCAAAATGCACCTGTACTTCAGCTAGGCAAGTGGGGTCTAGAATAATCTAAAAGTCCTTTCTCTTGGACCCTTGCCTTTCTTCTCTGGGCTTCTACTTAACTCTTCCTTCTCAGTTCACACCAGCTCTCTTGGCCTCTCAGCCAAGTGTTTCCACAGAAGGTACTAGCTGTGATCAGAGGGAACAAGGTCACATTGTCCAGAAGGACTGTTTCCATGGGAACCGTGTATGTGTGTTGGGTTCAGCTGAAGAAAAGCAGGAGTTGCTGAGTAACACATTTGTAACAGGTGCTGGGTACATGGGCCATGCTCTAGAAGACATGATGGGAAGACAAGGGAGATGGTCCATAGCTTCTTGGAGTTAACAGTCTAGTGGGGGAAACCAAAAGTAAACCAAAACTCAGCGAGTGGGACAGTGCTTGGATGGCCCTGCACAGGTGATATGGGAGCAGTTGAGGAGGGGTGCTGAAGAGGTAATGCTGAAGCCAAGACCTAGGTAGGATTGGTCATAGGGGTGGGGGTACAGGCAGGGCTGTGCAGATTGATGGAGATGGGAGAAAATGTTTTGGGCAAGATGAACAGCCAGTGTGAAGTCCCAGTGCTGAGGAGGCCTGTCCTCTCCACAAGGTATTTTTCTTCAGGGGAACGAAGTCTGATAAAAGCTTGACCCCTAGGAGACCCTGAGGAAGTGCTTCCCTTGTCACAGAACACCATCCCCCTTCTGTGCTAACAGCCCTGCAGACGGTCACAGCATTTCCCAGAGAGTCATGTGAGGGAGTAGCCACCAGTCAACGGGGATGGGTTTGCCCTTACAGGAATCAGTGACCTTCAAGGATGTGGCCGTGCTTTTCACCCAGGATGAATGGGCGCAGCTGAGCCCTGCTCAAAGAGCCCTGTACAGGGATGTAATGCTGGAGAACTACAGCAACCTGGTGTCCCTGGGTAAGTGGGAGCCTCTGAAGTCTCATCTTCATATTTGGAGATTTCTTTGGGACCCGTAAACTGGTTCCATACAGAAGTTTGGGTTGGGAGTGAGCTGTTCTGAGGATGTTATCTCAGTGCCTATCCTTTGTGTCCTGGGCACAGGGCTCTTTGGAGTCTAAGTGCAGATGTCTCAAAGGTGACTAGAGGTCGAATCCTCCCTCCCTTCCAGCAGAGAGGAAGACGGGAACAGATTCTCTGTGTCAGGCCCAAACCATCTTTTCCTCCTTCTGGGAACTGTTGTGTACCCTGGGCCCCTATCAGGTCACCTTTTCCAGGAAGTTCTATGGACCATACCTCATCCTTGCAATGATTTTATCTCTGGTATGAACAGATATGGCCCATTTTTTTTTTCCCCTCAAAAACAGGACTCTTAGGACCCAAGCCAGATATGTTTTCCCAGCTGGGAAAGGGGGAAGAATGGATGCCGGAGGACTCCCTGGGAGGCTTCTGTCTTGGTAAGCATGCTGCATGTGGGAGGCATTGGGAGGAACACAGCACATGCGCCAGGCCTGTGGACTGAGAAACGAGCATCTTTTCCCTTCATGTTCACCTCAATACCTTGTTGCCATATTTGTCCCCACGTGCATGTGGCACTCCTGTCTTGTGGCAGTTTGTGCCTCCCTGGATCCTCCTCCCCATGATTTTTCTTCTCTCTCTATTTGGCGTAGATGGACAGCTCCCCACTGTGCTTGTGTGTCCTGTTGTTCCCTTCAGCATCTGACCGTGCAGTCTCTGCTCACACTTCTCCAGTGAGGAGGAACAGCATAGGTTACACACAGCTGAGCAGCTTCTGGTCCTCAGGGCCAGTCACCATGTGCCTACTGAGGCAGCTCTTCTAGCTAAACATTGCACATTTCTTCAACCACCTTCATATTTGTTCATCCACGTGTACCTACATTCAGCATTTAATTATTCTCCACCTTCTGCTGGTGCTGCACTGGGCTGTAAGCACCATACGAGCACAGCCAGATTTTTTGCCCGTTTTGCTGTATTGCTCATGCCCAGCACAGTGCTTGGCACCTAGTAAGTGGCAAAGACTTGTTGCCTGGGGATACAGAGAACACGACAGTTTAGTGGCTGTTACTTGTTTTGAGGAACCCATTGGATCTGGTAGCTTAAGAACGGGAGCAGGGGTGCCTTTCCCTAAACCCCCCAATATTTTAGAGAGCTATTGGCATGTTCAAGACATTACATTTCACTTTCTGCCAGCATTTGGCCAATTGTAAAATATTTTTAAAAACCTTTTGTTACTGATTTTTCACAGGAGCCCAATGAAGTAGGCAGGACTTTATATCCTACAGTAAGTAACTGTTTACTGGAATGTCTAGGATCTAATCTGTTATGGAATTTATATGTCTTAACTCCAAAACTCAGTTATCAAAAAAATCTTTTAACTTACCCCAATAGCATTCTGAATTTGTATGTTCTATTACACCCAAACTAAGGCATTTTTAATATTTCACTCAGTATTATATTATACAAGCAGTGTTTTAACAAAAAAAGACAAGGGATGGGAATTAAAAGAAATTAATCCACTGTCCTAGTACTCTGGCCTATTAACATCATTTATTCTTCCATTATTCATCATTGACACTAATTCTTTATTGCACTTTTGAGGGGGGATTGTGAAGATGAAGAGGACTTTTATGCCTAGAAGGGATTTTATAGTCAGGTATGAGTAATGACATGAAAAACCATGAGGTCATGGTTCAGTCCTTCCCAGATGCCTTTCACGATCCTCTGTTCCAGCACCTCTTGTTTCCTGGACACCCTAAGCTGTGAGCTGATTCACGAAGGATGATTAGTGGTCAGCCAGTCAGACATGGAAAGAAATCTTATATTTCCCAATAAACTTTTGGGGTTTTGTGTTGCTGTTGTTTGTTTGGTGGGTTTTTTTTTTGTTTGTTTGTTTTTGTTTTTTGGCTGCACCATGCGGCTTGCGGGATCTTAGTGCCCCAACCTTAGTTCCCCGACCAGGGATCGAACCCAGGCCCACAACAGTGGAAGCACAGAGTCCCAACCACTGTATCACCAGGGAATTCCCCCAGTAAAGTTTTATAGTTGTTCTTTCAATTTCCTATTAAAATTATAGTGCTGTTTTTTAATAGAACTACCTCCTTGTTTTTCAACTGGAAATTGCTGCTGTAAAGAAGTGGTAGTCATTTCCAAATATTTATTCCCCTTGTCACTCTCCAATTCTTATTCTTAAAGTGTTCACTGAATTATTTTTAGTGTAGTTTTTTATTTCTGTTTCACTTCTTAATGACTGGCTAGGACTTCAAAAACCATGTAGAACAATGATAGTAGGTTTATCTCTGGTTTTTCAAAGGATCGGATCTAGAACTTTTCCATTGTTGCATCTATCACTCTTGGTTTAGAAAGACACTTAATTTTAATAATAGTAAGAAAAAGTCCTTCTGATAGCTTTCTTTTAAAATTTTTCTCTTCCCTGGGCCATGATCTAGTGTAGGCAGGGAGCTGACATTTGAGCCCCTGTGGATCAGCACTGTGCTGGGTGATCTCCGGGGATTTGTTAGCTGCCCCATTTCAACCTTACAGCCTGTGAGGCAAATATGATTAACCCCACTACAGAAAACCCAGAAAACTCAACTTCAGGATGGTTAACTAATATCAATGTATTTAATGTTGCCATTTTGTTGCAAGTCAGGATGAGGGTTAAACCAGTGTGACCCTCAAATGGTGTCATTCCCCCCCCTTCTCCAAAATAGCTTTAATTCTTCAGAAATTGTTTACCCAGTAAACCTAAAGAAAATGACCTGATCCCTTAATTTGAGTAGATTGCTAATAACTTTTTACATTTCTTCCTTATTTATTAATCTGTTTAGTTTCTTTTTGTTATATCAATTGTACATTTGCCCTTTAGCTTTAAATTATCTTTTCTTGAGCCATAAAATGTATTCATTTACAACTGTGCATGGTATTCATCTATAATTTTTTTTTACATCTTTATTGGAGTATAATTGCTTTACAATGGTGTGCCAGTTTCTGCTTCACAACAAAGTGAATCAGTTATACATATACATATGTTCCCATATCTCTTCCCTCTTGCATCTCCCTTCCCCCCGACCCCCCCTCCCACCCCTCTAGGTGGTCACAAAGCACCGAGTTGATCTCCCTGTGCTATGCGGCTGCTTCCCACTAGCTATCCATTCCACGCTTGGTAGTGTATATATGTCCATGCCACAACTCTCGCCTGTCACAGCTTACCCCTCCCCCTCCCCATATCCCCAATCCATTCCCCAGCAGGTCCGCGTCTCCATTCCCATCCTACCCCCAGGTTCTTCATGACATTTTTTTCTTTTTTTTTCCTTAGATTCCATATATATGTGTTAGCATACGGTATTTGTCTTTCTCTTTCTGACTTACTTCACTCTGTATGACAGACTCTAGGTCCATCCACCTCATTACAAATAGCTCAATTTCATTTCTTTTTATGGCTGAGTAATATTCCATTGTATATATGTGCAACATCTTCTTTATCCATTCATCTGATGATGGACACTTAGGTTGTTTCCATCTCTGGGCTATTGTAAATAGAGCAGCAATGAACATTTTGTCACATGACTCTCTTTGAATTATGGTTTTCTCAGGGTATATGCCCAGTAGAGGAATTGCTGGGTCATATGGTAGTTCTATTTGTAGTTTTTTAAGGAACCTCCATACTGTTCTCCATAGTGGCTGTACCAATTCACATTCCCACCAGCAGTGCAAGAGTGTTCCCTTTTCTCCACACCCTCTCCAGAATTTATTGTTTGTAGATTTTTTGATGATGGCCATTCTGACAGGTGTGAGATGATACCTCATTGTAGTTTTGATGTGCATTTCTCTAATGTTTAATTGTGTTGAGCATTCTTTCATATGTTTGTTGACAGTCTGTATATCTTCTTTGGAGAAATGTCTATTTAGGTCTTCTGCCCATTTTTGGATTGGGTTGTTTGTTTTTTTGTTATTGAGCTGCATGAGCTGCTTGTAAATTTTGGATATTAATCCTTTGTCAGTTGCTTCATTTGCAAATATTTTCTCCCATTCTGAGGGTTGTCTTTTGGTCTTGTTTATGGTTTCCTTTGCTGTGCAAAAGCTTTGAAGTTTCATAAGGTCCCATTTGTTTATTTTTGTTTTTATTTCCATTTCTCTAGGAGGTGGGTCAAAAAGGATCTTGCTGTGATTTATGTCATAGAGTGTTCTGCCTATGTTTTCCTCTAAGATTTTGATAGTTTCTGGCCTTACATTTAGGTATTTAATCCATTTTGAGCTTATTTTTTTTATGGTGTTAAGGAGTGTTCTAATCTCATACTTTTACATGTAGCTGTCCAGTTTTCCCAGCACCACTTATTGAAGAGGCTGTCCTTTCTCCACTGTCCATTCCTGCCTCCTTTATCACAGATAAGGTGACCATAAGTGTGTGGGTTTATCTCTGGGCTTTCTATCCTGTTCCACTGATCTATCTTTCTGTTTTTGTGCCAGTACCATACTGTCTTGATTACTGTAGCTCCGTAGTATAGTCTGAAGTCAGGGAGCCTGGTTCCTCCAGCTCCGTTTTTCGTTCTCAAGGTTGCTTTGGCTATTCGGGGTCTTTTGTGTTTCCATACAAATTGTGAAATTTTTTGTTCTAGTTCTGTGAAAAATGCCAGTGGTAGTTTGATAGGGATTGCATTGAATCTGTAGATTGCTTTGGGTAGTAGAGTCATTTTCACAATGTTGATTCTTCCAATCCAAGAACATGGTATATCTCTCCATCTATTTATATCATCTTTAATTTCTTTCATCAGTGTCTTATAATTTTCTGCATACAGGTCTTTTGTCTCCTTAGGTAGGTTTATTCCTAGATATTTTATTCTTTTAGTTTCAATGGTAAATGGGAGTGTTTTCTTGATTTCACTTTCAGATTTTTCATCATTAGTGTATAGGAATGCCAGAGATTTCTGTGCATTAATTTTGTATCCTGCTACTTTACCAAATTCATTTTTTAGCTCTAGTAGTTTTCTGGTAGCATCTTTAGGATTCTCTATGTATAGGATCATGTCATCTGCAAACAGTGACAGCTTTACTTCTTCTTTTCCGATTTGGATTCCTTTTATTTCCTTTTCTTCTCTGACTGCTGTGGCTAAAACTTCCAAAACTATGTTGCATAAGAGTGGTGAGAGTGGGAAACCTTGTCTTATTCCTGATCTTAGTGGAAATGCTTTCAGTTTTTCACCATTGAGGACGATGTTGGCTGTGGGTTTGTCATATATGGCCTTTATTATGTTGAAGTAAGTTCCCTCTATGCCTACTTTCTGCAGGGTTTTTATCATAAATTTTTTTTTCAAAAAGTGTTGAATTTTGTCGAAAGCTTTGTCTGTGTCTATTGAGATGATCATATGGTTTTTCTCCTTCAATTAGTTAATATGGTGTATCACGTTGATTGATTTGCGTATATTGAAGAATCCTTGTATTCCTGGAATAAACCCCACTTGATCATGGTGTATGATCCTTTTAATGTGCTGTTGGATTCTGTTTGCTAGTATTTTGTTGAGGATTTTTGCATCTGTGTTCATCAGTGATATTGGCCTGTAGTTTTCTTTCTTTGTGACATCCTTTTCTGGTTTTGGTATCAAGGTGATGGTGGCCTCGTAGAATGAGTTTGGGAGTGTTCCTCCCTCTGCTATATTTTGGAAGAGTTTGAGGAGAATAGGTGTTAGCTGTTCTCTAAATGTTTGATAGAATTCGCCTGTGAAGCCATCTGGTCCTGGGCTTTTGTTTGTTGGAAGATTTTTAATCACAGTGCTTGTGATTGGTCTGTTCATATTTTCTATTTCTTCCTGATTCAGTCTTGGCAGGTTGTGCATTTCTAAGAATTTGTCCATTTCTTCCAGGTTCATCTATAATTTTAACATTTTACATTATATCCTCTTTCTCATTTCCAACTTTATCTGTGTATTTTTCCTCTAAAATTTGTTGAGACTTTTTGTAGAGAACCAGCTCCTATTTCTCTTACATGCTATAATTTTATTTCAACACTTAGCATTATCATTTCCTTTTTTTACTTAAAGCAAATATATTTTGATACTGTAATCCTATCTACAGAACAGAATCTGTAACATTTTTGAACAGCCTGAAGAATGGGCAAACACCCTCCATACCCTGCTGTCCAGCTGAAGAAACAGAACAAACTGCATATGTGAAATTCGATGTGTCCCTCCTCATCAGATCTTCCTCCTTTCATACCAGAGAGCCACTAGCTTGAATTTTACATTAGCTCCTGTGCTGCTCTTCTTGCTCTTTACCACATTTATCCATAGCTCTGAGCAATATTGTTTAGCTTTGCACACTTTAAAGTTGATATATACATATATATATGTATTGTACTATAGATACCTTTCCACAGCTTGCATTTTTTTCAATCCTTGTTGAGATGTGTAGCTCTAGTCATTTTTAACTGCACTCTGATACTCCTTCAATGGCTATACCTTTATTTAACTATTTTCTTGCTGATAGACCTGTAGGTTGTTTCCAGACTTTTTGCTGCCTTTTGAATGATGCTGACCTGAATATTCTTTTTTTTTAAATTTATTTATTTAATTTTGGCTGCGTTGGGTTTTCATTGCTGCACACGGGCTTTCTCTAGTGGTGGTGAGTGGGGGCTACTCTTTGTTGTGGTGCGTGGGCTTCTCATTGAGGTGGCTTCTCTTGTTGCAGAGCATGGGCTCTAGGCGTGCAGGCTTCAGTAGTTGTGGCACGAGGGCTCAGTAGTTGTGGCTCATGGGCTCTAGAGTGCAGGCTCAGTAGTTGTGGAACATGGCCTTAGTTTCTCCACAACATGTGGGATCTTCCTGGACCAGGGCTTGAACCTGTGTCCCTTGCATTGGCAGGCGGATTCTTAACCACTGCACCACCAAGGAAGTCCAGACCTGAATATTCTTGTACATACTTCCTTATACACATGGGCCTTGTTTGGGAATTTCTTTAGGTGTATTCATAGGTGTAGAAATAGTGGGTTTAAGAGTATATGCTTCTTCAGGTCTACTACGTGGTCCCAGATTGCTGATTAAATTAGTTGATACAAATTATACTAATAGTTAATTCAGGTCAGTTGATGTTACTTTGGCAAGTAACAGGAACTGAACCAAAATTCCTAAGAAATGGTATCTCATTGTGGTTTTAATTTGCACTTCCTTGTTTACTGGTGGACTTGAACATCTTCATATGTTGATTATTTGTGTTCTGTGACATATTCTTCATCCATTTTTCTGTTATAGTTTATCTTTTTCTTATTCACTTGTAAGACTTCTATATATAATTAGGAATTGAATACTTTATCAGTTAATATGTGTGCCAGTCTATAGCTTATCTTTTCTCTTTCTTTACTAGCAGAAGTTCGTAATCAGTCTTTGTCTTAATGATCTTTATCTTAGTGCTTTCTGTGTCCTGTTTAAATAATGCTTTCTACCCTTAGCTCCATGAGGGAAGGACTTGGCCATGTTTGCTCTTGTATCTCAGCTCACCAGGTCCCAGTATGTATTTGTTGAATGAAATCATGAATTTTTTCTAATAATAATTTACTTTTGTCTTTTTTTTTTGTATAAATCTTATCAGAGGTTTGCCTTTTTAATAAATTTAATAAATAATTTTTGACTTTACTGATTGTTTCTATTTTATCTTTATTTCATTAATTTTTGCTCTTCATTATTTCTTTCCTTTGAATTTTTTGGAGCTTATTCTGTCCTTTTTCTTTATTTTTAGTATTAAATGTCATAACAATAATGCATTTAGTTTAACGAAACTACAATGTTTATTATGAAAACTGATGGCCTCTTATCCCCCCTTATCCCCATTCTCTCCTCTTTAGAAGTAACCATTTTCTCTTCTTTCAGTTGATTATTTGGTACATTTGTTTCCATGTCTTTAAGGAATGTGTTTATATTGCTACCTCTTGACTTTTCAGTTTTAGGCATTATTTACTGAATTCCTTCTATAAAAGTGAGGATTAAACTCACCTCCCCGACTATTCGTCTTACTACCTTTTCCATTCCCTATCCTTCCAGTAGGGTTATAGTGTACTTAATGGTCAGAGAAATAGTCATTGTTTACATTCTGAAGCACTATTCACAGCTGATCCATGAAGTAAGTCCTGGCAACTTTTGCTTTTGCTTTCCTAAGCAATCTTCCCAGGGTTCATTTAGTTTAATTTAATTTAATTTAATCTCAGACCTTCTCTAGTTGTCTGCATCTCGATTCTCAAGACTTTTAGATCAGAAGTCATTCTGACAATTTCATTTTCCTGGAAAAGTCTCTTCTGGAGCCATCTGACCTGCTCCTTTCTGGAATGGCAGGTGCCTAGCTGTCATCCTCCTGCAAATCCCGTCTTTCCCGGCCTGCACGTCCCACATCATCCTTTTTCTTGGCTTATCTCTTCATTTGCACATGTCTTCCAGTAGCTTCCTAAGAAAGGATGCACAGGAATAAGTTTTTGGTAACCTAGCAAGTCTATAAATGTCTTTTTCCTGCCGTAACACTTTCTGGATAGTTTGACTAGATAGAATTCAACACTGGAAATCTTTTTTCTTCAGAATTCTGAAGACATTGCTCTGTTGTTTTCTAGACCTAAGTCTGCTATTGAGAAATCCAAAATCTTCAGGTTCTTCATCACTTGTGACCTGTTTTTCCTCTCTGAAAGCTTGCATGATCTCCTCATTTACTCCAGTGTTTCTCAGTGGTGTACCCTGGTGTGCTCCTATACTTGGATCCACTGAGGATTGGTGAGCCTTTCCATCTAAATTTCTGCCCTGTGGATCTTGGACATTTTCTTCTAGCATTTTTTAATTTCCACCTTCAGTTTTCTCTATTTTCTCTTGATGGAATGCCTGATACCACCTGGACTGGTCTTCTAATTTTATCTTTTATATATATATATATATATATATATATATATATATATATATATATATATATATAAATCTTACTGTCCCCAGTAAGTTTTTTTTGTTTTTTTAAAATATTTATTTATTTATTTATTTATTTATGGCTGGGTTGGGTCTTCGTTTCTGTGCGAGGGCTTTCTCTAGTTGCGGTGAGCGGGGGCCACTCTTCATTGCGGTGCATGGACCTCTCACTGTCGCGGCCTCTGTTGTTGCGGAGCACAAGCTCCAGACGCGCAGGCTCAGTAGTTGTGGCTCATGGGCCTAGTTGCTCTGCGGCATGTGGGATCTTCCCAGATCAGTGCTCGAACCCGTGTCCCCTGCATTGGCAGGCAGATTCTCAACCACTGAAAAACCAGGGAAGCCCTAATTTTATCTTTTTATTAAAATTTCCATCTTTATTTTTTTTGTTCTACTTTTGACAGGTTTCTTCAGTTATGTCTTCCAGTTCATCTACTGAGATTTTTAAAATATTTTTAATGAGCTTCATTAAAGTATAATTTACATGCAATAAAATTCACCATTTTAAGTGTAATATTTGATCAGTTTTGACAAATTTATCACCAAATCAAAGGAATAACATTTTTGTCATCTCTAACCAAAAATGCCTTCTTACCTCTTTGCAATTAATCCCATCCCCTGTCCCCAGCCCCTGGCAACCACAGATCTGCTTCTGTCACTGTGAGTTTACTTTTCCAGGATTACTTTTCCATTGCCTAAAAATAGTTGTTTCACTTTTTCCCTGGTTTTCTAATTGTTTATGGTGGGAATTCTCTGTTGAGTTTTCAAATTCTGCCATCCTTTTTAATTTCCAAAAACTCTTGTTTTATTTGTAAGCTCTTATTCGTGTTTTACAATGGTAATATCTTACCTCTAAAGGTAATGATTTCCAAAAACACTTTCATCTCCCTTTATAGGCACTGTGTTCTCAAATTTTCTCTTTGATTGTTTTGATATCTCTTTGGTATCTCTTTCTTGTTAGAGGCTTTCCTCAGTTGGAAGAGGGAAACCTTCCAGCTCCTCTGAGTTGGGGAAGGGATCTGAGGGCATAAAGGCTTCATAAACTGACCTTAATCCAAAACTCCTTATTTTATCCACCCCCACTCTCAGATGTACTTGATAGTGCCAAGTCTTGAAACTTTTGATGATTTGGAGGAAATTGGGTCAGTTTCTGGTCTCTCCCTGGGGGTGACCTCTTGACTACATTGTATAGGGTTTGGATCATACTACTTGCATACCTTGTTTGATACCCTAGAGTTATCGATATATAGTTTAAACCCATACTTTTTTTAGTGCGGCCCAATGCAGCTACAGGTACTGCTCCTAATTCAGCCCCCATGAAGTAACCTGGGCCCCAGTGAGAACTGACTCTGAGGGTCCAGTCTTTCCCCATCTCAGTTTATCTTCAGCGTCGTGAAACCAGGGTGTGTTTGACCCCCTCTTGATAACACAATTAGATGAGTGTTTTCCTGTAACACAAAACGTTAAAAAGCCAGTTTTCTCTTATATATAGGTGATATGTTTAATGATCACAATCCAGAAAAGGCTTTAATAAATATAGCTATCTAATAGCTGCTAGAAAAGAAAGCTAGCAATTGGTTGTTTTTATTGAGCCAAATTATTATTTTTGAAAGCCACTCCCAGATTTTTTAAAGTAAACTTTTATTGAAGTAATACTAACACAGGAAAATACATAAATTATAAGTGTACAGCTCATCAGATTTTTACAGTATAAATACATCTGTATAACCAGCACCTATATCAGGAAATAAAATGTTCCTAGAACACCAGATATCCCCTCCCATCCCCTCTGTTTCTTTTGTCCTGAAGATAATTACTACCCTGACCATAGCTTTGTTTTGCCTATTTTAAAACTTTTTATAAATGGAATCATATGTGTCTACTCTTTTGTGTCTGGCTTCTTTGCTTTCACAGTGTATTTGAGATTCATCCATGTTGTCTTATGTAGCAATAGTTGATTCATTCTTATTGAGGTATGATATTTCACTCTGTAAACCTACCACTATTTATACATTCTACTGTTGCTAGACATTTGGTATATTTCTGACTTGGAGCTATTATCAGTAATACTGGAACTATTATGAACATTCTTGTACATCTTTTAGAGAATGTACGTTATACATTTCTCTTGAGCATATAGCTAGGAGTACTATGTTCATGAGTAGGCAAGCTTTTTTTTTTAATTTATTTTTTTTGGCTGCTTTGGGTCTTAGTTGCAGTGCACGGACTTCTCTCTAGTTGTGGTGTGACTGTTTTCTCTTCTCTAGTTGTGGCGCACAGGCTCCAGGGCACGTGGGCTCTGTAATTGTGGTGTGGGCTCCAGAGTATGTGGGCTCCATAGTTTGCAGCATGCAGGTTCTCTAGTTGAGGGACGTGAGCTCAGTAATTGTGGCTTGCGGGCTTAGTTGCCCCGCAGCATGTGGGATCTTAGTTCCCTGACCAGGGATCGAACCTGCGTCCCGTGCATTGTAAGGTGGATTCCTTACCACTGGACCACCAGGGAAGTCCCTGCAAGCTTTAATAGACACCGCCAAATAGTTTTTTAAAGTGGTTATACCCGTTTATACTCCAGCCAGCAGGATACGAAGGTTCCATGTCCTCTTATATACTTAGTATTGTCATTAAAAGTTTGTTTTTCACCATTCTAGAGGATATATGGAGTATCTCATTGTATCTCAACTTATGACTAATGAAGTTGATCATCTTTTTATTTTTTTATTGATCATTTAAATATCCTCTTTTGTAAAGTATCTATAAGTCTCTCCCCTATTTTCTATTTAGTTGTCTAATCTTACCTTATTGATATATTTTAGGGTTGTACATTTGGGATTTGATCCTCTGTCATATAGATACATAATGCATTATAAATATTATTTCACACTTCGAATAATGATGTTATTTGGTAAACAGAAGTTCTAAATATTTAGGATAGTCCAATTAATTGGGGTTTTTCTTAAAGTTAATGCTTTTTGTGTCCTACTTAAGACATTTAATGCCATGAAGATCTTCTGTGTTTTCCTTTATTCTTTTGTTTTTCATATTTAGGTCTACAGTCCACAAGGAAGATTTATTTTCATTATTTTCCATAAAGGTATTCAGTTGACCCAGGATCATTTACTGAAAAGACTATCATTTCCCCCATTGTACTGCAGTGTACCTTTGTCATACATAAGGGGACTGCATGGGCATAGGTCTGATTCTGGGTCTATAATCTGTTCCGCTGGCCTGTTTGTATACAGACTGGACTTCCTTAAATGTTCAGAAGAATTCACTAGTGAAGCCATCTCTGCTTGAAAATTTCTTTGTGAGAAGGTATTAAATGGAAGATTCAATTTATTTATTAGATGTAGGACCATTCAGATTTTCTCTTTCTTCTTGCATCTGTTTTGATACACTATATCTTCCTAGAATTTAGTCTTTTAGTTTATTGGCATAAAGTTTCCTCATTATGCTATTATCTTATAAATCTCTTTAGAATTTGTCTTGATGTCACCTTTATCATTCTTGATAGTGGTAATATGTGCCTTCTCTCTTTCTCCATTAGTCTTGATAGAGGTCTATCAATTTTTTATTAAGTTATCGATTTCTGTTATTTTTATTATTTCTTTCCTTCTCCTTTGTATTTAATTTGCTATTTTTCTGATTTCTTGAGATTGATAATTGATACAGATAGATAGATGTACATTTCCTTCTAACCATGCTGTAGCTGCATTTTGTGAGTTTCATTTCATGGTTCTATTAAGTTTAAAATATTTTCTAATTTTTGTTTTGATTTCTTTATCAGTTATTTAGAAATGTATGGACTAGTTTTAAAATATCTGGATTTTCTAACCGTCTTTTTGGTATTTTGTTATTCACTTCTGGCATAATTCCACTGAGTTCAGAATACACATTCTGAATGATCTCTGTCCTGTGAAATGTGTTCATACTACTTCACCTCCCAGTATATGTTCAGTTTTTGTAAATGTTCTATATGCACTTAAATATGTATATTCTGTCATTGTTGGGTATAGTGTTATAAGTATATCATTTAGATCAAGTTTGTTTATCTTGTTATTCAGATCCCCTATTCTTAATGGTTTGATTTGTGAGTTATTGAGAATGGTATGTAAACATATCTCACTATCATTGTTAAGGTTTCTCTATTTTTCCTTTTTATTTTCTCAATTTTTACTTTATACATTTTGAAGTTATATTATGTGAAAATGTAGATTTGTTATATTTTCCTAGATAATTGAACCTTTTGTCAATATGAACTATCTTAAAGCCTGTTTTCTCTAATATTATGAGATTTGTCTGATATTAGTGTAGGTATACCAGCTTTCTTGTGGTTAGTGCTTGCTTGATAAATCCTTTTCCATTCTTTTCTTTCCTTTTAATTCTGGATCTATATTTTTGATATTTCTCTCCTGAGTGCCATATAGTTGGATTTTATTTTTTTAATCCAGCCTCACAACAGTTTTTTATTTGTTTGTTTGTTTGTTTTTGCAGTACATGGGCCTCTCACTGTTGTGGCCTCTCCCGTTGCGGAGCACAGGCTCCGGACGCGCAGGCTCAGCGGCCATGACTCACGGGCCTAGCTGCTCCGCGGCATGTGGGATCTTCCCGGACCGGGGCATGAATCTGTGTCCCCTGCATCGGCAGGCAGACTCTCAACCATTGCACCACCAGGGAAGCCCAACCTTAGTTTTTTAATAGGAGAATTTAGACCAATTACTAATATGTATAGGATTGGACGTCTGCTATTTCATTATTTAATTTTAATTTTACTCACCTGCTTTAAGTCCATTTTTTTTCTTGTCTTCTTTTGAATCAACTATTTTTACTGTTCCATATTCCAATGAGCTTGTACCTTCTTTAACTAGTCTTAAAGACTGTATGAGCTTGTATCTTCTTTAACCAGTCTTTTATTGGTAAGTCTAATAAGTAAAACCAGCTTATTACTATCCAAAATAAATAATTTCCAGGCAATGCTAATAGCTTAAAACAATACTATTTCTTTCTTTCATGTCTTGTGGTGTTTTTGCTATGTATTTTAATTATGTATATATTTTCAACCTCTCAAGACATTATAATTATTGTTTTGTGCAATAATATTTTTATTTACTCTTTCCATTGCCTTTTCTTACTTTTACACCTGGGATTATCTTTCTTCTGCCTGGAACACTCCTTTTATTGTTTTTTTTTAATATGGGCCTGCTGGTGACACAATCTCTGTTTTTATTTGTACAGAAATATCCATTTCATATTTACCTTTTTGGGACATTTTGTTTCTATTGAGTTCTAGTTTAGCAATTTTCAGCACTTCAGATGCTATTTCATTGTCGTCTTTTTTTTTTTTAGACAATTACAGAGCTATTTTTTTAAATTTATTTAATTTATTTTTGTCTGCATTGGTTCTTCATTGCTGCACGCAGGCTTTCTCTAGTTGTGGTGAGCAGGGGCTACTCTTTGTTACGGTGCGTGGGCTTCTTGTTGCCATGGCTTCTCATTTTGCGGAGCACAGGTTCGAGGTGTGTGGGCTTCAGTAGGTGTGGCATGAGGGCTCAGTAGTTGTGGTTCATGGGCTGTATAGCGCAGGCTCAGTAGTCGTGGTACACAGGCTTAGTTGCTCCACAGCATGTGGGATCTTCCCAGACCAGGTCTTGAACCCATGTCCCCTGCATTGGCAGGCAGATTCTTAACCACTGTGCTATCAGGGAAGTTCCTATTTCGTTGTCTTCTGTTTTCCCTTGTTTTTGGTTGAAAAGAGAGCTATCAGTTTTATTTTTTTTTCTCTTTTAAAGGTAATATATTTTTCCTCTCAAGGAAATTTCAAATTAATCTTATGTTTTCAGTAGTTTGACTATGGTGTACCTAGGTGGATTTTCTCTGAATTTATCCTGCTTGCAGTCTGTTGTGCTTCTCAAATTCATTTTTCAACCTTTTTTTTAAAAAATAGTGTTTTTTGCCCCATTCTTTTCCTCCTCCCATTCGAGAACTCCAGTCACACATATGTTAATAAATGTTTTCACCATGTCTTATATGTCTTTTTAAATTTTTTCCTCCAGGTTTTACCATGGATATTTTCTGCCTATGTATTTTTTTTAGTTCACTATTCCTCTCTTCTGCTATGTCTGATATACTGTTTCTTAAAATATTTATTCATTTTATTTATTTATTCAAAATTTTTTTTTCTCTGTGTCAGGTTTTTGTTGTGGCATGCAGGATCTTCTTGTTGCAGTGCAGAGGCTCTTCGCTGTGGCACGTGGGCTTCTCTCTAGTTGTGGCGTGCATGTTTTCTCTCTCTAGTTGTGACACTTGAGCTCCAGAGCACGTGGGCTCTGTAGTTTGTGACACACGGGCTCTCTAGTTGCGCACAGGCTCAGTAGTTGTGGCGCACAGGCTTAGTTGCTCCGTGGCATGTGGGATCTTAGTTCCCTGACCAGGGATCGAACCCCTGTCTCCTGCATTGGAAGGCAGATTCTTTACCACTGGACGATCAGGGAAGTCCCAATGTCCAATATACTGTTAAAGCTATCTATTGAGTTCTTAATTTCAGTTATATTTTTCAGTTCTAGAATTTTCATTGGATTCTTTGGTTCCAATTCTCTGTTAAAGTTCTCATTCTTATCTGTTTTATTGAACATGTTAGTCACACTTATTTCAAACCCCATGTCTGATAATTTTGGTATCTGAGTTCTGAGGGTCTTTCTCTATTGTCTGTTTTTTCTCTTGATTCAATAATTTCTTAGTACTCCTGGTACTTTTTGACTGAATCCTTGACATCATGTGTGAAGGAGTGAATACGCTCTGGATGATGTTATGTTCCTCCAGAGAAAATTTTCCTTCCCTCTCGTAGACAGCTGGAGTACAAGCAAACCACCCTAATCCATCCACCCAGGGACTCATTAGCTGGAGATTGGGTTGAATGTTTATGAAGCTTTACCTATCTCTTGTTTGCCCTTGCTGTTAGGTTGTAGACCTCCAGGAGTCCCAACTGAGAGCTTTACATGTTTACTCTGACCACTGTTTACCCCACAGCCCCCCAGAAGGTCCTGAACTCCAGTTTTTGGCTCAACAGTACTATAAGACTATAGAGAATTCTGAATTTCTGCTTAGCTTAGTCTCTTGCCCTGAGAAGTTTAAGAATTCAGCAAATTCTCTGACGAAAAAAAAAACACTGTTAGAATCACCTCTGTATTTCCCTTCTATCCCAAATATTAGACTATCAAGTTGGCTTCAAGTGATATCTGATGCCTTTAGACAGATTTTTTTTTTCAATTCAGATTTTTTGGGTGTTTTTTGCAAGAACCTGGTCTTCCACAGGCTACTTTGTCAGGTCCAGAAGCGAAAGTCAGTTCTTAAGATTTTGAGATTTGGCAAAACTGGTGTTTAACTTTAAACATTCTTTGTTTTGAGCAAGGATATATTATTCTAAGCTCACAAGGATTGTAGCCTTAAAGTGCACCTGTTTAACTTTCTTTTCCAGGTAAGTACAAGGAGTTTCATTATTATTATTATTATAGCTCTTTATAGATTTTCTGGAGTGAGTAGGAGAAAAAAGCATTGAGGGAGGCTTGTTCTTGATAGGCTTTCCCAGGAATCTTTGCATCATCTGTGTTAGTATCAAGTCCTTATCATTGCATTTCTTAGTACAAAGTCTTAAATAGACTTAACACAAAAGACAGATATTCACAAATACGTACAGAAAACTAGTATGCATTCAGAACTCTACTTGTTAATATCAGGATACCCATGAGACCAAGTGAGACTGTTGTTGAGTAAGTGTGGAATTTGTTTTGGGGGAGAGGAATAATTTTGTCAGACAATTCATGGGACCTTGGCCCAGATCCCAGTAGCAGAGTCCCATTTCTAATGACTATTATACTCCTTTCCCCAAGTTCAGGGCCTTGCCTCCAAGACATACTGGATATATCCTGGCAGATTTGCTGCTTTCTTCCTAATTTTTTATGCTCACATATACATCCTCATGGTACATTTTCCTTATATCAATGTCACATTATTCATATAGGTTTGAAGATGTTGCTTCCTCACTGGTAGCAGGAGGTTCTAACTTTATTAGTAGGTATCAGTGTTTCACAGGCTCTATAGTAGCCTAACTTTTTATTTTCCATCTGAATGCTAAAATGTGTCTATAAAACATAAATGCCGGTTTTAGTAGTTACTCCGAAGCTGAACTTTTTTTCTACCAAGTGTTGACCTCTAGTTTCAATGGTTTCTTAAGGTCACATCTAGGTTATTTTAAAGACCATATCACTAAAACAGATAAGGTACATTTTTTTCTTATCTGTTAGCATAGTGTGGTCTTACAGGTATTTTTGAGGCTTCAAAATTCAGGTAACTTCTCTGTAATCACAAAGAAAATAAATATTGTACTCAGGATCCCAGCTCAGGCCTGTGACTTCTGAATGTCAGCTCCAAGCTCTCCTGCTTCATACATTGTATAGTTGTCAACCCCTTCCTGCCATGTCCTCTGTTCACCTCTTCTCCCTTTTCCTGTTTTATCTTCACTTCAAGAAATCTTCAAAATTACAACCTCTCTGTTAGCATTATAAACAAGGTCACGTTCTTATCCCAACTAGATGTTTTACTAAGATAAAACAGACATTTGAATTTTTGATGTCTTTCAGATTGGATGACTACACCTGTGAGTAAGAAATCAACTCTCAAGGCAGATATTCCTGAAGGAGAATTGGGTCAGTGGATGATAAAGGAAAGATTCACTAAAGATACTCACTGGAAATATGATACACTGTTGGAATGGCAGCATGGAAGCCAGGAGATAAAGTTGCAGCAAGTGATGCTTGCTCATGAGAAAACTTCATCTGTGGTTGGTAACCAGAAATGTGATGAATCTGGGAAGCACTGCACCATGAGCTCATCCTTTGTTCAGAGTCAGGGATTTCAATCTAGCAAAAAAGCCTTTGAGTGTAGTGAGTGTGGAAAAGTCTTCACTAAGAGTTCAACCCTCAATAAACATCAGAAGATTCATACTGAAAAACTTAATGCAAATCGGAAAATTCTTATTAAAGAGAAGCGATATGAATGTAGAGAATGTGGGAAAGCCTTTCACCAGAGCACACACCTCATCCATCACCAAAGAATTCACACTGGTGAGAAGCCGTATGAATGTAAGGAATGTGGCAAGGCCTTCTCAGTGAGTTCCTCACTTACTTATCATCAGAAAATTCATACTGGAGAGAAGCCTTTTGAATGCAACTTATGTGGAAAAGCTTTTATCCGAAACATACACCTTGCCCACCATCATAGAATACATACTGGAGAGAAGCCTTTTAAATGTAACATATGTGACAAAGCCTTTGTGTGCAGGGCACATCTTACCAAACACCAGAATATTCATAGTGGAGAGAAACCCTATAAATGTAATGAATGTGGGAAGGCCTTCAATCAGAGTACAAGTTTTCTTCAGCATCAGAGAATTCACACTGGGGAGAAGCCTTTTGAATGTAATGAATGTGGGAAGGCTTTCAGGGTGAACTCTTCCCTTACTGAACATCAAAGAATTCATACTGGAGAGAAACCTTATAAGTGTAACGAATGTGGGAAAGCTTTCAGGGATAATTCATCCTTTGCTCGACATCGGAAAATTCATACTGGAGAGAAACCTTACAGATGTGGTTTGTGTGAGAAAGCCTTCAGGGACCAATCAGCCCTAGCCCAGCATCAGAGAATTCATACTGGGGAGAAACCTTATGCGTGTAATATATGTGAGAAAGCATTCAGTGACCATTCAGCCCTCACTCAACATAAGAGAATTCATACTAGAGAAAAACCTTATAAATGTAAAATCTGTGAGAAAGCCTTTATCCGAAGTACACATCTGACTCAACATCAGAGGATTCACACGGGAGAGAAACCCTATAAATGTAATAAATGTGGGAAAGCTTTCAACCAGACTGCAAACCTCATTCAGCATCAGAGACATCATATTGGAGAAAAGTGATATGGAAGAGCTTTGAGACTAAGTGTATTAATTATTGAATGCAAGAGAATTTCCATTCTACATAATAACCATGAAAGCTTACATGAAGATAGTCATTTTATTTACTGAGAGTCAAGGTTCACAGTAGTGTGGGTTTTGAGAACTTAAGAATGTCAAACACTCCTCATAATTCAGAACTGCCTCAGTTGAATAGTCTGAATTAGTCTGAATTACCAAGTATCAGAACCAACATGGACCTTCATTAACAATATAGAAATTAGTTGACCATTAAGATAAATTATAAAATTGTAAAAATTGAGAAGCACAGGAACAAAAAAGTAAGAAAATGGTCTATAAGCATTTTACTGTACTTGATTCTCTTATGTAGGAGGGTTTCTACCTTTAATGGAATGCTTTGTTTTCCTCACCCCCACTATTTACACCCAGTGTAAAGAAAGTGCAATCACCTGTGCACTGGCCCAGGAGTTACTTAAATTATGCTTCCCACCTTCTGCTTCAAACCAACTTTTGTCAGATTTCCCTGGTTCATGTGTCCACTGGCTTCTTACCTGTATTCTTCTCCTGGGACAATTCATTTGAACTGTGTGTCCCTTTTTGATTTAGCAACTCCTAACTGATAACATCACATCAGTTACTACCACCCAGTTTGCCCTTGAAGACTGTGGTTATCTGACCTCACACAGTCCATGATTCTGGATGTTGTTCCAAACCCAGCTTTCAGAACTCAGGACCCCTATCTGGAAGGCAGAGGTTGATAAAAATTCCTGAGTAACCCAGGTCCTCTGGGCTTCAGTTTGACTCTGACCCTCAGATAATCCCTAAAGTAGGGGCTTAATCTGTGCAGACATTCCCCCCGCCAGTTGTTCTGCACTGTAGTTACACTACACATGGCAGTCAGGGGCATGCTCAGCTTCGGGTGTGACGATCCCAGCCACCTAGAGATGTTCTGGGCACTGCTACTTCTGTGACTTGCCATTTCCTGATGTGCATCTGACAAGGGAGGTTAGAGCCTCAAGGGAGTTGTCAAAAGGCTCTCACCCACTTTTTCCCTTGACTGGGCAATCCTCTGTGTCCACTGCATTAGTGTATATTTGTTACTCCCAGAATATTGAACTGCTGCATCCTGGTTCTTGCCCTGCTTTTGTCTACTTTTCTGAAGGTATCAACTCTGTTCACAGAAAACACAGAGAGCTTTGAATTTCTGATTTTGCATTTGGAAGTGGCCATTTCGTGTCCTCCACCTGGGTATTCCACCACTTAAAGATTACTCCGTTCTGACAGTGGTGAGCAGCGTGTTGAGTAATTCCATGGAGTAGTCAACAGCACCATGACATTCTCTGGCAGGGGCAGTGTCCATGCCCAGAAGTCTGAGTAATACTCTAGTCCTGCAGGTACAGTTCCTTCACTATCTTTAATTCTTCAGTGCTGTCTGTAGAAGTCACAGATAAAATAACATGTGTCCCTTCACACACAGCCTCTGGGGGCACCTCCCCTTCCCCACCACAAAGTATGTGGAGCCTGCACTACTGCAGACTGGAGCATACTACAGCATGAAGGTGGAAGAGCAAATCAACTGTTGTCTGGGAAGCAGTGTGACAGGTTCCTGGTCTGTGGAAGTGCTCTCTATCAATTTGGGCAACTGCCGGCCCCTACGAATGCTGCACCTCAGCTCCAAGTTACAGGAGAGGATAGTCTGTCATGGTGGAATCAGGACTTCAGGTTGAACATGGACTTGGAAGCTTCCAGCAGCTTTAAATACCCAAGTTCTCTAAATTCAGCTCCCACCTAATAAAGGCCAGTGGTGTGGGTAGGCATCTCCTGTTAGATCAGCAACTCATCCTTTCTTCCTTATTGTGCTTCAGGTGAAGCAGCATTTCAAGAGGTTGCTTGGAACTCTCCATGCCCTGGGCCCACACATGTTCATCTGCAGCCTTACATGGCTGGCAACCCCAGATTCCACAATAAACTTGGAAAGCTGCTCACTGCTACAGAGATCTGCCTTCAGTACTATCCCTATGGCCCGCCTTGTCCTCACTATTACCTCCTTGCCTTGAATCCCTCACAAGGAACATATTTCTCAGCTAACTTTGTTGTTCCTTATTTTTTTTTTTTTTTCTGTATGCAGGCCTCTCACTGTTGTGGCTTCTCCCATTGTGGAGCACACACTCCAGACGCACAGGCCCAGTGACCATGGCTCACAGGCCCAGCCACTCCGCGGCATGTGGGATCTTCCCGGACCGGGGCACGAACCCGTGTCCCCTGCATCAGCAGGCGGACTCTCAACCACTGCACCACCAGGGAAGCCCATTCCTTTTGTTTTTAATGAGAGCTGCTGCCCCTTGGAATGTGCTTGCATTTGGGCTAAGGCCAAGACCTTCTGCCACTCATCCCAGTGGCAGCTCCAGCAGCTGTGCTTCCACCAGCATTAGTGCAGTCTGAAGGCCCTCCATATGATTACAGTCCACTTTCCCTGAGCCCACCACTGTCAGGCTTGGGTCTTCATGAAATTAGACCTCTGAGATGCCTCTGAGATGCCCCCTGGCTGGGGAGACAAAAAGTAAATGGCCTATTAGAAATGCCTGAGTCAACTTGGATATATTTATGATAGTACTGTTCATCTGACCAGACCATTAGCATTGGCTTTATTACATTATGCCATATGATTAACAACTTATGGTATGACCACCTCAACTAAGTGAGCCAAAATTCGCCTGGGTGCTATTTCATACTTTTTAAATCTGAAGTAGGTTCTCCACACCGACAGTCTAACCTTGGGCTTAACCCCCCAAAAGTGCGTTTTTGAGAACTCTGAGTTAAAGTCCCTCAGCCACCTTTTCTTCTGCCAGCTGATCTGCATGGTATTAGACAAGAGTTGAGCAATTATTTATTTTTAAAAATTTCTTTAACATACTTTATCTCATAGTAATTTTTCGTGAATATCTTGTATAGAAAAAGTCTAAAGTAATGTAGATAATATTAAGCTTATATTGGTGAATTAGTTTATAAAAAATATATTCATATGAATTGTCTTATCTGTGCCTAACAAGAGTTGAGCAATTATTGACAGGGACTTTTCTCTACACCAACCTCCTAGGAGGAGCAGTTCATTCTGCACCTCGCTTTTCTAGTTTTACTGATAGACACCATGACAGAAGATGAGGACCACTGTTTGGGACACTCCAGGGTTAGATGTGCCGTCCTTAGCACATCCAGCCCAACCCCCACTACTCCTTACTGGCACAAACACTTCCCAGCACACCCACGACTATGCCATCTCAAGATAACGGGTCTGGGGCTTCCCTGGTGGTGCAGTGGTTAAGAATCTGCCTGCCAATGCAGGGGACATGCATTCGAGCCCTGGTCCAGGAAGATCCCACATGCTGCAGAGAAACTAAGCCCGTGTACCACAACTACTGAGCCTGAGCTCTAGAGCCTGTGAACCACAACTGCTGAGCCCGTGTGCCACAACTACTGAGTCCGCATGCCTAGAACCCATGCTCTGCAACAAGAGAAGCCACCTCAATGAGCCCGTGCACTGCAAGGAAGAGTTTAGCCCCTGCTCGCTGCAACTAGAGAAAGCCTGCGCAGCAACGAAGACCCAACGCAGCCAAAAATAAATAAAAAATAAATTTTTTAAAAAAGTGGGGCGTGTGGGTAGGGAGAGTTGGGAACCATGTGAGCAAGGTGAGATCGGATGAGAAGAGGTGAGACCACACAGCCGGACCAGCCTGTGCGATGAGCTTTGGCAGTTTAACACAAAGGAAGCTACTGTCAGGTTTTAGCTTTTGCATTTCAAACTTCTAAGCTACAGAGAGTTCCCACTGATATATAAATTTTACTAGAGCATAAAAGATTGTAAATTTTTCTGATTTTTTTCTTTCCCAATTAATTTCCCTTGTAATGAATAAGAAATTCCAAAGTTGGAAAAACTATTTAACCACCTAAAGTTCAATTGCTAATTTATTTCAGCAATATACCTTAACCAACGTACAGGGTTGCTCTCTGACACAACCCTGATTATTACCTGATGTTATTTTATAATTTCTAGCTCTTAGCTACAAAAAATAAAGAATTATAAATATATTTTCAGGCAGGCATATGCCAGATTCCTCCTGGTAAGTTGCCCCAGGCTCCTGACCAATCTTTCTGGTGTGCTCCAGTCCATCTCCCACTCCAGCAACCAGTGATGTGTCCACCCTGCAGATGGTGAGGTCTCACCCACTTAAAAGCAAGGCCTTCAAGACCCTTCACAACCAGATCCATGTAGACTCTCCAGCCTCATCTCCCTACCTTACCCTGCAAAAATGGAACTGCCAGTAGCTCCTGGCATGCCAGATTGGGTTATCATCATCTCTTTGTCTAGTTCCCCAAGAAGGCTGTGAGCTAATGTTAAGAACTTGGCCCAGAACCCAACTCAAATTGAGCACATAATGGTGTCAACAGATATGTGTTAAATTAGTAAACAGGTGATCCTCACTATTTCCAACAAATAATTTGCTGAGGCCTGTATGGTTTATGACATATCTCTTTAAAGTAAAATGCCTTCAGTTGGCTTATGGGTTATAAAATGCACTTCTATTCCCAGGGCTACATTATAAGGGAAAATTCTGTACTCAGCCAGCTACCCTGTGTATAAATGTTGGGGAGGAGAAAGGAAGTGGGAGGAGTGGCTGCGTTATCCTCTGAATGTTATTCAGTAGATATATCACTGTTTTTAAAGTGATTTAATGTGGTTTCTTTTTTTCCTTTTTGATAGCACGTGGTACAAATTCAAAACTTGTACAGTGAAAAGCAACTGCCTCTCTCCCATTCCTCCACCTTCCCAGTTTCTCTCCCCAGAGGCAACAGCAGTTACCAGATTCTATGTGTTCTTCCAGAGATAGTCTATACATATACAACCCCCAACTTTTTTTTTTTTTTTGCAGTACGTGGGCCTCTCACTGTTGTGGCCTCTCCCGTTGCGGAGCACAGGCTCCAGAGGCCCAGGCTCAGCGGCCATGGCTCACGGGCCCAGCCACTCCACGGCATGTGGGATCTTCCCGGACTGGGGCACGAACCTGTGTCCCCTGCGTCGGCAGGCAGACTCTCAACCACTGCACCACCAGGGAAGCACTCCCCAACTTTTTTATAACACAGATACTAGATATGTTGTCCTGTGTTTTGCTTTTATTTAACAACATATCTCAAAGATGTTTTCATTGTAGTACATATAGAACTTCCTCATTCTTTCCGGTGGCTGCAAAATATTCCATTGCTTGTGATAAAGGAAATATTCACATATTGAAGTATGGGGAAGTCATTCTGGCTTATACATGTGTTAACTTGAATTTGATGCTAACTAAAACAGCCTGTTTGTGGCCTATCAAACATACATTGTACATCTGCTTTAATTATTAAAGAAAAGGACACATTGACCAAAAGTAATGTCCATATTAAAAATAAAGATTAAATGCCTCCCTTCCTGGGACACCAATACTGGTACTCCTTCTATGATAAGGCTGCTTTCCAGGTGCCAAGGCCATACTGACTTACTGTGTATGTGCTGATCTGTTTTTTGAAAACTTGAAGGAATGTATCCCTGACTTGTTTAATGTTCTTTGTTCTAACAAGATATAAAACTGTGCTGAAAGCCATGCTTCTCTGGAGCAGTTCCTCAGAGTTATCTGAGAGGCTGTCTTCTGGGCTATGGTTCTCAGTTTGGCTCAAATAAAACTGTTTTCTATTCCTATTATAGATTATTTATTGGTTGGCCTCATCGACACATGGATGCACCATAATACACTTAAATCAGTGCTCCCAACTGAGGTGCAGTGAGGTTGTTTTCAATCTTTCATTATTTCAAACAATGCTGCAATTAATGTTCTTAGATATGTGCCATTTCGTGCAAGTATTTCTGGTGGAAAAACTCCCTGAAGTGAGCTGCTAGGTTCAAAGGGTGTGCGCATTTTTAAATTTAGCAAAACAGTGCCATCTAGCCCCCCTTAGAGGCTGTACTGTGTGTATTCCACGGGCCATGGGAGGTGGGGGCCATGCCCCACAACTTGCCAGCACAGAACATTAGCTAACTCTCTGATCTTTGCCAATCTGATAAAAAGGGTGTCTTAAGGTGGGTTTTTGTTCCAGCTTGATTGAGATATAATCAATATACAGCATTCTGTAAGTTTAAGGTGTACAATGTGATGATTTTTTTGTTGGTGGTGTATAATTTCTTTACAATGTTGTGTTAATTTCTGCTGTACAGTGAAGTGAATCAGCTATGTGTATACCTATATCCCCTCCCTCTTGGACCTCCCTCCTACCCCACCCCCAATCCCACCCATCTAGGTCATCACAGAGCACTGAACTGAGCTTCTTGTGCTTTATAGCATGTTCCCACTAGCTATTTTATGCATGGTAGTGTATTTATGTCAATCTTAATCTCCCAATTCGCCCCACCCTCCCCTTCCCATCCTGTGTCCACATGTCCATTCTCTACTTCTACATCTCTATTCCTGCCCTGCAAATAGGTTCATCTGTACCATTTTTCTAGATTCCACATATATATGCATTAACATACGATATTTGTTTTTCTCTTTATGGCTTACTTCACTCTGTATGACAGACTCTAGGTCCATCCACATCTCTATAAATGACTCAATTTCGTTCCTTTTTATGGCTGAGTAATATTCCATTGTATATATGTACCACATCTTCTTTATCCATTCATCTGTCATTGGACATTTAGGTTGTTTCCATGTCATGGCTATTGTAAATAGTGCTGCAATGAACATTGGGGTACATGTGTCCTTTTGAATTATGGTTTTCTCAGGGTATATGCACAGTAGTGAGATTGCTGAGTCATATGGTAGTTCTATTTTTAGTTTTTTAAGGAACCTCCATACTGTTCTCCATAGTGGCTGTATCAATTTACATTCCCATCAACAGTGCAAAAGGGTTCCCTTTTCTCCACACCCTCTCCAACATTTATTGTTTGTAGATTTTTTTGATGATGGCCATTCTGACCAGTGTGAGGTGATACTTCACTGTAGTTTTTATTTGCATTTCTCTAATAATTAGTGATGTTGAGCATCTTTTCATGTGCCTCTTGTCTATCTGTACCAATGGCATTCTTCACAGAATTAGAACAAAAATTTTTGTTCTAATTTTCTAATTCCATACAATTTGTATGGAAACACAAAAGATCCTGAGTAGCCAAAGCAATCTTGAGAAAGAAAAATGAAGCTGGAGGAATCAGGCTCCCTGACTTCAAACTATACTACAAAGCTACAGTAATCAAGACAGTATGGTACTGGCACAAAACCAGAAATACAGATCAATGGTGCAGGACAGAAAGCCCAGAGATAAACCCACACACATATAGTCACCTAATTTATGACAAAGGAGGCAAGAATATACAATGGAGAAAAGACAGCCTCTTCAATAAGTAGTGTTGGGAAAACTGGACAGCTACATGTTAAAGAATGAAATTAGAACTCTCCCTAACACCATACACAAAAATAAACTCAGAATGGATTAAAGACCTAAATGTAAGACCAGACACTATAAAAACTCTTAGAGGAAAAATAGGAAAATCACTATTTGACATAAACCAGAGCAAGATCTTTTTTGACCCACCTCTTTGAGTAATGAAAATAAAAACAAAAATAAACAATGGGACCTAATTAAACTTAAAAGCTTTTGCACAGCAAAGGAAACTATAAACAAGACGAAAAAACAACCCTCAGAATAGGAGAAAATATTTGCAAATGAAGCAATGGAAAAAGAATTAATCTCCAAAATATACAAACAACTCATGTAGCTCAATATCAAAAAAACTCCAAACAACTCAATTAAAAAATGGGCAGAAGACCTAAATAGATATTTCACCAAAGAAGACATACAGATGGCCAAAAGGCACAATGTGATGATTTGATACACATATATATTGCAAAATGTTTACCACAATGAGGTTAGTTAGCACAGCCTTCACCTCACATAATTACCATGTTGTTCTCATTGTATGGTGAGAACATTACAGCTCTACTCTCATAGCAACTTTCAAATGTACAATGCAGTATTGTTAACTCATTCACCATGCTGAACATTAGATCCTGGCACTTACTCATAACTGAGAGTGCAGTTGTCTTACAATGAATTAGATTGGGCATCATTTCGTGTGCTTAAGAGCCACTGTATATCTCATTCTAGGTTTGTTGGCTTCTAGAAATCAATTTGTAGGTTCTCTTCCATAACCAGGCAATTAGCCCATTGTCATGAGTTGCAAATGTATTTTATAGTTTTGTTTTTGGTCTTTTAACTTTGTACATAATGGTGTTTTTATTTGTTACAAAGCTTTATTTTTAAACAAAATTGATTAATTTTTTCTTTCATGGCTTCTGAGTTTTAAATCACAGGTAAAAAGTACTTATCCACACCAAGATTACTTTTCAAATTGTCCACTGTTTTCCAGTTTTATTTTTTACTTTAAAATCTTTGAGCCCTTGAAATAATTTTGGGTAAGATGTGAGACTATAGGGCAAATTTAAATTTTTTCAAGATGGCTATCCAGATGTCACAACATTGTTTATTAATTAAGCCATATTTCCCCCCGCTGATTTAAGATGTCATCTTTATCTTTCACCACATTTCACACATATTTTGGTCTATTTGGACCATTCTGTCCCATTGGTCTATGATCTATGAAGCAGTACTTTGAATTATTATAGCTTGATATATATGTGTGTATATATGTATATATGTTTATATAGATTGACCTTAAAATACAGACAATAAAATTTATGTATTTCTGAAGTAATTTATCTCAAAATCTTTCTTCACTTTACTTAAGAGGATAATTATAACTTAATTTTTTTTGTGTGTGTGTGGTACGTGGGCCTCTCACTGTTGTGGCCTCTCTCACTGCGGAACACAGGCTCCGGACGCGCAGGCTCAGTGGCCATGGCTCACGGGCCCAGCCGCTCCACGGCATGTGAGATCTTCTCGGACCGGGGCACGAACCAGTGTTCCCTGCATCGGCAGGCGGACTCTCAACCACTGCGCCACCAGGGAAGCCTTATAACTTGATTTTAATGCTGGGAAGAATGTCGATGAAGATTTTAAGTCTTTCACTTCAATGAAGATTTAAAAAGTGAGAAACTGGGTCTTACCTTTTAGACCCAGTTTTCAAGGATGTGTTTCAGTCCTTTGTACACATCCTTTTCCTTCACAGTTGAATTCCCTGACAACCAACCTAGTCTAAGGAGAAACTCTGAATGGAGCTCAAGAGTCACTGCTTTTGGCACATTTAAGGGCGTCCATGTGTCTTTGTTTCTATGTGGTTTTAGCCCTTTATCTTTTCTTGCTTTATTTTTAACTTTAGTCATTGGACAAAAAGTCAGTATGATATAAGAAATCATGGTTAACAAACTTGACCTTATAGGACTATATACAGAATGCATCATTGACCCCTGCAGAAAACTGATGGTAATGAAATGTTACATATCAAAGCTAATGTAGACCTCTTATTCTACTTGAAATGCTAGATTGTGTGTGATCCCCTTCATGGATGATATTTTCAAGCTTGTCTTCATAGTAAGCAGGTTATTTTATTATTTTTTCTTGAAAATGTGGTCCTTTTTTTCCATGTGAATACTTCAAGGGAAGTCATCACTAGCTTTTGTTTAGTATAAAAAAGGAAAAAAGAAAGCTACAAAAAATAACCTTGGACTTAAAGGAAACCTAAGTCTGTCACTAGGAGTCTGGTTGAAGAATTCATATTTTTATAAAGGAAATAGAGTTCAGATTTTTCTACATAGCAGTTTATAAAGAAGCAATGCTAGTGCAGGGGTTGAGAGGCTTATTTCCCAGGCTCAAAGTGATTTTGGGAAAGTGTAGCAGGTTATTTTTTTAATTTGTGTCTGATAATTTCAATATCTGGAGTATTTGCTCCAGATAGTTTTCTGCTGGTTGTTTATCATGGTGCTTTATTTCCCTCTTTGACTGATTACTTTTTGATGCTATGCTGTTCCTTGTTTTTGAATAACTATATTGGAGGAATTCTGAAGCCTAGTTGAAGGTGCATTCTTCCAGAGAAGATTTGCATTTGCCTGTGTGAAACACCTCATGATCTGGGATATTTTAGAACACTCAAGGGAGGTAATGGCTCTCTTCACTAATTTCTTGGATTGGATCCATTGTTTCTTGGATCCCATGTACACTTCTCTCTTGGTTTACCCTGTAGGTTTTGTTTGTTTTTTTATAAATTTATTTATTTATTTTTGGCTACATTGGGTCTTTGTTGCCACGTGCGGACTTTCTCTAGTTGTGGTGAGCAGGGGCTACTCTTTGTTGCAGTGCGTGGGCTTCTCATTGCGGTGGCCTCTCTTGTTGCAGAGCACGGGATCTAGATGCGAGGACTTCATTAGTTGTGGCATGTGGGCTCAGTAGTTGTGTCTCACGGGCTCTAGAGTGCAGGCTCAGTAGTTGTGGCGCACGGGCTTAGTTGCTCCGCGCCATGTGGGATCTTCCTGGACCAGGGCTCGAATCCATGTCCCCTGCATTGGCAGGTGGATTCTTAACCACTGCGCCACCAGGGAAGTCCCTACTATGTAGTTTTTGTTGGAGGATATCCTCCAAAAGCATTCTAAGGAAGCATGAGAGATGAACTTCATGTCCTTGCATGTCTGAATATGTCTTCATTCTGCCTTTGTTTCAGATTGGTAGTTGATTGATTATAGAATTCTAAGGGTGGGTGAGGGGCAGATGAATTTTTCTGTAATTAGGTTTGTAAATAATACCCTTGTTTCTAGTCCCCTGCCTCACCCCTGTACCCTGCCATGCCCTGCCCCTGTATCTAAGACCTCAGTCTTTGCCAGTCAATGTCTCTAAGAAAAAAATCTATCTTCTTCTCTCATCCCTGGTGAGTAGGTGTCTATTGGTGGCTTTCTGCATCTGGTGTGAATGTAGAGGTGTACTGTGTCATAGATGGACTTTCAAAATAACTCCCTGTTTTCTCTGTCCCTGCCCAGGCACACTCCCCCTCTTTTCTTTACCTACTACTTCTAAGCATTCAGTCTTTATGGGAGACTCTTGTGCAAATTAGCCCTCTCTGCTTTACATTTTCCATAGTACTGTTGCTTACTTTGTCCCTTTTTATACTCTCTTTGTTCATCTGAGTTTATATAATTTTTATACGTGTCATTTGAGTGGGGCCTTAAGTAGGTGAGAAGATAGGTGTGTGTTTAATTGGCCACTTAAACCAAAAGGCTATGTATCAGTTTACAGAGGTGAAGACAAAAGAAAAGTAGGCCTTTGTCATAGCTTTGTGTTATGCTATTTAGAACTGAAATTTGTTCTGTATGCACATGTCCACCCTCATTCTTTTCATGACATTATATTAAAAGTTGAAACGGGCATTAATATCCAGGGATCAACATTGAAACCTAACAGTATAGCAAATCAGAAGCTTTCCGTAGGTCAATACATTACATGGAAATTATCTTTTAGGCAAAGAATATCTAAAGTTGGAGTAGAATAGTTGTAAGTAGAGTCTGGCTTTCATGTAAACAAGGATATTCAGTAACCTGTTTCTGGAAAATATATGTTTCCAGAAAACTAAGGTACATCATTTGGGAGAAATTGTGTAATAAGTTTTGAACATAAGGTGAAGTTAAATTTCGATCAGTTCTAATGGGGCCAATCTTGATTAGTTAATCATATTGCCTCTGATGTTACTGTATTATTATGAAGCGTTTGTATGAAAAAAATTCTGAGATGAATAAATACTGAATGAAAATTACTGGGCCTTAGTATCAGCAGAAGTAATTCCTCCACCTTAATGTTATTGTTCACACAGTTCTGTTATTTGTCCTAATACTAAGTTTTACCCAATTTGTTTTTTAGAGATGAGAATTGTTAAAAAATTAAGGGTTTAAATTTAATATATTTGCAAGTATTTTCTCCTGAGATTTGATTATGAATGTTCAGAATCACTGGGGATGAAAAAGATGAATGAGCCATGAACTATTAGAGGTCATTTGGTTTGATGGTCACAAGCAGCCACAATACATGAGGTGCCATGAGGAGATAAGAACAAATTGTTGTTGGAATTCACAGAAATGACAGAAGTCTTGGCAAAGGCTTCATGAAACTTGGTTACATACAGTAAGATCTTTAAAACTGAAATCACGTGGTAAGCAATGTGGAAGAAGCTATGCGTGGGTACTTTTGAAAGAGTCATGCTGTTTTTGTAGGGGTGATGTACTCAGAGACACAGACTTGCCTTTCATTTCTGGCATTTCCTAGGTGTGTTACTTGGGGCAAATCTTATATCTTCTAGTATTTAGTTTCTTTACTGATTAAAAAAAAGGAGCAGACCAGAGAATTTTAAATATCCTATCCACTTATATTATTTCTGCCATTCTTTGTCAATGAGGATGTAGTCTGAGAATGAATCTTAAAGGGCTTTTGTTACCAATGTTATGTGTTTGATCTTATTAAGTAGGCAGTGGGGATGGATTGGGATGATAAGAGAAGAGAAGGTCATGATTACGCATTTTCATTAGGGAAGTGATTTGTTAGCAAGGATGGTTATCAGGATTACCTGTGGAGGTGTTAAAAAATGTATCTATTTATGTCTTTGGCCCTACTCCAACAGATTCTGTGGCAGGAAATTATTGTGGATACCTGAAGTTAGGGGGAGACTGGATCTTGAGAGTCCAGTTATGCAGCTGTTACTATAATTTGTGTGAGTTAAATGATAATATCGGTAAAGAAAGTGTCTATGGCTATTCTTTGAGAAGTAAGCCGTGATCCTCATCTTCATCCTCATCTTTTAGATTTTCTTTAATCATCAACTTTTCTTACGCTTTCTAGTTGTTTTTATTCCTACCATCATAGAGTCACAGATGTGTTCACATCATAGGTAATATTCACTAAGCACGTACTATTGGTCAGGCTCTGTACACTTTACCTACATTATGCCAAGAAATTTATACAAAACCCCCAGGTTTGTGGGGATGGATGATTATCTATCAGCTAGATATGATTATCATACTCACATTATAGATGAGGCATCTGTGAGTTGTCCAAAGTCACAGTGTTAGAGTAACAGAAGTGTTTAAATGTGAAGTCTTTTTGAGTCTAGAAACCAAACCCTTAAACACTAAACTGCACTGCCATGGATTGGAGACTTTGTCACTCTGGCTGCCAGAGTCCTCCACTCACCTCTTCTCTCTCTTCCTTTTTATACACTTCCCAAAATATAAGGTGACATCAAAAGGTGTTTCTAAGAATGCTAGTGCATACGTGATTGAGAACAGTGTTATTTCAATGAATGAATGTGTCCACCACACTGGTCTGCATGTAATATACTCTGAAAAGACACATGCACAGAAGATGTTTCTCTCTCTCTTTTATTTTCCAACATCTTTATTGGAGTATAATTGCTTTACAATGGTGTGTTATTTTCTGCTTTATAACAAAGTGAATCAGCTGTACATATACCTATATCCCCATATCTCTTCCCTCTTGCGTCTCCCTCCCTCCCACCCTCCCTATCCCACCCCTCTAGGTGGTCACAAAGCACCGAACTGATCTCCCTGTGCTTTGCGGCTGCTTCCCACTAGCGATCGGTTTTACCTTTGGTAGTGTATACATGTCCATGCCACTCTCTCACTTTGTCCCAGCTTACCCTTCTCCCTCCCAGGGCCTCAAGTCCATTCTCTAGTAGGTCTGGGTTGTTATTCCCATCCTGCCCCTAGGTTCCTCATGACCTTTTTTTTTGGATTCCATATATATATGTCAGCATACGGTATTTGTTTTTCTCTTTCTGACTTACTTCACTCTGTATGACAGACTCTAGGTCCATCCACCTCACTACAAATAACTCAATTTCGTTTCTTTTCATGGTTGAGTATAATTCCATTGTATATATGTGCCATATCTTCTTTATCCATTCATCTGTCGATGGACACTTAGGTTGCTTCCATGTCCTGGCTATTGTAATAGAGCTGCAATGAACATTGAAGTACATGACTCTTTTTGAATTATGGTTTTCTCAGGGTATATGTCCAGTAGTGGGATTGCTGGGTCGTATGGTAGTTCTATTTTTAGTTTTTTAAGGAACCTCCATACTGTTCTCCATAGTGGCTGTATCAATTTACATTCCCACCAACAGTGCAAGAGGGTTCCCTTTTCTCCACACCCTCTCCAGCATTTATTGTTTGTAGATTTTTTATGATGGCCGTTCTGACTGGTGTGACATGATATCTCATTGTAGTTTTGATTTGCATTGCTCTAATGTTTAATGATGTTGAGCATTCTTTCATGTGTTTGTTAGCAGTCTGTATATCTTCTTTGGAGAAATGTCTCTTTAGGTCTTCTGCCCATTTTTGGATTAGGTTGTTTCTTTTTTTGATATTGAGCTGCATGAGCTGTTTATATATTTTGGAGATTAATCCTTTGTCAGTTGCTTCATTTGCAAATATTTTCTCCCATTCTGAGGGTTGTGTTTTCATCTTGTTTATGGTTTCCTTTATTGTGCAAAAGCTTTGAAGTTTCATTAGGTCCCATTTGTTTATTTTTGATATTATTTCCATTTCTATAGGAGGTGGGTCAAAAAGGATCTTGCTGTGATTTATGTCATAGACTGTTCTGCCTATGTTTTCCTCTAAGAGTTTGATAGTGTCTGGCCTTACATTTAGGTCTTTAATCCATTTTGAGCTTATTTTTGTGTATGGTGTTAGGAAGTGTTCTAAATTCATTCTTTTACATGTAGCTGTCCAGTTTTCCCAGCACCACTTATTGAAGTGGCTGTCTTTTCTTCATTGTATATTCTTGCCTCCTTTATCAAAAATAAGGTGACCATATGTGTGTGGGTTTCTCTCTGGGCTTTCTACCCTGTTCCATTGATCTATATTTCTGCTTTTCTGCCAGTACCATACTGTCTTGATTACCATAGCTTTGTAGTATAGTCTGAAGTCAGGGAGTCTGATTCCTCCAGCTCCGTTTTTTTCCCTCAAGACTGCTTTGGCTCTTCAGGGTCTTTTGTGTCTCCACACAAATTTTAAGATTTTTTATTCTAGTTCTGTAAAAAATGCCATTGGTAATTTGATAGGGATTGCATTGAATATGTAGATTGCTTTGGGTAGTATAGTCATTTACTCAATATTGATTCTTCCAATCCAAGAACATGGTATATCTCTCCATCTGTTGGTGTCATCTTTAATTTCTTTCATCAGTGTCTTATAGTTTTCTGCATACAGGTCTTTTGTCTCCCTAGGTAGGTTTATTCCTAGATATTTTATTCTTTTAGTTTCAGTGGTAAATGGGAATGTTTCCTTAATTTCTCTTTCAGATTTTTCATCATTGGTGTACAGGATTGCAAGAGATTTCTGTGCATTAATTTTGTATCCTGCAACTTTACTAAATTCACTGATTAGCTCTAGTAGCTTTCTGGTGGCATATTTAGGATTCTCTATGTATAGTATCATGTCATCTGCAAACAGTGACAGCTTTACTTCTTCTTTTCCAATTTGTATTCTTTTATTTCTTTTTCTTCTCTCATTGCCGTGGCTAGGACTTCCAAAACTATGTTGAATAATAGTGGTGAGAGTGGACATCCTTGTCTTGCTCCTGATCTTAGAGGAAATGCGTTCAGTTTTTCACCATTGAGAATGATGTTTGCTGTCGGCTTGTCGTATATGACCTTCATTATGTTGAGTTAGGTTCCCTCTATGCCCACTTTCTGGAGACTTTTTTATCATAAGTTGGTGTTGAATTTTTTCAAAAGATTTTCCTGCATCTATTGAGTTGATCTTATGGTTTTTCTTCTTCAATTTGTTAATATGGCGTATCACACTGATTGGTTTGCATATATTGAAGAATCCTTGCATACCTGGGATAAATCCCATTTTATCATGGTTGGATTCTGTTTACTAGCATTTTGTTGAGGATTTTTGTATCTATATTCATCAGCAATATTGGTCTGTAATTTTCTTTTTTTGTAGTATCTTTGTTTGCTTTTGGTATCAGGGTGATGGTGGCCTCATAGAATGAGTTTGGGAGTGTTCTTTCCTCTGCAATTTTTTAGAAGAGTTTGAGAAGGATGGGTGTTAGATCTTCTCTAAATGTTTGATAGAATTCTCCTGTGAAGCCATCTGGTCCTGGACCTCTGTTTGTTAGAAAATTTTTAATCACAGTTTCAATTTCATTACTTGTGTTTGGTCTGTTTATATTTTCTATTTCTTCCTGGTTCAATCTGGGAAGGTTATACCTTTCTAAGAATTTGTCCATTTCTTCCAGTTTGTCCATTCTATTGGCATAGAGTTGCTTGTAGTAGTCTCTTAGGATGCTTTGTATTTCTGCGGTGTCTGTTGTAAGTTCTCCTTTTTCATTTCTAATTTTATTGATTTGAGTCCTCACCATCTTTTTCTTGATGAGTATGGCTAATGCTTTATCAATTTTGTTTATCTTCTCAGAGAACCAGCTTTTAGTTTTATTGATCTTTGCTATTGATTACTTTGTTTCTATTTCATTTATTTCTGCTCTGATCTTTATGATTTCTTTCCTTCTGCTAACTTTGGTTTTTGTTTGTGCTTCTTTCTCTAGTTGCTTTAGGTGTAAGGTTAGATTGTTTACATGAGATTTTTCTTGTTTCTTGAGGTAGGCTTGTATTGCTATAAACTTCCCTCTTAGAACTGCTTTTGCTGCATCCCATAGGTCTTGGATCATCGAGTTTTCATTGTCATTTGTCTCTAGGTATTTTTTGATTTCCTCTTTGATTTCTTCAGTGATTTCTTGGTTGTTTAGTAATGTACTGTTTAGCCTCCATATGTTTGTGTCTTTTACGTTTTATTCCCTGTAATTGATTTCTAATCTCATAGCGCTGTGGTCAGAAAAGATGCTTGATATGATTTCAATTTTCTTAAATTTACTGGAGCTTGAGTTGTGACCCAAGATGTGATCTATCCTGGAGAATGTTCCATGCGCACTTGAGAAGAAAGTGTAATCTGCTGTTTTTGGATGGAATGTCCTATAAATATCAATTAAATCTATCTGGTCTATTGTGTCATTTAAAGCTTCTGTTTCCTTATGAATTTTCCCTTTGGATGATCTGTCCATTGGTATAAGTGAGGTGTTAAAATCCCCCACTAATTTTTTTTTTTTTTTTTTTTTTTTTTGTGGTACATGGGCCTCTCACTGTTGTGGCCTCTCCCGTTGCAGAGCACAGGCTCTGGATGTGCAGGCTCAGCAGCCATGGCTCACGGGCCCAGCCGCTCCGCAGCATGTGGGATCCTCCCAGACCGGGGCACGAACCCGTGTCCCCCGCATCAGCAGGCGGAGTCTCAACCACTGCGCCACCAGGGAAGCCCCCCCCACTATTATTGTGTTATTGTTGATTTCCTCTTTTATAGCTGTTAGTAGTTTCCTTATGTATTGAGGTGCTCCTATGTTGGGTGCATATATATTTATAATTGTTATATCTTCTTCTTGGATTGATCCCTTGATCATTAGGTAGTGTCCTTCTTTGTCTCAAGTAACATTCTTTATTTTAAAGCCTGTTTTATCTGATATGAGTATTACTACTCCAGCTTTCTTTTGATTTCCATTTGCATGGAATATCTTTTTCCATCCCCTCACTTTCAGTCTGTATGTGACCCTAGGTCTGAAGTGGGTCTCTTGTAGACAGCGTATATATGGGTCTTGTTTTTTTTCCATTCAGCAAGCCTGTGTCTTTTGGTTGGAGCATTTAATCCATTCACTTTTAAGGTAATTACCAATATGTATGTTCCTATGACCATTTTCTTAATTGTTTTGGGTTTGTTTTTGTAGGTCCTTTTTTTTTCTTGTGTTTCCCACTTAGAGAAGTTCCTTTAGCATTTTTTGTAGAGCTGCTTTGGTGGTGCTGAATTCTCTTAGCTTCTGCTTGTCTGTAAAGCTTTTGATTTCTCCATCAAACCTGAATGAGATCCTTGCCGGGTAGAGTAATCCTGGTTGTAGGTTCTTCCCTTTCATCACTTTAAATATATCATACCACTCCCTTCTGGCTTGTAGGGTTTCTGCTGAGAAATCAGCTGTTAACCTTATGGGAGTTCTCTTGAATGTTATTTGTCATTTTTCCATTGCTGCTTTCAATAATTTTTCTTTGCCTTTAATTTTTCCCAATTTGATTACTATGTGTCTCAGCTTGTTTCTCCTTGGGTTTATCTTGTATGGGATTCACTGAACTTCCTGGACTTGGGTGGCTATTTCCTTTCCCATGTTAGGGAAGTTTTTGACTATATTCTCTTCAAACATTTCCTCTGGTCCCACCTCTCTCTCTTCTCCTTCTGAGACCCCTATAATGCGAATGTTGTTGCCTTTAATGTTGTCCCAGAGGTCTCATAGGTGGTCTTCATTTCTTTTCTTTTTTTTTCCCTTTATTCTGTTCCACAGCAGTGAATTCCACCATTCTGTCTTCCAGGTCACTTATCCGTTCTTCTACCTCAGTTATTGTGCTATTGATTCCTTCTAGTGTAGTTTTCATTTCAGTCATTGTATCTCTGTTTGTTTGTTCTTTAATTCTTCTAGGTCTTTGTTAAACATTTCTTGCAGCTTCTTGATCTTTGCCTCCATTCTTTTTCCGAGGTCCTGGATCAACTTCACTGTCATTATTCTGAATTCTTTTTCCAGAAGTTTGCCTATCTCCACTTCATTTAGTTGTTTTTCTGGGATTTCATCTTGTTCCATCATCTGATACATAGCCCTCTGCCTTTTCATCTTGTCTATCTTTCTGTGAATGTGTTTTTTGTTCCACGGGCTGCAGGATTGTAGTTCTTCTTGATTCTGCTGTCTGCCCTCTGGTGGATGAGGTAATCTAAGAGGCTTGTGCAAGTTTCCTGATGGGAGGGACTGGTGGTGAGTAGAGCTGAGTGTTGCTTTGGTGAGCATAGCTCAGTAAAACTTTAAACTGCTTGTCTGCTGATGGTTGGGGCTGGGTTCCCTCCCTGTTATTGTTTGGCCTGAGGCAACCCAACACTGGAACCTACCTGGCTCTTTGGTGGGGCCAATGGCAGACTCTGGGAGGGCTCATGCCAAGGAGCACTTCCCAGAACTTCTGCTGCCGGTGTCTGTGTTCTCATGGTGAGCCACAGCTACCCCCTGCCACTGCAGGAGACCCTCCAACACTATCAGGTAAGTCTGGTTCAGTCTCACTGCTTCTTCCCCCTGGGTCCCAATGCACACACTACTTTGTGTGTGCCCTCCAAGAGTGGAGTCTCTGTTTTCCCATGTCCTGTCAAAACCCTGCCATCAAATCCTGCTTGCCTTCAACGTCTGATTCTCTAGTAATTCCTCCTCCCGTTGCTGGACCCCCAGGTTGGGAAGCCTGTCATGGGGCTCAGAACCTTCACTCCAGTGGGTGGACTTCTGTGGTATAAGTGTTCTCCAGTTTGTGAGTCACCCACCCAGCAGTTATGGGAATTGATTTTATTGTGATTGTGCCCCTCCTATCATCTCATTGTGGCTTCTCCTTTGTCTCTGGATGTGGGGTATCTTTTTGGGTGAGTTCCAGTGTCTTCCTGTTGATGATTGTTCTGCAGTTACTTGTGATTCCGGTGCTCTCACAAGAGGGAGTAAGCACACATCCTTCTATTCCACCACCTTGAACCAATCTGGGAGCCATTTCTTAAAATATATGTCTTGACATTATGCATACACACACACGCACACACACACACACACACATCCTATTAGGTATAAGTTAGATAGTTAGTAAGATGATAAGATAGATAGATAGATCTATCCATCTATTTTTTTAGCCTTTCTATCTATATCTATACATACTATATATTTTCTCTATCTCTATCTCTATCTAATCTATCTATCAGCGTTCTCCACAGAAACCAATATGTTCTATTGGTTCTGCTTCTCTGGAGAACTCTGACTGATATACCTCACCTACCTTTCTCACATTGTTTCCTCCACTTGCCCTGCTGCAACCGCACCAGCCTCTTGACTGGGTCTTCAGACACACATGCATGCCCTTGCCCTAGGGCTTCTGCACTGGCCGCTCCATCCACTAGACCCTTCTTCCCCCAGATAATTCCATGGCTCACTCTCCACTTCCTTCAAGTTCCACCTTCTCAAGGAAGCTTATACTAACCACTTTATTTAAATTGCAGCCCATCCCCTCTAGTCTTTCCCTTTCTCCCTATCCTGCTCTGTTTTCTTTTTTCCACAGCACTTTATCACCTCCTAACATATTTCATAATTTATTTGTGTTACATTTGTTTATTGTTTGTCTCCACAACTAGAATGTAAGTTCCATGAAGGAGACAATCCTTGTCTATTTTATAGACTGATGTATCCCAGGTGCTTAGCACAGAGGAAATACCCAATGATAATTGTTGGAGCAGCAATGAATGAGCAGTCTGTGGAGATCAGTGAATCAGAGGGCTAGTGGGTCTGAGAGGGGTGATGGGACTTGTCAGCTGAGGACTTTGCTTAATGAATGGGGTCTGCATGGACAGTGATTGGTAGGACTAGGAGGGTCAGTAGTAGGTAAATGGGGTCAATGGCTTGGGCATCTCTGTGGAGATCTTTAAGGAGACTGGCTATGGGAGAGGCTAATTATCTTGCCCAAAGTCACCCATCTAGTAAGTGGCAGAGCTGGAATTGATCTCAAGATGTCTTAACCTCAGTGTTGTACAAGTCAAGATGTGAAAGCTGAGTGAAGGAAGTATACAGGGGCAGGGGCAAGACAAGGTCTGCGGATCCTGGAAATTTTCCCTGTGTAGCAAATCAGAATGGGGAAAAAACTAGAAAGTTGATACTACAGGTAAATTCAGCACTCAAGAGCTCTGGTAGAATAACCTAATGATGCTTAATCTGTCAGATTATATCAGTGAACAGTGCATGAGGCCATGATTCTCTAGACTAGTGCACCCTTCCTGCAATTTCTGCTTCTGAGTCTACAGGTAAATATGAGAATGAATCACAGCCTGATGCAGGTGTTGGGAGAGGGCAGGACCCACAGCAATGTTCCTATAAGTGTGGGGAGCTGGTGCCCTGGCATGATGATTTTGATACTGGTGTGTAGGATGAGAGGGGGGAAAATACAGAAAGCAGAAAGACTAAAGTTTTGCAATAGTAATCCATGAATGAAGTGATGAGGCTAAAAACGTCCAAACCCAGTCCCATCACCATTAGTGCCTCTCTCTACCTTTCTTTGCCTTTTCCATCCAATCCTCCCACTCAGTCTTCCCCTTTCAGAGCTGCAGCCCATCTTGATTCCTACTCTTTCCTCCACAGATTAAAATGTCATCTCTGAAACTCCCAACCTACTTGTCATAGCTTTCAGTACTCTGCTCTGTCCACACTGGAGCAGATTTCTCCCCTCAAAGCCCAAGAGGTAGGAAATGTTTACACTTAGGAATTTTTCATATTTAGAGGCAAAGACGTCAATATAACAGTATTCCTGAAGAGGTTTCCTTCTATAAAATGTTTCACTTGGAGTTATCATTTTATTCCATTTTACAGGGAGTCTTGCAAGTTAATAACTATATACAAAAGGAACAGAAAACCCAAGTCAAACGTTTGGGAAAATTTACATTTATTTACAGAGAAATTACTGAATAAAGTGAAAGACAATGAATATAATGAATTTGGGAGAAATTTCCAAAGACCACAAAATGTAATAAATGTGACAAAGTTGTAATAAATGTTATAAATGTGTCCACTAAAAACCACACTAGTGAAAATGCATAAGAGTATAAGTAATATAAAAAAATCCCTCCTGTACAAGTCTCAACACATTGAACATAGTGAATAAAAGCTTATAACAAAATGTAATCTTACTCTGCTTTAGAGAACTCACACTGGAGAGAAATACTGTGACTGTAATGTGGAAAAGCCTCCAACCAGAACCCCGTTTTCACTGGAACATATAATCCATACTGGTGAGAAATCATTCAAGGACAATGAATGTAAGAAAGCCTATAGGTATATCCTGGCTCTTATTCAACAGAAAATGAAACACATAGGCAGAATGCCTTATAAATTCCACAAATTTGGGGGAAAAACTTTTTTCAGGGGTTCAAATTGATTGATTGGACATCAGAGAAGGCAAACTATGCATGCAAAGAGCATGGAAAAAACCTTCAAGGATTTGTCAACCCCCACTGAACATCAAAGAAATGATCCAAGGTGGAGACATTATGTACACACTGAATGTGGAAAAGCCCTCTTCCAAGAGTCAGAACTTTTTGTACACATTAGAGAATTCAGAAAGGAGAGAAATCTCACAAATGTACTAAATATGACAATGCCTTTAGCAATAGAGCATGCCCCCACTGCACACAAAATGGTGCATGCATTTTCTACAAGTGGACTGAATGTGAGAAGGCCCAGAAGAAGACGACAGAACTCACTGTGCATCAAAGAATCCACATCAGAGAGACCAGTCTGAATGAATGTGGGGGTATATGAAAGTCTTCAGCAGGAAACCAGGACTCTCAGTCTGAAACTTCACATGGGGAGAAAACCTCTAAATGTGGAAAAGCTTTTACTAAGAAATCATCCAAAATCTAAGTCACAGAGTTCAGAGTGGGTAAAACCATAAAAATGTAAAACTGTGGGAAAGTTTTCAACTAGAAGTCAAGACTCACGGCACATCAGAGAATTCATACCAAGAGAAACACCAAGAAAATAATAAATACAGGAAAACCTTCATTCGGAGATCAGAGCTCATTGTTCTCTAAGAGTTAATATAGGAGAAAAACCCTATCAAAGCACTAATGTGGAAAAGCCATCAGTAAGAAAACACACCTCATTGTACATCAGGAAACCCACACAGGAGCAAACCTGTATGAAATAATGAATTTTGGTAAGCATCCAGCAATATATGAAATGTCATAGTTCACACTGTGGAGAATTCCTAGGAATGCAACAAATGTGAGGAAGGAGAATCTGTACACCAAAAATGTTATTCTGAGGAGAAGCCCTATTAAAGAATGCAGAAACACCTAGTCCCAAGGTCAAAATGGATTATGCAGAGACTCTGTCTAAGGAAGAGTCTCCATGTTGTATGAAGTGTTGTTGATCTTCAAAATCAGTTCCAGACATTAGATACTAGAGAATTCATACTGATAAATAAAAAGAGTCAATTTAACAAATTTAAATTCTACCCCAGGGAAATAAAATTCCATTAACTTAAACTGAACTTCTTGTTAAAAAATGTTTAATGAAAAATGCATTTGAAGTCCAAGCATCTTCCTTCCCATGCCTCATGCTTGCCTTTTGAAGGGGATCTCCCCAGGAAATATTGGAAGAGAACAGTTTTGATGTTCATCCTAAGTTATCCACTTGGAATTAATCTTCGCCATGGACACAACTCTCTCTGTCACTGGTCCCAACCTAGAACTTGTGAACACCATCCCTTACAGGCATCAGAGGAGGGCAAACACCACCCTTGCTAGTTTATTCTCACACCCCTACCACCACACAAGTGTATCTGATTTTCTTAAAGTTCAGGGTTCATTTAAGGGAATACACATGGGAAAGGAAAAAAAAGCAGTTCTCTAAGTGTGACATCCCCCAGATCCCAGGAGAAAAGATCTCGAGGAAAAGACCCTGCCACAAATAATCTCATGGGAGCATGCCAGTTCCCTCTGCTCATTCCCCTGTCCTGTGCAGGCCCATCTTCTCTCACAGGGCTCTCATCCAAGGCTCGATCCCTCTGTACCAGCAAAATATTTACCCAAGCCCAAGTTAGTCCAAAATACAGACCCACAGAGCTCTTGTGGAAACTGCTCCTCCCTGACTCCAACCCTGAATTTCATTCTGGGGTCTACATATTCTCACATGCTGCCCAATCCCCAAATTCTGGTGGTCGATCAAGGGGTGGAAATCCACTCACACTGGGCCAAGCCCAGGGCTTCATCATGATCTCTGAACTTCAAATCAGTGAGTATAAGTTTAGTCCCTCTCCAGAGTAGGATTCTCTCAGTGGCTGTTTCCCACCATGAGTAGAAAGTCTGGTCTGCAGTGAGGAAGTATGATGCCATCATGCACAGAAAAACAGAAAAAGGTGTCCTGTGGGTCCAGGCCAGCTCCATCTTGGTGGCCGTGGCCTTTGTGGACTCCCCACCCTGATTGCTCACTGCAGATCTGGGCTCTTCACAGCTTCCACCATGAAGCAAGGGAAAGAAAAGAACAGAGGATGGGGAGCAATTGTCCCATTCATCCCTTACTTGCTACTTGGGGGCCTCTGTGCCTTCACCCTTGGGTGGGGCTGCCACTGTGGAGGTTGTCTTGAGGCTCCGCTTCCGCTTCTGCACGTTCTGCTCCGGGTGGAACAGGATGACGTAGGTTTTGGGTACATAGAGCATGCCGAGGGACACCGATGCACTCAGGCTTAAGGACACAGTCAGTGTGGTGGTTTGGATGTAGATCTAGGCCACGGAGGAAGGGACCAGGTGGGACTCAGCCCAGGTCTCTCCCGCCCTCCACCCCCACACAGCCTGGAAGTGAGTCTATTTCAGTCAAGTGACTGGGAATGAGCACTCAATAAAGGAGAGCAGTGTAAGCAAAGGCCCCGTGGCATGAAGAACTGGTAGTCACTGTTTGGCTCTGGTATAGGCAGGAAGAAGGGTAAACGACACAGGACTGAGTGGACAAGTGATCAAGGGAAGTGAGAGGTTCATTCACAGAGAGCAACACCTGGGGAAATGGTCCATATGCCTAAAAAGTGCTAGAGAATGTTAATGAATGAATGAACATGTTTTCAAATGTACAAATGAATGGATGAACCAAACCTGAATAAAGGAGCAAGTAGGCAAACAAAGGGAAGACGGAGGTGAATAAACAAATGCTCCACTGTACACATGAATAAATGACTGTCAAACAAATAGACCGACAGATGAATGGATTGGCAGATATAAAGTATATGAAAAGATAATTGAATAAAATAAAGTTAATTGATGGTTGGAAGAAGCATGGATGAAAAAAATGAATGAATAAACAATGGAAAGGGGACTAAGAGAACAACTGGAGGGAGATTGGAAAGACAAATGAGTACATGAATTAATCAGCCAACCAAGCAAGCATTCATATGGGTGGCCCAGCTCTTGGAATAATCGAGCCCTTCCGTGGACAGGCAGGAAATAAACGAGGTCATGAAACTGACGGGGGACCCAGATTACCTTTTCAGCTGACTGGGCAGTGCCAAAGAAGATAGGCACAAAAGCCAGCCAGATGATGCAGGTGGTGTACATGGTGAAGCCAATGGGCTTGGCCTCATTGAAGGTCTCAGGCACGCCACGGGCCTTGATGGCATACACCGTGCATGTGACCATGAGCAAGAGGCTGTAGCCCAGGCAGCCGACAAGGGACAGATCTGACATGTCGCACTTGAGCACCCCTCTGGCCTGCTCTGGTTCCACCGTCCGCTGCTCTTCATAGTCAATCACACTGTGTGGGGGCTGGGCGCCCATCCAGGCCATCACTCCCACCACCTGCAGGAGCCAACATGGTATCAAGGACACACCCAGCCTCACCCTTGACTGAGATCTCTAGCAGGTTAGGGTCACTTTTAGGCTCCTGGCCTATTGAGTGGGATGCTCAGGCCTGAGAGCCACTGTGGAGAGGGGAGGGTTGTCCAGGAGGGGACTGCCTGGGCAAAGGCCTGTGACACAGGCAGGTGGAGAGAAGGGGCTGCAGTGGAAGTATGTGCTGGGGACATCTGGGCTGATTGGGGAAGGGGCCCTGTATGTCCTCTTCCTGTATTTCAGCCATTACCACCACCGTTTACTGAGCCCAGCAAGGTGCAGTGACTGCAGGCAGGGGCTCTGGAAAGGTGACCCTAATCACATCTCCTCTATCTACCGAATGGGAACCCTCATAATCTGTTATGAAGACATGATGCCAGCTTGGGGGAGGAGTCAGTGCATGTCCCACTGATTAGGAACCAGGCCCAGCAGAAATGTTCCCCTTCACAACCGTCCAGGGAGGCAGTATCATGTATTCTGTAGGTGGGGAAAACACTAGCTGTATCTAATCTAGCAATATGGCAAACCAAGTTCCTGAGGACCCCCTTCCTTCTCCAGATCCAGAGAACTGTTGAACAAGATATAATGAAATTGTGTGTGAATGCATAGTGAGGCTCAAAATATAGAGGAACTGAATGGAGAGCAGTAAGAATGTGAACTGATGCCAGGTGGCCAGGGAGGTCAGAGTCAGACACAGGCCCTAACAAGGAGAAGATGGAGTATGAATTCCTTCACAGTGAGGGGAGACATGACCTCGAGCCAAGGGAAGCTGGGGAGTAGGAACTAAGACACTGCATAAAGGTGGGACCCTGGAAGGGCCGTCCCCTACATTTGTCCAGGTGGTTCACTGCACAAGATGCTTGACTTGGGAGGAGTGGGGCTGAAACCTAGCCAACACTTCAGTGCCATACTGTGCACCTGGAGTAGGGCCATGTGATCCTAGAGGAAAGGATGCTTTTTAAATAATTAGCACACCCAGAAGGAACACCTTTTTGTGATTCTCCCAAAGGCAGCAGCCCCATGAACAAGGGACTATTAAAATAAAACTCCACCCACTGTCCAGGAAGGAAGCATGGAGGCTCCTCTTAGAAATCCTCTAGCTGGGGGGGAAAGTTGCCCAAGAGAAACTAAAACCCAAGGCCTATGATACACGGGAGTAGCAACCAAAATGCGCCCCACTGAATTTGCAACCCACGTACTTGGTAAAAGAATTAGCATCCAGTACAGATAAAAAAAGCCTACAAAATAATAGAAAGTGAGCAAAGCACAGGAAGAGGCACAGGCACATCACAGAAGAGGAAAGTACAAAGGCTAGCTGCACTAGTAAGTAGAGACAAATTAAAACAATGAGATACCATTTCACATCCATCATATTGCTGAATAACCTTGTAAAGTTGAAGGTGTGCATCTTTGAAAAGATTTGGGATTTCTAGAAAGAGAGGTATAATGTGGAGAGTCCATAGGTGAGCCGGATGGGGGTACTGAATGCAGTCTAAACATCTCTATCCTGGGGCAAGAGGTGCCACGGGGGTTTCAGGCAGGAAGCAGTGAGGTGCTTTCTGAGGATGGGCTGTGCACTGAGATTCCGGCCCTGACAGAGGACGCTCAGACCCTGCTGTGTGTCAGAAAATGGCAGCACCTTCCAGTTGTGAAGAATTGCATGGACTGAGGCCCATGGGTGGGAATGACCATGTTATATGCAGAGCTGGGTAGGAAGAAGGGCTCTCCTGGGGTGGAGAGTGAGCCGTGTCCAAATGAGCTGAGCATGGGCCATCCAGCTGGCCCTGAGAACTGGGCTGGCTCTGCAATGTCATACAATGTCACACACACTTGTCTCTTAGCGCCCTTTACACAGAAAACATCCAGTGCTTTCCAGACCACAGGAGCCATTTCCAATGTTGTAATATTACCATCTCAGAGAAAACCCTAAAGGAACTCTGCTTTTGCTGCACATACAGCATGAAATTCTGGCCATCAATGGAATTGGATGCTTCACTCCACATAGTATCATTAGACCCTGTGCCTCTTATCCAAGTTACCCAGTGACTGGGCAGCAGGAACTGCCTTTATGGAAACAGATTCTCTGCTTGGGGGAAATTTATCAGATTCTCTTTGCCCTGGGAGCCAAATTATGGAAGAGCACGTTCACTTTATGAAAATAATTTCACTGTTTTACAGAAAAATAACAGGATGCTTGCACTCCCCACCTTACTGATCCATTTTCCTTCAAGGATGAAGCAGGAGGAAACAGCTGCTCCTAAATGAGTTCTTCTAGTTACAGAAATAGTAGCGCCCTATCTCCTGGGACTTTTTCTTTCTTTTTTTTAAACATAGAGGCCAAAATAGAAGAGGGACTCTGATTTTTTTTTTTTTTTTTTTTTTTTTTGCGGTACGCGGGCCTCTCACTGTTGTGGCCTCTCCCGTAGCGGAGCACAGGCTCCGGACGCGCAGGCTCAGAGGCCATGGCTCACGGGCGCAGCCGCTCCGCGGCATGTGGGATCCTCCCGGACCGGGGCACGAACCGTGTCCGCTGCATTGGCAGGAGGACCCTCAACCACTGCGCCACCAGGGAAGCCCGGGACTCTGAGTTTTAAGGTGGAGGTCAGTCCCGTACCCCCAGCCCCGACCCCGTTTGCCCACCCCGTCACTCTGGGAGCCCAAGGACTCACCTGCACGGAGGTGAAGCTGAAGGTGATGACGAGCTGCGAAGTGGGGCTGATGAAGGGTGGGGGCGTGACCGAGCGCTTCCCTTGCTCAAAGATGCGGTAGATGCGGTTGGTCTTCGTGAGCAAAGCAGAGTAGCTGAGGGTGGTTCCCAGGCCGAGGAAGAGCCTGCGGGCAGCGCAGACAGCCGCCCCGGGCTCAGCCACCATGAGGAAGGTGACCGTGTAGATGAGGAAGATGCCGGTGAGGAGGACGTAACTGAGCTCGCGGCCAGAGGCCCGGACTATGGGCGTGTTGTTGTGCCGCACGAAGGTGGCCACCACTGTGGTGGTGGCCATGATGCCCAGCACGGCCAAGAGGAGGGGCGGGGCCGCCCAGGGCGAGGACCAGGACAGGCGGACCACTGGCGTGGGGCGGCAGCCCGTGTGGTTGCGCGTGGGCCTCATGTCCCCGGGGCAGGCCTCGCAAGTGAACTCGTCCACCTGGAAGCGGTACCCGTCGCAGGCCTCACAGTGCCAACAGCAGGGGACGCCCTTCACCATCTTTTTCCGCTCTCCCGGCCCACAGGGGAGGCTGCACTGAGACTCGGGCACCTCTCGGGGGTCTCCCGACCACTGCAGGGCTTCCACCTGGGACACAGGGGACACCGGGACCTGTGACTCCCACCCCCAGGAAGGTGGGTCCGCCTCCCTGTGCCCAGAGCTCATCCCGTGCCACTCACATCCAGTCTGAGGGTCTCCGCCCACTGGCCCACAGCCTGGTAGCTGCCACTGCCCGCACTGCCATTGGTCACCTGGTACTGGAAGATGTCGTATCGCCCGGGTGCATCCCCATTCTCATTGAACATCACAGGGGTTCCTGCGCTGCCTGGAAGGAGAGCCTGTCATCCTCAGCTGGTTCTCGAGCCCATCAAAGGCCCAGCCAGGACAAAGGAAGAGCTTAGCAAGCACGTGAAAAGGTGCTCAGCATCACCTATCATCAGGGAAATTCGGATCAAAACCGCAGTGAGATACCACCTCACACCCACTTAGGATAGCCACTGTCAAAACAACAGAAAGTAAGTGTTGGCAAGTGTATGGAGACATTGAAACCCTATACTTCACTGGTGGGAATGCAAAATGATGCAGTCAGTGTGGAAAACAATATGGTGGTTCCTCAAGAAATTAAACAGAATTACCACACAATCCAGCAATTCCTTTTCTAGCTATATACCCAAAATAATGGAAAGCAGGGACTCAAAGAGATATTTGTACACTTATGTTCACAGCAGCATATTCACAGTAGCTAAAATGCGGAAGAAACGCAAGTGTCCATCAACGGATGAACGGATAAGCAAATTGTGGTCTATACATACAATGGAATATTATTCAGCCTTAAAAAAGAAGGAAATTCTGACACATTCTACAACATGGATGAACCTTGAGAACATTATGATAAGTGAAATAAGCCACTCACAAAAGGACAAATCCTGTGTGATTCCACTTATATGAGGTACTTAGAGCAGTCAAATTCATAGACAAAATGTAGAATGCTGGGGGAGGGGGAGATGGGGAGTTAGTGTTTAATGAGTACAGAGTTTCAGTTCTGCACAATGAAAAGAGTTCTAGAGGTTGACTGCACAACAATGTACACCACTAAACCGTACACTTAAAAATGGTTAAGATAGTAAATATTACGCTATGTGCAATTTAAAAAGAAATAAGAAAGAGCTTAACTGTGCAGGCGAGAGGATGAGTTCAGACTTACAAAGGTACTGATTTGAACAATCAGCGTGCCTTATTTCTTTTAGAAGCTTGTTCTACCAGCTTGCAGAGCTGTTCTGGAGTGCTATTAAGTCATGCTCTTTATTTATTTATAACTTTTTGGCCATCGGCATGAGGGATCTTAGTTCCCTGACCAGGGATCGAACCTGTGTCCCCTGCAGTGGAAGCACAGAGTCTTAACCACTGGACCGCCAGGGAAATCCCTAAGTCACACTCTTTAACAGAGAGCTTGGCAGAGGAAAGGTGCTCAACATTTGGTGGAAGAAGAGAGTTCTTAATTTACTAAAGGATAGTAATTGAACACAATGCGAAGCCCCCCCAGCAAACCATAAGCACAGCTGAGTCCATCTGGGCCTTTTCAGAAACCCTTATTCTGAGCCTTGACCATGTGTCAGGCCCTCCACTCATATTGGAGGGGCACAGACTCATGCCTTGTGCTCAGGCAGCACAGGGCCTGGCTGGGGAGGCATTCGGAAGCCTGAGACTCGGAGTGGGCTGCCTGTCCACTGTGTAAGCAGTGCCTTTGCACAGTCTGCACTGTGCCCCGTGCGTGCCCTCAGAGACCAGACGACTACAAACTCCGTGCAATGGAGAGGAGAGTTGTGTGTGACCCTCTGAGGGATCCAGGCAGAAGGGGTCAGAGAGAAGTTCCCCAACACCTGGAATTTGCAGCCTGTAGCAGGAGGTACTGAAGCCTGGAGAAGGAGGAGTGTTAAAAACTGTTCCCCAGAACTTGGCTCGAGCCTCCAGCTCTCAGGCCCAGATGCTCCCACTATACTCTTCTGCTCTCCCATTCCTTCCATCCTGAGTCGTCCCAGGTCCCAAGAACTCCATCCCAGCAGGCTTCCCCTCATTCACGTAGGGGCTCTGGCTCCCACTCACCATTGAAACGTACAGCTCGAATATACTGCAGCAGTGTCCGCCCGTCGGTGGGCTCCATTGCCGGGCACAGGCCTGTATGCCCGGGGCAGAGAGCCTGGTGCATGCTGTGGAGGGCGTGGGCAATGGCGTACACAGCATCAATCACAAACTGCACCTTCCCTTCCTGCTCGTAGGCAGAGTCCCGGCCGATGCGTTCCTCACCTGTCCTAGGGATGCCCAGAGGAAGTGTGCCTGGCTCCCAGATGCCCAACCTGGCCTCCCACCTTCTCCCTCACCACCCTCGCCACCCTGGGCAGCTCTCACCTGTGCATTTGCGGGTGGAATCGTCTGACTGGGTACCTGAGCTGGTCAGTTTGCAGTTAAAATTCTCTTCCCAGAACTCAGCAAACCAGATGTTCCGGCGGTTGTTCTCCAGGGAGCGAGTCATGAAGTACTGGTCAAATCCTGAGAGACAGGGAAGGAGGGAGGGGGCTGGCAACAGTCTGAGCTAGCCACAGCTCACTACTTGTGTCCCTTCACCGCTTGCTCACTTTGCAGCTGGGGATACCCATGTGACCAATTCTGGCCTGGCCAATAAGTTCAAAGCCATCTAGGGACTCCACGGTAAATTTGCATCCTGATACAAGCTCAGAGCCTCACCACATGAGAGAATTTTTTGCTGCCTTTTCTTTCCTGGTTAGGATGCTGCTATGAAGATGTAATGGGTGGAGCTTCAGCAGCCACTTTGTGAATAAAACATCACAATCAAGAAGGCACATGGGACTTCCCTGGTGGCGCAGTGGTTAAGAATCTGCCTGCCAGTGCAGGGAACACGAGTTCGAGCCCTGGTCCAGGAAGACCATATGCCGCGGAGCAACTAAGCCCGTGTGCCACAAATACTGAGCCTGAGCTCTAGAGCCTGCGAGCCACAACTACTGAAGCCCGCATGCCTAGAGCCCATGCTCTGCAACAAGAGAAGCCACCGCAATGGGAGGCCCATTCACCGCAACGAAGAGTAGCCCCCGCTCACCACAACTAGAGAAAGTCCGCACGCAGTAACAAAGACCGACCGCAACCATAAATAAATAAATAAATAAATTCATTAAAAAAACAAAAACAAAAACAGGTTGACTTTTAAAAAATAGAAGGCATATGGCAACTACAGAGGATGGTGGAACAGAAGGGGAGACAGAGCTCAGGGCTCTGAGAACATCATTGACTCACTGCCCCAAGCATGAAGTTGCCCCTACTTTGAAACCTCTTGCCTTGTAATGAAATGCCTTTATTGCTAAAACCACTCTCAGTCTAGTCTGTTGCCTGCAACTGAATGCATTCTAAGGGAAAGAAAGAGTGTAAGGGTGGGTGTACACCTCCAAAAGGCTGGGAGCCCCTGCGAGTCAGGGCTCAGCATTTACAAGGGTCTGCAGTTCATAAAATACCCCGAAGTGCCTCATCAAAGCATGTTTAGTTTAGCCTTTGGGGAAATGAGCAATCCTAGTGTAAAGTGGCCATCTTTCCTGCATTCTTCCAGATATTCACAGGCGGGATGGTGGAGGAGGGGTGGAGAGGAAGGCCTCATTAATTGATCAACAGGACAGTATGACCCACATCCTTGGTTTCTATCCCTCCCACAGTCACCCTCAAATTAGAGTGCCTTTGGCAGAACCAGGAATACAGGCATTGAATTAACACAAAACTAAACGAACAAACAAAACCTAACAATTCTTCACCCTGTAGAGTGGGATGTGCATTTCCTCACCTGCCAATTCATTCAAACACTGCTTGGAGGGATGTATTCACAGAATCTCAGAATTCTAGAATCTGGGAATCCTAGAAGGGACTCTGGATCATGGTACAATCTTATAGAAGGGGAAAATGAGCACCCCCAAGAGGGGATCATGGGGAAGGATAAATATGGGTGGGAGATGCAGTGGGGAAGGGCGTTCCCCCACTCACCATCAATAGAGGCCCTTTTGGGCAGGATGGTGATGGCTCCCACGGCCACGTCCTCCAGGTTCAGGATGGGTGAGATCTTGGCTCCCCAGCTGTCTGAGCCAACCCACAGGAAGTAGCTGGTCAGGTTGGCCTGGCGTGCAGCCTCCAGGACCCTCCTGGTAAGGATAGGGTAGGGGTGAGCGAGGGCTGGAGAGCCTCCTCCAACTTAACTCTGGTCACTTTCCATTCTTCTCTCTCCATCTACCCCATTCTGCATCACTCATCAGACCCTTTGTTTATCAGGAAAGGTAGGATGTAGGGAGTTTAGGACACTTGCCCTGGGTTTTTCAGGTAGTAAAGTGTCCAGCCAGGCTCTGACCCCAGGCCTGCCCTCTTGTTCTGTGCACCATAGTCCACTGCATGCTGCCTTTAAGAAGGGCCTACCTTCTCTTGCTGGAGCTCATGGCCTTCTGCTGATACCCTCCTACCCCTGGGAGTCCTTCCCTGACAGCTCATTTTCTGCACTTACATGCGCCCACCAGTCTCTCCCCCACTGTTAATTATAGAAACAGACATATATTCTTGTGTTTCCCTGGCTAGGTTTGGAGCATCTTCACCCAGACCAGGCCTGGTTCATTTCTGGGGGCACCAGGCAGAGAGGTGGCAGTAGAAAAGGTATGTGGGGGCAGGAAGGTAAGGGGAAGTGAGAAAGAGGGAAAGGAGGATGTACGTGGCTGGGATATGTGAGAAGAGGTGGCAGGGTCTTCAAGGACAGCCTCTGAAGAACACGGTGATTGAACAGGCCATCTGTCCCACCTGATATCATCCTCGTTGGCAAAGATGATGATGCCCCGGGCATTTGGTGTCTCCATGAGTCTCCTGATCACCTTATTGAATTCTCCTGGCTTTGGCTCCCTGGGAATCTTGATGGACTGGGCAATACAGACCCCCCCTGGGTGTCGGAGATGCCAAAGTCAGCTGCGGTCCCACCCATTCACCCACCAGGGCCACCACCACTCATGACTGTGGCAGGGGCTGAGTCTTCCAAAGGACCCCCACAGGGGGCACCATCCAGGCTCCCCATTATGAACCCAGTGCCCTACCTCACTGCTTATGCCCTGTCCAACGGACCCTCTATAGGCTCCTTCATGCCTCAGACCCCCCTGCCCCAAGCTCACCAGCCTCTCGGGAGATCTGCACAAAGGCGTCAACCCCACTCTCGCCATAGTTGCCCTCGGAGGCCAGCGTGGACACGTAGTTCCATCCCAATGCCCGCACGATGTCCACCATGGCCTGGGCCTGGTAGGAGTCAGGTGGCACCACGCGGGAGAAGAAGTCATAGCGTGTGGAGTCGCTAAGCTCAGGGGCCGTGGAGGCGTAGCTGATCTGGGGTATCTGGAGTGGGGAAGGACACCAGGGCTGTGAATGGAGGGTCAGTGACCCTAGGGAGGGAGGGCAATGAGGACCCAGGACAGGGACGTTTGGGGTTACAGTGCTGGGGGCAAGCTGGAACAGCCACAAAGAGAGGCCAGGAGGGGCAGATCCGGCAGGAGAGCTGGGGAGGGGTTATTTGATTGAAGGCTGTGTCTGGACTAATGGAGGGGCCTGTTTAGAACTGGGTTTATCTGTGTGCATTAGAGTGATTAATAGCAGGGATTACAGCTGAGCTGATCCAGGAGAAGGAGTGCGGGCAGTAAGTGTGAAAGCAGAGTGGAGAACGGTGGCTGGGGAGGCTGGGAAGAGGGCGGCTAGCAGAGAAGAGGGTGTATCCCTCATGTTAAAGAAAAACTCACGAGCAAAAAAAAAAAAAGAAAGAAAACAACAAAACACACACACACATAAAAGGGAGCATGTGGGAGCTGGTATGAAGGTCAGAGAGGGGGAGGTTCTGGAAGAAGCGGGCTGGAGCTGGTCTAGGGAAGACAGAGATGTTTGAAGCTGAAACAGAAAGGAAGGGTGGAGTGTGAAGACGTTATGGAAAGGAGAGGGGAAGAGAGAGACAGGGAGATGGAAAGAGAAAATCAAGAAGAAAGACAAAGAAAGAGGGAAAATGAGAGAAAACGAGGCAGAGAAACGCTCATGGGCTACAGTGCAATTAATGGACGACTTAGTTACCCCGGGCACTCTAGACGCTTTAATTCCGAACAACCTTCCCAGACAGGCTTGCGTCTGGCCCAGGGGACAAGGTTTCTTTGCGAACTAGAGTGATTCTCGCAAGGAGGCCAGACCTCAGCCACGCCCAGGGCAAGGACGAGGGAGAGAAGCTGCAACCCGGGCGCTCCCCCGGGCCCTCACCGCAAACAGGCGCAGCACGTTGGCGACCATGATGGAGACGGAGCTGGCCGAGGCGCCCACGACAGCCACCACGCGCTCAGGGGGCGCGGCGCGCACCGGGGGGACGCCGCCTGGGCAGCGCATGGCTGCCTCGTCGCCGTCGCCGCGGCCGCGGATCAGCGCCTGCACGAAGCTCAGCGCCTGCTCCAGCGCGTACGTGTCCCGCGAGCAGGTGTCGAGCAGCCGCGCGCCCAGGCGCACCCCGGGCAGCAGCTCGGGGTCGGCGTTCACGCGGTCCAGCGCGTACAGCATGGCCTCGAGCCTGTGCACTCCCTGCTCCTTCTTCAGCGGCCCGCACGCTCTGCCCGCCGCGCCCCGCGCGTGCACCGGGAACAGGCCGCCCAGCGTGAGGCCGCCCGCCAGGCGCACCGAGCCCGCGGCGCCCGCCACGCCCGCCTGCGCCAGCGTCAGCAGCAGCGTCAGCAGCGGCAGGATCCCGGCCATCGGCTCGGGGACTGCGGGAGGAAGACGGGGTGGGGACGGGAACAGAACGGGAGAACGCTCTGAGCGCCCGGCAGAGGAAGGACCCGCGTCGGCGGAAAGGCGAGTGAGCCCCAAGCCTTGGGGAGAGGGGAGGCGCGCAGTATATAAATACTGGCCGAGTCAGCTGGAGAAGTTATGAAGCATCAACTTGGCCAGCCTTCCCGGGCCACCTGGCTCTCACACCCTCTGAACCTTATCACCTGGGTCCCCCCTGCTCGACCACTGGCTCCAGTCCTACCCCTGCCCTCCCCGACAGCCCTGGGCCGCTCTTACTGGGAGTCCACCCCCAGCGCACACCCAGGCCCCCTCTGTAGCCACACTCACCCGCGCCAGCCGCTGTCGGTTCAGGACGGGACAGTGACAGATGCCGAGGGCCCTGAGGGAGAGAGGATTTAAGGATTCTGGGGAAGGGATGAGAGGCCGCCCTGAGGGCGGAGACCCGTCCTGAGCAAGGCGTGTGCGCAGGACTGGCTCTCTCCACATCTCCTTTCCCTCCCTTTCCTACTCCCTGGGTCTGTTTCTTTCCTGTCTTTGGATATGTGTCTGACATACACACTCTGTCCTTTTCTGTCTTCTGGTCTCTCTATTTCTCATCTCTGTCTCCGGCTTTCTCTACCCACCCCTCTCCCTTCTCTCTTTCTTCTCTTTCTGTCTCAGTCTCATTCTATCTCTCTCAGTGTCCCTTTCTCTCATTGTTTCTCTCTCTGTCTCTTACCCGTTTTCTGTTACTCTTCCTCTCTTCTGGCCACCAGTGTCTTGGTTCAGGCTGCTTAAGGCAATTCCCAGCTTTCTCCTTGCAAATCCCTGCAATAAACCCATGAGTGGAGTGAGAAAGGAACACGGGCTGAGCAAACAGGATTGCGCCTGAACAGGAGGAGGGAGAACAGGGCTGAGCTGGAAAAAGGCAGGAGCAAGCAGACCTTTAATGGTAGCACACACACAACCCTACAAAGAAGAGACTTCTACCATCAGGCCCATTTCACAGTTGGGGAAGTAGAGACCTCAAGGAGTTAAGTGACTCACCCAAGGTCACACAGTGGACATGTGTCAGCATCAGGATTTGTACTCAGGTTGGTGTGAAACGAGCAGCCCTCACTGCCTTTGATGGAGGGAGGGGACAGGGCAGGCTTGCCCTGCAGTTCCCACCCCTGCCTCTTGCATCTGATGATGGAACCCTAAGGAGTTGCTCTTCCGGCGGTTCATAAAACCTTCCTGGCTCTGGGGTCTGAAGCAGTGACACACCGTGTGAGGCTCTTGGTACCTGAGTTTCCTCATCTCAGGTTTTGGGCCAAGGTGATGGACACTTTTACCACCATCCCCATCTGAGGCCCTGGATTTGCCTTTCTGACACTGAGAGCAAAGTGCATCCTGGAGACAGCTGGTGCGCTCCAAGCCCCAGGGATTAGCAAGTTCGTGCTAAGGGGGGCTGAGCCGGCTTGGGCTCCATTAGAGAGGGTGGATTAGGGCAGCCACAGGGATTTGGGCAAAGCTGGCAGAGGGAGCAAGCAAAAGCTATGTCACCCTTCTGCCTTCCCTCACCACATCCAAGGGTCCTGATTGTCTCTGTTTTCAGAGCTGTCCAGGCACCTGTCCCCAGCAGAGTTGGGAGGTCCAGCTTGGCCTTCACCAATTTTACCAGTTGGGAAGGATGGAGCACTTAGCTGGTGCTAGGCCCCAAGCTTGATGTTGCAGAAGTCTGTACAAACTGGGCATTTGAGGTAGTAGGTTCCTGCCGCTGGGCTCACACAGCCCCCCACAGCCCTCCCCTGCTCAGGACAGGTTAGACAGGGCCACAGCTGACTTCACAAAACAGGTTCCTGACTTACAGGATGAGAGCATCTCACTGGTTCCCTGAGTGTAGGATGGACCACCAGGGAGCTGGGGCAGTAGCCCTCACAGTGGTACAGGAGGGAGGTGAGTGTCTGACCAGAGTGCGGGAGGTGGAAGGGGAGAGAAGTAGGTGAGTTCCAGGCAAGGGGAAGAACCAGCTCTGAGGATGAAGAGGGGGGCATCATGGCTTGGGCACCTGGGAGGAGGGAGTAGCCACCCGTGAGCATGTGAGGACCAGGACCAGGGCAGAGCAGATCAGAGGAGGGCAGAAACCAAGACTTTGGTTTTGGACACAGGAAAGCCAAAAATTTCATTTGAGATTTGAGAGGTTAGGTCAAGCTCCTGGTTAGATTCAGTAAAGGGGGAAATTTAATATGGCAGATTCCACAGTTTAAAATTTTCAGTTCAATGTTTTGAGTACCAGTGTCTAGACTCCATAATGTTCTATTCTGTGGCTTATAGGAAGTGTTGAGGGTAGTAATTAAATAATTACAATGAGTGTTAAAAGCTTACACTTACTGTGTAATATATATATATATAAATCTCCTTAATTCTCACAACACTCTCTGTGAAGTTGGTGTCAGTATCATCCCCATATTACAGATGAGAAAACTGAGGTACTGAGGAGCACAGAGAGGTAAGGAACTAATTTACCCAGGATTGCACAAACGTTAAGTAACAGAGTTGGGATAGTGAAGCCAAGTCAGGTTGACTCTGAACTAGGCTATTACTCACTGGGCTATACAGATGACATCAGTGCATATACATCTTTCTAACTATACATTTCTCTTTGCACCTCCCACCACGCCCCTGCTTGTTGTAGATGTAATCTTGGCAGAAAGGGAAGAGAGTGTTACAGAAATGACAATTTGTTTATTTTGAACATGTGGTTTTACGGTTCCTGGGGAATTCCAACTCTGGAATTCCTTTGGAAGCAATAGTCTCTCACCACATATATTTTGATAGAGCTGCCACAACAAAGTACCACAGATCTGGTGGCTTAAACAACAGATGTTTATTGTCTTATGGTTCTGGAACCTGGAAATCTGAAATCAAGGTGTCAGCAGGGTTGGTTCCGTCTGGAGGCTGTGAGGGAAGAATCTGTCCCAGGCCTCTCTTCTTGGCTTGTCTTCTCCCTGTGTCTCCACATTGTTTCCCTCTGTACATCCAAATCCACTTCTTATAAAGACACCAATCATATGGGAACAGGGCCCACCCTAAAGACCTCATTTCACCTTGGTTACCTCTGTAACAACTCTATCTGCAAATAAGGTCACATTCTGAGGTACCGGAGGTTAGGACTGGAGGTTAGGACTTCAACATACGAATTTGGGTGCGGGGGCAGGGGGTGACACACACAGATCAGCCCATAACACCTCGAAAAACTTTGCAAATGAGCTTTCTCCCTAGTCTGCCAGCCCTTTGCTTTGGGACAATAATAACTGATAACATGAGTTGTGATGTGAGTAGAGGCAGCTTGAGCCAAGGATTTGACACTGTGAACTCAGTGATATTACTCAGGTGTGAAATATACTTGAGAAACTGTTCATTTTAAGGGAACTATTTGCTAAATAACATGGTATTCATTGGGAGATACTGCCTAATTATTGTTGTTGTTTATGATGGCAAACCTTTAACCAGAGTATACATTTTCTTCAAAATTAGAGAAATCAAATTGAGGAAAGCCATAGAATGAATCTCAGGGAAGTTATCCCTGATATAGTGTAGAACAGCAGTCAGAAAAAAGTTTTTTTAATTAATGGAACTTAGATTTAATGGAATTTTCTCCATAATACACGGTGTCAAGGTATGATGATCACAGCAAAACACTTTTTTTAAAAGGGCCATATGGTAGGCCAAATAATGCACCCCCCCCCACCTCAATCTGTCTGAGTCCTAATCCCCAGGACCTGTGAATGTTACCTTATATGGCAAAGGGGACTTTGCAGATGTGATTAAATTAAGGATTTGTGATGGAGAGATGATCCTCGATTATCCTGGTGGGCCCCATGTATGCATAAGGGTCCTTATAAGAGAGAAGGTGATGTGAATATGGAAGCAGAGAGAGATTTGAAGATGCTAAATGCTGGCTTTGATGATGCAGAAAAGAGCCACAAGCTGAGGAATACAGCCCTAAAACCTGGAACAGAAGAGGAAATGGTTTGCCCCCTAGAATCTCCTGAGGGAGCACAGTTCTGCTGACACCTTGATTTTGACCCAGTGATATTGATTTTACAACTTTGTAGGAGGATAAATTTGTGTTGTTTTAAATAACTAAGTTTGTGGCAATTTGTTGCAGCAGCAATAGAAAACTAGTGCAGGCCAGGTAGTAAATATTTTAGGCTTTGCAGACCATACAGTTTCTGTCATAAGTATTCAACTCTGCTGATGGGGTGTGAAAACAGTCACAGACAGTTCCCAGAGTCAGCCTCAGGGTCATGGCCAGGAATGCAAACAAGGCACTAGCTGGTTTTATGAATGGGATTCCCCTTCTCTGTATCAACTTGGGTCAGGAACCCCAACTAGTAGGCCTGATTTGGGTTCTGGAGGGCCAGCTGGAGCCTGAGAGAAAGAGGGAGAAAGAGTGACAGAGAGTGAGGAAAGTGGCACTGCAGAGATTTGGATAAAAGACAATCTTTTCAGTAAATAATGTGGAAAAATCGTGTGTCCATATGAAAATAAATGGAACCTGAACCGTACCTCATTCCAGATTCCAAAATTAATTCCAGATGTATTATTGACCTAAATAGGAAATGGAAACTTACAAAGCAGGTAAAAGATTATATATGAGCATGTTTCATGACCTTAGGGAAAGATATCATAAAATGAACATGAAAAGTACTAACCATAATAACTATAACTATAATTCGACAACTTTAAAATTAAGAACTCTATCAAAAGATATAAGGATAAAATGTTGATAATTATAGAAGATAAGTGATAGGTTTATGGGAGTTTATTACACTATTTTCTCTATAAAACAAAACAAGAGAAAAAGACAACAAAATGAGAGTGAAAAGGAAAGCCACAGTGGGAGAATATATTTAAAACTCATATAACCAACAAATAACTGTATCCAGAAAGTAATAAAAAGACAAATTACACATGAGAAAAATGGGCAAAAGATTTGAGCAGTCACCTCACGAAAAAGAAGATATCAAAATATCAAAAACCAAATGAAAAGTTATCCAACCTCATTAAAAATTAGGAAAATTTAACTTAAAATTACAATAAGCAGGGCAGGCCAACTAGCAACTGAAAACTCCATGTGTTAACGCAGATGGGGAGTAATAGGAATTCTTAGACACTGCTAGTAGGAGGATAAATTGATATAATCCTAAGGAACACAGTTTTGCATTATAACTAAAGTTGAAGATATACATGCCCTATTTCTTAGCAATTTTACTGCTAAGTATATTCCCTGGAGAAATGAATGCATAGATGCATGCAAAAGAATATTCAAAGTATTATTATTCACTAGAGAAAAAAATTAAAAATAAATCAAAAGTGAATTAACAGTAGAGTGGATAAATAACTTGTGATATATTCATGTAATGGACTGGAATATTACATAGAAAAATGAGTGAGCCAAAACTATGAATAACAACACATCTTACATATTGTTGAATACATACACTGTGATTCCATTTTACATAGTATTCATAAGTAGGCAAAGTAAATTATAGTGTTTAGAGATACATACTTCAGTGGTAAAACCACAAATAAATGCAATGAAGAATTGTAATAGGGAAGTGGTTTGTGAGGATGCTTAGTGCTGCTAGGGATCATACAGGTGTTTGATTTATACTAATGAGTTACACTGCACATTTATTCTCTTACATTTTAAAATTTATGTGTTATTTTCACAATTAAAAGATATTAAAACATGGAAAATGTAGAACAATTAGATAGGAAAAATAAGATGTGAGAACTAAATTGAAATATATCAGTAATTAGAATAAGTGTAATTGGACTAAGTGCTTCCTTTAAAAGAAAAAAATTTGAGGTTGGGTAAAACAAAATCCATTTGGGGTTGCTTTTAAAGGACACACCTAAAACATAAGAGTACAAAGTTGTGTTCCCAAAGTTGTGTACCTGTCTGACCTATCTGATGGTTCCCTGGAAGACCCTACTTGAAAGGCTTGTCTTTACTTTACCTGATTTGGTGCTCAACCAGTGCTAAAAGTCTTTCCCTGGGGAGCACTTGTGAAAAAAATTTGCAAGCAAATGTCAAAATATTGTGGCTAAGGTGATGGATAACAGTTGGAGCAAAAAATAGACAAGCCAAATAAGGATTTTTCTAAAAACTGACAACTGAGATGACTACTGGAGCTTTGAAAGGCTCTGACATATTCCTGAGAATCTAGAAGTCCACACACATGTGTAGCCTATGCACATACTGAGGAAAGACATGAGAAAGCCCTAAGCCCTCAACTCTGGCTGACCTTGAGGCACTGCAGAAGCAGGAAGCAAAGGTAAGGCAGAGTTATCAACTGCCTGAGTGCTGAAGGTGTACACCAAAATGTACCCAGAGCCTCTTGGCAAGGACTGGGAGATTATTAGTTCCAGGTGTTTGAATAAACATCCATCCAGTCATTAACTGATCACTAAGCTCAACAACAGGCAACAAAGAGTACAGACTTTACAGAACTAGTTCAAAATAGTCACTAAACAAGTACAACAAACAAATAAAAACAACAAACCCTGGGGAAGGGGAAACTCTGATTCTAAGAGCTATCACATTTTAATATCCAGTTTTCAACAACAACAACAAAAAAATGAGGCATGCAAAGACAAGAAAGTATGGCCCATTCATGGGGGAAAGAAAAATAAATCAACCGAAAATGTTTCTGAGGCAGAACAGATATTGAAATTTCTAGACAAAGCTGTTAAATCATCTATTTTAAAAATGTTCAAAGAGCTAAAAGAAACCACATCTAAAGAACTAAAAGAAAGCATGAGAACAATGCCTCACCAAATAGAAGATATCAATATTGAGATAGAAATTATAAAAAGGAAACAAGTAGAAAATCTAAAGCTGAAAATTATCATACCTAAAATGAAGAAGTCACTAGAAAAGCTCAGTAACAGATTTGAGAGAGCAGAAGAAAGAATCAGTGAACTTGCAGAACTTGCAGGACAATTGAGATTATCCAAGGTAAGCAAGAAGGGGCAGAAAAGGAATGAAGAATAATGAACAGAGCCACAGAGGTTTGTGGGATACCACCAAGGATACCAACATGAGAGAGAAATGAAAATGAAAGCACAACATAACCAAACTTATGGAAGGCAGCATAAACAGAGCTCAGGGGGAGATTTATCATTGTAAATGCCTACATTAAAAAAGAAGACAATCTCAAATTAATAACCTAATTTTGCATACAAAGGAACTAAAAAAAGAATAGTAAAGTAAATTGAAAGAAGAAAGAAAATACTAAAGATTAGAGCAGGCATCATTGAAATGAAAAATAGGAAAAAATGAGTAAAACCACAAGTTGGTTCTTTGACTAGATCAATAAAATTCAAAAACCTTTAGCTAGACTAAGAAAAAAAGGGAGAAGATGCAAACAATTAAGATGAAATAGGTGCGTGCACACATGCATGCATGTGTCCTGTTGTTCTGTTTCTCTGGAAAACCTTGATTAATAAAAGCAGGATTGGAGGAAGTTTTTGGGAAAATGCAACATCTGACAAATTTATGAGACATGAGCAGGATTTATATGCAAGGGGAAATATTAGGTTAAAAACTGTGCTCTCAAAGTATGAGGAGATTCAAGATGGTGGAGGAGTAGGTGGACGTGGAGTTCATCTCTCTCCATGGATGCATAAGGAATACATCTATAGATGCAACAATACTCACAGAACACCGGCTGAAAACTAGCAGAAGACCTTGGACACTGGAAAGGACTATAAATATCCCTGCATAATTGGGTAGGATGGAAAAAAAGAAGGGAGAAGGAGGAGGAGAGGAAGTGGGACAGGACCTGCACCCTTGGACGGGGTTGCTGAAGCAGAAGAGAGATTTCCAAATTCGCAGAAACCCCCTCTCTGACAGGGAAACCACCCCTCCGATGGGGAAATGGACTGGGACAGAAGGGAAGCATTTGAGGCTGTCATAAGTGGGTGAATTGGCTTATCTGTAGCAGACGGGACAGAGTGAGACATACACAGATGGTCCATACCTCAGCTTTATGTGCCACGGACTGGGATGTGTGTTCACAAGTGTGCAAGGGGGCTGGGAGCTGGTTCATGGGGATTGGAGAACAGGCACCGAGCAAGAACTGCTGCTGGCTGTGGGGAGACAGACTGATGGGGCAGGAGGGAGGAAATCTGCAGCAGGGAGTGCCTATGGAGGGAGACTGGACTGCCATGAAAGCAGGGCGCTACTGCTGAGTCACACGCAGGGGGAGGAGCCATTATTGTAACCTCTCTCTCCCCACATGCCGGTTTCTGCCGATGACAATAAAAGAAGCCTGCTCAGGGCTGGCTCTTGTACGCTGGCTGCTGAGCAATAAAAGTAGCCCCCTCAGAGCTGACCCTCACATGCCGGCTGCAGGGCAATAAAAAAAAAAAAAGTCCTCTCAGGGCTGGCCCTTGCGTGTCTGCTGCTGGGTGCCAGAAAAACCCCGGCTTGGGTTGGCCCTCATGTGCCTTATGCCAGGTGCCAGAAAAATCTCTCACTAGGGCCATATCTCTTGTGCCTGTGGTCACTGGCTTCCCTGTGCATTTGGTGCCACTGGGGCTCCTGAGATCCAAGCAGTCATACCACCTCTGTGCCAGGTCCTCACAGGGGCAGACCCAAGATCTCCAAGGCAGCCTCAGGACCAGACTCCTGTGGGTGGACCACATGCAGAGGTGGGGATAAAACCAAAGCTGAACCCCAGGGACAGGGTGACTAAGGAAGAAGATCAAAAATCTTTCCATCAGCTGTACAAGCTGCAGATTAACCCACTGTGATCAGCTAGGTAGACCCTGTGTCTATGGAATATCTGAGTAGGCAATGAGTGTTCCCACAGATGAAAATGGTCTAGCTCTGGCAGCTGTGGACTTTGGGGTCAAGCACACACAGGAATTGGGCCGAATCAGAGTCTGAATGGTGCCCACAGGGCCCACAGTAGGTCCAGAGTCCAGCCCAGAGGCAGAGGAGAATTTCTTGGGGAGGTGGAGGTGGGCTGTGGCTCATGGCATGTTCAAGGACACTTACAGCAGAGACCCCAGGGAAGCATAATTATTACTATTAATTTTAGGATATTTTGATTCATTCTGTTGTTTGTTCTAGCTCTTTTTTTTTTGGTTTCTTTTTACATCTTTTTTTGGTGGTTGTTGTTTTAGTGGGTTTTTTTTTTTTTTTTTTACTCTTGGGATCTCTGTGTTTTATAACATATTTTAATTTTTTAAAAACATTTCTATTTTTACTTTCCTCTTCTGTTGTTCTGTTTTTTCCTTTATTGTTTTCTTCCTCTCTCTCTTTCATATATATATTTATGTTTATATTTCTACTTTGCTTTTCTGTTGTCCAGTGTTTTTCCCTTTTTATTTTATTATTGTTATTTTAAATCATTTTTATCAGTTTGTTCTGTTTCCTTGCTTTATTCTTCAGTTGGCACACTGCTTTTGTTTTGTTTTTAAGTTATGTGTTTTTGTTAGTTTTAGTCCTGATTGTTTGATTTCATTTTTTGAGTTCTTCTATTTGTCTGGTTGTTCTCTTGCTTTTTGTTGTATTTGGCTCTATTTTTGTTTCTTTTACGTGTGTGTGTGTGTGTTTCTTTGTTTCTATTTTTGTTTGTTTTTACCATTTTTTCCAGGGTTTTGCTTATCTTTTTCTTTCTTTAATATATTTTCTTTTTTTATATATATTTCTGTTTCTACATTGCTACCAGAATGCAAGTAGCAGTCCCTTCCATCAGGAAGCCTACACAAGACACTGGGCCAACCCCACCACTGGGGGCAGAGAACAGAAGCAAGAGGAACTACAATGCTGCAGCCTAGGGAAAGGAGACCTCAAATACTGTAAATTAGACAAAATGAGAAGACAGAGAAATATCTTACAGGCAAAGGAGCAAGATAAAAACCCACAAGACCAAATAAATGAAGAAGAAATAGGCAAACTACCTGAAAGAGAATTCAGAGTAATGATAGGAAAGATGATCCAAAATCTTGGAAATAGAACAGAGAAAATAAAAGAAACATATAACAAGGACCTAGAAGAACTAAAGAGCAAACAAACAGAGGTGAACAACACAATAACTGAAATTAAAAATACTCGAGAAGGAATCAATAGCAGAATAACTGAGGCAGAAGAATAAAAAAGTGAGCTAGAAGACAGAATGGTGGAAATAACTGCCACAGAGCAGAATAAAGAAAAAAGAATGAAAAGAATGGAGGACTGTCTCAGAGACCTCTGTGACAACATTGAGCACACCAACATTTGAATTATAGGGGTCCCAGAAGAAGAAGGAAAAAAGAAAGGGTCTGAGAAAATATTTGAAGAGATTATAGTTGAAAACTTCCTCAACATGGGAAAGGAAATAGTAAATAAAGCCCAGGAAGTGCAGAGAATCCCATACAGGATAAACCCAAGAAGAAACACGCCAAGACACATATTAATCAAATTAACAAAAATTATACACAAAGAAAAAGTATTAAAAGCAGCAAGTAACATACAAGGGAATCCCCATAAGGTTAACAGCTGATCTTTCAGCAGAAACTACAGGCCAGAAGGGAATGGCAAGATATATTTAAAGTGAAGAAAGGGAAAAACCTACAACCAGATTACTCTACCCAGCAAGGATCTCATTCAAATTCGATGGAGAAATCAAAAGTTTACAGACAAGCAAAAGTTAAGAGAATTCAGCACCACCAAACCAGCTTTACAACAAATGCTAAAGGAACTTCTCTACGCAGGAAACACAAGAGAAGGAAAAGACTTACAAAAACAAACCAAAAACAATTAAGAAAATGGTAATAGGAACATACATAATGATAATTACCTTAAATGTAAATGGATTAAATTCCCCAACCAAAAGACACAGACTGGCTGAATGGCTACAAAAACAAGCCCATATATATGCTGTCTACAAGAGACTCACTTCAGACCTAGGTACACATACCAACTGAAAATGAGGGGATGGAAAAAGATATTCCATGCAAATGGAAATCAAAACAAAGCTGGAGTAGTTATATCTTCTTTTTCAATCCAAGAAGAAGATATAACAATTGTAAATATCTATGCACCCAAAATAGGAGCACCTCAATACATAAGGCAAATGCTAACAGCCATAAAAGGGGAAATCAACAGCAGCACAATAATTGTAGGTGACTTTAACACCCCACTTACACCAATGGAGAGATAATCCAACAGAAAATAAGTAAGGAAATACAAGCTTTAAATGACACATTAAACCAGATGGACTTAATTGATATTTATAGGACATTCCATGAAAAGCAACAGAATACACTCAAGTGCACATGGAACATTCTTCAGGATAGATCACATCTTGGGTCACAAATCAAGCCTTGGTAAATTTAAGAAAATTGAAATCATATCAAGCATCTTTTCTGACCAAAACGCTATGAGATTAGATATCAATTGCAGGAAAAAGCCTGTAAAATATACAAACACATGGAGGTTAAACAATATGCTATTAACCAACCAAGATATCACTGAAGAAATCAAAGAGGATATCAAAAAATACCTAGAAAAAAATGACAATGAAAACACAATGACCCAAAACCTATGGGATGCAGCAAAAGCAGTTCTAAGAGGGAAGTTTATAGCAATACAATCCTACCTCAAGAAACAAGAAAAATCTCAAATAAACAACTTAAACTTACACCTAAAGCAATTAGAGAAAGAAGAACAAAAAAAACCCCCCTAAACTTAGCAGAATGAAGGAAATCATAAAGATCAGATCAGAAATAAATGAAAAAGAAATGAAGGAAATGATAGCAAAGATCAATAAATCTAAAAGGTTGTTCTTTGAGAAGATAAACAAAATTGATAAACCATTAGCCAGACTCAACAGGAAAAAAAGGGAGAAGACTCAAATCAATAGAATTAGAAATGAAAAAGGAGAAGTAACAACTGACACTGCAGAAATACAAAGGATCATGAAAGATTACTACCAGCAACTATATGCCAATGAAATGGATAACCTGGAAGAAATGGACAAACTCTTAGAAATGCACAACCTGTCAAGACTGAACCAGGATGAAATAGAAAACATGAACAGACCAATCACAAGCACTTAAACTGAAACTGTGATTTAAAGTCTTCCAACAAACAAAAGCCCAGGGTCAGATTGCTTCACAGGAGAATTCTATCAAACATTTAGAGACGAGCTAACACCAATCCTCCTCAAACTCTTCCAAAATATAGCAGAGGGAGGAACTCTCCCAAACTCATTCTATGAGGCCACCATCACCCTTATACCAAAACAAGACAAAGATGTCACACACACAAAAAAAGGAAAATTACAGGCCAGTGTCACTGATGAACATAGATGCAAAAATCCTCAACAAAATACTAGCAAACAGAATCCAACACCACATTACAGAATACAACACCACATTAAAAGGATCATACACCATGATCAAGTGGGGTTTATCCCAGGAATGTAAGGATTCTTCAGTATACACAAATCAATCAATGTGATACACCATATTAACAAACTGAAAGATAAAAACCATATGATAATCTCAATAGATGCAGAAAAAGCTTTTGAAAAAATTCAAAACCCATTTATGATAAAAATTCTCCAGAAAGTGGGCAGAGAGGGAACCTACCTCAACATAATAAAAGACATATATGACAAACCCACAGCCAACATCATTCTCAATGGTGAAAAACAAAGCATTTCATCTTAGGTCAGGAACAAGACAAGGATGCCCACTATCACCACTATTATTCTACATGGTTTTGGAAGTTTTAGCCACAGCAATGAGAGAAGAAAAAGAAATAAAAGGAATCCAAACTGGAAAAGAAGAAGTAAAACTGTCACTGTTTGCAGATGACATGATACTATACATAGAAAATCCTAAAGATGCCACCAGAAATCTACTAGAGCTAATCAATGAATTTGGTAAAGTAGAAGGATACAAAATTAATGCACCAAAATCTCTTGCATTTCTATACACTAACAATGAAAAATCAGAAAGAGAAATCAAGGAAACAGTCCCATTGCAACAAAAAGAATAAAATACATGGAATAAACCTACCTAACGAGAATAAAGACCTGTATGCAGAAAATTATAAGACACTGATGAAAGAAATCAAAGATGATACAAACAAATGGAGAGAGAGACCATGTTCTTGGGTCAGAAGAATCAACGTTGTGAAAATGACTATACTACCCAAAGTAATCTGCAGATTCAATGCAAGCCCTATCAAATCGCCAATGGCATTCCTAACAGAGCTAGAACAAAAAATTTTACAATTTGTATGGAAACACAAAAGTCCCCGAATAACCAAAGCAATCTTGAGAAAGTAAAGGAGAGCTGGAGGAATCAGGCTCCCTGACTTCAGACTATACTACAAAGCTATAGTAGTCAAGACAGTATGGTACTGGCACAAAAACAGAAATATAGATCAATGGAACAGGATAGAAAACCCAGAGATAAATCCACACATATATGGTCACCTTATCTTTGACAAAGGAGGCAAGAATATACAATGAATGAAAGATGACCTCTTGAATAAGTGGAGCTGGGAAAACTGGACAGCTACATGTAAAAGGATAAAATTAGAACACTTCCTAACACCATACACAAAAATAAACTCAAAATGATTAAAGACCTAAATGTAAGGCCAGACACTATTAAAACTCTTAGAGGAAAACATAGGCAGAACACTCTTTGACATAAGTCACAGCAAGATCTTTTTAGACCCACCTCCTAGAGTAATGGAAGTAAAATAAAAAATAACAAATGGGACTTTATGAAACTTAAACGCTTTTGCACAGCAAAGGAAACCATAAACAAGACAAAAGACAACCCTCAAAATGGGAGAAAATATTTGCAAATGAAGGAACTGACAAAGGATTAATCTCCCAAATATACAAGCAGCTTATACAGTTCAATATCAAAAAAACAAACAACCCAATCCAAAAATGGGCAGGAGACCTAAATAGACATTTCTCCAAAGAAGACATACAGATTGCCAACAAACATATGAAAAGATGCTCAACATCACTAATCATTAGAGAAATTCAAATCAAAACCACAATGAGGTATCACATCAGTCAGAATATCCATTATAAAAATAATCTACAAACAATAAATGCTGGAGAGGTTGTGGGGAAAAAGTTACCCTCCAGCACTTTTGGTGGGAATGTGAATTGATACAGCCACTATGGAGAAGAATATGGAGGTTCCTTAAAAAACTAAAACTAGAACTACAATATGACACAGCAATCCCACTACTGGGCATATACCCTGAGAAAACCATAATTCAAAAACAGTCAGGTACCGCAGTGTTCACTGCAGCACTATTTACAATTGCCAGGACATGGAAACAACCTAAATGTCCATAAATAAAAAAAAATGTCCAGATAAATGGATAAAGAAGATGTGGGCACATATATGCAATTGAATATTACTCAGCCATAAAAAGGAATGAAAGTAAGTTATTTGTAATAAAGTGCACGGACCTAGAGTCTGTCATACAGTCAGAAAGGAAAAAACAAATACCATATCCTAACGCACATATATGGAATGTAAAAACAGTACTGATGGACCTAGTGGTAGGGCAGGAATGAAGACGCAGATGTAGAGAATGGACTTGACACAGGGAGGGAAGGGTAAGCTAGGACGAAGTGAAAGAGTAGCTTTGACCTACATAAACCACCAAATATAAAATGGATGGATTGTGGGAAGCTGCTGTGTAGCACAGGGAGATCAGCTCAATGCTTTGTGATGACCTAGAGGGTGGGATAGGGAGGATGCGAAGGAGGCTCAAGAGGGAGGGGATTTGGGGATATATGTATATTTATAGCTGATTGACTTTGTTGTACAACAGAAAGTAACATAACATTGTAAAGCAATTATACTCCAATAAAGATATATAAAAAAAAGATGAAATAAAAGTGGGGACAGTACTACTAACCTCACGGGGATAAAAAGGGTTATAAGAGAACACTATGGACAATTGTACACTGACAAATTAGATAACCTAGCTGAAATAAACTACCAAAACTGACTCAAAAGGAAATAGAAAATCATAACAGATTTGGAAGATTAGGAAGTATTATCAGTAATGAAAAATTTTCCAAGAAAGAAAAATCCAGGGTCAGATGGCTTCTCTGGGTGAATTCTACCAAACAGTTAAAGATTAACAACAATCCTCCTCAAACTCTTCTGAAAATAGAAAGGAAAAAGCACTTTCTAAACCTTTGTATGAGGCCAGCATTAACCTGATACCAAGCCAGTCAAAGACTGATGTAGAGGAAAACTATAGACCAATATCTCTTATAAATCCAAAACCCTCTCGACAGAATACTAACAACACTGAATCTGACAGTGGATAAAAAGGATTGTGCACCATGAGTACATGGGACTTATGCCAAGAATGCAGAGTGGTTCAGCATAAGAAAATCAATCAATATAATACAGTATGTAATACAATGAAAGAAAAAAAATATATTATCATTTCAATTGATGCAGAAAAAGCATTTGACAAAACTGAACACCGTTTTACTATTTTTTTAAAGTCTTTTTTGTGTGTGAATTCTAGGTATCCTTTTTCAAAAAATTTATTTATTTATTTATTTATTTTTGGCTGCTTTGGGTCTTCAATGGTGTGCGCAGGCTTTCTCTAGTTGTGGCGAGTGGGGTCCACTCTTCATTGTGGTGTGTGGGTTTCTCATTGCGGTGGCTTCTCTTGTTGTGGAGCACAGGCTCTAGGCAGGTGGACTTCACTAATTGTGGCATGCAGGCTCAGTAGTTGTGGCTTGCGGTCTCTATAGTGCAGGCTCAGTAGTTTTGACACATGGGCTTATCTGCTCTGCAGCATGTAGGATCTTCCTGGACCAGGGATTGAACCCATGTCCCCTGCATTAGCAGGCAGATTCTTAACCACTGCACCACCAGGGAAGTCCAACACTCTTTTACTGTTCAAAATATTCAGAAAACTAGAAATAGAACATGGTAAAGGGAATTTATGAAAAACCCCCAGCTGAGGCTTCCTCTGGGAAGAGTGTTTGCAGCAGAAATGCCTTGGGCCTGAGTCCATGGTTCTCTGAGCCACCCATGGGGCTTGGTGAATCCCAACCGACCCTCTCCTTGTGCCTCCATAGGACCTGCAGTTACTGCCTGAACATACCTGAGACCACTTAGCGCACCCTGCAGGCTCCAGCTGTGCCCTGTTTGCCCCATTCCACCCACCCAAACCAAGCCCCACCCAGGGCCTGCAGGCAACCCCTGGTAAAGCAAGAAAATAAATACTTGCTGGTTACTCAGAGAAGTCCACTGTCAGATAGTTTTTACATTCAGTCCTCTATAGTTTGGGAAATACTGACCTATATTCAAGTGATCTAATTCTTTCCTCAGCTGTGACCAGTCTACAGTTCAGCTCATCCAAGTTGTTTACAAATATAAATTCCCCTCTGAACACTGCTTTCACTGTTTCCCATAACTTCTGATGGTGGAGTAGAAGCTCACCTCCTCTATGGGCACAGCAAAATCACAACTAACTGCTGAACAACCATCAATAAAAAAGACTGGAACCTACCAAAAAAGATATTCTACATCCAAAGACATAAAGAAGAAACCAAAACGAGTTGGTAGGAGAGGCACACTCATTATATAATCAAATCCTATACCCCCCAGGTGGGCAACACACAAACTGGAGAATAATTATATTGCAGAAGTTCTCCCACAGGAGGGAGTGAGAGTCCTGAGCCCCACATCAGGCTCCCCAGCCTGGTGGCACTGCATTGAGAAAATGAGCCCCCAGAGCATCTGGCTTTGAAGGCCAGCAGGGCTTAACTGCAGGAGCTCCACAGGACAGGGAGAAACAGAGACTCCACTTTTAAAGGGTATACACAAAATCTCATGCACACCAGAACCCAGGAGAAAAGCAGTAAATTCACAGGAGCCTGGGCCAAACCTACCTGCTTGTCTTGGAGGGTCTCCTGGGGAGGCAAGGGGGAGCTATGGTTCACCATGGGGACATAGACACTGATGGCAAAAATATCAGGGAGTATTCATCTGCATGAATTCTTGCTAGAGGCTGACATCTTGCTTGGGTCGTTAGCACTGGTCCAATGCAACAGCCTGTAGGCTCAGTACTGGGATGCCTCAGGTCATGCAACCAGCAGAGCAGGAGCACAGTTCCACCCATCAGCAGGAAAGCTGCCTAAAGACTTCCTGAGACCACAGACACCTCTAGATACACCCCTTGACATGGTCCTGCCCATCAGAGGGCCAAGATCCAGCTCCACCCAAAAGAGAGCAGGCACCAGTCCCTCCCACCAGGAAGCCTGCACAAACCTCTAGACCAGCCTCACCCACCAGGGTACAGACACCAGAAGCAAGAAAACTAAAATCCCACAGCTAGTGGAACTGAGTCTGCAAACACAAGTCAGAACCTACCTGGGGACCCGCTGGTCCCTGGCCCTTGAGTGAAGAGAGGGGAGTGTACTTCTGGGACACATAGGACATCCTTAGAGAGGGCCACTTCTCAAAGGTCAAGAAACGTAACTAACCTTCCACATACATAAAAATACAAATAGAAATTTAAACAAAATGAAAGGGCAAAGGAATATGTTCCAGATGAAGGAACAAGATAAAACAGCAGAAGAACAGCTAAGTGACATGGAGAGAGGTAATCTACCTGAGAAAAAGTTCAGAGTAATGATCATAAAGGTGATCCAAGAGCTTGGGAAAAGAATGGATGTACAGAGTGAGAGGTTACAAGAAATTTTTAACAAGGAGAAAATATAAAGAACAACCTAAGAGAGTTGAAGAGTACAATAACTGAAATGAAAAATACACTGTAAGAAATCAATAGAAGAATAAATGAGGCAGAAGAACATATAAGTGACATGGAAGACAGAGTGGTGGAAATCACTGCCACAGAACAGCATAAAGAAGAAAATAATGAAAAGAAATGAGGACAGTTTAAGAGGCCTCTGGAACAACATCAAATGCACCAATATTCACATTATAGGGGTCCCAGAAGGAGAAGAGAGAGAGAAAGGGCCTGAGATAATATTTGAAGAAATAATAGTTGAAAACTTCGCTAACATGGGAAAAGAAACAGTCACCGAAGTCCAAGAAGTGCAGAGAGTCCCATAGAGGATTAATCCAAGGAGGGACATGCTGAGAAACATAGTAATAAAGTTGACAAAAATTAAATATGGAGAGGGCTTCCCTGCTGACGCAGTGGTTGAGAGTCCGCTTGCTGATGCAGGGGACATGGGTTTGTGCCCCGGTCCAGGAAGATCCCACATGCCATGGAGTGGCTGGGCCCGTGAGCCATGGCCACTGAGCCTGCACATCTGGAGCCTGTGCTCCGCAACATAAGAGGCCACAACAGTGAGAGGCCCGTGTACCGCAAAAAAAAAAAAAAAAAAAAAATTAAATTAAATATGGAGAGAAATTTTAAAAGCAACAAGGGAAAAGCAGCAAATAACATACAAGGTAATCCCCATAGGTTATCAGCTGATTTTTCAGCAGAAATTCTGTAGGCCAGAAGGGAGAGTCATGATATACTTAAATGTGTACGGCCCCGGGCGTCCCCGGGAGTCCCGACCAGCAGGACAAATCCTTGTGAGTCCGAGGAGGAACCTGTGGGGGTTGAAAAAAGGGGGAAGGGCAGGAGACGCGAAAGAATGGAGGCAAGACAAAATCCTGATCAAGCCTCAAACTTTTATTGCTGCGGTAGCTGTATTTATACACTGCAGAGAAAGGGGGGCGGGATTCAGAATGAGGGAAGTACTTGGCTAATCATCATTGGTGCTGCGTGCGCGGGCTTTCATTTTAGGCGCGAACTTCTATCTCATAAATCAGGAAGAGAAGCAGGGTGTCGGCCATCTTCTAATGGCGAAAACTTCTTGGCTCCCAACATTTCCTCCCTTTTTATTTCTTTTAAGGAGGTGGGCATTAACCGAGTGAGGGAGTAGTGACCTGAATCCTCCCGTGGACAAGGTATGTGTGTCCACACTCATCGGCTCTTGGTATCTTTTGGGGAAGAGAGGCAGAGCCAAAGATAATCTTAGCTACTAAAAGCCAAAAACAATGTTTAGATACCAACCTCTATCATAATTCAGGTATACTCACAGGGAATAACAGAGATTACCTTGTATATACATATATACACGTTTTCCCTTGTGCATGCTTTGCTGCCACACTCAACTCGGTACCCATACCCTCCATCAAAGAGGGGGGTAGGCATGTCTCTGTTTCATGCCGCTCCAGTGGAGGGGCAGCCAGAATCATCCTTTGGTTCTGCTTCTGTAATGGCGAGGCGATGGTAATGTATCAGGTTAAATTTTGAGGCAAGTGGGGAGTGCTTTCAGCCTGTCCAACAACCAGCAAAGATGACAGGATCAGGGTCACAACGGATAGCTCATGTCGTCTCTGCCGCTCTTTCAATATTAGGAGGGTCTCCATCTTTTTCTGAAAAAGAAAAAGAAATACAATCTCAGGGAAAAGGGCCCTGGATAAAATTTATTACTTTATAGAACTTATAGGTTTAATAAGGCGCTCAGGCAACCAGCGTGCTCCACCTTCTTTGGTATTATATACACATGCGGATCCCCTCCCCCAGATGAGGAGTGGATCGGGTCCATGCCATTTAAAGGTCAAAGGGTCTTTCCACATAACTTGTGCATATTGATTTTTAGTTTCTTGATGCCAAAGGCGATCGGCGGCAGATCTACCATTATTATCTAATTGTAAAAAATTAATTACAAACAGGGCATGACTAAGAATATTTTTTGGGGAATTTTTTGTAGCAGTTAAATCATTATTTTTAAGCTTGGAAATGGTATTTTTAAGGGTTTGATGGGCTCTTTCTACTATGCCTTGACCCTGGGGGTTATATGGAATTCCCGTAAGATGTTTTATTTGAAGCCGGGTGCAAAAATCTTGGAAAGCCTGGGAGGTATACCCAGGCCCATTATCTGTTTTAATTATTTGAGGCTTGCCTAAAACTGTAAAACATTGGAGCACATGTGAAATAATGTTTTTTGTGGCTTCTCCTCCCTGGAGGGAGGCATATATAAAGCCGCTAAAGGTATCAATGGACACATGAATAAATTTTAATTTTCCAAATTTAGCAAGATGGGTAACATCCATCTGCCAGATTTCATTAGGTAATAGACCTCTTGGGTTTACCCCAAGATGTGGAAGAGGTAAAAATGTAACGCACCCTGGACAATTTTTTACAATTTGTCTTGATTGTTCTCGAGTAAGCTTAAACATTAAGCGAAGAGTATGTGCATTAACATGATGTAGCTGATGAAATTGAGTAGCTTGAGAAACAGAATCAGAGGTTACGGTGCACATCAGGCGGGCATTTTTATCAGCTAAATCATTGCCCTGAGAGAGGGGTCCAGGAAGATCTGTATGAGCCCTAAGATGATCAATAAAAAAAGGCGCTTGTCTTCGAAGTATAAGACTTTGAAGTTGTTGAAAAAGGGGAACAGCATTGGAAGAGGGTTTAATATATGGAACAGTTTCTAAAAGGGGGACGGACAAAGCTATATATGAGCTGTCCGTATATAAATTAAAGGGGATATTCTGTAACATCTCAAAAACCTGAAGAATGGCAAAAAGCTCAACAAGTTGTGCTGATAAAAAGGGGGACTGTACCCTATAGGGCTGATTATTTATAACAAATACAGCAACACCGGATGATGATCCATCAGTGAATACTAGGGCAGCATCTCCCAGAGGAACAGCAGAAGTGATTTTGGGAAATATAAACAGATGTTTTCTAGCAAACTGAAGGAGCTTATCAGGTGGATAATGATTATCAATATTACCCTGAAAGGAGGATAAGGAAACAAGCCATTTATCATCAGTTTGTAATAACCAACCAAGCTCTTCTTTGGTATAGGGGAGAATCAAATGATCAGGATCTTTGCCAAAAAATTGACGGCTTTTTTCTCTGCCCAAAGTAAGAACCTGTGCTACTAAGGAAGGGTAGGTCTTAAGCACTTTATTAGGAGATACGGACAAATGTATCCACAAGAGGGGATGATCTTGCCATAGGACTCCAGTGGGTGTATGTGCAGTGGCACAAATAATCAAACTAAAGGGGCGACCATAATCTAAAAAGGTAATCTGTTGACATCTAATGGCCTTTTCTACTAATTGAAGAGAATTTTTAGCCTCCTTAGTCAGCCTACGGGGTGACAAGGGATCTGATGGCCCTTGTAAAATTTCGAATAAGGGTTTTAACTCTCCCGTAGTAAGTTTAAGATACGGTCGTAGCCAATTAATATCTCCCAAAAATTTTTGAAAATCATTGAGGGTTTGCAAATGTGATACTTGTATGTGTATCTTTTGAGCGGTAATTATTTTTTTGTTTAATTCGAAACCAAGATAATAGTATGGATCTTTTAATTGTACCTTATTTGAAGCAATTTGAAGGCCAGAGGAAGCAAGATTATCTTTTAAATCTTGATAACACTTAAGGAGTTCATCAGTTGATTTTCCAGCCAAAAGAATATCATCCATATAATGAATGATATAGATACCAGGCCAACGAGCCCTAAGAGGGTCTACAGCTTGTGCAACAAATTTTTGACATAAGGTGGGGCTATTGGCCATACCCTGCGGGAGGACCTTCCATTGAAAACGTGGCATTGGGCCTTTAAAATTAATTACTGGGAGACTAAATGCAAAACGCTCTCTATCCTGAGGATGGAGAGGGATAGTAAAAAAGCAATCTTTAAGATCAATAATGATTTTAAAATAGCCAGCTGGAATGGCAATAGGAGAAGGCAAGCCAGGCTGTAAAGCTCCCATAGTAAACATTGTTTTATTAATTTCCCTAAGATCTTGGAGAAGTCGCCATGAGCCAGATCTCTTTTTTATCACAAATATAGGGGTATTCCATGGCGAAGTAGTGGCTTCTAAATGTCCAGCGGCCAATTGTTCCTGCACTAACTTTGTGGCAGCTGTAAGTTTTTCTTCTGTTAGAGGCCATTGGTCCACCCAAACGGGATCATTAGTTTTCCATCGTATTTTGTCCGCATGGGGCACAGGAAGGTCAATGGCCGCTAAGAAAAAGGCGAACTGCCTAGGCCCTGGCGATTTATGTTAGATGCCAGGGAAATAGGTCGTGTAATACCCTGATTATTTTTTCCTAAGCCTAAGCCTGGTAGAAACCCTTGGTTTAGCATTTGTTGGGTCACCACCTCATTGGGGCTGGCCATGATTAACTTTAATTGTGACAGGATGTCACGTCCCCAAAGATTCAACGGGATATGTGGCAAAATATAAGGTTGTACCTGTCCAGTATTACCTTCAGTATCTATCCATGTAAGAACTTTAGAACTCCGTTTAGGATTGGTAGAATGTCCTATGCCTTGTAAATGAGTTATAGACACTGTACAAGGCCAAGAGGAGGGCCAATATTTTTCCGAAATAACTGTTGCATCGGCTCCTGTATCGACTAAACCCTCAAATTTCTTTCCATCTAACCACAGGGTTAGGAGTGGCCTTTCAGGAGTAATTTGTTGGACCCAATAAACATCTGAGGAGCCAAAAGCAGCATCTGCTCTAGGACAATTAGTATGGCTCTTATTTAAAGAATTTAGGGGCAACAATACTAACTGTGCTATCCTTTGACCTTTAGGGATTGATATAGGGCCTTGTAAAGCAGATGCCAAAAGGGTAATTTGACCTGAATAATCATTATCAATAACACCAGGTATAATTTGGAGGCCAGCCAAAGCGGAACTACCTCTTCCTAAAATTAAACCAAAAGTATTTGGGGGCAGGGGGCCATAAACTTCTGTGGGAATTGGTTGTACTCCTTGTTCTGGGACTAATATTGAGTCGGTGGAGGCACAGAGGTCCAATCCTGCGCTTCCGGGTGTGGCTCGACAGAGGGAGCCAACATCTGGGTGCAGGGAACTTGTCCAGATTTTTGAGGAACAAACCGAATTGCCTCTTGGTTTGGTTCCAAGGAAGGGGCCAGGGGCTGGCCCCGTGAAAAGTTTCCCTGTTTTTTGGGGAGCAATTGGCCATTTATATCCGTTTTTGAAAAACATTCTGAAGACCAATGTTTGCCTCTTTTACAACGAGGGCAAACGGTGGTGGGAGGAGCCCGGGATTGATATTGGGGTTGTTGTGGGTTAGCCTTTAATGACTGTCCTTGTCTATGTAATGAACAATCCCGGGCAAAATGTCCAGGTTGTTTGCAATTATAGCAAGTTTTTTGTTGTTTATCTAGGACGGATGTATCTTTAATAAAATCTTTTAGAGCAGCTCCAATCGCAAGACCAACAGAATGGGAGGGACCAATTCCGGAGCACAACTTAATGTAATCAGCCAGGCTACCACCACGATGAGCCCGAAGGGCAGCTTGGCAGGCCGGATTGGCATTTTCATAAGCTAAATGTTTAACAAAGGCATTATCAGTTTCACTATCACCCACTACACGCTCGGCGGCGTCCGTGAGGCGGCTAATAAACTCACAATAAGGCTCTTCTGGTCCCTGGCGAATTTTTGCCAAGGAAGTTGTGGGCGAACCCTTAGGCGGAAGACGGCACCAGGCCTTAAGGCCAGCATGTTGTATTTGAGCCAACAAACCAGGGGGAAAAGCAGCCTGAGACTCATTGGATTCATAGGGGGGACGGCCAAGTAATTTATCTCGGGTCCATGATCGGGAAGTTCTGTTTTCAGCATTTCTTTGGGCAGTTTCTCTACAATTTTCTGCAAATTCAGTGCGCCATAAAACAAAATCTCCCCCAGAAAGGGTGGCCCGAGCCAGGGTAAGCCAATCATTTGGGGTCAGCCAGCGATCGCTTAATCCCTCCAAGATTGCCAATGTATAAGGGGCTGTGGGCCCATAATTATTGACAGCAGATTTTAAATCTTTTATATGTTTTAAATTGAGGCGGCGATATTTATGTTCAAAAGGGCCGCCCCCAGAAGAATTATGAATATCTGGTCCCTCATCAGGTTCAGGAGATTCTTCTCCCTCTTCCTCTTCCCCTTCCTCACTATCTTCAGCTTGAATTTCACCTTGAGTGGGTAAATTTTGACTGCGAGTAACAGGGAAGGCTAACTTAATGGATCCTGGTTTTTGTCGAAGCGGGGGTTTATTGGGACCGTTCGAGACATTAAAAGAAGTAAGCTCCACCTCAAGGGCCTTAAGCTCCTTTAGGAGATCCAAGCGTTCCCGTTTTTGTTGTAAAACATCTCTCAAAGAGGAAATTTCCTGGGTTAAGGCCATCTTAGCCTGTCGAAGGGGATCAATCAGGGGGGCAATGGGAGCAGGGGCGCTAAAGGCAGGCATCTGATGAGGAGTATTATAAGATGGTGGAGGCTTCAAAAGGGGGAATCCCCAGGGATCATCATTGCGATGATAACGAGCAGCCTGCTCATCGAGAGTTTCCTGATCTTGGGGGGAAAGCTGGTCATCATTGGGATCACCCTTAATAGCAGTAAGGGAAGGATAAATCTTTGGGATAACTTTATCATCTGTGGGATAATGATGACCGGTTTCTGGAATTTTTGGGAACTCTTCATTTGAACCCATATCAATGGTAACGGATGGACAAGCTGAATGGAGACGAGAGGCTGCTTTAAGAATTGTTTCCCCGGTCTCTACAACCTTTTGGACATCGGGGTCAAAAAAATGACCCATGAGAATCTCCCTAATTAAATTCCAATACGAAAATGCAGTCACAGGCACTTTAGAAGGCCCAAAGGTTTGATAATAATCATTTAAACAATTTCCTACACGATTCCAGCATTTTTTATCTATTGTCCCTTCCTGTGGGAACCATGGGCAAACATCAGACAAGAACATAAAAAATTCACGCAAATCTTTTTTTCTAGCCTTAATCTTCTGCATCTTGAGGGAATCCTCGATCCCCTGAAGAAAGAGTTCATGGGAACTCAATTCCTGTCCCATATTTATAGCTCCGCTTACCTTATCCTCAGGTCACGACTGCCGAAGGGCGGCCAGTCCTCCGGGGACCTAATCAAGCTGCACTTTCGAGTAAGTCTCGCGGCGGCTCAGTGGGTGCCTGGCCAGGCGTTCGTAAGCGTGCTACCTCCGTCAGGATCCGTTCCTCGAGCCCCACGTTGGGCGCCAATTGTGTACGGCCCCGGGCGTCCCCGGGAGTCCCGACCAGCAGGACAAATCCTTGTGAGTCCGAGGAGGAACCTGTGGGGGTTGAAAAAAGGGGGAAGGGCAGGAGACGCGAAAGAATGGAGGCAAGACAAAATCCTGATCAAGCCTCAAACTTTTATTGCTGCGGTAGCTGTATTTATACACTGCAGAGAAAGGGGGGCGGGATTCAGAATGAGGGAAGTACTTGGCTAATCATCATTGGTGCTGCGTGCGCGGGCTTTCATTTTAGGCGCGAACTTCTATCTCATAAATCAGGAAGAGAAGCAGGGTGTCGGCCATCTTCTAATGGCGAAAACTTCTTGGCTCCCAACACTTAAATTGATGAAATGGAAAAACTTACAACCAAGAATACTCTATCCAACAAGGCTCTCATTCAGATTTGATGGAGAAATCAAAAGCTATATAGACAAACAAAACCTAAAAGAATTCAGCACCACCAAACTAGCCTTGGAACTTGTCTAGGTGGAAAAGAAAAGGCCACAACTAGAAACAAGAAAATTATGATGGGAAGCTCTAAAGGCAAACATAAAGTAAAGGTAGGAAACCATCCACACACAAATATGATATCTAAACCAGTAATTGTGAGAGGAGAGTACAAATGCAGGATATTTGAAATGCATTTGAAACTTAAAGATCAGCAACTTAAAACAATCATGTGTTTATATAGACTGCTGTACCAACACCTTATGGTAACTGCAAACCAAAAATCTATAATGGATATACATACAAAACAGAAAAAGAAATCCAAACACAACACTAAAGATAGTCATCAAATCACAAGAGAATAGAACAAAAGAGGAAAGGAAAAAAAAAACCCTACAAAACCAAATCCAAAACAATTAACAAAATGGCAATAAGAACATACATATCAATAATTACTTTAAATGTAAATGGATTAAATGCTCCAACCAAAAGACATGGATTGGCTGAATGGATACAAAAACAAGAGCCATATATATGCTGCCTACAATAGACCCACTTCAGATCTAGGGACACATACAGACTGAAAGCAAGGGGATGGAAAAAGATATTCCATGCAAGTGGAAGTAAAAGAAAGCTGGAGTAGAAATACTCGTTATCAAACAAAATAGACTGTAGGGGGGGACCTTGAAGATGGCGGAAGAGTAAGACGCAGAGATCACCTTCCTCCCCACAGATACACCAGAAATACATCTACAGGTGGAACAACTCCTACAGAGCACCTACTGAAGGCTGGCAGAAGACCTCAGACCTCCCAAAAGGCAAGAAACTCCCCACGTACCTGGGTAGGGCAAAAGAAAAAAAAAAAAAAACAGAGACAAAAGAATAGGGACGGCACCTGCACCAGTGGGAGGGAGCTGTGAAGGAGGAAAAGTTTCCACACACTAGGAAGCCCCTTCGTGGGCGGAGACTGCGGGAGGCGGAGGGGGGAGCTTCGAAGCCGCGGAGGAATGCACAGCAACGGGTGCGGAGGGCAAAGCGGGGAGATTCCCGCACAGAGGATCGGTGCCGACCGTCACTCACCAGCCCGAGATGCTTGTCTGCTCACCCGCCGGGGCGGGCGGGGCTGCGAGCTGAGGCTCTGAGGCTCGGGTTTCGGTTTCGGACGGAGCGGAGCGCAGGGAGAGGACTGGGGTTGGCGGCTTGAACATAGCCTGAAGTGGTTAGTGCACCACGACTAGCCGGGAGGGAGTCCGGGGAAAAGTCTGCACCTGCCAAAGAGGCAAGAGACTTTTTCTTCCCTCTTTGTTTCCTGGTGCGTGAGGAGAGGGGTTTAAGAACGCTGCTTAAAGGAACTCCAGAGACGGGCGCGAGCCGCGGCTAAAAGCGCGGACCCCAGAGACGGGCGGGAGACGCTCAGGCTGCTGCTGCCGCCACCAAGGGGCCTGTGTGCGAGCACAGGTCACTCTCCACACCGCCCCTCCTGGGAGCCTGTGCAGCCCGCCACTGCCAGGGTCCCGGGATCCAGGGACAACTTCCCCGGGAGAACGCACGGCGCTCAGGCTGGTGCAAATTCACGCCGGCCTTTGCCGCCACAGGCCTGCCCCGCACTCCGTGCCCCGCCCTCCCCGCCGGCCTGAGTGCGCCAGAGCCCCCGAATCAGCGGCTCCTTTAACCCCGTCCTGTCTGAGCAAAAAACAGACGCCCTCCAGCGACCTACACGCAGAGGCAGGGCCAAATCCAAAGCTGAGCCCCGGTGAGCTGTGAGAACAAAGAAGAGAAAGGGAAATCTCTCCCAGCAGCCTCAGAAGCAGCGGATTAAAGCTCCACAATCAACTTGATATACCCTGCATCTGTGGAATACCTGAATAGACAACCAATCATCCCAAATTAAGGAAGTGGACTTTAGGAGCAAGATCTATGATTTTTTCCCCTTTTCCTCTTTTTGTGAATGTGTATGTGTATGCTTCTGTGTGAGATCTTGTCTGTATAGTCTTGCTTCCACCATTTGTCCTAGGGTTCTATCCGTCCATGGTTTTTTAAAAAAATTTTTTCTTAATAATTAATTTTAATAACGTTATAATACTTTACCTTCGTTCTTTCTTTCTTTCTTTCGTTCTTCCCTTCCTTCCTTCCTTCCCTCCTTTAGACAACAAATCATCCCAAATTGAGGAGGTGGTCTCTGAGAGCAAGATTTATGATTTTTCCCCCTTTACCTCTTTTAGTGAGGGTGTATGTGTATGCTTCTGTGTAAGATTTTGTCTGTATAGCTTTGCTTCCAACATTTGTCCTAAGGTTCTATCCATCCCTTTTTTTTCTAAATAAGAATTTTTTAATTCAATAACTTTATTATACTTTATTTTATTTTTACTGTATCTTCTTTCTTTCTTTTTTCCTTCTTTCCCTCCTTCTTCCCTCCTCCCTCCCTCCTTTCTTTCCTTCTTGCCTTCTTTCCTTCTTTGCTCCTTTCTTTCTTTCTTTCTTCCTTCCCTCCTTTCCTTCTTTCTTTCCTCATACTTCTACTAATTCCCTCTACTTTTTCTCCCTTTTATTCTGAGCCGTGTGGATGAAAGGCTCTTGGTGCTCCAGCCAGGAGTCAGGGCTCTGCCTCTGAGGTGGGAGAGCCAACTTCAGGACACTGATCAACAAGAGACCTCCCAGCTCCACATAGTATCAAATGGCGAAAATCTCCCAGAGACCTCCATCTTAACACAAGCACCCAGCTTCACTCAATGACCAGCAAGCCACAGTGCTGGACAACCTATGCCAAACAACTAGCAAAACAGGAACACAACCCCACCCATTAGCAGAGAGGCTGCCTAAAATCATAATAAGGCCACAGACACCCAAAAACACACCACCAGATGTGAACCTGCCCATTAGAGGACAAGATCCAGCCTCATCCACCACAACACAGGCACTAGTCCCCTCCACCAGGAAGCCTACACAACCCACTGAACCAACCTTAGCCACTGGAGACAGACATCAAAAACAGCGGGAACTACGAACCTGCAGTCTGCAAAAAGGAGACCCCAAACACAGTAAGATAAGCAAAATGAAAAGACAGAAAAACACACAGCAGATAAAGGAGCAAGATAAAAATGCACCAGACCTAACAAATGAAGAGGAAATAGGCAGTCTACCTGAAAAAGAATTCAGAATAATGGTAGTAAGGATGATCCGAAATATTGGAAATAGAATGGACAAAATGCAAGAAACAGTTAACAAGGACCTAGAAGAAATAAAGATGAAACAAGCAATGATGAACAACACAATAAATGAAATTAAAAGTACTCTAGATGGGATCAATAGCAGAATAACTGAGGCAGAAGAACGGATAAGTGACCTGGAAGATAAAATAGTGGAAATAACTACTGCAGAGCAGAATAAAGAAAAAAGAATGAAAAGAACTGAGGACAGTCTCAGACAACATTAAATGCACCAACATTCGAATTATAGGGATTCCAGAAGAAGAAGAGAAAAAGAAAGGGACTGAGAAACTATTTGAAGAGATTATAGTTGAAAACTTCCCTAATATGGGAAAGGAAATAGTTAATGAAGTCCAGGAAACACAGAGAGTCCCATACAGGATAAATCCAAGGAAAAACATGCCAAGACACATATTAATCAAACTGTCAAAAATTAAATACAAAGAAAGCATATTAAAAGCAGCAAGGGAAAAACAACAAATAACACATAAGGGAATCCCCATAAGGTTAACAGCTGATCTCTCAGCAGAAACCCTACAAGCCAGAAGGGAGTGGCAGGACATACTGAAAGTGATGAAGGAGAACAACCTGCAGCCAAGACTACTCTACCCAGCAAGGATCTCATTCAGATTTGATGGAGAAATTAAAACCTTTACAGACAAGCAAAAGCTGAGAGAGTTCAGCACCACCAAACCAGCTTTACAACAAATGCTAAAGGATCTTCTCTAGGCAAGAAACACAAGAGAAGGAAAAGACCTATAATAATGAACCCAAAACAATTTAGAAAATGGGAATAGGAACATACATATCGATAATTACCTTAAATGTAAATGGACTAAATGCTCCCACCAAAAGACACAGATTGGCTGAATGGATACAAAAACAAGACCCTTATATATGCTGTCTACAGGAGACCCACTTCAGACCTAGAGACACATACAGACTGAAAGCACGGGGATGGAAAAAGATATTCCATGCAAATGGAAACCAAAAGAAAGCTGGAGTAACAATTCTCATATCAGACAAAATAGACTTTAAAATAAGGACTATTAAAAGAGACAAAGAAGGACACTACATAATGATCAAGGGATCGATCCAAGAAGAAGATATAACAATTGTAAATATTTATGCACCCAACATAGGAGCACCTCAATACATAAGGCAAATACTAACAGCCATAAAAGGGGAAATCGACAGTAACACATTCATAGTAGGGGACTTAAACACCCCACTTTCACCCATGGACAGATCATCCAAAATGAAAATAAATAAGGAAACACAAGCTTTAAATGATATATTAAACAAGATGGACTTAATTGATATTTATAGGACACTCCATCCAAAAAACAACAGAATACATATTTTTCTCAAGTGCTCATGGAACATTCTCCAGGATAGATCATATCTTGGGTCACAAATCAAGCCTTGGTAAATTTAAGAAAATTGAAATTGTATCAAGTATCTTTTCGGACAACAATGCCATGAGACTAGATATCAATTCGAGAAAAAGATCTGTAAAAACTACAAACACATGGAGGCTAAACAATACACTACTTAATAATGAAGTGATCACTGATGAAATCAAAGAGGAAATAAAAAAATACCTAGAAACAAATGACAATGGAGACACAACGACCCAAAACCTATGGAATGCAGCAAGAGCAGTTCTAAGGGGGAAGTTTATAGCAATACAAGCCCACCTTAAGAAGCAGGAAACATCTCGAATAAACAACCTAGCCTTGCACCTCAAGCAATTAGAGAAAGAAGAACAAAAAAACCCCAAAGCTAGCAGAAGGAAAGAAATCATAAAAATCAGATCAGAAATAAATGAAAAAGAAATGAAGGAAACAATAGCAAAGATCAATAAAACTAAAAGCTGGATCTTTGAGAAGATAAACAAAATAGATAAACCACAAGCCAGACTCATCAAGAAAAAAAGGGAGAAGACTCAAATCAATAGAATTAGAAATGAAAAAGGAGAGGTAACAACTGACACTGCAGAAATAAAAAAGATCATGAGAGATTACTACAAGCAACTCTATACCAATAGAATGGACAATCTGGAAGAAATGGACAAATTCTTAGAAATGCACAACCTGCCAAGACTGAATCAGGAAGAAATAGAAAATATGAACAGACCAATCACAAGCACTGAAATTGAAACTGTGATTAAAAATCTTCCAACAAACAAAAGCCCAGGACCAGATGGCTTCACAGGCGAATTCTATCAAACATTTAGAGAAGAGCTATCACCTATCCTTCTCAAACTCTTCCAAAATATAGCAGAGGGAGGAACACTCCCAAATTCCTTCTACGAGGCCACCATCACCTTGATACCAAAACCAGAAAAGAATGTCACAAAGAAAGAAAACTACAGGCCAATACCACTGATGAACATAGATGCAAAAATCCTCAACAAAATACTAGCAAACAGAATCCAACAGCACATTAAAAGGATCATACACCATGATCTAGTGGGGTTTATTCCAGGAATGCAAGGATTCTTCAATATACGCAAATCTATCAATGTGATAAACCATATTAACAAATTGAAGGAGAAAAACCATATGATCATCTCAATAGATGCAGAGAAAGCTTTTGACAAAATTCAACACCCACTTATGATAAAAACCCTGCAGAAAGTAGGCATAGAGGGAACTTTCCTCAACATAATAAAGGCCATATATGACAAGCCCACAGCAAACATCATCCTCAATGGTGAAAAACTGAAAGCATTTCCACTAAGATCAGGAACAAGACAAGGTTGCCCACTCTCACCACTCTTATTCAACATAGTTTTGTAAGTTTTAGCCACAGCAATCAGAGAAGAAAAGGAAATAAAAGGAATCCAAATCGGAAAAGAAGAAGTAAAGCTGTCACTGTTTGCAGATGACATGATCTTATACATAGAGAATCCTAAAGATGCTACCAGAAAACTACTAGAGCTAATCAGTGAATTTGGTAAAGTGGCAGGATACAAAATTAATGCACAGAAATCTCTGGAATTCCTATATACTAATGATGAAAAATCTGAAAGTGAAATCAAGAAAACACTCCCATTTACCATTGCAATAAAAAGAATAAAATATCTAGGAATAAACCTACCTAAGGAGACAAAAGACCTGTATGCAGAAAATTATAGGACACTGATGAAAGAAATTAAAGATGATACAAATAGATGGAGAGATATACCATGTCCTTGGATTGGAAGAATCAAGATTGTGAAAATGACTCTACTACCCAAAGCAATCTATAGATTCAATGCAATCCCTATCAAACTACCACTGGCGTTTTTCACAGAAGTAGAACAAAAAATTTCACAATTTGTATGGAAACACAAAAGACCCAGAATAGCCAAAGCAATCTTGAGAACGAAAAAAGGAGCTGGAGGAATCAGGCTCCCTGACTTCAGACTATACTACAAAGCTACAGTAATCAAGACAGTATGGTACTGGCACAAAAACAGAAAGATAGATCAATGGAACAGGATAGAAAGCCCAGAGATAAACCCACACACTTATGGTCACCTTATCTTTGATAAAGGAGGCAGAAATGTACAGTGGAGAAAGGACAACCTCTTCAATAAGTGGTGCTGGGAAAACTGAACAGGTACATTTAAAAGTATGAAATTAGAACACTCCTTAACACCATAAAAAAAAATAAGCTCAAAATGGATTAAAGACCTCAATGTAAGGCCAGACACTATAAAACTCTTAGAGGAAAACATAGGCAGAACACTCTGTGACATAAATCACAGCAAGATCCTTTTTGACCCACGTCCTAGGGAAATGGAAATAAAAACAAAAATAAACAAATGGGACCTATTGAAACTGGAAAGGTTTTGCACAGCAAAGGAAACCATAAACAAGACAAAAAGACAACCCTCAGAATGGGAGAAAATATTTGCAAATGAAGCAACTGACAGAGGATTAATCTCCAAAATTTACAAGTGGCTCATTCAGCTCAATATCAGAAAAACAAAAAACCCAATCCAAAAATAGGCAGAAGACCAAAATAGACATTTCTCCAAAGAAGATATACAGATTGCCAACAAACACATGAAAGGATGCTCAACATCATTAATCATTAGAGAAATGCAAATCAAAACTACAATGAGATATCATCTCATTCAGGTCAGAAAGGCCATTATCATAAAATCTACAAACAATAAATTCTGGAGAGGGTGTGGAGAAAAGGGAAGCCTCTTGAACTGTTGGTGGGAATGTAAGTTGATACAGCCACTATGGAGAACAGTATGGAGTTTCCTTAAAAAACTACAAATAGAACTATCATAGGACCCAGCAATCCCACTACTGGGCATATACCCTGAGAAAATCATAATTCAAAAAGAGTCATGTACCAAAATGTTCATTGCAGCTCTATTTACAGTTGCCAGGACATGGAAGCAACCTAAGGGTCCATCAACAGATGAATGGAGAAAGAAGATGTGGCACATATATACAATGGAATATTACTCAGCCATAAAAAGAAATGAAATTGAGTTATTTGTAGTGAGGTGGATAAATCTAGTGTCTGTCATCCAGAGTGAAGTAAGTCAGAAAGAGAAAAACAAATACCGTGTGCTAACACATATATATGGAACCTAAGGGGAAAAAATGGTCATGAAGAACCTAGGGGCAAGACGGGAATAAAGACACAGACCTACTAGAGAATGGACTTGAGGATATGGGGAGGGAGAGGGGTAAGCTGTGACAAAGCGAGAGAGTGGCATGGACATATATGCACTACCAAACGTAAAATAGATAGCTAGTGGGAAGCAGCCGCATAGCACAGGGAGATCAGCTCAGCGCTTTGTGACCACCTAGAGAGGTTGGATAGGGAGGGTGGGAGGGAGGGAGATGCAAGAGGGAACAGATATGGGAACATATGTATATGTATAACTGATTCACTTTGTTATAAAGCAGAAACTAACACACCATTGTAAAGCAATTATACTCCAATAAAGATGTTAAATAAAAAAGAAACCAAAGATGACACAAATAGATGGAAAGATATACCATGTTCTTGGATTGGAAGAATCAATATTGTCAAAATGATTACCCAAGGTTATCTACAGATTCAAAGCAATCCATATCAAATTACCATGGCGTTTTTCACAGATGTAGTACAAAAAAATTTTACATTTGTATGAAAACACAAAAGACCCCAAATAGCCAAAGCAATCCTGAGAAAGAAAAATGGAGCTGGAAGAATCAGTCATCTGGTGAGTTTGAGTTGAAGCCAGAGCTTATTTACTATTCCCCAAATCCTAGGGCCCTTAAAAATTACACTAAATCTACTCTGCTTATGTTCTATAAATGGAACAACAAAGCCTGGATGACAACACAACTATTTACCCCACGGTTTACTGAATATTTTAAGCCCACGGTTGAAACCCACCACTCAGAAAGAAAAGATTCTTCTCAAAATATTATTGCTCATTGACAATACATCTGGTCACCCCTGAGCTCTGATAGAGATGTAGAATGAGATTAATATTGTTTTCATGCCTTTAACACAACATCCATTCTGCAGCCCATGGAACAAGGAGTAATTTGAACTTTCAAGTCTTATTATTTAATAAGTACGTCTTGCAAGTCTATAGTTGCCATAAATAGTGATTCCTCTGATGGATTTGGGCAAAGTAAGTCGAAAACCTTCTGAAAAGTATTCACCATTTTAGATGCTATTAAGAATATTTGTGATTCATGGGAAGATGTCAAAATATCAACATTAACAATAGTTTGGAAGAAGTTGATTCCAACCCTATGGATGACTTGGAGAGGTTCAAGATTTTAGTGGAGGAAGTCACTGCAGATGTGGCAGAAATAGGAAGAGAATTAAAATTATAAGTGGAGGCTGAATATGTGATTGAATCACTGCAATCTCATGGTAAAACTTTAATGGAGGAAGAGTTGTTTCATGTGGATGAGCAAGGAAAGTGGTTTCTTGAGATGGAATCTATTCCTGGTAAAGATGCTGTGAAGATTGTTGAAATGACAACAGAGGATTAAGAATATTACATATTACATAAACTTAGTTGATAAGGCAGTGGCAGGGTTTGAGAGGATTGATTCCAATTTTTAAAGAATCTCTACTCCAAGTAAAATGCTATCATTGCATGCTACAGAGAAATCATTTGTGAAAGGAAGTCAATGAATGTGGCAAACGTCATCTTGCCTTATTTTAAGAAATTACCACAGCCATCCCCAAACTTCGGCAAACACCACCCTGATTGGTCAGCAGCCATCAACATCAAGGCAAAAGCCTCCACCAGCAAAAAGATTATGACTTGCTGAAGGCTGATGATGTTTAGCATTTTTTAGCAATAAGGATTTTTTTTTTTTTTTTTTTTTTTTTTTGCGGTACGCGGGCCTCTCACTGTTGTGGCCTCTCCCGTTGCGGAGCACAGGCTCCAGACGCGCAGGGTCAGCGGCCATGGCTCATGGGCCCAGCCACTCCGTGGCATGTGGGATCTTCCTGGACCGGGGCACGAACCCGTGTCCCCTGCATCGGCAGCCAGACTTTCAACCACTGCGCCACCAGGGAAGCCCAGCGATAAGGTATTTTTTAATGAAGGTATGTACATTGTTTTGACATAATGCTATTACACACTTAATAGATTACAGTATGGGGTGAACAAAACTTTTATATGTACTGGAAAACCAAAAAAAGTTGTGTGACTTGCTTTCCTGCAATATTCACTTTATTGCAGTGGTCTGGAACCAAACCTGTGTTATCTCTGAGGTACACCTCAGGTGTGTGGCAGAGGTTCAACTTCAATTTTTTGCAAGTGGATAACCAGTTTGATATGTAGATCTCTATGGCAGGTGGTACTTGGGCAGAGACTGAATGAAAAGTGTGATAAAGCAATGTTGATATCTACCAGGCAGAGGAGACAGCAATTGGAGACTTCAGGTACAGACAGATGACACAAATTAATCAAGGAGTGAATATAGGTGCTTCTGCAGAAGTACAGTATAGATATCTCTGAAAAATCTTCTGTTGAGTAAAAATTCAGACCAAAAAAAAAAAAAACTGGAGTTATGGGAAGAATAGGATTTGAACAGAACACTCAAACCTTAGCAGGTTTGGAACAATCCTAATAAAAAACAGCATAATTTAAAAGACATAATTAGTTATTAGATACCTATATATGCACACGCATGAGAGAGAGAGAGAAAGTGAGAGAGAGAGAGAATTTCTCCTATTAAGAAAGGTGAAAGTGGGAGTTCCCTGGTGGTCTAGTGGTTAGGATTCAGCGCTTTCACTGCTGTGGCCAGGGTTCAATTCCTGGCCAGGGAACTGAGATTCCATAAGCCGTGTGGTGTGACCCAAAAAAAAAAAAAAGGGGGGGTGAAAGTACGTTGGATAAAGAGAAATTGATGAAGGGTTGATGCCACTGAGTCATGAAGACTCAGAAGTGTTTCTGAGAGAGAAAGCATGTGGCCACACTGAGTTAGGAGAGAGATTGTGAGAATTAAAGGCATATCAGGAACAGTCCTATTTTCTCCAATTGCACTGCTCTCAGCTGTGTTTGTTTACCTTCACTCAGAATCCTCTTAGTTAAGACTAACATATTAATGTGCTAGAGGAAAAAATCTCCTATGAACCAAGAAACCTTCCACATCACACTAAACTGATCCATAATACAGAAGCACCTGTTGCAGCAGAACATATTCTTCACAAAAATTCAAAATAGACAAAGAAAACATCTTACAATATATTTTATAATATATTATAAAATATATTATATATATTTTATGTAATATAAATATTAATAATTACCTAGGACAAGAAATAAAATTTACATCTAAACCAAGGAGCACAAATACAAAAATCCTTGTCAAACATTTGCAAGCTGAAGAACATAAAAATATAATTATCAAGACTGGTTTGTCCCAGAAATGCACTTTAGCAGATTAAGGACTTAGGAAATTATTAATGTAATTCACGGCATTAACAGATTAAAGGAAAAAACATTATCTAAATGGATGTGAAAAAGCATTTGAGAATATCCAATATTCATTCATAATTTTAAAAACATAGTAATCTATGGATCTTCTTTAACCTGATAAAATTATCTACCAACATCCTCCAGAAAAAATTGTATTCAGTGATGAGTCATTTCAAGTGTTTATTTCCTTTAAAACCAGAAGAAGACAATACAGTTGATCCTTAACAATACAGGGTTTAGGGACACTGACCCCCTTCACATGTATAACTTTATGTTTAACGACTGACCTGCATCCACAGATTGAACCAACCACAGACTGTGTAGTTCTGTAGTACGAATTCACTGAAAAAAAAAGTCTGTGTATAAGTGGGCCCATGATTTCAAAGCTGTGTTGTTCCAGGGTCAACTGTAATTCCAATTATCACCCCCTGTAGGGGGCCCTAGTCAGTGCAAGAAAAATAAGCATAATAATCTAATTAAAAAATATACAACTATCGGGGAGCATCCAGGCACTTCCGCAGCCAAGTGGTGATCCTGGCGATGGCAGCAGCTGTGGTGGAAGCGGTTGAGGAGCTCCCACGCCTGGGACCAGGAGGGGGGGAAGACAAAAGGGGGGCGAGGCCTTAAGCCTGAGCCACAGCAGGGTGGGTCCCGAGGGAGGTGGAGTGGGAAGCACTCTTGTGGGTGGAAGAGAGCAGAGAGCGGGGCTTGTTGAGTCTCTAGTGCATTCACCTGGCCAGCCGGGGCTCCAGAGATGCATCTGCATTAGGTACTCACCAGAGCTGTCAACCCTGGAGACAACTGCTATTCCATGGGCAGCCTTGAGGATGTCCCCTTTACGGAGAGAGGAGCCTGAACCAAGATGGTGGAGTAGAAGCATGTGCTCTCACTCCCTCTTCTGAGAACACCAGAATCACAAATAGCTGCTGGACAATCATCAACAGGAAGACACTGCAACTCATGAAAAAAGATACCCCACATCCAAAGACGAAGCAGAAGCCACAATGAGAAGGTAGGAGGGGCGCAATCACAGTAAAATCAAATCCCATAACAGCTGGGTGGGTGACTCACAGACTGGAGAACACTTATACCACAGAAGTCCACTCACTGGAGTGAAGGTTCTGAGCTCCACAACAGGCTTCCCAACCTGGGGGTCTGACAACAGGAGGAGGAATTCCTAGATAATCAGACTTTGAAGGCTAATGGGGTTTGATTGCAGGACTTTGACAGGACTAGGGGAAACAGAGACTCCACTCCTGGAGGGTACAAACAAAGTAGTGTGCGCACTGGGACCCACGGGGAAGAAGCACTGACCCCATAGGAGACTGAACCAGACCTAACTGCTAGTGTTGGAGGGTATCCTGCAGAGATGAAGGGTGGCTGTGGCTCACTGTGGGGACAAGGACACTGGCACAAGAAGTTCTGGGAAGTACTCCTTGGCATGAGCCCCCCCAGACTCTGCCACTAGCCCCACCAAAGAGCCCAGGTAGGCTCCAGTGTTGGTTTGCTTCAGACCAAGCAACTAAAGGGAGGGAACCCAGCCCCACCCATCAGCAGTCAAGAGGATTAAAGTTTTACTGAGCTCTGCCCACCAGAGCAAGAGTCAGCTCTACCCACCACCAGTCCCTCCCATCAGGAAATTTGCACAAGCCTCTTAGATAGCCTCATCCACCAGAGGGCACATACACAGCAGAATCAAGAAGAACCACAATCCTGCAGCCTGTGGAACAAAAACCATATTCACAGAAAGATAGACAAGATGAAAAGGCAGAGGGCTATGTACCAGATGAAGGAACAAGATGAAACCCCAGAAAAACAACTAAATGAAGTGGAGATAGGCAAACTTCCAGAAAAAGAACTCAGAATAATGATAGTGAAGATGATCCAATCTTGGAAAAAGAATGGAGGCAAAGATCGAGAAGCTGCAAGAAATGTTTAACAAAGACCTAGAAGAATTAAAGAACAAACAAACAGAGATGAACAATACAATGACTGAAATGAAAACTACACTAGAAGGAATCAATAGCAGAATAACTGAGGCAGAAGAACGGATAAGTGACCTAGAGGACAAAATGGTGGAATTCACTGCTGTGGAACAGAATAAAGAAAAAAGAAAGAAAAGAAATGAAGACCGCCTAAGAGACATCTGGGACAACATTAAAGGCAACAACATTAGCATTATAGGGGTCCCAGAATGAGAAGAGAGAGAGGTGGGACCAGAGGAAATGTTTGAAGAGAATATAGCTGAAAACTTCCCTAACATGGGAAAGGAAATAGCCACCCAAGTCCAGGAAGTTCAGTGAATCCCATACAAGATAAACCCAAGGAGAAACACACTGAGACACATAGTAATCAAATTGGCAAAAATTAAAGACAAAGAAAAATTATTGAAAGCAGCAAGGGAAAAATGACAAATAACATTCAAGAGAACTCCCATAAGGTTAACAGCTAATTTCTCAGCAGAAATTCTACAAGCCAGAAGGGAGTGGCATGATATACTTAAAGTGATGAAAGGGAAGAACCTAAAACCAAGATTACTCTACCCAGCAAGGATCTCACTAAGGTTCGATAGAGAAATCAAAAGCTTTACAGACAAGCAAAAGGTAAGAGAATTCAGCACCACCAAAGCAGCTCTACAACAAATGCTAAAGGAATTTCTCTAAGTGGGAAACACAAGAGAAGAAAAGGACCTACAAAAACAAACCCAAAACAATTAAGACAATGGTCATAGGAACATAGATATCGATAATTACCTTAAATGTGAATGGATTAAATGCTCCAACCAAAAGACACAGGAGTGCTGAATGGATACAAAACAAGACCCATATATATGCTGTCTACAAGAGACCCAGTTCAGACCTAGAGACACATACAGACTGTAAGTGAGGGGATAGAAAAAGATATTCCATGCAAATGGAAATCAAAAGAAAGCTGGAGTAGCAATGCTCATATCAGATAAAATAGACATTAAAATAAAGAATGTTACAAGAGACAAGGCAGGACACTACATAATGATCAAGGGATCAATCCAAGAAGAAGATATAACAATTATAAATATATATGCACCCCACATAGGAGCACCTCAATACATAAGGAAACTACTAACAGCCATAAAAGAGGAAATCGACAGTAACACAATAATAGTGGGAGACTTTAACACCTCACTTACACCAATGGACAGGTCATCCAAAGTGAAAATAAATAAGGAAACACAAGCTTTAAATGACACAATAAACCGGATAGATTTAGATTTAATCAAAGAGGAATTCCAAAAATACCTAGAGACAAATGACAATGAAAACACGACAATCCAAAACCTATGGGATGCAGCAAAAGCAGTTCTAAGAGGGAAGTTTATAGCTATACAAACCTACCTCAAGAAACAAGAAAAATCGCAAATAAACAATCTAACCTTACACCTAAAGGAGGTAGAGAAAGAGGAACCAAAAAACCCCAAAATTAGTAGAAGGAAAGAAATCGTAAAGATCAGAGCAGATATAAATGAAATAGAAACAAAGAAAATAATAGCAAAGATCAATAAAACTAAAAGCTGGGTCTTTGAGATGAAAAACAAAATTGATAAACCATTAGCCAGACTCATCACGAAAAAGAGGGAGAGGACTCAAATCAATAAAATTAGAAATGAAAAAGGAGAACTTACAACAGACACCGCAGAAATACAAAGCATCCTAAGAGACTACTACAAGCAACTCTATGTCAATAGAATGGACAAACTGGAAGTAAAGGACAAATTCTTAGAAAGGTATAACCTTCCCAGACTGAACCAGGAAGAAATAGAAAATATAAACAGACCAATCACAAGTAATGAAATTGAAATTATGGTTAAAAATCTTCCAAAAAACAAAAGTCTAGGACCAGATGGCTTCACAGGTGAATTCTATCAAACATTTAGAGAAGAGCTAACACCTATCCTTCTCAAACTCTTCCAAAAATTTGCAGAGGAAGGAACACTCCCAAACTCATTCTATGAGGCCACCATCACCCTGATACCAAAAGCAGACAAAGATACTACAAAAAAAGAAAATTACAGACCAATATCGCTGATGAATATAGATGCAAATATCCTCAACAAAATACTAGCAAACAGAATCCACCAACACATTAAAAGGATCATACACCATGGTCAAGTGGGATTTATCCCAGTGATGCAAAGATTCTTCAATATACGCAAATCAATAAATGTGATATCCTGTATTAACAAACTGAAGAAGAAAAACCATATGATCATCTCAATAGATGCAGGGAAAGCTTTTGACAAGATTCAACACCCATTTATGATAAAAACTCTCCAGCAAGTGGGCAGAGAGGGAGCCTACCTCAACATAATAAAGGCCATATATGACAAACCCACAGCAAACATCATTCTCAATGGTGAAAAAGTGAAAGCGTTTCCTCTGAGATCAGGAACAAGACAAGGATGTCCACTCTCACCACTATTATTCAACATAGTTTTGGAAGTCCTAGCTACAGCAGTCAGAGAGGAAAAAGAAATAAAAGGAATCCAAATTGGAAAAGAAGAAGTAAAGCTGTCACTGTTTGCAGATGACATGATACTATACATAGATAACCCTAATGATGCCACCAGAAAACTACTACAACTAATCAATGAATTTGGTAAAGTAGCAGGATACAAAATTAATGCACAGAAATCTCTGTCATTCCTATACACTAATGATGAAAAATATGAAAGAGAAATTAAGGAAACACTCCCATTTACCATTGCAACAAAAAGAATAAAATACCTAGGAGTAAACCTACCTAGGGAGACAAAAGACCTGTATGCAGAAAACTACAAGACACTGATGAAAGAAATTAAAGATGATACCAGCAGATGGAGAGATATACCATGTTCTTGGTTTGGAAGAATCAATATTGTGAAAGTGACTATACTACCCAAAGCAATGTACAGATTCAATGCAATCCTTATCAAATTACCAATGACATTTTTTACAGAACTAGAACAAAAAATCTTAAAATTTGTATGGAGACAAAAAAGACCCCAAATAGCTAAGGCAGTCTTGAGGGAAGAAAATGGAGCTGGAGGAATCAGGCTCCCTGACTTCAGACTATCCTACAAAGCTACAGTAATCAAGACAATATGGTACTGGCACAAAATCAGAAACATAGATCAATGGAACAAGATAGAAATCCCAGAGATAAACCCACGTACCTATGGCCAACTAATCTATGACAAAGGAGGCAAGGATATACAATGGGGAAAAGACAGTCTCTTCAATAAGTGGTGCTGGGAAAACTGGACAGCTACATGTAAAAGAATGAAATTAGAGCACTCCCAAACAGCATACACAAGAATAAACTCAAAATGGATTAGAGACCTAAATGTAAGACCAGACACTATAAAACTCTTAGAGGAAAAGATAGGAAGAACACTCTTTGACATAAATCACAGCAAGATCTTTTTTGATCCACCTCCTAGAGTAAGTGAAATAAAAACAAAAACAAATGGGATCAAATGAAACTTCAAAGCTTTTGCACAGAAAAGGAAACCATTAACAAGACGAAAAGACAACCCTCAGAATGGGAGAAAATATTTGCAAACGAATCAAGGGACTAAGGATTAATCTCCAAAATATATAAACAGCTCATACAGCTCAATATTAAGAAAACAAACAACCCAATCCACAAACGGGCAGAAGACCAAAATAGACATTTCTCCAAAGAAGACATACAGATGGCCAAGAAGCACATGAAAAGCTGCTCAACATCACTAAATATTAGAGAAATGCAAATCAAAACTACAATGAGGTATCACCTCACACCAGTTAGAATGGGCATCATCAGAAAATCTACAAACAACAAATGTTGGAGAGGGTGTGGAGAAAAGGGAACCCTCTTGCACTGTTGGTGGGAATGTAAATTGATACAGCCACTATGGAGAACAGTATGGAGGTTCCTTAAAAAGCTAAAAATAGAATTACCATATTTTTCAGCAATCCCACTACTGGGAATATACCCAGAGAAAACCATAATTCAAAAAGATACATGCACCCCAATGTTCATTGCAGCACTATTTACAAGTGCCAGGTCATGGAAGCAACCTAAATGTCCATCGATAGACGAATGGATAAAGAAGTTGTGGTACAATGAATATTCTGCAGTGTAGATCATACCCTAGAACATAAAACAAACCTCAACAAAATAGAAAAAACATACAAAATATGTTCTCAAACCACAAAGGAATTGATTTAGAAATCAATAACAAATAGAATTTGGTAAGTTCATAAATATGTAGAAACTAAACAACACAATCCTAAATAACCAATGGCTGAAATAAGAAATCAAAAGGGAAATTAGAAAATTTTTTTTTTGTGATACGTGGGCCTCTCACTATTGTGGCCTCTCCCGTTGCAGAGCACAGGCTCTGGACACGCAGGCTCAGCAGCCATGGCTCATGGGCCCAGCCGCTCCGCGGCATGTGGGATCTTTCCAGACCGGGGCACGAACCCGTGTCCCCTGCAACGGCAGGCGGACTCTCAACCACTGCGCCACCAGGGAAGCCCTAGAAAATATTTCGAACTGAGTAAAAGTGAAGACACAGCATGCCAAAATTTATCAGATGCAGCTAGAAGGACATTTATACTGGTAGATGCCTCCCTTAGAATAGAAGTAACATCTGAAATCAACAACCTTACTTTCCAAATTACGAAAACAGGAAACAAAGTGCAACCTAAACCTAAAACAAGCAAAATGAAGACAATAAAATAGGAAGTAATAGCTAACGGGATAGATTTCTCTTTGAGGTGAGTAAAACATTCTAAAATTGACTGTGGTGTTTGTAATTGTGCAATTTAAATGCATGAATTTTATGTTATGTAAATTATATTTCAATAAAGCTGTTTTTTAAAAAAACTTTAAAAAAGGAAGTTGTGGTACATATATACAATGGAATATTATTCAGCCAAAAAAAGGAATGAAATTGGGTCTTTTTTTGAGACGTGGATGGATCTAGAGACCGTCATACAAAGTGAAGTGAGTCAGAAAGAGAAAAACAAATATCGTATATTAACGCATGTATGTGGAACTTAGAAAAATGGTACAGATGAACCAGTTTTCAGGGCAGAAATTGAGACACAGATGTAGAGAACAAACGTATGGACACTAAGGGGGGAAAGCCACAGTGGGGTGGGGTTGGGGGTGTGATGAATTGGGTGATTGGGATTGACATGTATACACTGATGTGTATAAAATTGATAACTAATAAGAAGAACCTGCTGTATAAAAAAATAAATTAAATAAAATTAAAAAAAATACAACTCTCATCATTTATATATATGATTGTCTACTGTATTATTTGGGGTTCTCCATAGAAACAGAACATGACTATATTAAGAGGAATTAGCTCATGTGATTATGGGGGCTGAGAAGTCTCAAGATATACAATTGACAAGCTGGAGGACCGGGAGAGATGATGGTGTAATTTCAGTTCGATTTCAAAGGTTTGAGAACTAGGAGAGCCCATGGGAAAAATTCCAGAACAAAAACAAAGAACCTCAAGATCCAAAAACAGCCAATGTTTCAGTCTGAATCTGAAGGCAGGGAAAGACCAATGTTCCATCTTAAGACAGTCAGGCAGAAGTTCCTTGTTCATCATGGGAGAATCAGCCTTTTTCTTCTATTCTGGCCTTCAATTGATTGGATGAGGCCCACTTACATCATGCAGGGTAATCTGCTTTACTCAGTCTGCCAATTCAAATGTTCATCTCATCTAGAAACACCTTCACAGACATACCCAGAATAATGTTTGACCAAATATCAGGGCGCCCTATGGCCTATTCAAACTGAAACAATAAATTAGCCACACTTTGTCAACTTGGCCCCCATATGCATCTCTTTAAACCATATTCAATCTCTAAATAAAGATAGTAACAAGGTCATACTTCTACCCCAAATGATACAAGTATCCTGCCTACAATCAAAAACTCACTAAGCCCTTCCACAAAAGAGTAGGTAATGTCCTTGAGGAATGTTTATTCTTCCTGATATCTTGTAACTTAAATACTATGATATAAAATCAATACATCTTATGTTACATGATAAGAGTATAAGATAAGGAAGAAAACATATTCATAACCAAAAAATGAACTCATAATATTACAGTCCTCATTTCTATAACTCTTCACTTGGTCATAGTTGGTATTTATAACAATCTTCTACTACCCATTTTGTATTCCCTTTGCTTTCAACCAGCACCTCAGCTGGTATCAGTTTCTGATGTGGTTGGGTGACCTAAACCTTCATTCCTAAAGGGTCTGGGCAATTAGTAATCCTGCCTGGATTTGCTTGTTGTAGTTTTCCACTGACCTTAATTGCAGGACACCGTAATACTAAAGACATCCTAAGGGATCTCCTGTATTCCAGACATACCCTTCTTTATGTCCACTTGGAGTAACTGTTTAATTTCCCCTTGGTAGTCAGGATCAATCACCCAGCCAACATCATAACTCTTCTTTGCCTGATGATACAGAGTCATGAGGAACTCAAAGTGACCATCTTAACTTCCAGTTCAATGGAATCATTGTGTCTTCCGGTGAAAGTTTTCCTCCCTCTGGAACAAAGACCTCTAGTCCAGTAGAATGTAAGTTTGCAGGAACAGGAAGCAAAAAATTTGCTCGTGGGTTACTAGGGGTAATAGTGGAGGGTGCCACTATTTCCCATTTCCTCCCCTTGGTTCCTGGACCTGTGAATTTTGGCTATGGGAAAAACCGAACTGTATATTGGATGCTGATTCAGAGCATATACAGCCTTAGGGAGAAACTTGCCTCAGCCCTGCTAGGTATTCACCTAGTTGGCAATGTAACTAGATCTTCAAAAGGCCATTCTATCAAGCTGGCTACTTCAGGATTGTGAGAAATATGGTAAGACCAACAAATTCTATGAGCATGGGCCCATAGCCACACTTCATTTGCTGTGAAGTGAGTTCTTTGATCACAAACAATGCTGTGTGGAATACTATAATGGTGGATAAAGCATCAAACTACCTGATCACCATGGGAATGGTGCTATATCAAGGACTCAGTGTTGGCCTCTACTGCTGGCAGATTGGGCATTCAACAATGGCCATAGCCAGGTCGGGCTTGGTGAGTAGAAGTCCATGCTGCTGAGCCCACATGTAACCCCCATCTTTGCTACCATGACAACTTTGCTCATGAGCCCATTGGTTGATGACAGAGGTGGTTAGAGAAAGATACTGACTGGTTTCCACAGAACAGGTTACCTTATCCACTTGATTATTGAAATTCTCCTCTGCTGAAGTCACCCTTTGGTGAGAAATCACATGGACACAAATACCTTCACATTTTTTGCTCATTCAGAAAATATATCCATGTATCTCTTCCCCAGATTTCCTTGTCATCAATTTTCCAATCACGTTCCTTCCAATTCCCCGACCATCCAGCCAAACCAATGGCCACAGCCCATGAATAGGTATATAACCTCACATCTGGCCATTTCTTCTTCCAAACAAAGTGAACAACTAGGTGCACTGCTAAAGTTCTACAGGGAGGATTTCCCTTCACCTAAGTCCTTCAGGGATGTCCCAGAAAGGAGGAGTAGTGCTGCAACTATCCACTTCCAGTGATGCCCAGGACAGTATGGACTTAAGACATGCAGGTTGATGGTGAAGAGCAGAATAAAGAAGCGCTGCAGGATGTGGAAGATGAAAATCAGTGAGACATAAAAGCCAACAAGAGAAACCATCTCTGACCACCCCATACCTTCCCATCCCACCCCTATTGGAAATTCCCCCATTGTCACTGAGAACCACCAGATCTGACTTTTACATTTGGTCTCAGAATTTAGGTTCCTGCCCTGTTGTGTTTTTTGTTTGTTGGTTTGTTTTTTAAACAGTTTTCGAAAGTTCTTAAAGGCAAGGGTGAATTTCTGTGGATTTTACTGGTCCCAGTTTTTAGCTCTTTAAGACACTAACAGGACTGCATAGAGGCTTTTTCAGCTTTACTGTATTGTCTCCTGCCAGATGTGGCAAGATCACCATTAGAAATGGAAATTTTATTGAACAGTCAAAAGTGATTAGACTCCTAGGTGATGCAAGCATCTAAGAAAAAGGTTAATCACACTGTAGAGGCATAAGTGGTATCATTTTTACTTTTTCTAATTGTTTAAATTTAATTTGATACCAATGTTTAAAATTAATTGGATGTTAGCTTGAGGTGGTTAAAAGTCGTTTGGGGAGTCTGTTGTAATGGTTTTGCTGTAAGAAGTGTTTCAAACTCTGCTGAAATGTTGCTGAAAAGCATGGTGCTGGTAACAGTTCAATAATCCATGGCTGCTCATTCTTGCCTACTTTTACTTTCCCTCTGAAGCAGGTTAGCACTGAAGGTGGTATGGAAAAGCCTGCATGCATGTTCAATTCTTTGTTTCTTCTCCTTCCCTCTCCCCCCTGGGCCCCGCCCCTTCCTCACTCCTCAACCTCTTTTGTTAAGTATGTATGACTTGAAGCTAATTTGTATTACTGGATATCTGACTGGAGCCACAGATAGAGTCTGTTTTGTTCTTACTGAAACACTTCCAGTGATGCCTCCATATTGTGCAGAACCATCTGCAAACCAGGCCCAAATTTTCTTTTCCTTTGTCCACTGATCAGAGGGAACTCCCTATGAAGGCATGGATGCAGGCTGTGTAGTAGGAGTGGCGACCATAGGACAACTGACAGAATAATGGATAAATAAATTGTAGTAAAGTCACACAATGGCATCCCAAAGAACAATGAAAATTAAGAACTTCAGTCACGTGTATTAAGATAGATGAAGCTTCCAAACAAGGCAATGAGAAAAACATTTAACTATGGGAGACTAGGCAGATATTTTAGGGATACGTATTTGTAATATTTGTTTTTAAAAAGCAATGGTATAATAAAAATGAATCCAGGAGAATGGTATCACTGGTGTGGGGGGAGGGGAGGAGGGGTGTTGATGGTTGGATTGAGAATGGAGGTAAAAAATAATGACAATAATAGTATAATAATGTCTAATACTTGTATAGTGTTTAAAATTTGCCAGTGTTCTAAGTGCTTTTTATTCTTTAGCTCATTTAATCCTCACAAGTCCATAGGTATTTACTAGTACTTTCTGCATTCTACAAAGGAGACCAAGATATGCTTCCGAACCATTGTACCAAATAATTCCTAAATGAAAAACAAATGAAACCATGGATAAAACATTGTCAGTATTTAATATCTTAAAGTAGAAAAATAGCAGCATAAGTTTGCTTTTGCTTTTGTTTCATTAATTTGGAAATGTAGAGGTAAATTCCAGGAGAAACAAGGGAACTTGAAAGAGGTTTCCTCTAGATGTGGTACTCCATTTTAGGAAGGAGCTGTATAGGGCCCTGCTTTTTGATGGTAAAAATTGCCCCTCCCATTTGACATATATACTATATGCATGCATTTTTTTGATAGAAAGAATTTACTGAAAAATATAATTAGAATAAAAATATGCGAGATCTAGCTGGTCTCTGAATGGTAAAGGTTTTTTTATGTTTTCCTCAATGGCATAAATGACACAGAAAATATTGTGATACTTGAGTTACAAAAGTATTTTAAATTTCTGAATATCATGAAGGATTATAAGAAAAATTAAAAGCCTAATAAAATATTTGAATGATTCAGAAAATGAGAGAAACACAAAGGCCTTGTTAAGGAATAAAAAAAACAGGTAAGACCATGGCTCTCATAGAAATATAAAATGAATGCATGCCAAGGATTTTATTTAACTTATTAACTAATGAGGGAAAAAGTAAGATTTTAAAATCAACTCACAGGAAAATTCAAAGGACCACACATATATAGGCAAATCCAGAATGTGGAAATCTGGATCTACAAATAGATGCACAAAGTTTCTATTCATAGGAATGCAGAATCAATTGCACTCCCCAGACACAATTTATTTGCATTTCTGTAAATAAGAACAGCTTGCATTATTAACAATTTTTTACAACTTTCAGAACTGTGAAATGGCTGAAAGACAATGAAAGGCTTAAATAACCCAAAAGGACATTCAGTAAACTTTTTGGTCCATTTCAAAGTCTGTCTCATTTTTTTCTTATAGCTTACAGAGATAAGCAGGAAAAGAAAGGACTATTTTTTTTTTTACAAAAAGGAAATATAAATGAAAATAAGAATATGAGAAAATGTTTTATAAATCAAAGAAATCCTAACTGTTCTATGAAAATATTTAAACACATATAATGCTCTTTTGCTTAAAATTAAAGCTAACTCCTTATATTGGGCCAGGACTCATTTTTAAAATAAATTTTTATTTTAGAATAGTTTAGATTTATAGAAAAGTTGCAAAAATAGTACAGTTACCATACAACTCAACCCATAGTATGAACATCTTGCATTCACACAATTAATGAACCAATATTGATAAATTATTATTAACTAAAGTTCATACTTTATTCAGAATAATTTCTTAAGTTTTTTCCATTCCAGGATCCCATCCATGACAAATTACACTTAGTTGTCATGTCCTCCTTAGGCTCCTTTTTGCTGTGACACTCTCAGACTTTCCTTATTTTTGATGATCTTGATAGTTTTGAGGAATACTGGTCAGGCATTTTGTAGAGTCTCCCCTTATTGTGATTTTTTGGATGTTTTTCTCATTGCTAGGCTGGGGTTATGGGTTTTTGGGAGGAAGACCACAGAGGTAAAGTGCTGTTTTCATTACATTGTTTCAAGGGTACATACTATCAACATAATTTACAACTATTGATGTTGACCTGAATCATCTGGCTGACATGTGTTGTCATGTTTCTCCACTGTCAAGTTATTCTTTTTTTTTCTTTAAACCTTCCTGTACTGTCCTCTTTGGAAGGAAGTTATGTTCCACTCCCTTGAAGACAGAGTTTCTATAATAACTGCATGAGTGATTTATCTATTCTCACCCATTTACTCATTTATTCAAACATTTTTTGTGTCTCTGGGGGTGAGACCAGGAAATGTGTTTCAATTAGTCCTCCAGATGATTCCTATGTGAGCTAAAATTTGAGAACAACTGAGATATTGGGGTTGTTAACTATAGCATAACTTCTTCTAAACAGACTGATGCAGGATCCAGTTTCTTTTTTTCTTTTCCATATGGTATCCAACTATCCAAATTCCATTCATTGAGTAGTTCATGCTTTCCTCAGTGATCTGCCATGCTAAAACTGTCATATATTAAGTGGCCAATTACACATAGGTATGTGTTTGGACTCTTCAATTCATTTCACTCATCTGTTTATGTAATCTTGCAACAACACATGTCATAACTATTCTATCTTTATCATAAGGCTTGGTATCTTAGAGAGCAATTCCTCCCATATACTTCTATTTCATTATTGTTCTCACTATTCTTGACCCTACGCACGCTGATACAAATTTTAGTATCAACCTGTTAACTTCAGCAAACAACCTGTTGGGATTACACTGAATTGGTAAATCTTTTGGGGGTAATTGAACATACTTACAATTTTTAGGTTTCTAATTTGTGAATATGGTCTCTCTCTCCATTTATTTAAATTTTTAAAATATCTGCCAATAAAGTTTTATAATTTTCTTCATCGAGGCCTTGAACATCTTTGTTAGATTTATTCTTAAGGACTGCATATTTTTGATGCTATTATAAATGGTGTCTCTTTTATTTCACTTTTTGATAGTTTGTGGCTGATATATAGGAAAACAAATTATTTTATATCAGTTTTACAGCTATCAATTTCACTAACTCATTAATTCTAATAATTATCAGTAGAATATGCTGGATTGTGTATATACAGAAGCATATCACCTACAAATAATGTGATTACTTTCATTAAATCCTTATGCCTTTATTTTTTTAACCACTCTTGATTGTTTATGATCTCTTAAAAACTCAAATAGAAGGGATGATACCAGAACCATTGTCCTATTCATGATCTCAAAAGGAAAATTTTTTTTCACTATTTCATCATTTGGAATGGTGGTAACGTGGAGGGATTTGAGAGAAATCCAGTATCAGATTGAGTTCCCTTCTATCTTAATTTGCTGCAAATTTTTATTATGAATGGTTGTTAAATTTCATGAAACTTTTGCATCTATTTAGACGACCATGTGATTTTTCTCCTTTCATTTTTTTAAAAGTGTGGGGCCCCTTAGGTAAGACTGGGCCCCCCTTAATTTTTAGGAAAAATACATATTAATTTATTTGGCTGCACTGGTTCCTAGTTGTGGCACGCGGGATCCCTGTTGCAGCATGCAGGATCTTTTAGTTGCGGCATGTGAGATCTTGTTCCCTGACCAGGGATCAAACCCAGGCCCCCTGCACTGGGAGCGCAGAGTTTTAACCACTGGACCATGAGGGAAGTCTCTTTCTCCTTTCATTTTTTAATATGAGTGATTATATTAATTGCTTTTTTTTCAGGGATGTACTCATTTTTAAAATTCAGGTTTATTGAAGCATAATTTACTTACAGTAGAATACACCTATTTTCAATGTTGTTTGTTGAATCTTGGCCTACAGTCATGTAATTGCCAGAAAAATCGAGATGTAGAACATTTACATCACCACAAAAAGTTCCCTTGTGCCCCTTGGCAGTCAATCCCTTCCTCCTCCTTCTACTCCCCGCACCAGGGAACCACTGATTTGATTTCTGTCCATATAGTTTTGCATTTTCTTGTTTGTTGTATAAAGGGAATTATACACTATGTATCCTTTTTCTGTCTTGCTTATTTCACTTAACATAATGCTTTTGAGATTCATCTACATTATTGCATGTAATGGTAGTGGTTTTTTTAAAGAAAAATGTATACCAAAATTTGTTTATTCATTTATCAGTGGGTGGACATTTGTGTTTCCAATTATGGGTTATTATGAATAAAGCTGCTGTAAATTTTTCATACAGATTTTTGTATGGACATATATTTTCATTTCTATTGAGTAACCTAGAAGTGAGATTGCTGAGCCATATGATAAGTGTATGTTCAACTTTATAGAAACTGACACACTGTTTTCCAAAGTATGAGAGCTCTAGTTGCCTCACATTTCACCAGCATTTTGTATTATCTTTAAAAAAATTATTTAAATAATTTTAATAGGTGTATTGCTGCTGAAATTCAGTGACTTAAAAAAACATAAATTTGTTCTCTTATAGTTCTGGAGGCCAGAAGTCCAAAAAAATTGTTTCACTGAGCCGAACTCACACTGACTCTAGATTAGAATCCATTTCCTTGCCTTTTCCGAATTATAGTGGCTGACTGCAACCTAGTGGTATACTGCAATCTTGCTAAGCTTACTTTCTAGTTCTAGTAACCTTTTCATAGATTCCATCAGATTTTCCTATAAAGAATATCGTGTTGGTTGCAAATAAAGGTAGTCTTACTTTTTCCTTACCAACCTTGATGCCTTTTCTCTCTTTTTCTTGCCTTATTGCAGTGACTAGAACCTCCACTAAAATGACGAATAGAAGTAATGAGAGTGACATCCCTGTGTTGCTCCTGATTGTAGAGCATTTTGTCTTTTATCATCAAGCATGATGTTAGCTGTAAAACCTACTGTTAACATTGCAGATGAGGAAGCTCCTTTCTATTTCCAGTTTGGTGAGTGTTTTTAATCAGAAATGGATGTTGGGTTTTGCAAATGCTTTTATTGTGCCTTGACCTGAAAACTCTGTCAAAGAAGTAAGCTTGGACGGTTTTGTAGGGCTCTTCTCCTTTGTTTCTTGTCTCTCAGGAACCAATGTCCTTTGTCGCCTGATGTCTTGTGTCTAGAAAATATTATTTCATATATCTCATCTGTGTTTTTTGTTATTGCTGTTGTTTAAGGTGGGAAGATAACTCTAGTTCCTTTTACTCTGTCTTAGCCAGAAGCACAGGTAAACAGATTTTTCTGGCATCAGATGCATTTCAATCCATTGCAGTTAATATTCTTTTCTGATGTCCAAATTTTTCCATGTTTGTCCAACGGAAACTCTTCAAGTTGGTTCCTATGTCCTTTTGACATGACCCAGTAGTCATGGATAGTTTTCCAGCTTTCAAGCACCAGACTTATTTTGTGAACTCCCTGCCTTGGATTTGTAATCAGCCATTTCTCTATGGAAACTTTTTTTTATTAAATGCTACTTAGAGACCATAATTTGTTATTGCTATTGGATTGTCATTCTTTCTAGTCCTTTACAGCAGATAGAGACAGGAAAAACCTTTTTTTTTGAGAACCAAACTTTGATTTCTGATATTTCCCAGTTCACATGTTAGGCAAAAGGCTTTTCCACTTAAGTTCTTTGAAGCAACATTTTAAAAAATCTCAATAAGATAATTGAGAGCCGGCCCTGGAGGTCTCCACCTTCTCCACAAGGCTTGCCTGGGCCATGAGCCTCTGCACAGAATCCGGGTGGGGGTGTGGCACCAGGGCTGCCTAGCTGCTCTAGGTGGGGAGAAGAGCTGGGCTTTAGGGTGCCCTAGTTCTGAGCGCCCACCCACTGCCCTGGGACATGCCAGCCCATCCAACATTTCTGCATTTGGAGGCGTGAACCTGAGACCTTGGGAGGTAGTACTGGCTAGGCTTTGAGTGGGCTTGGTGAGAGTGAAGAAACACCCTAAAGGAGAACTTTTCTACCAGGACCTAAGGCACCAGTGGCTTGGACCACAGGCCTCTTCCGAGAAACCTCAGCCAAGGAACAAATTAACACTTTAGTGGTTGGCAGTTTAACATCCTTATTGATTCTAGCTCATCAGTGCTTTTGTTTCCCCTCAACTACCTCCAAAATCCTGGAATGTATTTTTTGCTGTCTGCATCTCGTGGAGTAGTATTACTGATACCAACCTGGGTTCTTGAACTCTTTAATCAATGGAAATTTATGAGGCCAGATGAGAAATTCAGGCAAGGCTTTATTGGGACTGGTGGGACATGAGGGAGCAAAAAAAAGTAACAGGTTCCCTTGCTCACACCCCAAGGGGTAGCAGGAGCAAGCTGGTTCCTTAAATGGAGTGAAGATGGGGCAGACCAGTGGGTCCAGCCAGAGGAGTGGCTTAGGTCGTCTGCCCACCCATTTGGTGGTGCTGTGTGCAGGGATGATGCACAGTACCCTGCTTTTGCTCAGGGAACCTCAGAAGTGGCTGTTAGTTTGTGCACTTTTTATAGTTTATTGTTCATAATTGCCCCAATTGCACAAGAGTGTTGTTATTTTTAGTCCCATTTAGTTTCTTTGTATTTTGTTGCTGGAGGAGACCTTTGTCCAGGTGCAAGTGCAAGCACTCCGGTAAAGGGTCCCAGGTCCCAGTCTATCTTATTACGGCCAGCATACTTAAGTACTAATATCAACAAGGAGACTTAGAACTGAAATTTAGAGTGCTAACTTAGTGATTTTATTTTCTATTACCATGTGTACGTGAGAACCTATACTTCCATATGTGGGAAAGTGAGGTTGGCAAGGTACGTACCAGGTATAGGACTATGAATATGCTGGATAAGATATGCTGAAGAATCTCCCACTGAAGTCTGATACAAGATTTTCATGTTAATTGTATATGTAAATACCCTCTTGCAGGGGAGACATATCATAGATCACTTTGCTTTGTCTTTAAGGAGCTGATGTTGTACTTAACATTCCAACCCTTAAAGCTCAAACAACACAAGTAATTGTCACTTTGAAACTGAACTTTTTTATACTGTAATTGCAAGGCCAAAGGCTATGTAACAAACAATCTTGCATTTTCAGACACGAATTCTTTTATTTCTGTTAAACTGAATATACAATTTTTGTTTCCTAGGCAACCAAATTTGCTTATAACTACCATTTAATTTCTTGTTAACAGAACATAGTGAAAAGACAACTTTGATTGTAAAGATATAATTACTATAATAAATAAAGTAATTTATATTAAAAAAGAATGTTGAATGTAGTTTAAGATTACTCAGGGGAATCAAGATGGCAGAGGAGTAGGAGGACGGGGAGTTTACCTCTCCTCACATATGCATCAAGAATACATCCACAGGGACTTCCCTGGTGGTTCAGTGGATAAGAATCCACCTGCCAATGTAGGGGACACAGGTTCAATCCCTGGTCTGGGAAGATCCCACATGCCAAAGAGCAACTAAGCCTGTGTGCCACAACTACTGAGCCTGTGCTCTAGAGCCCACATACCACAGTTAATGAGCCCGCATGCTGCAACTACTTCAGCCTGAGCTCCTAGAGCCCATGCTTCACAACAAGAGAAGCCACCATAATGAGAAGACTGTGCACCGCACAAAGAGTAGCCCCCACTTGCCACAACAAGAGAAAGTCTGCACGCAGCAACAAAGACCCAACACAGCCAAAAAAATAAAAATCAAATCAAATCTTTAAAGAATACAAGTGGAAAAAATACAGAGCACCTGCTGAACACTAGTAGAGGAAATTAGACACCTAAAAGGACAAGAAAGATCCTCGTGTAACTGAGTAGGATGAAAAAAAAGAAGAAGGGAAAAGGAAGAGGAAAGGAAGCAGGACGGAACCTCAACCCTGGGAGGGAGCTGAAGGAGAGGAGAGGTTCCTGCATCTTGGGAAGCCCCCTCACCAGCAGGGAGATCAGCTAGAACAGAAGAGGAGCTTTGGGGGCTCGGAGGAGAGCACAGCAACCAATCTGTGGCAGGTAGGACAGAGTGAGACCTACACAGATGGTCTGTGCCACAGCCATGTGCGCCCCAACCTGAGACATGTGGCTGCTGGTGTGGACGGGGTCTGGGTGGTGGAAAACGGGGATTGGAGAGTAGACCCAGGGAAAGGACTGCTGTTGGCTGTACAGAGATAGACTGAGGGTACAGGAGTGAGGAGCTCTGCAACCAGGAATGCTCGTGGAGGAAGTCCAGACTGCCATAGAAGCGAAGTGCCATTGCTGAATGATGTGCAAAGGGCAGGGCTGCCATTGCAGCCTCTATCTCCATGCACTGGTCCCTGCCTCCTTGGACATTAGAAAGTGCTCCCACCAGGGCAGGCTCTCATGCCCCTGGCTGCCTCCTCCTCCTCCGCACCCCGTCCCCCGTAGGGTGGGATTTTGTGCTCCAGGGCATACTTGGGAGTAGATGCCTGTGGGTGGCCCATATGCAGAGGTGGGGCTGAAACCACAGCTGAACCCCAGGGGCCATGCAACTAAGGGAGAAGAGCTGAAATCTCTCACAACTGTACAAATTGCAGATTTACACCCCCGCTACCGACTTTGTAAACTCAGCGCCTGCAGAACATCTGAACAGGCAATGAGTGCTCCCACAGCCAAGACAGGTCTAGCTTTAGTAGCTATGCACTTTGTGGGCACGTACATGCAGGGGTTGGGCCAGGCTAGAGTCTGAGTTGCCCCCACTCACCCAGAGCAGGTCTAGATCCATGATTACAGCAATCAGGGACCTGACTTCAGTGGGTCTATACTGGTGGTCTGCTGAAAACAACATCTGAGAGGCACCAGGACCAATTGCTGACATACTCACAGTTAAGATGGGGCCAAGAGCAGTGCCAACAACAGTGAAATCAGAGAGTTCACACAACAGGTGAAAGGTGACACAACAGAGCACACCCACAGGTGAACATCTCCAGAGGAGGAACACTCAGTGTCTTCTCTCCCAGTGGGAGTGCTCCAATCCCACCTACCTCACACCACAGATCAGAAACACAGCTATGAAACAGATCTGGGGTCCTCTACTCCAACAACTAGGGAGTGGACCCAGCCCCTGACAGGGCAGTGACAACCACAGAGCAAAAGGGAGGCCCTGCTCAATATCCAGTGCAGGCTCTGGTCACCACAACATCATTTGCACCTCCTATCAAGGGGATAATGGCAGCATAAACTGAGGAAAGAGGTGGCAGACTTCTATACTAAAAACAGCCCTTGCACCAAAAAATATTAAACCCACACAGGCTACACAGGGATATTCTCACATAAAAATAGCCCTCCAAGAGTGCCTGATGGTCTGGTATTGGGGGGAAGAACCCCCAGAGCATTTAGCCTTGATGGCCAGTGGAGCTTTAGTGCAGGAGCCCCACAGGGCTGGGGGAAACAAAGACTCCACTCTTGGAGGGCACACACAGGTTTCATGTGCACTGGGACCAGCACAAAGCTGTACCTCCACAAGAACCTGAGCTAGACCTACCTAGGGGTTTTGGAGGGTCCCCCAGATAGGTAAGGGTCAGCTGTAGATCACTGTGGGGGCAAGTACACTGGTAGTAGAGGCCTCTGGGAATGTTGATCAGCCTGAGCTCTCCCAATTTGGCACCGATGCCTGGCCCCACTCTACAACATGCAGACTCCAAGTGCTGGAAAGCTTCAGGCCATACAACCAATAAGATAGGAACACAGCCCCACCCAGCAGCAGACAGGCTGCCTAAAGTCGTGTTGAGCTCATAGCCACCTCAAAACACACTCCTTTACATGGTCCCCCTCACCAGAGAGGAAAGACCCAGCTCCACCCACCAGAGGGCAGGCACCAGTCCCTCCAACCAGGATGCCTAAACAAGCCTCTGGACCAACCTCACCCACCAGGGGAAGACACAAGAAGCAAGAACTACAATCCTGCAGCCTGTGTAAAGGAGACCACAAACACAGAAAGTTGGACAAAATGAGACAACAGAGAAATGTGTTGCAGACAGTGGAACAAGAAAAAACCACAAGAACAACTAAATGAAGAGGAGATAGGCAATCTACCTGAAAAAGAATTCAGAGTAATGATAGTAAAGACGATTCAAAATCTCAGATAAAGAATGGAGTCACAGGGCTTCCCTGGTGGCACAGTGGTTGAGAGTCCACCTGCCAATGCGGGGGACACAAGTTCGTGCCCCGGTCTGGTAGGATTCCACATGCTGTGGGGTGGCTGGGCCCATGAGCCATGGCCACTGAGCCTGTGCCTCCAGAGCCTGTGCTCCGCAATGGGAGAGGCCACAATAGTGAGAGGCCCGCGTACCGCAAAAAAAAAAAAAGAAAAAAAAAGAATGGAGGCACAGACCAAGAAGATACAAGTAATGCTGAACAAACACGTAGAAGATTTAAAGAAAAAACAAGCAGAGATGAATAGCACAATAACTGAAATGAAGAATGCACTAGAAGGAATCAATAGCAGAATAACTGAGGCAGAAGAACATATAAGTGACATGGAAGACAGAGTGGTGGAAATCACTGCCACAGAACAGAATGAAGAATGAAAAGAAATGAGGACAGTCTCAGGGACTTCTGGGACAACTTTAAACACACCAACATGAATCCAGGAGAATGGTTACCACTGGTGGCGGGGTGGTGGTGGTGGAGGGAGTGTTGGAGGATTGGATTGAGAATGGAGATTAAAAACATAATGGCAATAATAGTATAATAATGTCTAATATTTGTATAGTGGTTACATTTGCCGGGGCTCTAAATGCTTTTTGTACTTTAGATCATTTAATCCTCACAAGTCAATGGTAGTTACTAGTACTTTCTGCATTCTACAAAGAAGGATACCAAGTTATACTTCCTAACCATTGTACCAAATATTTCCTAAATTAAAAAAAATAGAAACAAATGAAACCATGGATAAAACATTAAGATATTTAATATCTTTTTTTTTTTTTTTTTTTGCTGTATGCAGTCCTCTCACTGTTGTGGCCTCTCCTGCTGTGGAGCACAGGCTCTGGAGGCACAGGCTCAGCGGCCATGTCTCACGGGCCCAGCCGCTACACAGCATGTGGGATTCTCCCAGACCGGGACACAAACCCATGTCCCCTGCATCAGCAGGCGGACTCCCAACTTCTGCACCACCAGGGAAGCCTGAGATATTTAATATCTTAAAGTAGAAAAATAGCAACATAAGTTTGCTTTTGCTTTTGTTTTATTTAATTTGGAAATGTAGAGGTAAATTCCAGGAGAAACAAGGGAACTTGAACTTATAAGGGTCCCAGGAGAAGAAGAGAAAGGAAAAGGGCCTGAGAAAATATTTGAAGAGATTATAGCCAAAAAATTCCCTAACATGGGAGAGGAAACAGTCACCCAAGTCCAGGAAGCACAGAAAGTCTCATACAGGATAAACCCAAGGAGGAACACACTGAGACACATATTAATCAAACTCACAAAAATTAAATACAAAGAAAAATTATTAAAAGAAACAAAGGAAAAGCAACATACAAGGGAATCCCCGTAAAGTTATCGGCTGATTTTTCAGCAGAAACTACAGGCTGGAAGGGAGTGGCATTATATATTTAAAGTTATTAAAGGGAAAAACCTACAACCAAGAATACTCTACTCAGCAAGGTTCTCATTCAGATTTGAAGGAGAAATCAAAAGCTTTACAAACAAGCAAAAGCTAAGGGAATTCAGCACCACCAAACCAGGCTTACAACAAATGCTACAGGAACTTCTCTAAGCAAGAGGGGAAAAAAGAGGCCACAACTAGAAATAAGAAAATCACAAATGGGAAAGCTCATGAGTAAAGGCAAACATAAAGTAATAGTAGGGAATTATCATACACATATATGATATCAAAACAAGCAACCATGAAAAGAGGAGAGTACAAATACAGGAAATGGGAAATGCATTTGAAATTAAGAGACCAGCAACTCAAAACAGCCTTGTACATATACAGACTGCTATATCAAAACTTCATGGAAACTGCAAACAAAAAACAGCAATAGATACACACACAAAAAGAAAAAGCAACCCAAACACAGCACTAAAGATGGTCATCAAATCACAAGAGAAGAGAACAAAAGCAGACCAACAACAAAAAAATCCAAAACAATTGAGAAAATGGCAATAGGAACATGCATACTGATAATTACCTTAAATATAAATGGATTAAATGCTCTAACCAAAAGACATAGATTGGCTGAATGGATACAAAAACAAGACCCATATATATGCTGTTTACAAAGAGACCCACTTCAGACCTAGGAACACATACTGACTGAAAGTGAGGGGATAGAAAAAGATATTCCTTGCAAATGGAAATCAAAAGAAAGCTGGAGTAGCAGTACTCATATCATAAAAAGTAGACTTTAAAATAGAGACTGTTACAAGAGACAAGGAAGGACACTACATAATGATCATGGGATCAAACCAAGAAGAAAATATAACAATTGTAAATATATATGCACCCAACATAGGAGTACTCAATATATAAGGCAAATGCTAACAGCCATAAACGGGGAAATGGACAGCAACACAATAATAGCAGGGAAATTTAACATCCCACTTACACCAATGGACAGATCATCCAGACAGAAAATCAGTAAGGAAAAACAAGCCTTAAATAACACATTAGATCAGATGGACTTAATTGCTATTTATAGAGCATTCCATCTGAAAGCAGCAGAATACACATTCTTTTCAAGTGCACATGGAATATTCTCCAGGATAGTTCACATCTTGGGTCACAAACCAAGCCTCAGTAAATTTAAGAAAACTGAAATCATATCAAGCAACTTTTCCAGCCACAATGCTATGAGATGAGAAATAAATTATAAGAAAAAACTATAAAAAACACAAGCACGTGGAGGCTAAACAATATGCTACTAAACAATCAATGGATCACTGAAGAAATCAAAGAGGAAATACCTAGAGGCAATTGAAAATGAAAACATGACAATCCAAAACCTATGGGGCACAGCAAAAGCAGCTCTAAGATGGGCGTTTATAGAAATACAATCTTATCTCAGGAAACAAGAAAAATCCCAAATAAACAGCCTAACCTTATACCTAATGTAACTAGAGAAAGAAGAACAAACTAAACCTAAAGTTAGTAGAAGGAAAGAAATCATAAAGATCAAAGCATAAATAGTTGAAATAGAGATGAAGAAAACAATAGAAAAGATCAATGAAACTACAAGCTGCTTCTTTGAAAAGATAAACAAAATTGATAAACCTTTAGCTAGATTCATAAGGAGATAAAGGGAGAGAGCTCAATTCAATAAAATTAGAAATGAAAAAGGAGAAGTTACAACTGATACCATAGAAATACAAGGATTATAAGAGACTACTACAAGCAACTATACACCAATAAACTGGACAACCTAGAAGAAATGGACAAATTCTTAGAAAGGTACAATCTCCCAAGACTGAACCAAAAAGAAATCGAAAATATGAACAGACAAATCACATGTATTAAAATCAAAACTGTGATTTTAAAACTTCCAACAAACAAAAGTCCAGGACCAGATTGCTTCACAGGCGAATTCTCTCAAACATTTAGAGAAGAGTTAATAGCTATCCTTCTGATACTCCAAAAACTTTCAGAGGAAGGAACACTACCAAGCTCATTCTATGAGGCCACCATATCCCAGATACCCAAACCAGAAAAAGATACCACAAAAGAAGAAAATTACAGGGCAACATCACTGATGAACATAAATGCAAAAATCCTCAAAAAAAATACAAGCATCCTGAATCCAACAACAAATCAAAAGGATCATATACCACGATCAAGTGGAATTTATCCCAGGAATGCAAGGATTCTTCAATATATGCAAATCAATCAATGAGATACACCACATTAAAAAATAATAAAAACCATATGATCATCTCAATAGCTTCAGAAAAAGCTTTTGACAAAATTCAAAACCCATTTATGATAAAAACTATCCAGAGAGCTGGCACAGAGGGAATATACCTCAACATAATAAAGGCCATATACAACAAACTCACAGCTCACATCATTCTCAGTGGTGAAAAACTGAAAGCATTTCCTCTAAGATCAGGAATAAGACAAAGATGTCCACTCTCACCACTTTTATTCAACTTAATTTTGGAGGTTCTAGCCACAGCAATCAGAAAAGAAAAAGAAATAAAAGGAGTCCAAATTGGAAAAGAAGAAGTAAAACTATCACTGTTTGCAAATGACATGATGCTCTACATAGAAAGTCCTACAGACACTACCAGAAAACTACTAGAGCTCATCAATGAATTTGGTAATGTTGCAGGATACAAAATTAATACACAGAAATCTGCTGCATTTCTATACACTAACAACAAAATATCAGAAATATAAATTAAGGAAACAATCCCATGTACCATCGCATCAAAAATAATAAAATAGCTAGGAATAAACCTACCTAAGGAGGCAAAAAACCTGTACTCTTAAGGCTGAGATGCTGATAAAAGAAATGAAAGATGACACAAATAGATGGAGAGATACACCATGTTCTTGGATGGGAAGAATCAATATTGTCAAAATAACTATCCTATCCAAAGCACTCTACAGATTCAACGCAATCTCTATCAAATTACCAATGACTTTTTCAACAGAATTAGAACAAAAATTTTACAATTTGTATGGAAACACAAAAGACCCCGAATAACCCATGCAAACCTGAGAAAGAAAAACGGAGCTGAAGGAATCAGACTCCCTGACTTCAGACTATACTACAAATCTACAGTAATCAAAAAATTTGTTACTGACACAAAAACAGAAATATTGATTAATGGAACACTATAGAAACTCCAGAGATAAACCCATGCACCTATGGTCAACTAATCTATGACAAAGGAGGCAAGAATATACAATGGAGAAAAGACAGCCTCTTCAATAAGTAGTGCTAGGAAAACTGAACAGCTACACGTAAAAGAATAAAATTAGAACACTCCCTAACACCATACACAAAAATAAACTCAAAATGTATTAAAGACCTAAATGTAAGGCCAGATACTATAAAACTCTTAGGGGAAAACATAGGCAGAACATTCTCTGACATAAATTGCAGGAATATCTTTTTTGATCCACCTCCTACAGTATGGAAAATAAAAACAAAAATAAATAAATGGGACCTAATGAAACTTAAAAGCTTTTGCACAGCAAAGGAACCCATAAACAAAAAGAAAAAACAACCCATAGAATGGGAGAAAACATTTGCTAATGAAGTGACAGACAAGGGAATTAATCTCCAAAATATACAAAGCACCTCATGCAGCTCAATATATTAAAAAAAATGACCCAATCAAAAAATGGGCAGGGCTTCCCTGGTGGCGCAGTAGTTGAGAGTCTGCCTGTCGATGCAGGGGACACAGGTTCATGCCCCAGTCTGGGAAGATCCCACATGCTGCGGAGTGGCTAGGCCCGTGAGCCATGGCCGCTGAGCTTGCACGTCCGAGCCTGTGCTCCGCAAGGGGAGAGGCTACAACAGTGAGAGGCCTGCATACCGCCAAAAAAAAAAAAAAAGGGCGATGATCTAGATGGACATTTCTCCAAAGAAGACATACAGATGGTCAAAAAGCACATGAAAAGATGCTCAACATCACTAATTATTAGAGAAATGCAAATCAAAACTACAAAGAGGTATCACCTCACAGTGGTGAGGATAGCCATCATCAAAAAATCTACAGACAGTAAGTGCTGAAGAGGGTGTGGAGAAAAGGGAACCCTCCTACGTTGTTGGTTGTAATGTAAATTGATACAACCATTATGGAGAACAGTATGGAGGTTCCTTAAAAAACTAAAAATAGAGCTACCATATGATTCAGCAATCCCACTGCTGGGCATATATCTGGAGAATATACTTTGAAAAGTATACATGCTACTTTGAAAAGATACATGCTAAAGCAACTATACTCCAATGAAAATTAATTTTAAAAATATAAAATAAGATACGTGCACCCCAATGTTCATTGCAGTAGTATTTACAATAGCCAAGACATGGAAGCAACCTAAATATCCATCGACAGATGAATGGATAAAGAAAATGTGATATATTACTAAGCCATAAAAAAAAAGAATGAAGTAATGCCATTTGCAGCAACATGGATGGACCTAGAGATTGTCATACTGAGTGAAGTAAGTCAGTCAGAGAAAGACAAATATCATATGATATCGCCTATATGTGGAATCTAAAAAAAAAAAAAAGGTACAAAATGAACTTATTTACAAACAGAAATAGAGTCACAGATGTAGAAAACAAACTTATGGGCTGAGGTGGTGGTGGCAGCGATGGCGGCTCTGGAGGCCACAGTCCCGGTCCTGGTTTTGGCCCCAGCCCCACCATGGTGACACTCGCTGAGCTGCTGGTGCTCCTGGCTGCCATCCTGGCCATGGCCTTGGACTACTTCGTCAGCATTGACGTGCATGCAGAGGAGTGCTTCTTCGAGTGGGTCACCTCGGGCACCAAGATGGGCCTCAACTTCGAGGTGGCCGAGGGCATCTTCCTGGGCATTGATGTGGAGATTACAGGGCCTGATAATAAAGGAATTTATAAGGAAGACTGGGAGTCCAGTGGGAAATACACATTTGCTGCTCACATGGATGGAACATGTAAGTTTTGTTTCAGCAATAGGATGTCCACCATGACTCCAAAAATAGTGATGTTCACCATTGATATTGAGGAGGCGCCCAAAGGACAAAACATGGAAACAGAAGCTCACCAGAACAAGCTAGAAGAAACGATTAATGAGCTCACAGTGGCGATGACAGCTATAAAGCATGAACAGGAATACATGGAAGTTTGGGAGAGAATACACAGAGCAATCAATGGCAGAACAAACAGCAGAGTGGTCCTTTGGTCCTTCTTTGAAGCTCTTGTTCTAGTTACCATGACATTGGGACAGATCTACTACCTGAAGAGATTTTGTGTGTGTGTGTGTGTGTGTGTGTGTGTGTGTGTATTTTCTTCTTTAATCTGTTAATGTGGTGAATCACATTATTTTTAGAGTTAAAATTATCTGTATTCTGGAAAAGCCCAACATGGTTATCATATATTATTACCATTTTTATGTATTGCTAGTTTGTGTGTCCTAATATATTTTTTTAATTTTTGAATTTTATTTAATTTTTTTTATACAGCAGGTTCTTATTAGTCATCAATTTTATACACATCAGTGTATACATGTCAATCCCAATCGTCCAATTCATCACCCCACCAACCCCACTCCACCGTGGATTTCCCCACTTAGTGTCCATACGTTTGTTCCCTACATCTGTGTCTCAATTTCTGCCCTGCAAACCAGTTCATCTGTACCATTTTTCTAGGTTCCACATGCATGCGCTAATATACAATATTTGTTTTTCTCTTTCTGACTTATTTCACTCTGTATGACAGTCTCTAGATTCAACCACTTCTCAACAAGTGACCCAATTTTGTTCCTTTTTATGGCTGAGTAATATTCCATTGTATATAAGTACCACAACTTCTTTATCCATTCGTCTGTTGATGGGCATTTAGGTTGCTTCCATGACCTGGCACTTGTAAATAGTGCTGCAATGAACATTGGGGTGAATGTGTCTTTTTGAATTATGGTTTTCTCTGGGTATATTCCCAGTAGTGGGATTGCTGAAAAATATGGTAATTCTATTTTTAGCTTTTTAAGGAACCTCCATACTGTTCTCCATAGTGGCTGTATCAATTTAAATTCCCACCAACAGTGCAAGAGGGTTCCCTTTTCTCCACACCCTCTCCAACATTTGTTGTTTGTAGATTTTCTGATGATGCCCATTCTAACTGGTGTGAGGTGATACCTCATTGTAGTTTTGATTTGCATTTCTCTAATAATTAGTGATGTTGAGCAGCTTTTCACATGCTTCTTGGCCATCTGTATGTCTTGTTTGGAGAAATGTCTATTTTGGGCTTCTGCCCATTTTTGGATTGGGTTGTTTGTTTTCTTAATATTGAGCTTCATGAGCTGTTTATATATTTTGGAGGTTAATGCTTTGTCCATTGATTCATTTGCAAATATTTTCTCCCATTCTGAGGGTTGCCTTTTCATCTCGTTTATGGTTTCCTTTGCTCTGTAAAAGCTTTGAAGTTTCATTTGGTCCCATTTGTTTATTTTTGTTACTCTAGGAGGAGGATCAAAAAAGATCTTGCTGGGATTTATGTGAAAGAGTGTTCTTCCTATCTTTTCCTGTAAGAATTTTGTAGTGTCCAGTCTTACAATTAGGTCTATAATCCATTTTGAGTTTATTTTTGTATATGGTGTTAGGGAGTGTTCTAATTTCATTCTTTTACATGTAGCTGTCCAGTTTTCCCAGCACCACTTATTGAGGAGACTGTCTTTTCTCCATTTTATATCCTTGACTCTTTTGTCATAGATTAGTTGACCATAGGTGCATGGGTTTATCTCTGGGCTTTCTATCTTGTTCCATTGATCTATGTTTCTGTTTTTGTGCCAGTACCATATTGTCTTAATTACCGTAGCTTTGTAGGATAGTCTGAAGTCAGGGAGCCTGATTCCTCCAGCTCCGTTTTTTTCCCTCAAGACTGCTTTGGCTATTTGGGGTCTTTTGTGTCTCCATACAAATTTTAAGATTTTTTGTAATAGTTCTGTAAGAAAAAATGCCGTTGGTAATTTGATAGGGATTGCATTGAATCTGTACATTGCTTTGGGTAATATAGCCATTTTCACAATATTGATTCTTCCAATCAAAGAACATGGTATATCTCTCCATCTGCTGGTATCATCTTTAATTTTTTTCATCAGTGTCTTATAGTTTTCTGCATACAGGTCTTTTGTCTCCCTAGGTGGGTTTACTCCTAGGTATTTTATTCTTTTTGTTGCAATGGTAAATGGGAGTGTTTCCTTAATTTCTCTTTCAGATTTTTCATCATTAGTGTATAGGAATGACAGGGATTTCTGTGTATTAATTTTGTATCCTGCAACTTTACCAAATTCACTGATTAGCTCTAGTAGTTTTCTGGTGGCATCTTTAGGATTCTTTACGTATAGTATCATGTCATCTGCAAACAGTGAAAGTTTTACTTATTTTCCAATTTGGATTTCTTTTTCTTCTCTGACTGCCATGGCTAGGACTTCCAAAACTATGTTGAATAATAGTGGTGAGAGTGGATATCCTTGTCTTGTTCCTGATCCTAGAGGAAATGCTTTCAGTTTTTCACCATTGAGAATGATGTTTGCTGTGGGTTTGTTGTATATGGCCTTTATTATGTTGAGGTAGGCTCCCTCTCTGCCTACTTTCTGGAGAGTTTTTATCATGAATGGGTGTTGAATTTTGTCAAAAGCTTTTCCTGTATCTATTGAGATGATCATATGGTTTTTCTTCTTCAATTTGTTAATATGGTGTATCACACTGATTGATTTGCATGTATTGAAGAATCCTTGCATCCCTGGCATAAATCCCACTTGACCATGGTGTATGATCCTTTAATGTGTTGTTGGATTCTGTTTGCTAGTATTTTGCTGAGGATTTTTGCATCTATATTCATCAGTGATATGGGTCTGTAATTTTCTTTTTTGGTAGTATCTTTGTCTGGTTTTGGTATCAGGGTGATGACAGCCTCATAGAATGAGTTTGGGAGTGTTCCTTCCTCTGCAATTTTTTGGAAGAGTTTGAGAAGGATGGGTGTTAGCTCTTCTCTAAATGATTGATAGAATTCACCTGTGAAGCCATCTGGTCCTGGACTTTTGTTTGTTGGAAGATTTTTTTTTTTTTTTTTTTTTTTTTGCGGTACGCGGGCCTCTCACTGTTGGGGCCTCTCCCGTTGCGGAGCACAGGCTCCAGTTGCACAGGCTCAGCAGCCATGGCTCATGGGCCTAGCCACTCCATGGCATGGGGGACCCTCCTGGACCGGGGCATGAACCCATGTCCTCTGCATCGACAGGCGGACTCTCAAGCACTCTGCCACCAGGGAAGCCCTGTTGGAAGATATTTAATCACAGTTTCAATTTCATAACTTGTGATTGGTCTGTTTATATTTTCTATTTCTTCCTGGTTCAGTCTTGGAAGGTTATACATTTCTAAGAATTTATCCATTTCTTCCAGGTTGTCCATTCTATTGGCATAGAGTTGCTTGTAACAGTCTCTTAGGATGCTTTGTATTTCTTCGGTGTCTGCTGTAACTTCTCCTTTTTTTTAATTTTATTGATTTGAGTCCTCTCCCTCTTTTTCATGATGAGTCTGGCTAATGGTTTATCAATTTTGTTAATCTCTTCAAAGAACCAGCTTTTAGTTTTATTGATCTTTGCTATTGTTTTCTTTGTTTCTATTTCATTTATTTCTGCTCTGATCTTTATGATTTCTTTCCTTCTACTAAGTTTGGGTTTTGTTTGTTCCTCTTTCTCTACCTCCTTTAGGTGTAAGGTTAGATTGTTTATTTGTGATTTTTCTTGTTTCTTGAGGTAGGCTTGTATAGCTATAAACTTCCCTCTTAGAACTGCTTTTGCTGTATCCCGTAGGTTTTGGATCATCGTGTTTTCATTGTCGTTTCTCTCTATGTATTTTTTTATTTATTCTTTGATTTCTTCAGTGATCTCTTGGTTATTTGATAACGTATTATTTAGCCTCCATTTGTTTGTGTTTTTTATGTTTTTTTTTGTTGTTGTTGTTGATTTTGTTTCTTGCGGTACACGGGCCTCTTACTGTTATGGCCTACTCCCGTTGCGGAGCACAGGCTCCGGACGCGCAGGCTCAGCGGCCATGGCTCACGGGCCCAGCTGCTCTGTGGCATGTGGGATCTTCCCGGACCGGGGCAGGAACCCGTGTCCCCTGCATCGGCAGGCGGACTCTCAACTGCTGCGCCACCAGGGAAGCCCTGTTTTTTATGTTTTGTTCCCTGTAACTGATTTCTAATCTCATAGCTTTGTGGTCAGAAAAGATACTTGATATGATTTAAATTTTATAAATTTACTGAGACTTGATTTGTTACCCAAGATGTGATCTATCCTGGAGAATGTTCCATGCACACTTGAGAAGAAAGTGTAATTTGCTGTTTTTGGATGGAATGTCCTATAAATATCAATTAAATCTATCTGGTCTATTGTGTCATTTAAAGCTTATGTTTCCTTATTTATTTTCACTTTGGGTGATCTGTCCATTGGTGTCAGTGAGGTGTTAAAGTCCCTCACTATTATTATGTTACTGTCGATTTCCTCTTTTATGGCTGTTAGTAGTATCTTTATGTATTGAGGTGCTCCTATGTTGGGTGCATATATATTTATAATTGTTATATCTTCTTCTTGGATTGATCCCTTGATCATTATGTAGTGTCCTGCCTTGTCTCTTGTAACATTCTTTATTTTAAAGTCTATTTTATCTGATATGAGTATTGCTACTCCAGCTTTCTTTTGATTTCCATTTGCATGGAATATCTTTTTCTATCCCCTCACTTACAGTCTATGTGTCCCTAGGTCTGAAGTGGGTCTCTTGTAGACAGCATATATATGGGTCTTGTTTTTGTATCCATTCAGCACTCCTGTGTCTTTTGGTTGGATCATTTAATCCATTCACATTTAAGGTAATTATTGATATGTATGTTCCTATGACCATTGTCTTAATTGTTTTGGGTTTGTTTTTGTAGGTCCTTTTCTTCTCTTGTGTTTCCCACTTAGAGAAATTCCTTTAGCATTTGTTGTAGAGCTGCTTTGGTGATGCTGATTTCTCTTACCTTTTGTTTGTCTGTAAAGCTTTTGATTTCTCCATCAAACCTGAATGAGATCCTTTCTGGGTAGAGTAATCTTGGTTTTAGGTCCTTCCCTTTCATCACTTTAAGTATATCATGCCACTCCCTTCTGGCTTGTAGAATTTCTGCTGAGAAATCAGCTGTTAACCTTATGGGAGTTCCCTTGTATGTTATTTGTCATTTTTCCCTTGCTGCTTTCAATCATTTTTCTTTGTCTTATTTTTTGCCAATTTGATTACTCTGTGTCTCGGTGTGTTTCTCCTTGGGTTTATCTTCTATGGGACTCGCTGCATTTCCTGGACTTGGGTGGCTATTTCCTTTCCCATGTTAGGGAAGTTTTCAGCTATATTCTCTTGAAATATTTCCTCTGGTCCCATCTCTCTCTCTTCTCCTTCTGGGACCCCTATAATGCAAATGTTGTTGCATTTAATGTTGTCCCAGATGTCTCTTAGGCGGTCTTCATTTCTTTTCTTTCTTTTTTCTTTATTCTGTTCCACAGCAGTGAATTCCACCATTTTGTCTTCCAGGTCACTTATCCGTTCTTCTGCCTCAGTTATTCTGCTATTGATTCCTTCTAGTGTAGTTTTCATTTCAGTCATTGTATTGTTCATCTCTGTTTGTTTGTTCTTTAATTCTTCTAGGTCTTTGTTAAACATTTCTTGCAGCTTCTCAATCTTTGCCTCCATTCTTTTTCCAATGTCCTGGATCATCTTCACTGTCATTATTTTGAATTCTTTTTCTGGAAGGTTGCCTGTCTCCACTTCATTTAATTGTTTTTCTGGGGTTTCATCTTGTTCCTTCATCTGGTACATAGCCCTCTCTCTGCCTTTCATCTTGTCTATCTTTCTGTGAATGTGGTTTTTGTTCCACAGGCTGCAGGATTGTAGTTCTCCTTGATTCTGCTGTCTGCCCTCTGGTGGATGAGGCTATCTAAGAGGCTTGTGCAAGTTTCCTGATGGAAGGGACTGGTGGTGGACAGAGCTCAGTAAAACTTTAATCCACTTGACTGCTGATGGGTGGGGCTGGGTTCCCTCCCTGTTGGTTGTTTGGCCTGAGGCAACTCAACACTGGAGCCCATTCGGGCTCCTTTGTGGGGCCAATGACAGTCTCTTTGAAGGCTCATGCCATGTTGCACTTCCCAGAACTCCCGCTGCCATTGTCCCCATCTCCATGGTAAGCCACAGCCGCCTGCCCCCTGTCTTTGCAGGAGACCCCCCCAACACCAGCAGGCAGGCCTGACTCAGTCTCCCCTGGTGTCCCTGCTCCCCCTCCTGGGTCCCGATGCACACACGACTCTGTGTGTGCCCTCCAGGAATGGAGTCCCTGCCTCCTCCAGTCCTGTCGAAGTCCTGCAATCAAATCCCAGCAGCCTTCAAAGTCTGATTCTCTAGGAATTCCTTCTCCCATTGCTGGACCCCCAGGTTGGGAAGCCTGACGTGGGGCTCAGAAACTTCATTCTATTTCGTGGACTTCTGTGGTACAAGTGTTCTGCAATCTGTGAGTCACCCACCCAGCAGTTATGGGACTCGACCCTACTGTGATTGCACCCCTCCCACCATCACACTGCGGTCTCTCCTCTGTCTCTGGATGTGAGGCATCTTCCCTGGTGAGCTCCAGTGTCCCACTGTTGATGATTGTCAAGCAGCCAGTTGTGATTCCGGTGCTCTCACAAGAGGGATTGAGAGCACATCCTTCCACTCCTGAAGAGACTTTTTTGAAGTCCAGAGGGTTGTTTATAAAGGCTTTTTCTAATGATCCCAAACTCATAATTCGCTGTTTACCAAACGTCTTGGTCGTAATAATGTCATTAGTTTCTATGTTTTTATTTTCTAAACTGTACATTCACAGATTATGTTTCTTTGTGATTAATATATATTGGGGAGAAACATTTTTTAGGAAAGTCATAGTGAAATTTGACATGTGATGGCATGATTTCATATTTGAATTCTTTTTTTTTTTTTTTTTTTTTGCGGTACACGGGCCTCTCACTGTTGTGGCCTCTCCCGTTGCGGAGCACAGGCTCCGGATGCTCAGGCTCAGCGGCCATGGCTCACGGGCCCAGCCGCTCCGCGGCATGTGGGATCTTCCCGGACCGGGGCACGAACCCGTGTCCCGTGCATCGGCAAGCGGACTCTCAACCACTGCGCCACCAGGGAAGCCCGTATTTGAATTCTTCCTCCATTATACAGGTCCTTCCAGAACTCAAGCACTGTAAGTGGAATATAGGTGCATAGTCCTTATTATATCTTCTTTCCTTTGTTTTTATAATAAAATGCAGTCTGGTCAGGATTGTACTTTACTGATAGTACTTTACTAAAAATGACTGCATTCTTGGGATCCCTAATCCTGCAGTTCAAGTCATTAAAGATTCATTTTGTTGAGTACTTATCAGAAACAACAATCTGAATCTTGACATTTTCTATCCAGCCTAATGGCAGAGCTGTGTGACTAGAGTATGCTACCAGGTTGGTACTTTTATACTTTGTCTATCTTGTTTTTGCTTTAAAGATAAGACTTAAACCAACAACTTTTTCCCCTTTAAAGTTTTACTTTGAACCTTAGAACTCAATCACCTCCACTTAAAATTGTTGAGACAAGCAGCTAATAACCATTTTTTGGTTTCTGCCTAGCCTTTTAAGAAGTTGCTATTAAAGCCAATTCTCTGGGTGTTGCAGTGAACGGTAGTTCTTTTTCTTTCTATGATGGCCTATCCACTTTCTCTACTCTTAGCATGGAGGAGGTATGCGTTCACATAATTGGAAAAATCTGGATTTCTGATGCCAAAGGATTAAAAGCCTCTTGGATTTCTTTGCAGTGATATACAGCCACTATTTTATTTTTGATCAGTTGCATTTTGGCCACTGTTTAATTAGTGTACTGAGCATTACTGTCAGCACTAGGGTGTTTGTTTTTCTTGGGTCTTTCATTTTTGGCACATGTGAATTTTGTTTCGTATAAAACAAAATGACTTTCTCTTGGCCTCTGATGATGGGTTAAAATTAAAGAAGCATCTAGTTTTGGTGTGGCGATGATCCAGGATTATGTTGTGACTGATGTATATTAGTTACTTGTACATTTTTTTTTTGTATCTTTGCAAGGGGAAAACTACAAGTAACAAGTTTTATATAATTAATTTAAATCTGTTACAGTTTTTCATGTTCAGGATAAACAATTTTTCAACCTTGGGTGAAAATACTTGCAACAGCTTATGGTGACTGTGTTTTACCTTAGGACAACTGTTGCATGCAAATTTGTGTGCGTGTGTGTGTGAAAACACTTCAAAATTGAGTTAAAAGATGTAAATTTAAAATTGGTTGTGTATCTAATCTGCCCCAGGTCCAGTAAATAAACAATTCTTTTTAAAAACAAAAACAAAGTGAAACAAAAACGTATAGTTCCCATGGGGAAGGGGAGGATGGATAAATTAGGAGACAGGGATTGACATATACACACTACTATTTATAAAATAGATAACTAATAAAGACCTACTGTATAGCGCAGGTAACCCTAATCAATACTCTGTAATGACCTATATGGGAAAAGAATCTAAAGAAGAGTGGATATATGTATGTGTATAGCTGATTCACTTTGTTGTACACCTGAAACAACACAACATTGTAAATCAACTATACTCCAATAAAAATTATAAAAATAAATAAATAAGTAAGATTTGAACCTACAAAAAAAAAGATTATGCAGTGGCTGGTTAGATATTCATATATTGATTTGCTTAGTGGGTTCTATTGAATATTTAACATACACATTTAAAGATTTTTAAAACTTATTTCTGAAATTATGTCATTCTCCTGAATAATCAAGAACACTAACCTGCTACCATATTCTCTTTGCCACTCTCTTTTGTAATATTTTGGGTTTTAATTGCATGATTAATTACCCTCACAATATGCCTCAACATTAATTTTGACTCAAATGTTTTACTGATTAATTTACTTACTTCATTTCCTTGTAATCCATACAAATTTTACTTTCTTTGATTTTGTAATGAATTATATTTGTAATTAATTCCATCAGAGCTATTCTAGGAACTATAATCTGTGTAAATACTTTTGTTACCCAACACAAGTTATATGCCAAACAAACAGAAAAGTCGGAGTTTGGAGCAGAAAAAGGTTTATTGCAGGGCCATGCAAGGAGACATATGGCTCTGTTAGATGGCCTTTGTCTCTCAGGGCACATATCTGCTGCATGCCTTCCAAGATTATCAATTTCTGGTGTTCTGGTGGTATTTTTCTAGAGTTGTGTGGTTTTTATTACTTTTCAAATTATACATGTGTTTTTATTATTTTAAAGAATATGAAGAGAAAAAAAGGAGGTAATTATGTGTATTCAGTCTGCCACCTTGTTTTTACTTTGTAAATCTCAATGCTGTCTTGCCAGTAATGGTTCATAATTGTTATTTTATTTTATATTTTATTGTGGTAAAATACATATAACATAAAATTTACCATTTTAATCATTTTTAAGTATATAGCTTAATAGCATTAAACATATTTACATTGTTGTGCAATCATCACCACTAGTCACCTCCAGAAAATTTTCATTATCCCAAACTGAAACTCTGTACCCATTAAACAATAAATCCTCATTTCACTCTTCCTTCAACCATTGGTAACCACTATTCTACTTTCCTTCTATGAATCTGACTCTTCTAGATACCTCACATAGGTGGAATCATACAATTTTTGTCCTTTTGTGTCTGCCTTATTTTACTTTGCATGTCTTCAAGATTCATCCATGTTGTAGCATGTATTGGATTTTCCTTCATTTTATGGCTGAATAATACTTCATTGTACGGATAGACCACATTTTGTTTATCCATTCATCCATTCATTGACACTTCAGTTGTTTCTACCTTTTGACTACTGTGAATAATGTTGCCGTGAACATTAGTGTACAAATACCTGCTTGAGTCCTTGCTTTCAATTCTTTGGGGAATATACCTAGAAGTGGAATTGCTGGATTATATGGTAATTCTATTTTTAATTTTTTGAGGAACCGCCTGTCAACTACAAATTGGCACTTGCCATTGGCACTTGCCATCTACCTCTACAAGGTAGATGTGCTGCTGCAGCTGCTGACTTTCAACACCCCCTGAAAGGAATTCAGGGTGGAGAGCAGAAATGAGGCACTCTGTGCTCTGGGAAAAACTGGCAGAACATGTCTTCAGATAGTCAGATATTTTCAGGAGACAATTTTATGAGTCCAATTCTTGCATCCCCTAATATCTAGAAAAGCACTAAGCACCTTCATGGTGATGATTGCTCCTCGTGACTAGCAGAAACCTTCTGCAAAAAAATATGTGCTTGATTGCATGTACTCCCCCTTCACCAAAATCACAAATATACTGACCTCCCCCAATACCTCTTTGGAGCAGTTTCTCAGAGCTATCTGAAATGCTATCTCCCAGGCTATAGTCCTCATTTTGCCCCAAATAAAACTTGACTCACAACTTGCACGTTGTGCATTTTTTAAAGTCGACACGCCGTACTATTTTCCACAGCAGCTGCACCATTTTACATTGTCACCAGCAATTCACAAGGATTCAATTTCAACAAGTCCTCACCAACACTTGTTTTTTTCTGTATTATTTTGTTTTTGTCTTTGTTTGTTTTGATAGCAGCTATCCTAATGGGTGTAAAGTGATAGCTCATTGTGGTTTTGATTTGCATTTCCCTAATGGTTAGTAATGTGTATTGTTATCTTTTATCGATACATAACAACCTATTTTGTCCAACTTAACTATTTTTACTTTGAAATATACTTGTCTTTGTAACATTGTGATCCCAGATTTCTTTTACATATTATTTTTCCGGGTATATCTTAATTCATCTCTTTATTTTCTACCTTAAGGTACCCTTTGATTTTAGGTCTGTTTTTGTAAACCGTAATGGTGGATATTTTAAAAAGCATTCATTCAACACTTATTGAATACGTATTATTTGGTATGTACAGTGCCAGACAATGAGGATGCAGTTGTAAAGAAGGGAAGTACAGTCAATACTGGAAGACAAGCTTTACAATTTAAAGGAACCCTTTTAAAAGAAGTAATGAGTGTCATGAAAAGGGCAATACTAGGTCTATGTTTTTGTTTTTACCCAATGTGTCAGTTAAAAAATATATCTTTTATCATAGGCTACAAAATTTAGACAATTTTTTTAATTCAAAAATTTGTTAGATTCTAAGTTTTCTCAATAACCAATAAGGAGCAGCAAACGTCTAGTCGTCCACATTTTCTATTACATATTCACTTTCCCTCCTACCATCATTGTCATCATAATTATGAATAAAAAGGGTGCGCGAGAGGACATGTGGTTACAGCAGAGGCTCCAACTTCCTCTGCCTTCTAGCAAGACTGCTTTTTCTAGCAAGACTCTAGCCTTCCCACCGTTGGCCCTTCTCGTACCCCGTAGAGTGCCGTAGAGTGCAGACGTCTGGGAAGTATAGTTCGAAAGGAAAAGCTCTGCGGTTCTCCTTTGCGCACGCGCATTTTTGTCCGGCGGCCTGGCGGCGGCGGCGGCGACAACAAATATCCCTGCTCTAGGTGTTCCCCTTGCCTGCAGTAAGGGCCGCAGCTTCGAGTCCCCGTCCTGGCGAGCCCAGGTACAGACTGCCGGTGAGAATGGGCCCGGGGTGTGCGCCTCCTACGGCGGGGCCAGGACAGAAGGCCAGCCGCGGCGCGAGCCCCAGCTCTGGGCGTGCTAGCCCAGGCGGCCTTGGCAGGTGAACGCAGCCCGAGGAGGGGGCGTTGCCCGGGGAGTCTCCCCGCCCGACAGCTGGGCCTATGCCTGGGGCAAGGCTCCTGGAGAAACGGCACTCGAAAAGAGATTGCAGCAAGCTGTGCCTTGTTTTCAGGGTTCGTGAACCCTGGGGCGGTTTTCACCTTTTTCCGTTGGTTGGTTTTTTCCCCCCTAGAGTTTAAACTTTATGTTTATCCGTTTTGGCCAACCTTGTTTTTTGACATTGTTCTAGAGTGAATCCTAAGTGATTTAACTGTTTACTTTTTTGTTTAGAGTAATTTTGTACGCTTGCAAAGTTACTTCCCTTTTCTCTAAATTTTAAATTCATTTCTAGCCAACGAAGCTATTTCTTCTAAGTCTTGTATTTTTGGGGGTGTGGGAGTAGGGAAGGTGGATAGGTAATGTTTCCTTTTATGTTTAAGGAGCTTTGATAACTCTTTCTTCGAAAGGAAACACAGTTTCCAAAACACAGCTAATTTTTGGTTGACTATTTCTGAAAAGGACATCAATTCTTAAAATGACTTTTGAAGAATTATTATATCATAATTACTGTAGCTCAAAGTACCTAAATGCAGGTGTGTGGAATATTTATGTCATTTCTCAATGATTAAACATTTCTGTGAGCCCGGTGTGACTGCCCTTTACACTGTTAATGCATATCAGATAGTTCTAAGCCCTTAGTTTGATTCCTCTTTATTCATAAACCACTGGCTGAAAGGTAGCAGGCCCAGTGACTGGCAGTCTTCTTACTGCCCACTCCTGGTTTTGGTGGTCAAGCACAGGGCCCCTCCCACTCAGGAATGCCTAGGCTTCCAGGTTCCTTCTGGTTTCCTTCTGCAAGGTGCTCAGTGTGTGGAGACTTCTCAACCTAGCCTAACCCTGATGAGGACGGGAGTGCAGACAGGATGGAGAGACCTCACAGTTTCTTTCAACGTTTCAGGTGCCTTCCCCAAGAGGAGCAGCAGGAGGGAGACATGGCCACAAGATTGTTGCCAGCCCAGGCTCTGGTATGTGAAGGCTTCTTTCTTGAACTACCTTCTGGGTTCAGAGGTGGGGAACATGCTTCATCCATTGTTGAGCTTTTCTAGGTAATGAAGCCCATTGAGGGACTAGAAGGCCTGGTAGTTGAGGAACTTCAGAAAGAAGGTGTTGCCTTTGCTGCAGGGCCAGTCTCATTTTGAATTTTCTACGTAACAGTTAGTGCTTGTTGACTAGGAAATGAATGGGCCCACAGGCCCCATGCCAGTGCCACACCCAGAGCTTTGTGTGGGATCCAGGTCTGTTTTGCCGTGGGGAGGGTAGAGACATGGGGGAGTCAGATCTTTCCATAATGCTAGGAAATCGAAGAGGAAGGTCTCTATCCTCAAGGTATTGAGAACCAGTCTACTCCAGTAATACCTGGTGAGGGTCCAGGTGATTTTCTAAGAAGATCCTAGAAAGAAGACCTCTGAGTCAGCAGGTGTGGTCAGGGATACTCCCTCCTATTGTGCGATTTTGCACATGCAAGCAGGATTAGGCTTGTACAGATGGTGAAAGGAAAAGAAGTCGCAATTTGGGCAGTGGTTTGCGGGGACAGATTCGGGAAGTGAGCCTTCCCTGAAGTGGGAAGCATCTGGTCCACAGTGATTTTTTTCCCTTCTTTGCCCTTTCACTTGGGGAACTATAATTAAAAACATAATCTCTTCCCAACCCAGGAAACCTTTCCACAAAGGTAGAAGAGAAAGAAAACACTTTTATTATTGAATAAACATTAAGCCAGAATGTAATGTGCATCACAGGCAATCCACTAAAGAGAGTGCAAAGACAGAAAACTCATTCTTATATAGGTAAGTGCTATAACCCAATTTCGCAATTTGGAAATTTGTCAGGTGACAAGTTAGGCCCATCTCCTCCCAGGAATTGGGAATGTTGGCGCATTCAAAGAAATGGTTGCCAGGTCCTTGAGGAAACAGTCCTGAGTTGTGAGACTGACAGATGGTTTATTTAGCTATTAAAAAGATTTACATACATTTGGTAAGGATGAAGAAAGAAATTCAGAAAGAAAATGGAGATTGGAGTGGGAGTCTTCTCACTTATTTCCAACAGCCTCTTAGTTTTGTTTTTGCCCTTATCAGTCAGAGAACATCCCTGGCCTTGTGATCTCCTTTCTGGGTTTTGGGGATAAAGAGAAAGTGTGGAAGTATTTCTGCCTCTAGAAATGTGTCCTAAGGAAATAGACTTTGCACACTTTTTTGTGATGTGCAGGGATGCTCAATCCAGAATTTTTAGGGTTACAAAAATGGAAACAACCTAAATGCCCACCAGTAGCTTAGTTACCTAAATGCCCACCAGTAGATTAGTTAAGTAAACCATCTAATAATCTATAAGTAATCTATACAGTGAGATGCTGGGCAGCAAATAAAAAATGTTGTTAGATAAAGTTACCTGTGTAACATTTTATTTTTGTTTAAACTTAGAGCCATATTATCATGTAAAAGTCTGAAAGAACATACAGCAAGAAGTTAATAAACCTTGTTTCTAGTGGTAGAAAGTTAGATTAACATTCCTTTTTCTTTTGCTTATTCCTAATTTGCTTAAAAAAAAAGATTCTTAATAATAAAAGAAAGGGGCCACTACTTTAAAAGAGGTGACTTGTGATGCAGTGAAGCGGGAGATGTTACTGAAGGCAAGTTCGTGTCCCTGATGCACAGTGAGGCAAAACTAACCAAAACGTCGGAGTTTGGAGTGGAAAAGGTTTATTGCAGGGCCAAGCACGGAGAAAGGATGGCTTGTTAAAAAAAACTTGAACTCCCTGACTGTTTTCGGGGATAAGTTTTTTTAGGGAAAATTTGGGGTGAGGGCTGCAGAGTGTGTGACTTTCTTCTGATTGGTTGGTGGTGAGGTAACAGGGCAGTGTCCAGGACTCTTGCGCTCAGCCTTAAGTAACATTCTCTACCTGGATGGGGGCCTTAGTTCCTGCAGAAGAACTCAAAGATACATTGTTATGTATGTCCCTTGAGCAGGAACCAGGACCCTACTTTTTGGCTGCACTGTTGTTTCTTGACAACAGAAACAGTTTCCTTTGTTTGTCTGTTCCTTTGTTTCTGCATTCCCTCACTTCCTTGATTAGCAACTGTTTGAATATGCTCTTTGGTGTTCAGGAAGGTCTAGGAAGCTGAAGCCCTTTTTCTACAAACAAGAAATGGGGGACATGGAAAGGCTCTTTGTATACAGCAGGGCCCCACAGGGTCCTGCTTGGTATCAGAGAGAGGTAGAACAAAGACTTCTGTGGTGGGGAGAGAGAGTCCCAACTGCAGCCTTCTCACCTGGCTCTTCAAAAATTGTGCAGCTCACCACGCTGGGCCCACTCCTGGGAAAGCCATGCTTGAGGCATTCTCCGAGCCTCCCTTACTGTGACTGTCAGTGTCCTCTTGCCCGGGACACAGATGGCCCACGGTGATGACAGAATCCAAGCACACCTATCCCTCCTTGAGTGAGTGTATTGGAGGCTCTAAAACCTTCTAAAACCCAATTCTCATGTCTCACCTGTAAAATGAGTTTGGTCTAGGTGATTGTACATGTCCATGTCTAGAGTTCAGTGTTTCCATCATTCTGATTTTATTTAATTATTTCAAGTGCTTTACCTTGTTTGGCTGCTGTGTTTCATTTTTCTGGGGACACAGTGCATCACTGACAGTAGATAGGTGACAAATATATATGTGATCAGTAATTGAGGGGTGGTAAGGAAGTATTCAGCCTGAAATGCTCAGAACCTAGAGTGGTGACAGTGTTGCTGCCCAGTCATCCCACAGAGGGTATGGCCCTGGGTGAGCAAGAATGGGTTTCTGTTACAGGAGTCTGTGACGTTCAGGGATGTGGCTGTGTTCTTCAGCCGGGATGAGTGGTTGCATCTGGACTCTGCGCAGAGAACCTTGTACCAGGAGGTGATGTTGGAGAACTACAGCACTCTGTTCTCGCTGGGTAAGGACCTTTCCTTGTGATGTAGAATCTGCTGGGGGAGCACCTTGGTGCCCTCTCCAGGGAGGACAGTTAGACGGCATGGCCAGGTTCAGCCCACAGGTGGACTCAGAAAGTAGCGGTTGCTATTGCCCTTGGCCGCCGGGACAAGTCTTGGCTTGGTAGAATTGGTGATGGGCATCCTCTCTGTGCTTTTCCTGTCTTCTGTCCCCTGAACTCTGTCCCTCTGGGTCTCACAGGAGGTTCCAGCTTAGAGGAGTGCACAGCCAGAGCCCTAACTTTCTTCCTGAGACCACCTCCTGGCCATCCTCTGGGAGCCCAATTTTAAACCCTTCTCAGAACAAATCTCTTTCCTCTCAACTGTCCCTCTGCCCCAGACTCTGGGGCTGGATCTGAGTGTCAGACTGGCCACTCATGTCTGCACCATGGATTCATTCTCTTTCTTGCTCATGAACAGGGATTCTGTTTTCCAAACCAAAAGTTATCCTCCAGTTAGAGCAAGGGGAAGACCCCTGGATGGTGGAAAATGGAGTTTCTCAAAGCACATGTCTAGGTGAGTGACAGTAATTGGGAAATGGGTATAGCATTTTCTGACTGCTTGGGCTTTGCTGATCAGTGAGGAGGCTGCACGCAGGAGATACTGATGAAGGCCCTCCTTGATGTACCAGGCCAGATGAGAAATGCTGGGAAGGGCATATCCTCACTTGACCTTTTTGAGTACTTGGTACAGCAGGTTCAGAGGGAGAGTTGAATTCTTCCAATATGGGTTGCATTTTTGTCATATGTCCTTTGTAATTTGAATGCAGAATATGTAATGCACTATGTAATGTGTAAAGGTTTGTGATACATATCTTCCCCCTTTTTTCTTGCTTTTACTGGATTGATTATTTTCTTAAATTATTTTCTTTTTATGGTCTGAACAAACCTTTTATCACTACAGTGCATTTCTCGTTGTCCCATCTTGGGTTTTTGCTTTGACTTATCTGTAACTTTTTACACGTTTCAGCTAAAAAAAATACAAAAAAAGAAAAAATAAACAAACAAAAAGTTGCATGTATATTTTGTACTATGCAAGAGAGAGAAAGCAAGGTTAGCAAAGTGGTAACAATTACTGAATTCAGGCAGAAGGTTTGCAGATGTTCAACATGCCTTTTCCCTAATTCTTTTGTGTGAAAAATTTTAAACTAATATGTTCCAGACCCTGGCTTCTAGGACATATCTCTCAATCTCTAAAATCCCTGTGGGTTGCTGAATCATAAGCTCTTGCTTTCTGTTCTACTTTGAATATTGTCTTTGTTTCTGACACCAGGGGATGGCTCGCTTTTTGAGTTTTGCTGCTTGTCCAGAATTTATTTCTCTTGATATCAAGAGATAGCCTTTCTATGTCAGTTCAGTCTTGTGTTTCTATTCATGAACTCTGTCTTCAGATTTTTTCCTTTGGTCTGACTAGAATATTTACTGAGTAATGTTTTCAGAAAGGTTCATGTGTACTGTATTTGTGCATGTCTAATATCAATTCTTTTACCTCTCCTGTGGGAATTATGTTTGGGATCTAGAGTTCTGGCATCAGTTTTTATTCCCAAGAATTGTTCAGACTTTGCTCCACTGTGTTGGGGCACTGAGTATTGTTGATTAAAAGTCCTCTGGAGTTTTTTTCCCCTCTGTTTCCTGTATAGAAAACATTTTCCCCCTTTTTTGTCTTCTGTCTAGAATATTATAAGATATCCTCTTTGTCTTTGGAATTCAGAAGTTTCATTAAGTTATATCAAGGAGGTTTGACTTTTTTGTTTTTGTTTTTAATATTATTTGGCATTCACGGGGCCCTTTGCTTTGAAGACCCAAGTCTTTTTTCAGTTCAGGGATCTTTTTTCTACCACATACTAAAATATATTCTGCCATATTCCATGGACAATTGGAGAAGCCTCACTGTAAGAATAACAATATAATAAAATAGAAATTCAATCAGAACTGTAGAAAATAAATGTATCTATTATAAGAACCGGGATGGTAGCCAAGGATGAGTTTCAAATTTGGCTGTGAGCTTTCTAGTTGGCAAAGAAATCATTAGTTTCAAATTGACTGTGTTCCTCTTTTGCAAGCATTAAAAAAAATTAATTATTTTAAATTTGTTTAAGGTGTGCATGCTATTGTAAAAAAAGAGGAGTAAAAAAAGGAGATTCACTTGACATTTTACCAACTGTGCTGAGCCATTGTTAATATTTTACTATTTATCTTTTCAGACTGTGAATATTTGTTTGAGTGTATTTGTACATGAGAGAGAAAGACACATGCACGCAGAGAAACAGATTGATTATACATATTGTTCTTGAATTTGTTTTTAATTATGAATGTCATTCAATTATTTAGCCATCATTGAATAGAGGTCTACTTCATTGAAAGAACTCTAGTGTATTGTTAAGCCATATTTTATTAAACAATCTTCCTTTTGGAAATTTTAGTTTCCCATTTTTCCCTATTAATATTGCTGTCATGGCTATGGAATACAAAAGTAAATATAAGGGGAAGAAGGTCTGAATAATTATAGCACAAAGGCATGAGCATTATGATTAAAAAGATTTCTTGAAAAACTACTCAACTTCATTATAAATCAATGAAATTCAAACTAAAGCAATGAGATACCATTTTTCTCTTTAATAGGGAATATTACCAAAGGTTAAGAAATACACATCCAGTGTTTTGCTACTGTTCTGAGCAATAAGCAATATCTTTAGTGGGATTTTGATTGGAAGTCTTTCTGGCTTTATTAAAATCAATCCCAGGCTTAGAAATTTATCTTAAGAAAATAATTCCATAATTGTGCAAAGTTGCAAAGATAGTGTAAAAGAATGTTTGTTATAACATGAGGCATTACTAGGAGTAACTAAAGCTAAATGACTCCAAAGGAGATTTATTAAATATGATATATTCATGTACTGGAATATTATGCAGCCATCAAAACGATGATGTCAGCCTACATTTATGGACATGGAGAGAGTTCATGATTTTTTTTTAAGTGAAGTGGGGGAGGGGGAAGTTTTAACCACTTTAATTTTTTATGTAAAAATGTTTTCTTTATATACAGAAAAATTTTGGTGAGCTGAATTCCACACATAGCAGTGATTATATTTGCATGAGGTGTTTATGGGTGAACTGTATTTTCATTTTTATAGTTTTCTGTATTTTCTTAATTTTTCTTACAATGATTATATATTTCCTTTTTAGTTAAGAAAATGAAAGCTCTTTCATAGGGTACATTCATTCCTTTTGAATCAGTGATCCCATTTCTTGCACTGTATCCTAAGTGATCAAAAAGGTAGACAGAAAATCATTTTCAAAAATGTAGTCTTCTCGCAGTACTTCCTATATGGCACCCATCTCCATTGAGTTCCCCAAGCCAAAAGCCATCATTCTTGAGTCTTCTCACTTATTCTGTACCCCCTATTCACAGGTGAACATACCTGTCATCTCTGCCTTTAAAATATCTCAGTGTGCGTGATTCTGCTACCATGCCAGTGCAGACTGCCATCACCTTCCTCCAGGAAGACTGTGGCAGCCTCCTAATTGGCTGCTCTATACCTGTCTTTGTTCTGTTTTCCTCTGCCCCCAATTACAGCCCATTTGTCACACAACCATCCCCCAGTGATCCTTAGAAGAAATTCCAAACACATTCTTATATCTTACAAGATGCCACATGATGTGGCCCCTGCCCACCTCATTTCCTCCCATTGTAGCACTCTCCCCTAGTTCCCTCTTGCCTAGGCCACACTTGTTCTTTATCTTCAAACACACGAAGCTTACTCCTGCCTTAGTGCCTTTGTAATGGCTCTTCTTTCTAGGTGGAATCATCTTTATACCCATGTTTTTTCATGGCCAGCTCTTGTGTGTTATTTAGATCTCATGTTTAATTTTATTTCCTCACCACCCAGTTTAAAATATCAGGTTGTTCACTCATACTACACATTGCCTTGTTTTTGTATATTTTCTTACAGTTCTCATTACTCCCAATACTTTATTTGGTTACTTGGTTATTGTCAGTGTTGGCTACTAGAATGTAAACCTTGTGAAAATTGGACTCTTATCTGGCATGTTCCCCGTAACCCTGAGTCTTGACCTTTGCATGGTAATACACAGTGGATACTCAGTAGATATTGTCTGAGTGAGTCAGTGAAGTTCATTACAACATTATGCATAGCACTCAAATGAGTCCCAGAACTTCAGTAGCTGAGGTCTGGTGTTTCAAAGAGCCTTTTAAGGGCAGTGCTTCTTCCACTTTTTGTTTATAGCCCCTCTGCAGTTTTCTCTTGGATTTGGCTTGAGTACACTGGTGGCTGACCTGGGAGATGAAGCTGAATAACAGTACAACCTGCTGTACACAGAAATGCTGTATACCCTGCTGACCTCTGCTTTGTTACTAGATCAGGCCTGGCTCTAATGGAAGAGCTGCCCTCTCAGTTACTCAGCCCACCCACACATAGGTTTCTTCAGACCCTTTCCCACCCAGGCACATCTTCCATCCTGCTTGTTTCTCTTGCTCTTCTTTTTTCATCCTTTTCTAAGGACTCCCAGGATACATTTGTTAGCCATCCTTGTATATGTTGATGTCATTTTTCTTTATTCTCAGTGCAACAGAGACTTACATGTTTCATTTATTTTAGGATGGGAGAGCTTGTTTGAAACCACAGTTTCTGAAGAAGAAAATCAGGAAGTAATGAATCAACTCATAGGTGATGGTCCTTTTGACTTCAAGTTGGGAGAAATTTACATAAATGAGGAAAAACTAGAGAATCAGCAAGGCAAAAAGAACAGACCTTTGAGGGGAGTCTTAGTTACCATCAAGAAAACCTGTATGAAGGAGAAGAGCTTTACAGGTATTGACCTTGGGAAAAATCTTGATCTAAAATTATCACTTATTAGAAAACCCAGAATTGTTTCCAGAGGAAGGAAACCCTGTTCACAGCAGTATTCAATTCTATTTAAACAGCTGGGAATCAACACAGTGCGTAAGTGTTACAAGTGTAGTATCTGCGGGAAAATCTTCCTCCACAGTTCTTCTCTGAGTAAACATCAGAGAATCCATACTGGAGAGAAGCTCTATAAATGTAAGGAATGTAGGAAAGCTTTTAGCCAAAGCTCATCTCTAACTCAGCACCTGAGAGTTCATACTGGAGAGAAGCCTTATATATGTAGTGAATGTGGAAAAGCCTTCAGTTTCACTACATCTCTCATTGGACATCAGAGAATGCATACTGGAGAGAGACCCTATAAATGTAATGAATGTGGAAAAACATTTAAAGGTAGTTCATCCCTTAATAATCACCAGCGAATTCATACTGGAGAAAAGCCCTACAAGTGTAATGAATGTGGGAGAGCCTTTAGCCAGTGCTCATCTCTCATTCAGCATCATAGAATTCATACTGGAGAGAAACCGTATGAATGTAGTCAGTGTGGGAAAGCCTTTACTTCAATATCGCGGCTAAGTAGACACCATAGAATTCATACTGGAGAGAAACCCTTTAATTGTAATGAGTGTGGAAAAGTATTTAGTTACCACTCAGCTCTTATTATACATCAGAGAATTCACACTGGTGAGAAACCTTATGCCTGTAAAGAATGTGGGAAAGCCTTCAGCCAAAGCTCAGCTCTTATACAACATCAAAGAATTCATACTGGAGAAAAACCTTACAAATGTAATGAATGTGGGAAAGCTTTCTCCTGGATTTCACGGCTTAATATACACAACAGAATCCATACTGGAGAGAAACCATATAACTGTAAGGAATGTGGAAAGGCCTTCAGTTCCCACTCAGCAGTTAATACTCATCGAAAAATTCATACTGGAGAGAAACCTTATAAATGTAATGACTGTGAAAAAGCCTTCAACCAAAGCTCAGCTCTCATTCAGCACCAGAGAATTCATACTGGAGAGAAACCATATAACTGTAAAGTATGTGGGAAAGCCTTTAGACAGAGTTCATCCCTTATGACACATACGAGAATTCATACAGGAGAAAAGCCTTATAAATGTAAAGAATGTGGGAAAGCTTTCAGTCAGAGCTCATCCCTTACAAATCATCAGAGGACTCATACTGTAGAAAAACTATAAGTTAAATGCATGGGGAAAAACCTTCCAACTGAAGTTAATTCCACATGAAATATCAAAGAATTCATCTTGGGGAGAAAATCATGAAGATTAGTTAATTGTGAATTAAACTTCAGAATTTAGACCTCATCAAACATCAGAGACTTTATGATGCAAGATAACCTTAGGAATATTAGGAAAGCTTCTATAAGATGTTGTTTTCATATATTCTTAAGTTATTACTGACTATAAAATAGAAAATTTGTCAGGTCAAAGGGTTAGTATTTTATTTTCTTTCTAGTGATGTATGATAACAGCCACCAGCTTTCACAGGCATCACTGGGAAGCATGTTGATTTATGGAAAAGTGCAGCCATAAAATCCAGACTTCAGATTAATCTAGTATTCTATTTTTTTGAAACTGCATTTGAGTGTTACACAAGCCAGTTGTACTAAGAAGAATGTATTGGAGAGGAAATGTAAGCAGGTGACCTGGAGCTACCTCACTGTCACTAAAATTTGTTTTTGTAAGAGTTTAAAAGCAACTTCTGTACTTGGTGGTTGTTAAAACTTTTGAGTTACTTCTCCCCTGCTTCCTAAGCCATTCACCTGAAAGTAAAATCACTCTGTAAACTGCAGGTATAAGTCCTTTGAGTTTTCTCCCCAACTATTCCAAACTCTGAATCAGATCTAAAGTCACATGATTTCAAATCACGGAAGGCATGATATTTCACTTGTTTTTCTCATAAGTTGATCACCTTTGCTGTACTAAGCTGAGAATTAGAGGTTGTTTAGATAACTGCTTTTGCAAGTTAATTTACTGATAAATGTTGTTAAAAATCATCTTGCAATGTAGCCATAGGGAGTATGACTCTTGGCCCCCAGGTTGTACCTGCTTCCTTGAGTTCTCTGGTTACCAGCCACCAGTAAGGCCCAGGAACAACATGGAACTTGGGTTGTCCTAGGAAGTCAAGTGAACAAGATAACTTTCACTCTTAAATTCTACCTTCACCTCCATCATGTGATGCTCTCTCCCTCGCACACTCTGAGGGCCACTAGACAAAAATTCAGGCTCTAAGTTCAGATGCTTTTTCCTCCAAAAAATGGGCTATGTGTTTTAACAAGTTATTTATCCCAGTAAAGCATTTCTAAAATGTGAACAATAATTTGAGCAAGCTAAAAACAAGTCATACTAAAATTGTTGAGCTTCACAGAAGTTCAGAGGTTAACATCCAGTTTTGCCAATTTTATCAGGAGTAGACAAGCAGTTAAGGACAGGAATACTCATTTCATTTTAAAAACTGTTAGTTTTTTTTTTCTATTTGCCAAGGTGCTAAAACAAAACAAAACAAAAACTCCAAAATGTTATTATTTTGGATGGAGATTTAGCAAAGCAAAAATCAGTGAATTCAGCTTTGCCTCCTAGGACTAATCAGTCTCATTGTTTCAGACTTGTGAGGAACAAACTCTTTTGGGTCATTTAGTACTCTACCTGCAATGTCTCTTTCCCAACAACCATTCTTTTAAATTCTCTAATTACCTAAGGAAAATTCCTAGGAAACACATAACTTCCCTATCTTAGTTTGGAGTGCTATACCAAAATACCAGAGACTGGGTAGCTTATAAACAACAGAAATTTATTTCCCACGATTATGGCTGGGGAGTCCAAGATCAAGGCACCAGCATGGCTGTATTGTGGTTAACCCTCTTCCTGGTTCATGTCTGGTGACTTCTCACTGTGTCCTCACATGGTGAGGGAGCTGTCAGGGACCTCTTTTATAAGGTCATTGATCTATTCATGAGGGAGGTACCCTCATGATCATCATCACCCAATGCCCCACTTCCTAATACCATCACCTTTGGAGTTGAATTTCAACATGAATTTTGAGGGGACACAAACTTTCAGACAATAGCATTCCCTAAGTATCAATAGTCCTAAAATCATCAAAAAATTAAATAAAATCACGCAAAATATTAAGCCTAGTTATTTTTAAAGCGAGGTCTATCAAACTTGAGTGTAACAGATTAAGTCTTTTGCAGGATCTTTCAGATGATTCTAATATAACCCAGTACAAAAATCAGACAAGGAAAATACAAGACAGAAAAATTGCAGGCCAATATCATCTATCAACAGAAATGTAAAAATCCAAACAAAGCATTAGCAAATGTAAACCAAAGTACCTAAACATAGATAACACATGATAAATACAGAATTTTCATGGGAATGCATGGGTTATTTTAACATTAGGAAACTTACAGATGCTGTGCACTACCTTAATATTAACAGAAGTCCATATGTTCATCTCAATACATGTAGGAAAAAACCCAAAATACTCAGTACCTACTCATGATAAAAACTTTTAGCCAAGCAGCAGTAGAAAGGAACTTTCTAACCAGATAAAAAGGTATTTAACAAAAAACCTGCTGAAAAAAATAATAAAAGGTTAGAAGTATTCATGACATGATGAGTATGGGGAAAGAATGAACTACCCAATAATGGTTCTAAGAAGCAGAAATGGTTCATGCACATACAAAAAAAAAAAAAAAAAAAAAGGATGCCTACCCTCACCATATCAAGAGTTATATGATTTTGGAAGAATATGTAAGGAATAACTTTATGACCTCAAGATAGGGAAGGATTTTTTAAAACAGGATACAAATAAGGTATATAAAATATTTATATTATTTGCTCACATTGAAATAAGGAACTTATGCTTATCAAAATATACCAAAAAGGAAATGAAAAATCAAGACACAAAACAGAAGGAAATCTTTCCACAGCATGCCCAATATGTTTTCTGGAAATTTTGAATAATTTGTATGGATCAATTAAAAAGGAAAACTTGGGACTTCCCTGGTGGCACAGTGGATAAGACTCCACACTCCCAATGCAGGGGACGTGGGTTCAATCCCTGTTCAGGGAACTAGATCCCACATGCATGCTTCAACTAGGGAGCTGGTGAGCTGCAACTACGGAGCCTGCCTGCCACAGCTAAGACCTGGCACAACCAAATAAATAGTAAAAAATAAATAAAGAACAACAACAAAAAAGAAAAACAATAGAAAAAAGTGATCTGAATACATGACTACTTATTTCATAGAAGAGGAAATACAAATTTCCAAAAACATGAAAAGATGCTTAACTTCATTAGTTTAAAAATGTAGATTAGGACCACAGGCATGATTTTAAAGTACACATGAGCAAATATAAGATGTATGACAATACTGAGTTTTGGAATGTATGTGGAATAACTGGCATTCATACTCTACTAGTGGGAGTATAAACTGATACAGGTCATGACATCTTGCAAAGTTGAACACCTGCTTGTTGTAATACACAGGCACCTATACATGCTACATAAATGTTTGCAGATGAGCACCAAGAATTATGTGTAAAGACATACTGATCATAATAGCAAATATTTGGAAGTAGTCTTCTGAATGTCCATTAGTAGGAGAATGGATACACTTTAGAGTATTAACACGGTAAACAGCAATGAAAATTGATGAACCAACGCTATATACAAAACTTTGATGAATTGTAAAACATGCTGAATTCTAAAGTCATAGGAAGCTACATGTGGTATATCATTTTTTTGCAAAATTAAGTTTATACTAAGTGATATGTACATGTAGTGAAGATCATAAAAACAGCAAGTGATTGGATGAGACAGTGTTTTAGTTATTGTTAACCCCCAAAATGCAGAAGACTGCAAATAAGAAAAAAGAGTTTGTTTGAGGTCCTAAGAATTGCAACTCGAGAGGCATAGATTCTAGCAGCCACTCAAATATGTTCGGAGGGAAATAAAAAATGGCTAGGGTTTATAAAAACAACAGACAAAAACATCCCAGTAACATTATATACACGTTATTTTTAGAGAACTACGATTGGTGGCATTCAGTCACTTGGGGACAGCAGATTGGTTGCTAAGCTGTGGTCTCGAGGGAGAAAAGAAAACAAGTTCCATAAAAAAAATAAGTTCCAGATGGTCTCAGGATGGCTGTGTCAAAAGTTTGTATTGCATCCGGGGGTGGATGTGTGTAAGTTCTACTTCCTTAGTGGCCTCCTGGCTCCATTTTAGATCCCTTTGACATAAGTAACTCCATTTTGTTGTTCATGGCCCACATTATCCACTACTGTGTAACAACTCTCCCCAAAATTTACTGGCTTAAAAAACAAGTTATTAATATCTGTCTTGGTTCCACGTTTGGGCTCAGCTGGGCAATTCTTACTTAGAGTGTCTAATGTGTTTGCGCTCAAGTGGCAGCTGGGGTTAAAGGCATGACTGGGCTTGATACCCAAGGTGGCGGGCCGTTGTTGATGACTGCCAGGTGGGAGCATGGTTGGGCTTCTGTGTGGCTTGAGCTTCTCACAGAAAGGTGGCTGGTTTCTGAGAGGGAGTGTCCCTAGAGCAAGCATTCTGAGCGACGTAGGTAGAAGCGGCAAATCTTATAACTCAGTTTTGGAAGTCACAACATTAATTCTGCTGAATATTATTGATCAAAAATTATTCACAGATTTGGCCCAGATTCAAGGGGAGAAGATTATAGAAGGGCATTAATACCAGGGGGCATGGTTCATTGGGTGACCATATTTGGTGACTACCACATAAACACAAAATTCTGGATGGTAATTACCTCAGGGTGTGAGGCAAGGAAATGACTTGGGAAGGAACAGAGAATTCCTCAGCTTGCTTGATGCCTGAAAGAGGCTCCCTTGTCAAGAAGAGGCTGCCCAGGCCAGCTAGAATGATGGCCAGTGTGTATGTCAGTAAAAATAATTAAGTATAAATTTTTGGTCCAACACTGTACTGCGTGACTTGAGAGAGAATAAAGCAGACATCTTCATGCCTGATCACCCTGGATAAAGTGAACATGTAGTTTAAGATAAAGTTTAAGGAACAAATAGTTTAAGGATAAAGTTTAGGATAAAGTTTAAGATGTAATGACCTCAGATGTTGTACCAAGGGCTATTCCAAAGTGATTAACATTCTTCAGGCCACTGTTAAATTTAAATGTGTCTCATTAACAGAACCATCAACATCTCCCTCCTGTCTGCACCTTCTCCTTCTCATTCATCTCCCTAGATCACCAGAGGAAGAGAATATTGGTTCCTATCACAAGTAAGGAAACGTAGTAAACCAAAACATGTGCATCATAAGAGAACAAGGCAAAGAAGTAACAATCATCATTAAGCTATCGGTAGGTTTTTCTTTGCCTAATTTCTCTTATTCTCAGAGACTTGTTCAGAATCTAGGCAAAAGAGAAAAATGTCCATTTTCATAGCTTCTTAATAGGCCATTTTCAAAGCAGCCTGAAAAAGCAAACTATGCTTTAAGTTTTGTGATAATTGACATGCCTGATATATTTACAGTGTTCAAAGTGATTAAATTATTTAAAATATTCATCTTTTCAAGCGCTTTGGGTTACATTATCAAACATGTTTTCTCATGAAGAGATCTGTGAAATGAATAGATCATTTTATTTCTCAGCTGTCGCTCCATTGAATTTATCAAATATTTCCTCATGATTAGATTTTGCTTTTTGGTAAGAAAGTCACCAAAGTAATATGATATTCATCTCAGTACATTATATTATCACATTAGGAGGCTTGTGATGTTGAGTTAACCTGTTCCTGGGAAATTTAACTTTGCTCTGTTGGTTAAGGTGGTATCAACCTAATTTCCCACTGTAAAGTTACCGTTTTTCTCATCGTAATCTTTAGTACCTTGAAAGGAAATCCTAGAGTGTATGCATGTATATTTTTACTGGTCAAACTCCCCTCCACTAGTTTTAGCATCTATTGATGGCACTTGCTGTAATCAATTATTATTATAATGGTTTCCAAATGGAAATTATCTAATTCCATCATTCCTTCTACACTTATTAACTGGCTTTCTACTTTAGGGAAGAGTTTTATCTTCTATTTGTTTCTATGACTCTGGAAGCACAGTTTCTTATTATATTCAATGGACTGTAATCTGCTAATATTATTTATTTTGATGCTGAAATTGTCACATACTTAGCCTCTGAGATTCCCTGCAAGCTGGTATCTGTGTCCTTTCTGTCACAACAAGCTTAGAATTGTGTCCAAGATTTGTAATTCAAGTACACCTACTTCTTGCTGTGTAGCAAAGTATGATTTATTAACTAGATGACTTGAGGGTTGGGGAGAAGAATTGTGGGGTCAAAAATAAGTGGGGGGATTTTCTCTTTTTCTTCTGCAGTATCTTATATTTCCTCCTCTTGCTACTTTCCCCCTTGAAACATGGTTTCCACACCTCTATTTTCTGTTAACAATGTTCCCCCGAAGCATTACCTTCCCACTAATGCCTCCTTGCATCCTGCATATACTTAAAAAAATTTTGTAAAATATTTATAGCTTAAAATGTATCATTTAACCATTTTAACGTGTACAGTAGCATTGAGTGCATTCACAATGTGGGTGTAACTATCACCAAAATGTATTTCTAGAACTTTTTCTTCATCTCAAACAGAAACCCTGTACTCATTGAGTAATTCTCCATTTTCCCCTTCCCTCAGCCCTTGGTAACCTCTATTCTGCTTTCTGTCTCCAATAATTTGCCTTTTCTAGCTAGTTCATATAAGTGGAATCATACAATATATTTCTTTTTGTGTTTGGCTTATTTCACTTAGGGTAATGTCTTAAAGATTCATCCACGTTGTAGCATGTTATCAGAATTTCCTTCCTTTTTTAAAGGCTGAATAAAATTCCATTGTATGTATAGACCACATTTTGTTTGTCCATTCATCTGTCAATGGACATTTGAGTTGCTTCCACCTTTTGGCTATTGTAAATAATGCTGCCATGAGCACTGGCATACAAGTATCTGTTTGACTCCGTGCTTTCAATTACTTTCCCTATAGTTTTGCCTTTATAGAATATCGTATGTCTGGCTGCTTTTTCTTAGGCTAGTACATTTGAGATTTCCCCCATGTTGTTGTATCAGTATTTTGCACCTTTTAATTGCTGAGTGGTATTCCATTATATGAATGTACCACAGTTTGTTTATCCATTCTCCACTTGAGGAACAATTGGGTTATTTCCGATTTTTGGAAGTTATGAATAAAGCTGCTACAAACAATTGGATACAGGTTTTTGTGTGAACATTAAGTTTTCATTACTCCTCGTGTAAATACCTAAGAGTGTGGGATTGCATAGTTATTTGAGAAGTGAATATTAACCTTTATAAGACACTGTCAAACTGTTTTCCACAGCGGCTGCAGCATTTCACATTCTCATCAGCAATGCACAAGGGTTCTAGTTTGAATGTGGATTCTTCTACATCTTCACCAACACTTGTTAACAGTTGCTATTTTTTTTTATATATAATAGCCATTCTAACAGGTGTGAAGTGGTATCTCATTGTGGTTATGAGTTGTGTTCCTCTAATGCCTAGGGATATTGAGCATCTTTTAAGATGCTTATTGGCCATTTGTATGTCTTATTTGGAGAGCTGTCTATTTGAAACCTTTGCCCATTTTTGTTTTTTTTAACCATTTATTTAATGATTTTAATTAATTAATTATGACTGCGCTGGGTCTTAGTTGCAGCACACAGGATCTTCGTTGCGGCATGCAGCATATTTTTTAGTTGCAGCATGCGGTCTTCTTAGTTGCGGCATGCAAACTCTTAGTTGCAGCAGGCATGCGGGATCTAGTTCTCTGACCAGGGATCGAACCCAGGCCCCCTGCATTAGGAGCACAGAGTCTTACCCACTGGACCACCAGGGAAGTCCCCGGCCCATTTTTTAATTGCATTGTTTTGTTGTTGTTGTTATTGAGCTATGGAAGTTGTTTATATGTCCTGCATGTACTTCTAAGTACTTACATATAGTTCTCTTATACACTGTAAACTTTTGCATATTTTCACACATAGGCTGTACTTTCTCTTTCTGGTGGTGGTTTTAATATCAATTTTAGGAACACCACTACCTCTTCTCTTTTCTGTTGCATATTCTTTATTGTTTTTTTAAAGGATATGATGGAAGTTTTAGATTATACCACCATCGCTACCTCACCTCCAAGAATTACCTGAAGAAACATTTTTGTTATCCAATTTCCACAGAATTTCTTCCTGATTTTTATTTCTCTTTATTCCAACAATATTCTTTAAGTGCTTATTATGTGCCATATCCAAAAAAGTTTGTTGTTTCTGTAACAGAGCAAAACCTTGTCATGCCTGTGGCAAGAAGTCTAAAAGCAGCCAGTGCTCCAACATTTGCTTTGTGATCTCTGCTTCAGTAGCAAGATATGGGCAAAGGGAAACAAGCTAGCAGAGCTTCAGTTTCTTTCAAGCAAATAGATTATACACAATAAAAAATTGTATGTTTTCATGACTCACCCCATAAAAGTTGTGATGGAAAAACCAGGATAGAATTACAGCTTGGATTCCTGTTTTTCAATACCATCCAGCCTGCACATTTCTTCACTTAGGTCAATGGGATTATTTTTTCTAAACAAATATTTGCAGTCATTCTTAAATGTGCTTTTACAAAAATCCTTTAAACTTCTATGAGTTCATACAGGACAGGAAGATATAAATAACTTATTGCATGTTTCTATCACTCAGGTTTGCAGTAGTATCTGTATGGCATTTTAAACAGTATACGCCCTTGTGTCTCCCCAATCTAGCCAGTCCATCAACCTCAATTCCACATGTACACAGGGATGGATGTTGTTAAGATAATCAGCTGATTAAGAGAATAAGATGGAAGAGGAGCTGTAATTTAATTTTAAACACTATGCATGTACTTCAATTTAGCCTTTCAAATTTTGAATACTTGGGAAGAATTCCCATTTTCCGTTTTCTAAAATTATTCTTTTAATTTCCCCATTGTACAGAAAAGGAAGGGAAAAAGGGAGGAAGGGAGGGAGGAAGGAAGGAAAAAAATAGTCCACCTTCAGTTACACCACAATGGACCCAAGGAACCTGCTGGGTCAGGATATTGGGTTACTTACTATTTCATGGATATCATATGCAGTGCAGACATTTTTTCAAACAAAGTAGATGGTCACTTCTTTTAAAAGGATAAACTACATTAGAAAGAGAAAGTGGAGAAGGATAGTCACTTTGTAAACTGGATTCTGTAAGCTTGGAAGATAAATTTGAAGATTCCTCCCAGAAAATGGAGGAAAGGACAAAGAATTAAGTGTGAGGTTTGCACATTGACATGAAAGCCAGACATCAAGAATAACAGTTTAATATGTTGCCAATGAAGAAAGCAGAAAAAAATAGAACAGAGTCTTATCCTTTCTTTGTGCCCCAGACAATAATAATGGAAAAAACCCAGATCATAAATAAATGAAAAAGAAATGAAGGAAACAATAACACAGATCAATAAAACTAAATGCTGGTTCTTTGAGAAAATAAACAAAATAGATAAACCATTAGCCAGACTCATCAAGAAAAAAAGGGAGAAGACTCAAATCAATAGGATTAGAAATGAAAAAGGAGAAGTAACAACTGACACTGCAGAAATACAAAAGATCATGAGAGATTACTACAAGCAACTCTATGCCAATAAAATGGACAACCTGGAAGAAATGAACAAATTCTTAGAAATGTACAACCTGCCAAGACTGAATCAGGAAGAAATAGAAAATATGAACAGACCAATCACAAGCACTGAAATTGAAACTGTGATTAAAAATCTTCCAACAAACAAAAGCCCAGGACCAGATGGCTTCACAGGTGAATTCTATCAAACATTTAGAGAAGAGCTAACACCTATCCCTCTCAAACTCTTCCAAAATATAGCAGAGGGAGGAACACTCCCAAATTCATTCTACAAGGCCACCATCACCTTGATACCAAAACCAGAAAAGGATGTCACAAAGAAAGAAAACTACAGGCCAATATCACTGATGAACATAGATGCCAAAATCCTCAACAAAATACTAGCAAACAGAATCCAACAGCACATTAAAAGGACAATACACCATGATCAAGTGGGATTTATTCCAGGAATGCAAGGATTCTTCAATATACGCAAATCAATCAATGTGATAAACCATATTAACAAATTGAAGGAGAAAAACCATATGATCATCTCAATAGATGCAGAGAAAGCTTTTGACAAAATTCAACACCGATTTATGATAAAATCCCTGCAGAAAGCAGGCATAGAGGGAACTTTCCTCAACATAATAAAGGCCAAATATGACAAGCCCACAGCCAACATCATCCTCAATGGTGAAAGCTGAAAGCATTTCCACTAAGATCAGGAACAAGACAAGGTTGCCCACTCTCACCATTCTTATTCAACATAGTTTTTGAAGTTTTAGCCACAGCAATCAGAGAAGAAAAGGAAATAAAAGGAATCCAAATCGGAAAAGAAGAAGTAAAGCTGTCACTGTTTGCAGATGACATGATACTATACATAGAGAATCCTAAAGATGCTACCAAAATACGACTACAGCTAATCAATGAATTTGGTAAAGTTGCAGGATACCAAATTAATGCACAGAAATCTCTGGCATTCCTATACACTAATAATGAAAATCTGAAAGTGAATTCAAGAAAACACTCCCATTTACCATTGCAACAAAAAGAATAAAATATCTAGGAATAAACCTACCTAAGGAGACAAAAGACCTGTATGCAGAAAATTATAAGACACTGATGAAAGAAATTAAAGATGATACAAATAGATGGAGAGATATACCATGTTCTTGGATTGGAATAATCAACATTGTGAAAATGACTCTACTACCCAAAGCAATCTACAGATTCAATGCAATCCCTATCAAACTACCACTGGCATTTTTCACAGAACTAGAACAAAAAATTTCACAATTTGTATGGAAACACAAGAGACCCCAAATAGCCAAAGCAATCTTGAGAACGAAAAATGGAGCTGGAGGAATCAGGCTCCCTGACTTCAGACTATACTACAAAGCTACAGTAATCAAGACAGTATGGTACTGGCACAGAAACAGAAAGATAGATCAATGGAACAGGATAGAAAGTCCAGAGATAAACCCACGCACATATGGTCACCTTATCTTTGATAAAGGAGGCAGGATTGTACAGTGGAGAAAGGACAGCCTCTTCAATAAGTGGTGCTGAGAAAACTGGACAGGTACATGTAAAAGTATGAGATTAGATCACTCCCTAACACCATACACAAAAATAAGCTCAAAATGGAATAAAGACCTAAATATAAGGCCAGAAACTATCAAACTCTTAGAGGAAAACATAGGCAGAACACTTTATGACATAAATCACAGCAAGATCCTTTTTGACCCACCTCCTAGAGAAATGGAAATAAAAACAAAAATAAACAAATGGGACCTAATGAAACTTCAAAGCTTTTGCACAGCAAAGGAAACCATAAACAAGACCAAAAGACAACCCTCAGAATGGGAGAAAATATTTGCAAATGAAGCAACTGACAAAGGATTAATTTCCAAAATTTACAAGCAGCTCATGCAGCTCAATAACAAAGAAACAAACAACCCAATCCAAAAATGGGCAGAAGACCTAAATAGACACTTCTCCAAAGAAGATATACAGACTGCCAACAAACATATGAAAGAATTCTCAACATCATTAATCATTAGGGAAATGCAAATCAAAACTACAATGAGATATCATCTCGCACCAGTCAGAATGGCCATCATCAAAAAATCTAGAAACAATAACTGCTGGAGAGGGTGTGGAGAAAAGGGAACCCTCTTTCACTGCTGGTGGGAATGTGAATTGGTACAGCCACTATGGAGAACAGTACGCAGATTCCTTAAAAAGCTACAAATAGAACTACCATATGACCCAGCAATCCCACTACTGGGCATATACCCTGAGAAAACCATAATTCAAAAAGAGTCATGTACCAAAATGTTCATTGCAGCTCTATTTTCAATAGCCTGGAGTTGGAAACAACCTAAGTGTCCATCATCGGATGAATGGATAAAGAAGATGTGGCACATATATACAATGGAATATTACTCAGCCATAAAGAGAAACGAAATTGAGCTATTTGTAATGAGGTGGATAGACCTAGGGTCTGTCATACAGAGTGAAGTAAGTCAGAAAGAGAAAGACAAATACCGTATGCTAACACATATATATGGAATTTAAGAAAAAAAAATGTCATGAAGAACCTAGGGGTAAGACAGGAATAAAGACACAGACCTACTGGAGAATGGACTTGAGGATGTGGGGAGGGGGAAGGGTGAGCTGTGACAAAGCGAGAGAGAGGCATGGACATATATACACTACCAAACGTAAGGTAGATAGCTAGTGGGAAGCAGCCGCATAGCACAGGGATATCAGCTCGTTGCTTTGTGACCGCCTGGAGGGGTGGGATAGGGAGAGTGTGAGGGAGGGAGATGCAAGAGGGAAGAGATATGGCAACATATGTATATGTATAACTGATTCACTTTGTTATAAAGCAGAAACTAACACACCATTGTAAAGCAATTATACCCCAATAAAGATGTTAAAAAAATAATAATAATGGAAAAAACCAATTGCTAGATACAGGGAAAAAAATAGAAATACTTAAAGATACAGGAAATAAAGGGGGGGTTTATAAAAGTCAATGTACAGAAATAAATAAACAGAAGAAGATTACCTATAAGAGAAGAAAAATGAAATTGGCCTCAGATATCTCCAGAAAATTAAGTAAAAGAGGCCCATGGAATAACTGAGAGGACACAAATAAAAACTAGGCTGTATCAACGTGAAAAAACCCAGAAATGTCAAGACCAAAAGAGAAAATTAAGGAAGTGATGGTATAGACATGGTCAATAGAGAAACAGATTAAATATAAATTTAATTACAAATAAATATAAATTATAAAACTCAAGGAAATTGCCAAAATTCATAGTTGAGAGAGAAAATGGAATATGGAAGTACGAAAATTAGATAGGCCTATTAGCTCATATTTTTTAAAATTTTAAATGGGACAGAAAATTAAATTGCATTTGGTTTAAAGTGTAAGAAATTAATAAACAGAAAACTCAATTAAATAGAAATGGGAGACTAGAAGGGAGTGCTCTCACCCCTACAATAGGAAGAGCCCAACAGGAAAAGAAAAGACTTCCCCTTCTTTCCTGGAAGGAGCTCAGCCAATGAGAGTCTGTCAGGACTCAGCCAATGAAAAAGCCATGGGCTCTTTCTTTATAGCCCTCTCAACTTCCTTTTCCCCTCTATAAAAAAGTTCTCCTCTCCATTTTTGCTGAGGACTTGCACAACCATATTTACAGACCCCAAATTGCAATTCTTTGCTAATCCTGAATAAACACATTTTCGCTGGAGAAAAAACTGGCAGTCTATTTGTTTTAGGTCAACAAAAGGAAGTCAAGAGATAAGCTAATCCTTAATTTTTATAACCAGAAAAACAGAACATAAAGAATATTTTTTAAAGTGTAATATTACCAGGACAATTTAAAAGGAATATATATAATTCATAGTTGAAAAACATTATATTCCAATGTTCTTAACATCTTCATCTTTTCCATATTTTGAATTTTTACTTTTTCCAACCACTTCTCATAACTTCTACTCAGTCCAAACTGCTGTTTTCTCTCACAGATTTACCACAAAAGCCTTCTAACTAGTCCTAGTCTCTCTACTTCTTACTTTGAACTTTTAGTTTATTGTCGGCACAGCAGTCAGCATGATCACTAAAAAAAAATGGACATAAGAGTATGTCTCTCCAGTGCCCAGAGCATTCTCTTGAGAATAAAATCCAGTGACATAATGACAAATAAGAGCCTATAAATTCTAGTCCTCTTGCCGCTGATCCCCTTCTTCTCTTTCCCTCCTTATTTCTGTTTTCCTTATTGTTCCTTAAACACGCCAGGCATGCTCCCACCTCAGGGCATCTGCTTGTTAGTCTATCAGAAAGCCTTCCCCCAGATATTTAGCTTGGCTCACTTCTCATCTTCTGCAGGTTCTTCTTCAAATGTCACCTTGTTGGTCAAATGTTTCATAATCACTTTGTGTAAAATTGTAAAATTCCTCTCCCACCAAGGTTCCTATTCCCCTTTCTTGTTCTTGTTAGTACTCATCACTTTCCAAACACATACTATTTATTTATTTACTTTACTGAAGTATAGTTGATTTACAATGTTGTGTTAGTTTCTGGTGTACAGAAAAGTGATTCAGCTATGCAGCTATACATATTCTTTTTCAGATTATTTTCCTTTATACTTTATTACACAATATTGAATATAGTTCCCTGTGTTATACAGTAGGACCTTGTTTATTTTATATATAGTAGTTTGTATCTGCTAATCGCAAACTTCTGATTTATCCCTCCTCCACCCCTTTTCCCTTTGGTGTAACTATAAATTTGTTTTCTGTGTCTGTGAGTCTGTTTCTGTTTTGTAAATAAATTCATTTGTATCATTTTTTAGATTCCACATATAAATGATATCATATGGTATTTGTTTTTCTCTGCCTGACTTACTTCACTTAGTATGATAATCTCTAGGTCTATCCATGTTGCTGCAAATGGCATTATTTCATTCTTTTTTATGGCTGAGTTATTTTTGTTATTATTTTTCTTCTTTCTCTCCCATGAGAATTTAAGCTGCATGAATGCAGAGGTTTTGCCAGGTTTATTTACTGGTCTATTTCTAGCATCTACAACAATGCCAGGCGCAAGACAGGTGTTAAATATACTTTTCTTTGTTCAATGAATGAATAATGGAATCATACAGCAGTGAAAATGAAGTTTTCATATATCAAGATAGGTGAACCTAATAAGTGTTCATGTTGAGCATGTAAGTCACAGAAGAACATATAGCAGATTCTGTTTATATAAATATCAAACACCTTGCAAAAGTAAACACTGTTTTAGGGACGCATACATATTGAGACAGACTGGGACTGGGACCTTTTGCTGTAGTGCTGCAATGCTTGCACCTGGGCACACCTCTCCTCCAGCAACAAAGTACAAAGAAACTATATGGGACTAAAAATAACTGCTTGCATGTGCAGTTGGAGCAAATTCTGGACAAAAGATATAAAGAGACCAAAAAACCCAACTACCACTTTTGAAGAGCCCAGAGCAAAAGCAAGCTACTGCCCATGTCCCCTGCACACAACACCATCTAAGGGTGGGCAAACCACCTAAGCCACCCCTCCCGCTGGACCCCTGGACACACCCCTACCCTCACCCCATATAAGGAACAAGCTACCCCTCCCCCCAAGCAAGTGAGCAAGGAAACCTGTTACTTGTTCTTGCTCCCCACTGCTGCAGCAGGGGCCCCAATAAAGCCTTGCCTGAATTTCTTGTCTGGCCTTTTGTCAATTTCTATTGATTGGGGAAGGCCAAGAACCCTGTTTTGTATCAATATGACCTACTACTCATCAGGCTAATGAAAGGAATGTTTAACAAAATTTAGAAAAATGGGGAGCATCATGGACAAGTCTTCCAAAATTCTGATCAAGTTCTCTTTTGTGGGACCAAGAGCTCCCCAGAGGCGAGAACTTTCACCTCTCGGAAGTGGCCGGCCAGCGGCGTCCCCTAGGAAGTGTAGTCGGCGCGGGGCCAGAGGCATGCCGGGAGTCGTAGTTCTCCTGGGTTCGCGGGGCGGCGGGGGCGGCTCGCGGCCTTTCTGGGGCTTTTGGCGCGGGTGATACCGGAATTGCTAGGGCACCGTGCCTGGGACTGAGAAGCTCCCGGTTGCCTCTTTCGGGTGGCGGTCGGAGCCAGCGCCTGTGACCGTCTGGGCTGGCAAGTGCGCGGGCCGGGCGGGGACGCGCGCTGGGGCACCAGGGAGACGCCACGGGCGGGTGGGTCTGGAGGCTGTCTGCACGGCCCGAGCCACGGTGCTTCGAGGGCGTCGCTCCCTCCCTCCCCACCCCCTACCCCCCAGACTCGCGGCGGGGGGAGCACCCCTTCCAGGTGAGCTGGGGCGGGCCCGGGACTGCTGTCAGTGGGGGTCTTTTGTGGCTGGCTTTTCTGAGACTTCTAAATGAAACAGACAATGAAAACAAAAGCTAATGCCTAAGGAGACTTCATGTGTGCCGGGCGCTAGTCTGGCGCCTTGGATGAATTAACTCATTTCATCCTCAGATAACAGGTAGGTCCCCGTTTTACAGATGAAGAAAATGAGGCACAGAGTGAAGAGGTAATTTGCCAGCCTTGGACTCAGACCATGGTCACTTTTTGCCTCTACTACTTACCAGTTTTGTTTCTTTGGACAGGTCACTAGACTCCCTGGTTCTCAGTCTTTCTCACATCCGTAATACGGAGTAGCAATATTTTTTAGAGTCGTTGTGAGGATTAAATAATACATGTAAAGCATGCAAGATTTCTGGCGGGCAGAAGATGTGCATCATAGAGTAACTATGATACTTGTACAGCAGCTTCCCTTCCCTGGCTGAGTTTATCCAGCATACTCAGCTTGTTGAGCTTTCATGCCAGGTGCTATACCTGTAGAACCCGCTGCAAACTTAGGCGGCCAATGCAGGCAGCTGTGGCCACGGCTCTTCTCTGACGGTTGTCTGGCTGCTCCTCTTACCTTGTTTTCCCTGTTGGGGCTTGTATATGAAGAGCAAAGGACTATTTGGAGCTGTGGATGCTGCAAGAGGTGGCACCTGTGGAATTTGTGTTTGGGAGTGGCAAGCAATATGGCGTGCATTGTGTGAGAGTTCCCTAGGAAGAGCACAGCACTCCAGGAAGGAGCCACTCAGGAGCGCCTGCGTTGGTCATTCCGCAGAGAAAGAGAGGGCACATGTGGGCAAGTTCCTTTATTGTGGTTTCTTCAGGAAGGAAAAGGTGAGGCAGGGCAAATGGGCTTAGGATTGGCTAGCTATGTTTGAAAGTGGGAGCCCAGGAATCTCACACTTGCTGTGACTGTCTGAGTGTGTAGTTTAAAGCTATCTTAAGGACTCCAGAAATCTGTGGTGAGTCACAGTTCACTTAGATGTAGCTAATAGATCCCAGATGGATGTTAAAGCATCAGTTTATGGAAATTAGAAGTATGGTTAATACAAGGAGGAGGTGGAGGTTGGCAAATTGTCTTAGAACTTCATTGGCTTAGTAGGCACACACTTGGTTTGCATCATTTATGTGGGGTGGCTTTGTAGGGACCTGATGGACATTATGGGTGGTTGTATCTTCCTTTCTCCAAGCCATCCCTTGACGCCAGAGTTCTTCACAATACCTTTTTCTCTCTGCAGACCTACCTTATCAAGCACGCTGCTCTCCCTTGACAGGAAAACTAAGAAGGAAAGAATGGCTGTGGATTTGCTGCCTGCTCAGGTGACAGTAAGTAAGTTTTGTCTTTTTAATGAATTGCCTTCTGTGTTCAGAGATGGTGGACATATTTCCATTCTTTGTCCAGGTACTTTGCTTTCCAGTGAAAACTATTGAGAATCCAGAGCCTGATGGGTTTTTCCCATGGTCCTGACCTTATCAAGGGGTTGCTGAGAAATGTGCATCCTCTGTCCCCAGACAGAGGTCACTCTTAATTCACCCCAAAGTCATTTCATGACCAAAGATTGAGTCAGCTCTGAACATAGGCTTCCAGATAGGATAAGTGCTTGGTGAGGAGTATGGAGTATTAGGGAGTCTTTATTTTCACAGATGATATAGTGTCACTTGGAGCAAAGCCATGGAAGGGCCAGAAGAGACACCCTCAACAGATATTGAGCATGACAATGTATGTACAGGATACTGTGTAGGGCACTGGAGGTACAAAGAGGAAAGTTGTTATTTCTGTCTTCAGGGAGTTTTTGGTCCTGATCTTAGGAATGAATGTCCAAGAGGATTCAGGGAAGAGATTCAAGAAGTGGAGTTATTTTGAGCTAATACTAAAGGTCAGGACTGATACCTGATGGGCATCACAGAAGGAGTTCAACGTGGCCTGGGCTCTGAGACTGGCACTGGGGAGGACAGCGGGCTCCCTCTTTATTGGGAGTTCCTCTGTCTAGTGCAACTAGATACTAAGCCGTCCAAATGTCCTTCTCATCTATCTGACTGATGCCTCTATCTCCTTCTATGATTGTTTTTTTCCCTGCTACTTCAGACTCCCCTCCTGGGCTCTTGTTTTTTGGTCTTTCCCCTTTTGAGATTTGTTTTCATTACTTAACCCTCAGTTTTCTGAGGATCTTTCTCAAATTTCTCTCCCCAGGCCTGAAGTTTTTCCTAAAGATCCAGTCTGTCATTCCCAAACTCTTATGCAATATTTCCACATTGAAGTCCCATCTTGCCCCCAATACCAGCTTCCTTTCCTTCTGTTTGTCACTGGCTGCTTTTCTAAAAAGTAGTGGTAGCCCACAGGTTAAAAATGTGAACTCTGGAAGTTGATTTTTGGAGTTCACATGCAGGCTAGAGATGTGACTGGGCAAATTATTTTCTCCCTCTGTGCCTCATTTCCTCATTTGTAAGTGTGGTTAGTAATACACATGCCTCATTTAATCCTTACAAGAGGGCTGCTAATATCTGCATTTTACACATGAGGAAACTGAGGCACAGAGAAGCAAGTAACTTAATCAAGGTAGTACAGCTGGCTTTTGAACCCCAACAAAACAGTCTATACAGTTAACATGCTCTAAGAAAGTATATGTAAAGTGCTAAGAACAGCTCATAGTACATATTAAATCTCAGTAAATGCTGCCTGTCACTGCCATTAGTAACAGCAACAGCAGCATTAGTTTAGGACCTGCCAAATTCGGTACATATCTCCTCACTAGGCTAGACTTTACTTTGATTCTTTAATTACAAGAAGATGAGTGTTTCAGGAAACCAAAATATAAAACCAGCAAAATGCAGTGCAAAGCAAAACCCAGCTTTCACTGTCTGAGCTTTCCCACACTCCCAAGCTGGAGAGACTGACTTGATTTTAGCTAAAGGAAGATGTAGAGAAGTATGTTTGCAACTCAGAGCCAGTTTTTGTGGACCACTAATTCAGTATCTAACCCTTTTAATTAAGTCTCTTAGAGACCCCGAGGTGACCCAATCACAGGTCTCATTACCCCATTTGAATCAGTTCAGTGGTAATATTCAATATCAACTTCTTTCCTCATTAACGGTCCTCAGAGGTGAATTTCTCTCTGCTGTCTGTTAGAAAAATCAAATAGCAAATAAACAATTTTTGGAAAAAGCAGGATATTTTCAGATTTTACAAATATTCTTTATTCTCTTCTGTTTCCATGCAGCATATAATTTACCTTGTGGGGAAAAGATACATAGGACTTGGTGTTTATTGATTTATAGTCATAGTTTGTCAATTAACTTTTTTTTTGTAGTAAATCAGTATTTGTTTTTGTGATTGTCACTATTTTTTAAAATTATTTTTTAGGATAGTTTTAGATTTAGAGAAAAATTGCGAAGATAGTACCATAATTACCGTATACCCTGCACCCAGTTTTCCCTGTTACTAACATCTTCCATTATTATGAAACATTTGTTGTAATTAATGAGCCAGTGTTGATATACTATCATTAACTAAAGTCCATACTTTATTCAGATTTCTTTAGTTTTTATTTAAAGTCCTTTTTCTGTTGCAGGATCCCATCCAGGATCACATATTATGTTTAGCTGTCATGTTTCCTTAGGCTCCTCCTGGCTCTCAGTTTCTCAGCCTTTCCTCATTTTTGATGACCATAACAGTTTTGAGGAGCATTGGTTAGATGTTTTGTAGAATGTTCCTCTATTGTGATTTGTCTGATATTTTTCTTAATGTTAGGCTGAAGTTATAGGTTTTGGGGAGGAAGACCACAGAGGTAAAGTGTAATTCTCATCACATCATCAAAACTACATATTAAATAACATGACTCATCACTGTTGATATTGACCTGATCACCTGACTGAAGTGTGTTTGCCAGGTTTCTCCACGGTAAACTTCCTCTCTTTTTCCATCTTCCCACACTGTCCTCTTTGGAAAGAAGTCACTATGTGCAGCCCACACATAAGGAGTAGAGAGTTATGCTCCATCTCCTTGAGGGCAGAGAATCTACATAAATTATTTGGAATTCTAAATGGAGGATTGTCGCTTCTCCCCCATTTATATCAGTACAGACTCACAGATGCTTATTTTATATTTTGGGTTATAATCTAATACTGCTTTATTTTGTTGCTCAAATTGTTCCGTCTTTGGCCAGTGGGAGCTCTTTCAGTTTGTTCCTCTGTCCCTTTGACATACCCTTATGACTGTGTAGTTTTTTGTTTTGTTTTTGGAGCACTTCCTTACTTTTGGTACTGTAAGGTGCTCTAGGCTTATTTTGTGTCTTCCCTGGCCCAGAAATCATCTATTTCTCTAGTGGCCTTGGTTTCTTTTCTTGGAGAACCGTATTAGAAAGCAAGATTTAGGCCTTAGGTTTACTCATTGCTACTGGGGTGTCTTTGCTTTTAGATTCTCTCACCTGACAGAGCAAGGGAATATATGTATATACTAACCTCTGTGTGTGTGTATAAATATTTTATATGTAACCATGTGTGAGTGTATGTGTGTGTGTATATTTCTATATGTAACCACTTGTGTCTGTGTTAAGCTACATATTCGTTCATACTAATGTCTCCAACTCTAATTTATTACCACACGGATCATTCTAGCCTGCTCCCCTTCCTTACTTATAACGTGCCATTCCAACAACAGTGAGAAACCTAGCTCCCACCATCTGCCATCCTTTGACTTTAACCATTCAGTTCCAGTCTGCATGTGTAGTAGTATCTGAATTGTTAATCCATACTGCCCAGAAAACTACTTTATTAACCAGAGTACAGTACTTATGTGCAGTTCCTTTTGTCTTACAGACCCCACTCACTTCCAAAGTTAGTAAGGTCAGCACCTTTTCCACCACCTCCTTCACTGGTTTTTGTCATACATTTGTATTATATTTAGATCATTGTGTCAGATTCTGTGTTCCATTCTGGGACCCCCCCCCCCAACATCCTAAATGATTTTTTTAAAGTTGCATACATTAAGTTTAACTCTTTGTGTTGTAAACTTCTATAAGTTTTCAAAAATGCCTTGTGTCATGTATCCACCATTACAATATCATACAGAATAGTTTCACTAAAAATTTCCCTTTGCTTCACCTATTCAACCATCTTCCCCTGCCCCACTCCAAACTTCTGGCAACTGCAAATCTTCGTACTGTCTCTACATATCAGTAATACTTCTTTTTTATTTTAAATTAATGGTTGTCCTGCAGTTTGCCATATAAATTACCACTAATCTAAGTCTACCTTTGAATAATACTATATTACTTCCTAGGTATTACAAATACCTTGTAATAGAGTAATCCCAATTCCTCCCACCCATCCCTTATGGCATTACTATCAGTCATTTTACTCATCCTATGCTATAATCACCCAATTCATTGTTATTATTACTTTAAGCAAACAGTTATCTTTTAGATCAACTAAGAATAAGAAAATACCTTGACTTATTTCTTCTTTGTCACTCTTCCTTAGTGTAGATTCACGTTTCTGACCTGCATTATTTTCTTTTCTCCCTGGAGAACTTGGTTCTTCATTTTCTTGCACGGCAGGTCTGCTGGTAATGAAGTTTTTGCTTGTTTGAGAAAGTTTATTTCTCATCCCTTTTGAATTCCTTGAATATGGAATTGTAGATTGGCATTTTCTTTAAATATTTTAAATATTTCTCTTCTTATTTGTGTGGTTTCTAATGAGAAAATCCACTGTAATTCTTACCCTTGTTCCTCTATGGGTAACATGTGTTTTCTCCTTATCTTTGGTGTTTGGCATTTGAATATGATATGCTTAGGTGTACATTTTTGGTTTTTATCCTTTTTGGCATTCTCTGGACTTCCTGGATCTGTGGTTTGTGTCTGTCACTAATTTTGGAAAATTCTCAGCCATTATTATTTCAAATATTCCTTTTATTTTATTCTCTTTTTCTTTTCCTCCTGGTATTCTAATTATCAAGTAATTTTAAATGATCAAATTTAAATGTTGTATTTTTAACATGGGAGGATATATATGATATATCAATAAGAAACTTAAGGGCATGAAACAATAATCATTTATTATTTTTCACAGTTTCTCTGGGTCAGGAATACAGACAGGCAGCAGAGACAACTTCTCTCTCCTGTACAAATCCTGGGGTCTCAGCTGAAAGACTCAAAGTTTAGAGGCTAGAATCATCTGAAGTGTCTTTCACTCACATGTATAGTAGTTGATGCCAGCTCATGGCTGAGACCTTAGCTAGGGCTGTTGGATTAAACATCCACTTGTAGTCCCTTTGTGTGTCTTGGGCTTACAATATGGTGGCCAGATTCCAAGGGTGAACATCAAGTGAGCCAGGTGGAAAGCGTATTCTTTCCTCAGAAGTCACATAACATTACTTCACTGAATTCTACTGGTCACAGCACCTAGAATCCCCTGCACAGATTGAAAGGAAGGAAACATAGACCTCACTTCTTGGTGGGAGAAGTGTCAGTGTCACATTATAGAAGAGCACGTGATATGGGAGGTATATTGGTGTGGTCATCTTGGGAAAGTACAATCTGCCACATCTGTCAGAATTTAAAATGCACATATACTTTGAGCCAATAGTTCAACCTCTACCAGTTTATCTTATAAATATAGACGTACACATACCCAGAGATATCTGCATGAGAATGGTCATTGTGCATTGTATGTGACAGCAAAAAACAGAAACCATCTAAATACCCATCAATAAAGGAAATGGTAAATAAGTTTTGGTATCTGTACAATGGCATATATCATGTAGTTGTTAAAAACAATAAGGTGTGTATATGCAGATGTGGCAAGATCTGTAAGATACAAGTTAAACATTCAGAATTTTTCCATTAAAAACAAGAATACATATGTGTATTTGCACAAAACATTTCTGGAAAGAAAGAATAAAAACTTGATACCAGTTACCTATAGGATGGAGCTGCTAACATATCACTGTGTGCTCTTTTGTGCTCTTCATATTCTTTAGCATGTGTCTGTTTTCCTCTTGTTTAAATAAATGGCCAAAAGAACACATGGATATGCAATTGGATATGAATTTTGTAATATGTTCTTAAAACCTGTCTGTAATAGGATTTAGTGTGATATATATTTTGTTCTTTTTGTTTTCAGTTTTTTTCAGATTTTTCTAAAGTGTTTATGTTTAATCTGTGTACTTTTTAAAAAGCTAATGAAATTTAAAAAGGAAAAGAATGTCATTTTGGTGGGAGTGTTCTAAGGCCCAGGGAAATGGGACTGGAAGTAAAGATAGAATGTGGGGTTGCCATGGGTATTCTGCTTACAGCAGCAAGAAGCCTGCTCAGGCTGCTGTAACAAAATGTCACAGGCTTAAGCAAAAGAAATTTATTTTCTCACAGTCCTAGAGGATATAAGTCTAAGATCAAGATGTTGGCAGGTTTGGTTTCTTCTGAGGCCTGTCTGCTTGGCTTGTAGAAAGGCTGCATTCTCAGTGTCCTCACATGGTCTTACCTCTGTGCATGTGCCTGTCTGTGTCCTAATCTCCTCTTATAAGGACACCAGACATACTGAATTAGGGCCCAATCTAAAGGCAATCTTTTAACTTAATTACCTCTTTAAAGACCTTAACTCCAGATTCTGAGGGTACTAGAGATTAGGACTTAAACATATGAATGGGTGGGAGGGATAATTCAGCTCATAATTAAGCCCTTTCATTGGGTCCTATAGAAAGATTGCTTTTCCTATCATCCCATTCATTCTTTCAATTCAAACATATTTGACATAGTTCTGTGGCCTCTCTCTGTAAGGCCTTTCCTGTGATCTCTGGATTATAGAGTGTGTGGTCTGTAAGCCTAATAAAGGCTAGGCTGAAGCAGAATCTCTGAGCCCATGGCTGACCCTGGTTCCAAACACCCAGGTTACCTGTTCTAGTCCCAGCAGAGCTAAGCAGCTTTTCTCAAGGAGGCCATGACCCAGAACTAGAAATTTAAGTAAATAGGGAGTTAGCATACAGCAGATTTTTTTTTTTTTTTTTTTTTTTGAGGTACTTGGGCCTCTCACTGTTGCGGCCTCTCCCGTTGCGGAGCACAGGCTCCGGACGTGCAAGCTCAGCGGCCATGGCTCACGGGCCCAGCTGCTCCGCGGCATGTGGGATCTTCCCGGCCCAGGGCACGAACCCGTGTCCCCTGCATCGGCAGGCGGACTCTCAACCACTGCGCCACCAGGGAAGCCCCAGCAGATATTTTTTGACTGCATAATATCTAAACCATATTCCTGTGTTTGGGGAATTCTCCTCTTTTTCAGTCTTAGTAGGAAAAAGAGACCACTTCACATTCGAGAAGCTAAAATGACCATATACTTGATTTTCCAGCTTCCATTATACATCAAGTACAGGTGTGTGATCCAAGTTTGGTCATTTAGTTGTACTCACCGTGGACTTTGAGACAGAAGCTAGGAATGTAAAGGAACAGGAACAATGTAGAGTGCACTCTGGTGGTTGTGGCAGCAGCAGTAACATTGAGTTTGTAGAGGAAGGAGGAGGAGGAGCTCAGCAAAAGCAGAGTCTGTCTACTGGGTGTGGGAGTGGTGGTAAGGCTGTACCGTCCAGTTTTCAATAGCAATAGTGTTCTCACAAGTCTGGTTTTCTAGTGTGATCCTGACTGTAGTCCAGAATGTTGCCTGGCCTCCCTGGTTTATGCTCATTTTCCAAGCCTAGTTCTGTGACTATCAATGCTCTTACAGCTCCCCTGTCCATTTTCTTTGTACATGAGCCAGAGTCCATTTCTGTTGCTTGAAACCGAAGAAACTTGACAGATATACTTCTTATGAAGCTACCTGCTGAAACCCAGAGTTGTATTTTACACCTTTAAAATACAGCTTAGATTACCAGTGTTTCTTTTTTTTTTTAATTACTTAATTAATTTTTGGCTGCATTGGGTCTTCATTGCTGCGTGCAGGCCAGGGCTTGAACCCTTGTCCCCTGCATTGGCAGGCAGATTCTTAACCACTGCACCACCAGGGAAGTCCCACCAGTGTTTCTAAATGGGGTCATTTTAGCATTTTGGATGGAGCCATCTTTCATTGTGCAGGACTGTCTTGAGCATATTTAAATGATTAACAACCTTGATCCCTTCCCTTAAATGCCACTAGCAAATCCCTTAGTCATTGTGAGAAAGAAAAAGGCCCTCACACATCTCCAAACTTAACCTGGGGAAGGGGAAGGATACCATACACTCATGAGAGCAACAAGTCTAGATGATTGAGATCTTTCAGGTCTGCATTTCTAGGATTCCGTCATTTTGTTATTTCTTGATATCTCATGAACTTGCCTAGACTCACTGAATATTTTGTTTTATACTTAAAAAGTAATACATGGGCTTCCAGCTTCTGACAATAGAAGAATAGCTCCTATCAGACCAATTCATCTGTGGATGAGAACCAAGCTCTGGACAAAATATGAGAAACAACCACCTGAAGGCATTGAAGAGAAACCAAAAGCAGACAGATATTGGACAACTGTCTACATTTGGCTGAAGAGACTGTCACAGGGTAAATATTCTAGTTTTTACAGCTTTTGCCTAGGGACAGGCCACAGCGCCAACAGAATGGTTAAAACTTGATTAGAAACCTGTAATCTTACTATCATGAAGAATCACAAGACAGAGTTTGGGGCAACCTTAGCATCTGGAAAGTGGAGGGGCCTTAAAAAGGAGAGAGCCAGAGAGGGGGAGCCCTGTATCCTGTGCATAAACTCTGCCCAAATCTCTGGCTGACCCCTGAACCACACCATGCACAAGACAGACTCACAGTAACCCAACAAAGAACTGAAGAGAGATTTTTGCTGCTGCCTATTACTGAGATGACAGAGTTTGATATTTGAGCACTGCTAAATTAACTACCTGCTTAAAAAAAAAATCAGTACTTCTTAAAGAAACATAACAAAATCCAGAGTCTACATTATAAACTATACAATGTCCAGGATAAGGTAGACATATGAAGAGATGGGAAAATGTGACCAATATTCAAGAGAAAGGCAATCAGCAGAGACCAAACCCAAGATGACTCAGATGCTGGAATTAGTGGGCAGATATTATTTTATTTTTATATTTTAAAATTTTTATTGGAGTGTAGTTGATTTACAATGTTGTGTTAGTTTCAGTTGTACAGCAAAGTGAATCAGTTATACATATACATATATACACTCTTTTTTAGATTCTTTTCCCATATAGGCCATTACAGAGTATTGAATAGAGTTCCCTGTGCTATACAGTAGGTCCTTATTAGTTACCTATTTTATATATAGTAGTGTGTATATGTCAATCCCAATCTTCAAATTTATCCCTCCCCCCACCCCTTGCCCCCTGGTAACCATAAGTTTGTTTTCTACGTCTGTAACTCTTTCTGTTTTGTAGATAAATTCACTTTGTACCCTTTTTTTAGCCTCCACATATAAGCAGTATCATATGTTATTTGTCTTTCTCTGCAGCCGGCAGATTTTAAAACCACTGTTATAACTATGTGCAGGGATTTAAAGGAGAATATGCATGCAATAAATAAGTCAATAGGAAATCCAAGCAGAGAACTAGAGACTATGAAAAAGTAATAGAAATTTTGTAACTGAAGAATAAAATATCTGAAACATAAAAAGAATCACTGAATAGGCTTAACCTTTGGAAACGAACATAAGAAAATGTTAGTAAACTTGTAGATATATCAACAGAAAATGTCCTAACTGAAGAATAGGGATAAAAAGCTTCAGTTACCAGTAAAACAATGTTACAGGTCTAAGATACATGTAGTTGGAATTCAAGAAGAAGAGGAGAGAGAGAGAATGGGACAGAAAATATATTGAAATAATGGCCAAAATTTTCCCAAATTTGTTTAAAAAAAAAACAAAAACAGATATTTACAGATTGACTACACTCACTGAACCTCAAGCAGAATAAATACAAAGGAAACCACAGCTAGGCACATCATTGACCAGTGCTGTGTAACAGGAATATAATGTGAACCATGAATGCAAGTCACATGTTTAAAATTTTGGGGGAGCGGATCCAGATGGCAGAGGAGTAGGATGCGGACCTCACCTTCTCCACAGAGATACATCAAAAATACATCTACATGTGGAACGACTCTCACAGAACATCTACTGAATGCAGGCAGAAGACCTCAGACTTCCAAAAGGGCAAGAAAATCTCCACATAACTGGATAGGACAAAAGAAAAAAAAAAGAGAGGGAGAGAAGCAAATTGGTACAGGACCTGCACCACTGGGAGAGAGCTATAAAAGAGGAAGGGTTTCCACAAATGGAGAAGTCCCCTCACTGGTGGGAGGTCAGCCAGGACACAGGGGGAGCTTTGGAGCCTCAGAGGAGAGCACAGCAGCAGGTTTGCAGAGGGCAAAGCAGAGAGACAGACCTGCACAGACAATTGGTGTTGACAGGCACTCCCCAGCCTGAGAAGCTCGTCTGTTGGGGTGGGCAGGGGCTGTGTGCTGACACTCAGGCTTTGGAGGTCAGACCCTGGGGAGAAGACTAGGGTTGGCTAAGTAAAGATAGCCTGAGGGGGCTAGGGTGTGGTGCGCCACAACCAAAGGAATCCAGGAAGAAGCCTGGGCCCACCAGAGAGGCAAGACACCATTGTTGGGGGGCATATGAGGAAAGGGGCATGCCCACCATAGGAGTTTCTTTCTCCTAGTGCTCTCAGGCAGCAGGGCACCACCTACACAAGCTACAGGGGCAGGTACAAGCCACTGCTGCCATCTCAGACTCCAGAGGTGGGCGTGGACTGCTGCCGCCACCAAGGGTCCTATGAGCAGGTGCAGGTCGCTGTCCCTACCTTCCTGGGAGTATGCGCAGCCCACCAATGCCAGGGTCCTGTGACCTGGTGCCACTGCCCCCACCTCCCCAGGGGTGCATGCAATCTCCTGCAGCTGCCAAGAGTCCCACAGCCAAGTGCCATCCACTGCCCCTGCCTCCCCAGGAGTATGTGCAGCTAGCTGCCCTTGCTGAGGGACCCGCGACTGGGAGCCAACTGCTACCCCTGCCTTCCTGGGAGTGTACACGCAGGCCATGCACCTGCACACCCCCATCAAGGGGATAATGGCCAGCACATGCTGAGGAAAGAGATGGCAAGCATCCAAACCAAAAACAGCCCTCACACTGAAAAAATATTAAACCCACACAAGCTATGCAGGGAAGCTCCCACATATAAATAGCCCTCCAAGACTACAGTAGATATTTGTTTCTCCTAAACTCACAGAGTAAGAGAAATATAAGCAAAAGGAAGAAGCAGAGGAACCACTCTCAGTTAAAGACCAAGAGAATTCCCCTGAAGGAACAAACCATGAAACAGACCTCTTCAGTCTAACAGACAATGAGTTCAAAAAGGAGGCAATGAAAATAAGTAATTAAGAAAGGCTATTGACAGAAATGCAGATTACTGTGAAAAGGAACTAGAAACTATAAGAAGGAGCCAAGAAAAATTAGAAAATTCATTTGCCGAGATGAAAGCTGAGCTCAAGGCAAAGAAGAAGAACGATTAATGCAGAAGAAAGAATAAGTGACCTGAAAGGTAGAATGGAAATTATCCAATCAAACACCAGACAAAAGCCAAATGAAAAAAAATGAAGGCAATATGAGAGATATGGGATAATATAAAGTAGGCCAATCTATGCATAGTAGGGATTCCAGAAGGAGAAGAAAGAGAAAAGGGGATTGAAAATGTATTTGAAGCTATTATGGCTGAAAACCTCCCAAACATAAAGAAGGAAACAGATATCCAGATCCAGGAAGCACAGAGTGTCCCAAATAAGATGAACCCAAACAGACCTACACCAAGACATTATAATAAAATTGGCAAAAGTTATAGAGAGGATTCTAAAGGCAGCAAGAGGAAAAACAAAGAGTTAATTACAAGGGAACCCCATAAGGCTATCAGCTGATTTCTCTACAGAAGCAATGCAGGCCAGCAGGAAGTAACAAAATGTATTCAAAGGCTTGAAAGAGAAAAATTTCCAGCCTAGAATACTCTGCCAAGCAAGATTATCATTTAGAATAGGAGAGGAAATAAAGAAGTTCTCAGACAAGCAAAAACTAAAAGAATACAGCAATACTAAACCTATCCTAAAAGAAATACTGAAAGGTCATCTCTAGAAAAGAAGCAAGAAGATATAGGTAGGAGGAGATCACAATTGGAAAGTAAATCACTTAAATTAGCTAGTATACAGACCAAAAAAAAAAAAAAGCTATTTGTGAAAGCAATGATTAAACATAAGCAACAGCAAAGGGATAGACATGAAGATGTAAAAAGGGACATCAAAATCATAAAACATGGGGAAGGAGAGTAAGAAAATGCAGATTCTTTTTCTTTCTTTTTCTTTTTTTGAATATGTTTGAGACTGTATGACTATCAGTCTAAAGCAAGCAGATATAGTAAGGGGTTAACATACTTGAAAAATGGGACAACCCACAAATCAAAAACACAGTAGACTCACAAAAACTGAAAAGAAGAGAACACAAACATAAAATAAAAGGAAATCATCAAATCACAAAAAGAAAAAGGAACAAAGAAGAAACAAAGAATCTACTGGAAAAACAGGTTTGAAATGGCAATAAATGCATATGTGTCGATAATTACCTTAAATGTCAATGGACTGAATACTCCAATCAAAAGACATAGAGTGCCCGTGGGTGCCGTGCACCCTGAAGATGGCGGCCGTGGCGGGAAGGTTGCTCCGGACTTCGCTTGTCCGACAAGTGAGTGCCATTCCTTGGGGCATTTCTGCCTCTGCAGCCCTTAGGCCTGCTGCTTCTCGAAGAATGTGCTTGACAAATGCACTGTGGTCTGGCTCTGCTCAAGCAAAATTCGCCTTTAGCACCAGTTCCTCATGCCATGCCCCTGCCGTCACCCAGCATGCGCCCGATTTTAAGGGTACAGCTGTTGTCAATGGAGAGTTCAAAGAAATAAGCCTTGATGACTTTAAGGGGAAATATTTAGTGCTCTTCTTCTATCCTTTGGATTTCACCTTTGTGTGTCCTACAGAAATTATTGCTTTCAGTGACAAAGCCAATGAATTTCACGATGTGAACTGTGAAGTCGTTGCAGTGTCAGTGGATTCCCACTTCACCCACCTGGCCTGGATAAACACACCAAGGAAGAATGGCGGTTTGGGCCACATGCACATCGCACTCTTGTCAGACTTGACTAAACAGATTTCCCGAGACTACGGTGTGCTGTTAGAAGGTCCCGGCCTTGCACTACGAGGTCTCTTCATAATTGACCCCAACGGAATCATCAAGCATTTGAGCGTCAATGATCTCCCAGTGGGCCGAAGCGTGGAAGAGACCCTCCGCTTGGTGAAGGCATTCCAGTTTGTAGAAACCCATGGAGAAGTCTGCCCAGCCAACTGGACACCAGATTCTCCTACAATCAAGCCCCATCCGACTGCTTCCAAAGAATATTTTGAGAAGGTAAATCAGTAGACCACCCCACGTGCACCTGCAGCTTCCCACACCAGAAAAGAACCACAGCTGGAACTCACTTTTAGCATTTCAAAGATTATTATTTATAGAAGGCAAAAAAACAATTATGCTTGTATTCGTAAATATTACTCTAAATGTTTTGTTTTTGTAACATTGGCCAAGGCTTTTAAAATGTGGTTAGTTACTAATGTAAGGAGTCCTTTATTAGCAGTGTATGGATGGATGGCTAGTTGCTATAGAATGTGCAGTTCCCCTATTTCTTGGATCATGTCTTCAAAGGGAAAAGGAAACAACTCTTCTTTATCAGCCTTACTTGAACCTTTGTGTACACTAGCGTAGTGTGACAGGCATCAAAAGCTTCTGATCAAGGGTCCTGAAATTTTCTTCTTGAGTTTCTTTATATTAAACTGAATTTTCTTTTAAGATCATAGTTTTAAGTTGTTAGCATCAATTGTCTAATTTAACACTTGCAGGACTTCCCTGGTGGTCCAGTAGTTAATACTCTGTGCTCGCAATGCAGGGGGCGTGGGTTCGATCCCTGGTCAGGGAACTAAGATCCCACATACCATGCAGTGTGGCCAGGAAAACCAAAACAAAACACTTGCAATGAATGTGTATGTGATTGAAGCAGATGTGAATCATGTTTTTTAAAAAACCACCTACAGTGGCCAAGTGACTTAACTGACCATGCATGTTCCCCAGTCCTGAGATTTATACTTTATATAATTATTTTACTTATTTTGTTAGCTGACTTAGTGCCTACATACATTTCTAATATTTATTGGGCATAATTATAAAGGATAATTATTGAATCCAGGGATTGCAGTTTGAATTTGAATCATTCATGCATTTGAATCATTGTAATTATTTTATTTCCTGAAGTGTTCAATGTAAAAAAATATAAAAATAAACATTTAAAAAAAAAAAAAAAAAAGACATAGAGTGTCAGACTGAATAAAAAAACACCAAAAGCCTACAATATGCTGCCTACAGGAGACCCACCTTAGAGCAAAGGACACACATAGTTTTTTTTAATTTAATTTGGTTCTGGGTCTTAGTTTCAGCAGGTGAGCTCCTTAGTTGCAGCAGGTGGGCTCCTTAGTTGTGGCTCAAGGGCTCCTTAGTTGCAGTTCACTGGCTACTTAGTTGTGACACATAGGCTCCTTAGTTGCAGCACACGGGCTCCTTAGTTGTGGCATGCAAACTCTTAGTTGTGGCATGCATGTGGGATCTAGTTCCCTGACCAGGGATTGAACCCAGGCCACCTGCATTGGGAGTGTGGAGTCTTAACCACTGTGTCACCAGGGAAGTCCCAGGACAAACGTAGATTGAAAGTGAGGGAGTGGAAAAAGATATTTCAGGCAAATGGAAATGACAAGAAAGCAGGAGTTGCAATACTCATATCAGACAAAGTAGACTTTAAAGTAAAGACTATAAAGAAAGATAAAGAAGGACACTATATAATGATAAAAGGATCAGTACAAGTAGAGGATATTACCTCATCAACTTATATGCACTTAATGTAGCAGCACCCAAATACATAAAACAAATACCTACAGACATAAAAGGAGAAATCAGTGGGAATACAATAATAGTAGGAGACTTTAACACCCCACTCACATCAATGGACAGATCTTCCAGACAGAGAATCAGTCAGGCAACAGAGATCCTAAATGATACAATAGAGCAGTTAGACTTAATTGATATTTTCAGGACGTTACCTCCAAAACAAAACAAAATGGAGTACACACTCTTTTCAAGCGCACACAGAACATTCTCTACGATTGACCACATACTAGGGCACAAAACTAACCTCAGCAAATTTAAGAGTATAGAAATTATTTCAAGCATCTTCTCTGATCACAATGGCATGAAACTAGAAATCAACCACAGGAAAAGAAATGAGAAAAAAACAACTACATAGATACTAAGCAACATACCACTAAAAATCCAGTGGGTCAACGAGGAAATCAAAAAGAAAATTTTAAAAAATACCTTGAGACAAATGTCAATGAAAACACAACCATACAAAATCTATGGGATGCAGCAAAAGCAGTTCTTAGCTGGAAGTTCACAGTGATACAGGCCATCATCAAAAAAACAAGAAGAATCTCTGGTAAACAACCAAACCTACCACCTAAAAGAATCAGAAAAAGAAGAACAAACAAAACCTAAAGTCAGCAGAAGGAAGGAAATAATAAAGATCAGGGAGGAAATAAATAAAATAGAGATTTTTTTAAAAGTAGAAAATAATCAATAAAACCAAGAGCTGGTTCTTTGAAAGGGTAAACAAAATAAAAAAACCTCTGGCCAGACTCACCAAGAAGAAAAGAGAGAGAACCCAAATAAACAAAATAAGAAATGAAAAAAGAGAAATCTCAACTGATACTGCAGAAATACAAAAAACCATAAGAGAATACTATGAACAATTATATGCCAACACATTTGACAACCTAGAAGAAATGGACAACTTTCTAGAAACATACAGCCCACTGAAATTGAATCAAGAAGAAATAGATGATTTGAACAGACCAATCACTAGACGTGAAATAGAATCTGTAATTTAAAAAACTCCTTACAAACAAAAGTCCAGGACCGGATGGCTTCACAGGCGAATTCTACCAAACATATAAAGAAGAACTTAAACTGATTCTTCTCAAACTCTTCCAAAAGATTGAAGAGGAGGGAATACTCCCAAAGACGTTCTATGAAGCCATCATCACCCTGATACCGAAACCAGACAAAGACACCACCAAAAAAGGAAATTACAGGGCAATATCTTTGATGAATATAGATGCAAAAAATCTCAACAAAATATTAGCAAACCAAATCCAACAACACATAAAAAAGATCATACACCATGACCAAGTGGGATTCATCCCAGCTTCACAAGGATGGTTCTACACTCGCAAATCAATTAATGTAATACACCACATTAACAAAAGAAAAGTAAAAAACCACATGACCATCTCAATAGATGCAGAAAAAGCGTTCAACAAAATTCAACATCCATCCATGATAAAAACTCTTACAAAAGTGGGAATAGGGGAATATCTGAACTTAATTAAAGCCATTTATGACAAACTCACAGCCAATATAATACTCAATGGTGAAGAGCTAAAAGCCTTCCCACTAAAATCTGGAACAAGACAAGGATGCCAACTCTCACCACTTCTATTCAACATAGTATTGGAAGTCCTAGCCACAGCAATCGGACAAGAAAAAGGAATAAAAGATATCCAAATTGGAAGGGAAGAGGTAAAATCGTCATATGCAGATGACATGATACTATATATAGGAAACCCTAAGGACCCAACACAGGAGCTACTAGATCTAATAAATGAATTCAGCAAAGTAGCAGAATACAAGATTAACATTCAAAAATCAGTTGCATTCTTTTTTTTTTTTGGCTGTGTCGGGTCTTCATTGTGGCATGTGGGATCTTTTGTTGTGGTGTGTGGGCTCTTCATTGTGGTGCATGGGCTTCTTGCTAGTTGTGGCATGCAGGTTTTCTCTCTCTGGTTGTGGCATGCGGGCTCTAGGGCACGTGGGCTCTGTAGTTGTGGCGTGTGGACTCCAGAGTGTGTGGGCTCTGTAGTTTGTGACACACAGGCTCTCTAGTTGAAGAGCAGGCTCAGTAGTTGTGCACGGGCTTAGTTGCCCCATGGCATGTGGGATCTTAGTTCACTGACCAGGGATTGAACCTGCATCCCCTGCATTGGAAGGCAGATTCTTTACCACTGGACCACCAGGGAAGTCCCTTGGTTGCATTTCTGCACACTAACAATGAAATATCGGAAAGGGAATGTAAAAAAAAAACCTTTTAAAGTAGCACCCCCCAAAAATAAAATACCTGGGAATAAACCTGACCAAGGAGGTGAAATACTTGTACACTGAGAACAATAAGACATTAATAAAGGAAATTAAAGAGGATTCAAAGAAATGGAAAGATATCCCATGCTCTTGGATCGGAAGAATTAATATTGTTAAAATGGCATTCTACCAAAAGCAATCTACAGATTTAATGCAATCCCTATCAAAATACCCATGACATTTTTCACAGAACTAGAACAAATAATCCAAAAATTTATGTGGAACCATAAAACCCAGACTTGCCAAAGCAATCCTGAGGGGAAAAAAAGCAGGGGACATAACTCTCCCAGACTTCAGACAATACTACAGAGCTACAGTAATCAAAACAGTGTGGTATTGGTACAAAAACAGACATATGGATCAATGGAACAGAATAGAGAGCCCAGAAATAAACCCACACAGTCAATTAATCTTCAACAAAGCAAGAATATAAAATGGGAAAAAAGACAGTCTTTCAGGAAGTGGTGCTGGGAAAGTTAGACAGCTGCATGTAAACCAATGAAGTTAGAACACACTCTCACACCATGCACAAAAATAAACTTAAAATGGCTTAAAGACATAAACATAAGATGTGACACCATAAAACTCCTAGGAGAAAGCATAGGCAAAACATTCTCTGACATAAATTGTACCAATGTTTTCTTAAGTCAGTCTCCCAAGGCAATAGAAATAAAAATAAACAGATGGGACCTAATCAAACTTACAAGCTTTTGCACAGCAAAGGATGCCATAAAAAAACCATTAAAAAATGAAAAAACAACCTACAGAATGGGAGAAAATATTTGCAAATGATAAGACTAACAAGGGCTTAATCTTCAAAATATACAAACAGTTCATACAACTCGACAACAGCAACAACAAAACAAACCAATTGAAAAATGAGCAGAAGACCTTAATAGACATTTCTCCAAAGGAGACATACAGATGGCCAGTAGGCACATGAAAAGATGCTCAGTGTCACTAGTTATTAGAGAAATGCAAATCAAAACTACAATGAGGTACCATCTCACACCAGTCAGAATGGCCAATGTTAAAAAGTCTACAAATAACAAATGCTGGAGAGGGTGTGGAGAAAAAGGAACCCTCCTACACTGCTGGTGCGGATGTCAGTTGGTGCAGCCACTGTGAAAAACAGTGTGGAGGTTCCTCAGAAAACTAAAAATAGAATTACCATATGATCCAGCAATCCCACTCCTGGGCATATACCCAGACAAAATTATAATTCAAAAAGATACTTGCACCCCTATGTTCATATCAGCACTCGTCACAATAGCCTAAACATGGAAACATGTCCATTGATGGATGAATGGATAAAGGAGATGTGGTACATATATACAATGGAATACTACTCAGCCTTAAAAAAGAACGAAATAATGCCATTTGCAGCAACATGGGTGCAACTAGAGATTATTGTACTAAGTGAAGTAAGTCAGAAAGAGAAAGACAAATATCACATGATATCACTTACATGTGGAATCTAAAATATGGCACAAATGAGCTTATCTACAAAACAAACAGATTCATAGACATAGAGAACAGACTTGTCATTGCCAAGGGGGAGGAGGGTATGGGAGGGAAGGACTGAGAGTTTGGGATTAGCAGATGTAAACTATTATATATAGGATGGAGAAACAACAAGGTCCTACTGTATAGTGCAGGGAGCTATACTGAATATCCTGTGATATTCCACAGTGGAAAAGAATATAAAAAAAAGAATGTCTATATGTGTATAATATAAAAAAGAACATCTATATATGTATAACTGAGTCACTTTGCTGTACAGCAGAGAGTGGCACAACACTGTAAATCAACCATACTTCAAGTAAAACATTTTTTTGAACTTTTTAGTAGTCACATTAAAAAATAAACAGAAGCAGATAAATTAACTTTAATATTTTACTTAACACAGTATACCCAAAATATTATTTCAACACGTAATAAGTACAAAATTATTATTGAAATATCATATGTATATATATTTATTTGTGTATATATAAATATTTTCTAGTATATATTCTGGTGTGTATATATAACAGCACATCACAATTCAGACTAGCCACATTTTAAGCACTTAATATCCATTTGTGGCTAGTGCCTATGATATTAGGCAGAGAAGTCATAGACAAATCACTGAAAACCAAAGATTTTAAAGCAGACAGAAAAAAAATCACATTACATACGGAGAATCAATATTTGAATGTCCATTGGCTCCTCATGAGAAACAACAATGGCCAGAAAACAATAATGACCTTTTATATGCTGAAAGAAAAAAACTGTCAACCCAGAATTCTATAACCAATGAAAATATTCTTCAAGAATGAAGATGGGGCTTCCCTGGTGGCGCAGTGGTTGAGAGTCCACCTGCCAATGCAGGGGACATGGGTTCATGCCCTGGTCCAGGAAGATCCTACATGCCGCGGAGCGGCTAGGCCTGTGAGCCATGGCCACTGAGCCTGCACGTCTGGAGCCTGTGCTCCGCAAAGGGAGAGGCCACAACAGAGAGAGGCCCACGTACCAAAAAGAAAAAAAAAAGAATGAAGATGAAATAAAGGCATTTTCAGATAAAAGAAAACAAAGCTAATTCATTGTCAGCAGGCCTGCACTACAGGATATTCTAAAAGAAGTTCTTCAAGTTAAAAGGAAATAATACCAGACCTAATCTTAGGAAGGAAATGAAGAGTATTAGAAATGGATAAATATAAATATATATATATATTTATATTTGTCTGGATAAATATATTTATATTATAGAAATATATAACTAATTTTTCTTCTCAGTTTCTTTAAGACGATATGATTGTTTAAAGCAAAAGTATAATACTGTGTTATGGAGTTTATCGTGTAAATGGATGTAATGCATATAACTACCGTAGATATAGAATTTATTTACGTCTGGACTGGAAAAGCTCTATCTTTATCTTTGGAAAAGCTCTATCTTTGTCTCCAGGGATGCCTGGATGGCTGTTTTTGATTCCTGGCCAAGATAAGGGAAGTGGATGTGGTCCTTAAATGCCACTGACCACCCCCGGGGTCATCTTCTTCACTGCTGGTTTGCAGCTGGCCTATATGGTTTGACAAGCCTTGCTTGATACACAAAAGGCCCCTGCCGAGCGTTTCTCCTTTGAGCTCCACTAAACCAAAATTTCTTATATAGCTCCAGAGACACAGCATAGTCTGTGCGTGCGGATAAGGGGAGATTGCACATGGAATATCTCTGACTTCCATAAAGACTTTCTTGCACAGTGTTTATCTTGCTGCATTGTACCCTTTGCCTTCCATGAGTAGTCTCAGAGCAGTCTGATGAGTCCTGTCAACTATATGAACTGAGAAAATCTTTGTAATAACTGTAGCATGAAGAAGAACCATATGTTTGCGAGGTTCTTGCATTCTATGTGAAATCATATATTAGCTCTAAATACACTATAAAGAACTAAGAATGTGTATTATAATTCTCAGCAACCACTAAAAATGCAAAGAGGTATAGCTAAAGGTGAACATGTAAATTAAAGTGGAATCTAAAAAAATTTCAAAACAAGCATACACCCTGTAAAAAAATGTAAGCCTAATTGAACGGTATAACATAAGTGAAAGGTTGCCTTTCTGTCCCTTTCTAAAATATCAAAGAGTAATCTGGGTGGACAGCTTGTTGTATTCTTTGAGATATTTTTGTATGCACATATATATATAGATAAAGAATGTTTCAACACATACAGACTGGCAGCTTGCTTTTTCATATGAATCAGTAGTATATCACGGTCAAATTCCGATGTCAGGCATACAAATCTATCTCATTCTATTTAATGGCTATATAACATTTCATGGACTAAATGCAGTATAAATTGCTTATACTGCTTATGCAGTATAAATTCCCTTATTGATAACGTAGGTTGTCTTCAAATTTTCACCATTGTATTAGTTTCCCATTGTTTCTGTAACAAATTACCACAAACTCTATGGCTTAAAATAACATAAATTTATTCTCCTACAGTTGTGGAGGTCAGAAGTGTGAAATCAGTTTCACTAGCTTAAGGTCCAGTTCTCAGCAGGGCTACTTCTTTCTGGAGGCTCTGGGGTGAAAATCTGTTTCCTGGCCTTGTTTTCACCTTCTGGTGGCCCCCTATGTTCCTTGGTTTATGGCCCTTTCAACCATCTTCAAAGCATATCACTTCAGTCTCTACTTCCATCATCATATAGCCTTCTCTTCTTCTGACTCTGATTCCTTTTGTGTTCTTCTTATAAGGACCGTTATAGATCACCCTGGATAATAATCCAGAATAATCGCCCCCTCTCAAAACCCTTCAGCAGATCCTCAGAGTCCCTTTGTCATATGTATAATGTTTACAGGTTTATTATTCAGCCTACCATACCATTAACTTAAAAGTAATGTTTTAGTGAACATCCTTGAACAAATATCCCTACACAGTGTGTGATTATTCCTTGAAGTAGAATCCTAGAAGTATTTAGAAATGCAAGGTTAAAGTAATATACCTTTTACATTTTGACAGATTCTCAACAAAATACCCACTAAGCATTGTACTGTTACTCCCTTAGACTCTTTCATACAAGAATTGGTGGCTGTCCAACCTCTGCTTTCTTACATTTTGGGGTTTAACTGGGATTCTTTTGGAAGAACTTACCTTCTCAGCAGTTCCCTTTTGCACCTCTATAGTCTTGCAGGTAGTTTGGTTCTTTTAATTTTCATAGTCAATGGAAACCCATCTGACAATATATCTTAGAGACCTGTCTATCTGAATTCAGTTAGGAGCTCCACCACTCTAACAGTTTTACCTTGGGAAAATTTTGTAACCTTTCTGAACTGTTTCTTTATCTGCAAAATGTTTTAATTATAGTATCTTCCTAATAGAATGTCTGTGAAACTTAAATGGGTTACTGTATACAAAGTTTCTATCATAGTCCCTAACATGTAAGTATTCAATAAACATTAACTAATATTATTTTTATTATTTGCTTTATGTCTCAGAAATTCCTTTTTATTTCTGTTCTACTAATGATATTTTCCCTAGTTTTCCAGCACTACTCTAAATGTTCTCTGATTTTTTTCCTTTCATTTAATTTGGATTTTGAGTGGGAGGGAGGTAAATGGATGTGTTCAGTTACTCTGACAGATCCCAGGGTGGGATATAAATTCCCTCTTGGCAGGAAATTTGCCCTTTTTTCCATATCACAGCACATGCCATGTGTCTTTGCTCCAAGTGGGTACTCAATAAATGTTTGTTTAATAGTTGATGGGTGGTTCCAAAAATAACATAAATAGTTGCTTTGAAATATTTAGAATCCTGAGACATTTTCAGAATGGTTGCTACACATCCCAGTGTCACCTTCTTACCAAGTCTTCCAGAGGAGAAGATGTTCCTGGGTGAACAGGAATGGGTTTGCCATTACAGGAGTCAGTGACGTTTAGAGATATAGCTGTGCTCTTCAGCCGGAACGAGTGGTTGCACCTGGACTCTGCCCAGAGAACCTTGTACCGGGAGGTGATGCTGCAGAACTACAGCACCCTGGTCTCTCTGGGTAAGGAGCCTTGCTTGTCATGGAGAGTCTGCCGTGGGAGCACTTTAGAGCTCCCTCTGAGGTTCAGAGTCTGCAGGTTTCTATCCTGTGTGCCCCTGGGAAAGGAAAAATTGGTGTAGAATTGAAAGTGTACCTGTTTGTTGTGATGCCCTTCATGCTGCTGTTCATCCTCTGCCTTCCTCCCGCCCACCTCCTGATCAGTTCCCTCCTACTCCAATGACTAGAGCCCAGTTTAGATTCTGAAAAACATGTAGGACTCCCATCTTAGAGGGATTCATAGCCAGGGCCCTATATTGTTTCCTCCATCCCCCTAAAGGCCTCAGTCACCCTCAGGAGTGCTTATGCTGCCTTCTCTGCCCTATAGGCTCCAGTTAGTTAGTTCTGGGGTTGCTCTTCATGCCATTTGTTCAAACTCCATTTCCTTACTCATGAGCAGGGATTCCATTTTCAATGCCAAAGTTGATCTGCAAGTTGCAACATGGAGAAGATCCCTGTATGGTGGAAAGAGAAATCCCTCAAGATACCTGCCTAGGTGAGTAAGTGACTGGGGGGTGGGCACAAGTGTCTTTATACATGAGCAGGTCATGAGGAGTACTCTGAAAACTTTCCTGGAAATTCTGAGCCTTATTGAAATGCTCAGGACCCCTTGACAAGGCTCCTTGGTTGTAATGGTTTTCTTTGCATCAAGAAGGTCCTTGTATTGACATCTTCCTTCTCATACCACTCCCTGCATTCTCTTTCCCTTTCCCTTTTTTTGCAGCCTCACTCATGTTCTTCTACCGTCTTTGGCCTCTTGGTCTTCATGGTTTTCTTTCCATCTGCATTAACACATGTTCATGTCTGATAGATATTAAATACTTTACATCTTCTGCCATATTTTGAATTTTTTATATTTTTTTTCATTTCTTTTACCACCCACACATTTCAAAGTATTGTCAACATTCCTTTGTCTCTGATTTCTTAACATTTCCCTTTTATTTTCTTGGAGACTGGGTTGTCATCTCCCACTATTATATTCAATCAGCTGTCATTAACATAACCACTGTAGCCTTTCTAGTCCAGGGGTCAGCAAACTTTTCCTATAAAGGGCCAGATTGTAAATATTTTGGCTTTGGGGGCCATAAGGTCTCTGTTGCAACCATTTAACTCTGTGGTTGTAGTGCAAAAGCAGCCAGAGACAGTACTTAGACGAATAGGTGTGGCTGTATTCTAATAGAACTTTACAAAAACAGGTGGCAGCTGAATTTGGTCCAGAGATCCATAGTTTGCTGACCAGTCTTCTAGCCTAGTCTAATCTAGTTGGTCTTTATCATAAAACTGTAGGTTGTCAGGATTGGAGGATCACTTAAAGATGATCAAATTTATATACTTCTTTTTATATCTGAAGAAACAGAGTATCAAAGATCTTAAAGTACTTTGGTCACAGAGCTAGAAAGCTGAAATCTGATGAAAGAAACCTAAATAGATCACCAATGTCATTTCTATTCACCATAGGACATAGATTTGCCAATATTTTGCTTCCGTCTTTGTGGCTTAACCTTTAATCTATGATTCTTGCTTTTGTTAACATCTTTTTTTCACTCTTCTCTCAACAAATAGTTTTCAACTTTATTAAAATACAGTTTTCTACAAATAAAGAGTTAGTAAGCAGTGCAGTATAACATTCAAGATCATGGTTTGAATTTAGACATTCCAAATTTCACTTTACCACTACTTACAAGTTTTATGAGCTATGGGAAAGTTACCTACCGTCTCTGAGCCTCTCCTCACCCACCTTCCATGCCATCAGCACAGTGATCTTTTTGAAACTCAGGTGTTAACCCTATACCTCAAGGGACTTCATTGTTTCTCTGTTTTCCTTGGAGTAAAGTAAGATTGCTTAATGTGACATTAAACCTACTTCATAGCCTGTCTCCATATTCCTTTATGGTCTCATCAATGGCCACTTCCACTTCAGATCAGTGTTCTGGCCATATCTGTGTACTCATTATCATTTGTGTGTTATTCCTTCAGCTTGAGTCACCTCTTCCATCTTATCCACTGGAAGACTACTTATCCTTCAAGATCCATCTGTCTACCTAAAATGCTACTCTTATCTGTAGGTTTTCCTTATCTTCCCAGTCAGCATTAATTTTCCATCATTTGTGTTCATATATCACTTTCTACATACCTTGAGCACATTTATTATGGTATCTATCATGATGAATTATAGTTATTGTGTTTATATTTATTAGTATTAGGTATTTTTCTAATAAGATTGTGCATACTTAAGGGAGAGGCCAGGTCTTTGAATTTTTGCCTCTAGCATCTAATATATTGGCTTTAGTAATATTTAAAAATTTTTTTCAAATTCAATTTTAATTGAATTCAGTTGCCTCTGTGATTAACTCAGTGCCAGTGAGGCTCAAAGTACTCAGTCCAGCCAGATCATTGCAGCTACGTTATTTTTCAGATTCCATTCTGTCCTTCCTCTGACCCAAGCTGTTCAGTTTACCAAATATGACCACTTTTGTCTTATTATTATCTAAGAACTTATGACACCTTCTGTTATCTAGATTTTTCTAAATTCTTCTACTAGTTATTCAGTAACTCTATATTTGTCCTCACTGTGCTTAACCAAAATTTTAACTAATTCCAACCTGGATTTCCTTCTTTAGTCAATAAGCCTCCCCTAAATAGGTTTACTTTACCCACAGATGACTTTGACAGGCCTTCTTTCTGACTCACAGGGTCCTCTTTTCTTTTTCTATTGAAATCCAACCCATCTCTATTGTCCATCTTCCTTCATACAACCATTCTTTACTAATATTGTTGATATTTGTATCTTCATTCTCTGAACCTCAAACCTGAATTATGCAGTTGAGGCTTCTCACATCATGTAGAAATGAACTATTATTGTTTGGCCATTTATTTATTTCATATTATCATTGCTGATTATTCAGTATTTGTTCAATAAATGACTGATTGAGTCTCAGGAGTCCAGTAAGAGAAGAGAGAATCTCTTTTCCTTTTCAAGGTCACCTGACCTTCAGAATAACTTTTGCACCTCATTCCCTGTGCTCGTTCATTTTTTTTTTTTTTAATCTAAGACATTCTAATTGTGTACTTGTACACAATAAGGAATTAACAAATCATCATAAGACATATCCTCTGCTCTCCTGGAACAAATACTTGAATTATTTTCACAGACTTTATATATATGTTAAGTAATTAAATATTTTGAAATGTGTTTTGAAATTCTAAGAAAGAGGTGGATTATTTAGGCTTAAATAATTGAGTTTCTGTAAGTAAATGAGATTAGAGTAGTAGGGTAAGTTTCTAGATGGGCAGGGAAGGTCATATTGTGGGAAAGGATAAAAAGAGAAAGTACCTTGGTTGATCCTTGAAAATCCAAACTGTTAGGTTTTCCATGGATCATTAAGAAAAATCTATATTTGTATACAGATTTATAGGCTGTATTTCTTGTTCTTATTTAATTTTAATAAAATATATTTTAATACTAAAGCTGGATGGATTTTATTAACATAAATAACCTATATTTTACTTAAGTTGTATAGTTTATTTAAGTACATACAATTACCTAATTACAGTGATCTAATTTTAATCTATTTTCAATCATGGATTGATTAAAGTAAGCTAAGAGTTAACTCAGAGTTTCTTAGAATCAGCTCAAACTAAATCTTTTCACTTAGAATCAGATCTGAGCTTGGAGCTTGGGCATACTTCAGAACTTCACATCTCTTGTAGACTTTCATTATTCTCAAAAGATTCCTACCTTTACTTCTCTCAAGTGGCAGTGTCTTCACTGTCACTGTTAATTTGTCCACTGTATTCTCCCACACTATTCCTTAACCTATTTACTTCTCCTTCCATTCCATTTTGTTTTTCTCCAGATTCAAGTTCATATTTGAGATCAGATGGTATCAAACCTCTTTTATATGTATCATTGCCAATGTTTTTGTCCCACTGATGCATATTTATCTCTTCAGCAGAGGAGCCATTAATTCTTCTGATTTATTCCAGGTTTCAAGACATGGCCTGAAATAGAAGCATTGCCTCCTGAACAGGACATTTCTATAGAAGAAACATCTCAAGGAATAATAAAGAAAAAATCCATTAAGTTTGGTCACTTGGATGTCACGTTTGGAGAAACTTTGGAATTTGAGGGCAGGAGACAGCAAGAGCAACAGAAGAAACCTCTTAGGCAAATGATGGCCTCACACAAAAAAACCATCAGTGAAGCTGGAAACCAGACAAGTCTTGAATTAGGGAAAGGCTTATTTATAAATACAGTTCTTGTTAGACAACAAAGTGCTCCTATAGAAAGAATACCCAATATATATTATACTTCTGGGGGAGATTTTAAACAGAATTTTGATCTAATGAGATGTTTCCAGATTTACCCAGGAGGAAAAGCTCATATTTACAGTGAATATGGAAAAAGCTTCAACCAGAGTCTACATCTTACTGAACACCAGAGAATTCATACTGGTGAGAAACCTTACAAATGTAATGAGTGTGGGAAAACCTTCAGCCACAGATCATCCCTTCTTGCCCATCAGAGAATTCATACTGGAGAGAAACCTTACAAATGTAATGAATGTGAGAAAGCATTTAGCAGTAGTTCAACCCTTATCAAACATCTGAGAGTGCATACTGGAGAGAAACCCTATCAGTGCAAGGAATGTGGTAAAGCCTTTAGCCAGTGTTCAACCCTCACTGTACATCAGAGAATTCATACTGGAGAGAAACTCTATAAATGTGGAGAATGTGAGAAGGCCTTCAATTGTAGAGCAAAACTTCATAGACATCAAAGAATCCATACAGGTGAGAAACCCTATAAATGTAGTGAATGTGGGAAAAGTTACATCCAGTTTACATCCCTGGCTGAACATCAGAAGCTTCATACTGGAGAACAACTGTGTAAATGCTTGGAATGCGGGAGAAACTTCACTCGCATCTCAACCCTTATTGAACATCAGCGTATTCATACTGGACAAAAACCGTATCACTGTAATGAATGTGGGAAAGCCTTCAACCAGTATTCATCCTTTAATGAACATCAGAAAATTCATACTGGGGAAAAACTTTACACATGTGGAGAATGTGGGAAAGCCCTTGGTTGCAAATCTAACCTTTATAGGCATCAGAGAATTCATACTGGAGAGAAACCCTATCAGTGTAATCGGTGTGGAAAAGCTTTCAGCCAGTATTCATTCCTAACTGAACATGAGAGAATCCATACTGGAGAGAAACTCTATAAATGTATGGAATGTGGGAAAGCCTACAGTTACAGATCAAACCTTTGTAGACACAAAAAAGTTCACAATAAAGAAAAACTCTATAAATGGAAGGAATATGGGATCAGAGAATTTCTTAGAGGAGAAAAGCCCTGTGAGGTTTAATTCATCTCTCAAATAATTTAAGATTTCTCATTGGAGAATAATCAGGAGAATAATAAATAGAGCACAGACTTCTGATAGATCAAGTCTTTTTTTTTCTTCTTCTTCTAAAGAAAATAGTTACCATTAAGTAATGGTAAAATTAATCAACGAATATTAAGAGTACTGACTTGTCAAATTTTATAAGAACCAGTAAATTCTAAGGTTTCTAAAAACATAAAAATTTTAAATTCATAGAAAAATGTAAAAGTCCTAAGTTTAAAAAACATGAAAATAATGGAATGTAAGTTTTATTTCCTTCATTAGATTTTATTCCCTTTCTAACAGTAATCTTCAATATGAATTTTCTTTTAAAAATAGTCATTGAGTTATTAATAACGTGAATAAGTATGGAGCCTTATTTTCTAAAATGGCAGACAGATGTAGGACATGCTTTCTCTCATAAAGAGAAGCTAAAAATAGAAAGGACTTCTTTAAATTTAGATTTTCACATGGAAATAATCAAGCTCACTTTTTATGAACTGCCTCACCAGCAATCTATACTTATACATATATCCACATAAATGTGTGTGTATGCATGTGTATATATACACACACAGAATTTTGGATTATATGTATATTTTTCCCAAAAGTCTTTGATGATTAAAAAATGTGGTTTTATTAACTTAGAATTTAGTTTTGAAAATTAAAATTTTGCCCAGTGGTGTCTCTTCCTTTTCCTTATATTATTTTTTATATGATATGATTGCTGAATAGTCTTTAGAAGTTGGAGTAAACTGAAACAAATGGAGAGACTGTCATGCAAATACTCTCTTATAGGTTGCAGAAGGGATATATTTCCAGAATCTGATTATACACCTGGTAGCTCATTAGAGCCAGGAGAGATTTTAATTTAGTTTATTTATAGCCTTTCATTTTACTAATGAAGAAATTGAGCTTATTGAGTAGCGTTAAGACTAGAATCTAGGTCTTCAGTTTTCTGTGGTAATTTTAGGTTCATTTCCAACCTCAAGTCCCAAGAGTCCAAGTCCCAAAGCTATTTGTTTTGTAAACTGGTTAGGCACAATTGCATTAATTTAATCAGTTTTATTTTTATGTTTGACAAGTTCCCCCTGACTTTAATCTTAATAATTGACTTAAAATCATGTTTTTCCTTTTTATTATATGTCCCTAATTATACCTGCTGTTTTAGTAACTACATAAATCCTGAAACCCAGCTGAGGTATGGATGGTGAAATTGCATTTGGGGGTTTCACGTACAAGATTGCCTTTTTGTTTATTTTTGTTTACACATCTTTTAGGACTTCTTTTGTGTAAAGTGATACATGAATATTTTATTATTAAACATTCTAATCATCAGTTAAAACTGCTTATCCAAACATTTTCCGTGTTTTTTAGAAAGATTTCATTTTCCCCTGGGCCTACTTCCTCCAATTTTATATTTTACTTTCACAATTGGTATCATTCAAAAAATTGTTCTAGTAAAATTATCTAGAACTCTCTATCTGAGAAAGGTTTTAGAATTAAACTCAAGCATTCAGCATTTGACTTGTCTTAGTTCATTAGAAAGTGTTTTCTTGGGAATTCCCTGGTGGTCCAGTGGTTAGGTGTCAGTGCTTTCACTGCCAGGGCCCTAGTTCCATCCCTGGTCAGGGAACTAAGATTCCGCAAGCTGCATGACATGGCCAAAAAAAGTGTTTTCTTATATATTTAAGTATATTTATAAGGAAAATGAAGATTTTAAACCCCAGTTTTTAACATCATACAGAGCCATTTGCAAGATATTCTAGATAAAAACATATTTGATTACCCAATAGCAGTGACCAAACTTAGTACGAAGATTTTGGTTTCTAAATGCCATTTCCCACTAAAAGGAACTAGGGCTCCTTGGAGAAATGGCTGATTCCATATTTGGAACATGGAAAATGTAAGGTATGCCTGGAATATTTTTAATGAAACAAAGCATGCAGAGACTAATGGGATAATGTCAGAAGGACCTGGGGGACAATTTAAAGGAGCTCCCACAGGTCAAATTTAGGACAATTTAAACATCAAAAAGAATAATCACAGTAATTGGTTATAACATGTTAAGTAAAATAAAATTAGCCTATAATGAAAAAATAGAGAAAAGAAAAAGCTCTTTATGTACTTACTTGAAGAATGTCGTTCATTGTACATGGAGTGATAGATTTAGAAAAATCACCATCTTACAACCCTTACTGTAATTAAATCAGGCATGTTCAATGGGTGGGGAAACCCTATTAGGTGAAAAAAAATTAACAAACATTATTTACATGATGTCAAAAGATCACAGATACCAATTGCAAAGGAAGGATATGCCTTTATAATGGAGAGATCTGGCTGTCAAACTTAATTTCTCTACTAGTGGGACAACCTGACATGTGACTCGTGACAAGATGCAGTATGAAGTACACATGATCATTGTGATGTATTCTTGCCAAAAAAATTTTGATGAAAATCTAATTAAATCTCTTATCTAGACTGATCTTCCTGTCACAAGAAATACAAGGAATAGAGGAACAAGTTGAATTACATAGTAAGGAATTAAACCCAGAATGTGAGTTACTACACATGACAGCTTGTCTGGACTTTTCAAAAAGCCAATGTAATAAAACAAAAAATGGAGTCTTCTAGATTAAGACACTCGAGATATAACCAACTGCAAGGTGTGACTCTTATTTGGGATCTGATTCAGAAAAATCAGAACAACTGTAAGGACATTTGGGGGGACACTTGGGGAAATACGAGGATAGAATTGGTATTAGATAATGTGGTATGTTTAATTTTCCTAGGTATAATGGGGGTATTGAGGTATAAAGGACAATATCCTTATTCTTAGGAGATGCATGCAAAAGTTTTCAAGTTTGAAGAGTCATGATGTTTGCAGCATATTTCAAATAAATATGTCAAAATTAGTCAACTGTTGTTGACTCTTTGTGGAGGATATAGTTATGTTCATTGGTCATTCTCTAAACTTCTCTGTATGTTAAAATTTTAATAAAAAATTGAGGCAAAATGTGATTGGAAAAGTGATGAATATGAAACTTCCAGTCAATATTCTTCCTTTGTACTTATAAATTTCCTGTTTGAGAGTTTATCCCATATAGATATAATCATTGGAAATAACTTTGGTTGGTTCTGGTTCCACCTTATGGAATAAGCACACACCAGCTTATATCTCCCACTAAATCTGACTAAAAATCCTAGAGAATGCATGGAGCCGCTGCCTGAGGATCCTGAAAAGTAATGGTAGCAGGCAGATTTGGGAAGGAAACCAGATTTTGAAATAAGGCCAGTCTGGCACTCCCAGACATTACTATGGTGAGGACACTGGTGGTTGAACAGACATCTAAACCTCTGAGAGAGGAGAACCCTTATCTCTGGTCAGAGGAACTGTGGGCCAAAAGGTTGGAAGAATCCCCACTGCTTTTCTTCTCTCACTATCTTTTTGCTACTTGGACCTGGAGGTAGATATATCCATTAGGTGTGTACCAGAGAGGAGAACCTAAAGCCTTGGTATTTTAACCAGAAGACCAGGCATAGAAGTGGCCCCTGGGAGCTGGAATGTGTCAGGGTGGTGACAGAAAAGAAAACTCAGGAAAGCCATCTCATAAAGTTGTGTATATAATCCCAGACTCACCCCTGATCTGGACCCAGAGTCTCATTCAAAATGCACAGGATATAATGCAGAATTGCACAAAGTATAAAAATCAGGAAAATTGCAACAATTCATAAGGAAAAAGAAAACAGGCACTGCCCCAAGATGACACAAATGTTGAAATTATAAAGTAGGTGTTATAAAAATGTTTCCAAAAATGTGAGCATTCTTGAATGGAAACTTCAAAATTCTCAGCAGGAAAATAACATATTAAAAGGAACCAAATGGAAATTTTAGAACTGAAAAATACAGTCACAAAATTTACCAAAAAAAAAAAAAAAATCATTGGAAGGACTTAGTAGCAGAATAGAGATGACAGGGAAAAGAGTCAGTAAACTGAAGATAGGTTGACATATATCCAAACTGAACTAGAAACAGAAAAAAAAAAAAACATGATCATATCAATTGATGCAGAAAAAAATTTTGACAAAATTATCCATTTATGATAAAAACTCAGAATATTACAAATAAAAGAGAAATTAACCTAATAAAGGACATCTACCAAAAACTCACAACTAACATCATGCTTAATGGTGATCAAGTGAATGAGGTTAAGATCAGGAACAAGTCATGATGTCCACTCTGAACACTCCTAACTGATTTCATACTGGAAGTCCTTGTAATGCAATCAGGCAAAAAAAAAGGCATTCAGTTTATAAAGGAAGAAATTAAATGGCCTCTATTCAAAGATGACATGATTCTCCCAAGGAATCAACAAGAAAACTCTTAGAACTAATGAGTTTAACAAGGTCACAAGATACTAGATTAACATGTAAAAATTTTTGTATTTGTGTACTCGCAATGAACAATTAGAAAATGAATTTAAACAAATACTGCGTTTGCAGTAACTCTGAAAGGAAAAAAGTGGAAAGTAAAGAAATATTGTACATAGATAAAAATACTGCAAACTACAAAATGTTGATGAATGACAAAGATCTAAATAAATGGAGAGACATACCATGTTTACAAGTTGGAAGACAATATAGTTAGTATGGCAGTTTTCATCAATTTATTCTACAGATTTAACGCAATTTGAATAAAAATTTCAGTAGAATTTTTTTGTAGATATAGACAAGCTGATTCTAAAATTTAAGTGGGGAGGCAAAGGAAATAGGGTAGCCAAAACAATTTTGAAAAAGCAGAAAAAGTTGAAGGACTCAAAATACTCAACTTTAAGTCTTACTACAAAGCTACAGTAATAAAGACACTGATATTGGTGAAAGAATAGACATGTAAATTAATGGGACAGAAAGAGAGTCCAGAAATAGACTGGTTAAACAGACTGTGGTACATCCATATATTAGAATACCACTTAGCAATAAAAAGGTATGAACTGTTGATACATTCTACGTGGATGAGTGTCAAAGGCATTATGCTATGTGAAAGAAGCCTGTCACAAAGCTTATACGCTATATGATTTCATTTATATGGCACTATGTAAAAGGCAAAAACTATAGGCACAGAGACTAGATCTGTGGTTGCCAGGGACTAGGGGTGAAGAGAGAGTTTGACTAGAAAACAATAGCACAAGAGAGTTTTCTGGGGGATAGAACTGTTATATATCCTGGTTAGTAGTACTTACACGGATCTATAGTATGAAAGTGTTAAAACTCATAGAACTCTAAGAAAATGCAAATTTATTGTATGTAAATTTTAAACATGTTTTAAAAACAAGAAAAACATTTGTGTCTGTTTAGGACCTGTGCGTTTGTGTGTGTCTGCATGATGTTGCATTATACTATGGGTGAACAATGGAGGAGCTAGGCATTTCAAGACCAACGAGGTGAATCTTGTGCCTCAGTTAATATGACAAAAGCAACCAAGAGAAAAAAAAATGAGTCTGAATTTATATCAGAATTCACAGCTAATGGAAAAGTGAAGTTGGTATAGAGTTCACGTGTAACCCTGCAAGGCCACACCTAATGAGGAAAAGTGAAGGTAGAACAGAAATCTTACAAGTGAAGGATATCACGGCCCATATGGGAAAATGCTAGGGTTTACAAGTGAAGCTACAGAAAAACTTTGTGAAGATGTTTTGGTTTCAAACACAATTCTAATATATAGAAGAAAAATTGTTTTCAGAATCAAAAGACGAGTTAAAAGAGCTAGTTTTTACCACTCACTGTTGTGAACTTGGGAAAGTTTGATACCCTTTCTGGATCCTAGTTTTATATATCTGTAAAAATAACTATATACACATATAGATAAGTAGATAAATAGGTATGGACCAGATGAGTTGACAGAATATTTTCATTTATATCACTGAAATATCCTAAACCAAAGAAAACTGCCTCACCTGTCTATGTGTCTGCTGAGTGATTTCCACTCATTATTGTACCAAGAAGTTCCTACATTGAATCCCCGGCAATTAGTTACTTAATGCAAGAAGCTTTCTCACTATTATTGATCTACATCCTGTGTCCCCTAGTGAATTTGTTCTCCCGTTCCCTATCCCAACCCTTGCTCTTCCCTCTTATAAGAAAGATCTTTAAAGAAGACTGTGGCAGGATAAGTGAGAATAAACCTTGTCAGAATCAATGCAGGATGAAAATAACGCTTTCTCTCAACCCTATAATTAGTACTTAGGAGGTCCTGGTGTAAAAGATAAAGAGTTGTATGATGAATACCAAACAAGGTGCTGGTGGCCTTTTTATGTCTTGTTGGGAGAGTAACTTGTAGAGAGATTAGTTTGCTTCATGTGATTACTTGTAACACTGTTTGCTATGATAGCTTTGTATTGTGCTCCACCCACTTCCCCCAGTTATTTCTTCCTTCAACCACAGAAGTCATATTTACCACACCAGAATTAACAGATATTTTAAAGGGCTTTATTTGTTAAATATGTTATAAGTTATACTTAATAACTTATTATATAGTTTTATAGCTATAACACAATTATAATATTGCTATATTATATAAATTATATTGATACTTAACAAAGTTAATGAAGAGGCTGAAACTGGAGATGCACTCTGAAAACCTAGACTGGGATCAAAGTTGAACTACCTTTAAAAGGCAGGAGAATCCATGCTTATCTTGGAAAAAGCTGCTCCCTCTGGAAGGAAAATTGGTTTCTTAGGGTCAGCATAACACTGCCCCTATAAGACAAAGAGGCAATCTGCTCCCACCTACAACAAGTGAAGAGATGGAAGATAGCAAGTGTAATGGAACCCAGGGAAGAATTTGCTCCCAGAGGAAAAGAAAGGCAATATCACTCTCCTTGGGTCTGGGATCCCAGCACAGCAAAAAGTTTATAGGGTGAAAGGCTATCCCAAGCAGTGCAGCTCCCTATTGATCCTCAACCTAGCATCAATATGAAATATCCTCCTCTTGATCTAGAATGTGTATGGCTCTGCAACTTGAGCTCCAAAACAGTATTGGTGATAGCTGTGCTGTAATGAACTGCATGTATATCATACTAAGCATTTATTAGTGTTGTAGATGTGAGTTGTTTCTGAAATGTCTTAAGTAATTCAATAGTGACTTAAAAGTTATACAATAATTTGAGTCCTGTAGCATGTAGCTGATCTAAGATTCACCATGGAAGACATTGTATAATGATCAGGAATCAGAAACCAGCAAACTTCTGGGGCTAGATAGTAAATATTCTAGGTTTTGTGGACCAAGAGGCAAAATCAAGGATGTTATGTAGATACTTATATTTATTGTATTGCAAGAAAGAAACAAATTTCCACAAATTTTTAATGATGAAACTCAAAACACAACAATTGAGTACAGTTGTTATATTTTACAAATCTTTTGTGGGAGGGAATAACTGTTTTGCTTAAAGTTAGTATTCCCTATCATTAAAATTGACTATACCAAGATAATCCAGTGGGAATAGTCTTTCAACAAATGGTGCTGGGACAACTGGATGCAAAAGAGTAAAGTTGGATCCCTACCTCACCATATATGAAAATTAACTCAAAATGTATCAAAGACCTAAATGTAAGAGCCAAAATGATAGAACTCTTAGAAGAAAATATAGGCATTAATCTTTGTGACCTTGGATTAGGCAGTGGTTTCATAGATATGACACCAAAACCACAAAAACAAAAGAAAAAAATGCATAAATTGAATGTCACCAAAATTTAAAATGTCTGTGAACCAAAGGACACCATCAAGGAAGTACAAATATAGTCCATAGAATGGAAGAGAAATTTTGCAAATTATATTATCTGCTAATGTACTGTCTAGAATATATAAAGAACTACTACAACTCAATAATAAGATAAATAACTCAAATAAAAGTGGGCAAATTATCTGAAAAGATATTTCTCCAAAGAAGATATTCAAATGGCCAAAAACACATGAAAATATACTCAACCTCATTAGCCATCAAGGAAATGTAAGTCAAAACTACAAGGAGATTCCACTTCACACCCACGAGGATGGTTAGAATGAAAGAGAGGTAATAAAAAGTGTTGACAATCATGGAGAAAAATTGGAACTCTCATACACTTCTGGTTGGAGTATAACATGGTGTCACCTCTTTGGAAAATAATTTGACATTTTCCTGAAAGCTTAAATATAGAGTTACCATATGACTCAGCAATTCCACAGCTAAGTATATACCCAAGAGAAATGAAAACATACATCCATTGAAAATTTTGTACCTGTATACTCATTATTCACAACAGTCAATAAATGGAAACAACCGAATATTCACCAACTGATGAATGAATAAGTGAAATGTGGTATATTCATGCAATGGAATATTATTTGGCAAGAAAAAGAAGTGAAACACTGATATATTCTACAATATGGATCGACCTTGAAAACATTGTGCTAAGTGAAGGAAGCCAGTCACAAAGGATCATGTATTGTATAGTTCCATTTATATTTGATGATCAGAATAAGCAAATCCATAGAAACAGAAAATAGATTATTGGTTGCCAAGGGCTTGGATGGTTGGAAAAATATGAGGTGACTGCTAATGGATACGGAATTCGTTTTTGGATGATGAAAATGTTCTACAATTGATTGTACTAATGGTTGCACAACTTTGAAAATATACTAAAGAGCATTGGATTGTACACTTTAAACGGATGAATTGCATGGCATGTGAATTCTGTCTTAGTAAAGTTGTAAAAAATTGATTGCAAATGCTTATCTGTTAATGTTGATCTATAATGAAGTTTTATGTATTTCATCTTTGAAAATGTTCTTTCACATTTAGGTATTGCCAAATACAGATATCAGTCCATGAGCACATGATTTTATTTTTTTAATTTTTTAAATTAATTTTTATTGGAGTATGGTTGCTTTATAATGTTGTGTTAGCCTCCACTGCACAGCAAAATGTATCAGCCATGCACATACAGATATTCCCTCCCTTTTGGACTTCCCTCCCATTTAGGTTACTACACTGCACTAGGTGAGTTCCCTGTGCTATGCAGCATGTTCCCATCAGTTGTCCATTTTATACATAGTATCAATAATGTATATGTGTCAATCCCAGTCTCCCAATTTGAGCATATGATCTTAATTGCACATATTCATTGCTTGAAAGTCATTTATAATCCGTTAGATTATTCGTTTGACATTTTCCTTTTAACGTATCATTACACTGAAGATTATTTCCAATAGAAGATTAGGTAGATGCTCCTCCATTGTACTGTTAAATGGATTTGGGAATACGGAAATTTCCTTTGTACCTGCACTGAGATCCAAAAAAAAAGCACTGCTGAACTGAAGTTTGTGCTCAGAAACTATATCTGCAGAGAATATTTGTGGGAGTGGAGATATCACTTTTTCTTTTAAATTTTGACAGCATGGAACATGTATAAAGCACCTTAACATTACTTGTGATTCAAATATTAATTGTTGTTGAAATGACTTTACAGCAGAATAAATTTTTTTAACATCTTTATAGGAGTATAATTGCTTTACAATGGTGTGTTAGTTTCTGCTCTATAACAAAGTGAATCAGCTGTACATACACATACACCCCCATATCTCCTCCCTCTTGCGTCTCCCTCCCACCCTCCCTATCCCACCCCCTCTAGGTGGACACAAAGCACTGAGCTGATCTCCCTGTGCTATGTGGCTACAGCAGAATACGTTTTTTGTTTTGTTTTGTTTGCGGTACGCGGGCCTCTCACTGCTGTGGCCTCTCCCGTTGCGGAGCACAGGCTCTGGACGAGCAGGCTCAGCGGCCATGGCTCACGGGCCCAGCCGCTCCGCGGCATGTGGGATCTTCCTGGACCGGGGCACGAACCCGTGTCCCCTGCATCGGCAGGCGGACTCCCAACCACTGCGCCACCAGGGAAGCCCCAGAATAAGTTTTACATATTTTTACATATAAGCTCTCACTTGCCTTGTAATTTTAGGCAATTGAATCCATTGAGGAACATTTATTAAGTTTGCAGGAAAAGCTAATTTCCAAAGCCATGCCGTGTTTAAAATAGTGATCGAATACAATTCACTTTCAGAAAAATTTCATCCCCAGCCTTGAGGTGAAAAAAAATTGCAATAAAACTTCACTACTGCTGACATTTAACTGCTATGTAGCAGAGCAAGACAGGGTATTCAGCTTCTATTTCTGAAAAAAAAAAAAAAATCACGGAACTGACAATAGTTAAGTCCCCAAGAGCAAGTAAAGTTCAGTGTTGCCACTACTTGTTCAATAAGACATGATAAGCTCAAATATTTTCTGCATGTTACCTGCTGATGAATATCCACAGGTTTAAAAAAACCTTACATTTTCACAAGCTTTGTAAGTTTGTTCAAATAAGCCTCCTTCTGCTCTTTACATATTTTTACTATCATCAGCTGGAACACAGCAGATTCCACTTCAGGTTATGAGCATTTTTTCAACTTTAAAAATATTCTGGTTTGTTTATAGTTGTTCCACACAGACTATTTATAGAGGCTGATTCTTCAGTTGTTTTAAACGCAATAGTGACTCATCAAATAAACAACAATCAAGCAGTGTCATTGACATCTGTTGATTCATCAAGAGCCAAGGAAAACCACTTAAAACCATATGCCTTGGGACTTCCCTGGTGGTGCAGTGGTTAAGAATCCGCCTGCCAATGCAGGGGACACGGGTTCAATCCCTGGTGCAGGAAGATCCCACATGCTGCAGAGCAACTAAGCCCATGTGCCACAATTACTGAGCCAGTGCCCTAGACCCCGCGAGCCACAACTACTGAGTCTGTGTGCCACAACTACTGAGCCCATGTGCCTAGTGTTCCATAAGAAGAGAAACCACCACAATGAGAAGCCCGCGCACCACACGAAGAGCAGCCCCCTCTCGCCACAACTAGAGAAAGCCCGCATGCAACAACGAAGACCCAATGCAGCCATAAATCAATAAATCAATCAATAAATTTATTTTTAAAAACCCATATCTTTAACTGACTATTGACATTGCTCACAATGCCCTCAACTTTTTGAACAATTGTTCTCACTGAAAGGCTTAAACAAGTTTATTTTCTCTGGAAATATTTCTTTAGCTGCTGCAATTAAATGTGATTTAATTAACTTATCATCAGTAAACAGATTTCCTTGATTAACTGACAAATGATCCATTCAGAAACTTACTTATGTTGCAGTGTCATTTTCAATTTTTAATTATCATGAAGAAATTATGCTGTGATGAGATATTCCATGTCAGAAATTCTTCTCTTCATTATTTCCCGGTGAGCAAGAATACTGTGTCTTCTTTTTTTTTTTCTTGCTCAGCCTGGCTAGAGGTTTATTAATTTTATCGATCTTTTCAAAGAACCAGCTTTTGGTTTTGTTGATTTTCTTTTTTGATTTCCTGTTTTCAATCTTATTGACTTCTGCTCCCGTTTTTATTATTTATTTTTCCTCTTATTTCTTTCCTTCTGCAATAAAGGTTTATATTGCTCTTTGTTTTCTAGTTTCCTCAGGTGAAACCTTGAATTATTAAACTTTCTTCTCTTGTAATATATGCATTGAAAGGTATAATTTTCCCTCTAAACACTTCTTTCACTGCATCCCACAAATCGGGTAACTTGTATTTTCACTTTCATTTAGTTCAAAGTACTTTTATTTTCTTTTGAGACTTTTCCTTTGACCCATGTGCTCTTTATAGAAGTGCACTGTTTAATCTCCAAATGTTTGGGGGAATTTCCAGCTGTCTTTCTATTATCAATTTCTAGTTTAATTAAGTTTTGCATGAGGGCATACTTTGTATGATTTCTATTTTTTTTAATTTTTCAAGGTGCATTTTATGGCTCAGAATGTGGTCCATCTTGGTGACTATTTCATGTGAGCTAGAGAAGAGTATGTATTCTGTGTTTTTGAATGAAGTATTTTATAGTGTCCATTAGATCCAGTTGATTGATGGTGCTGTTGAGTTGATTTATGTGCATACTGAATTTCGGTCTGTTGGATCTATCATTTGCTGTTGTTGAGGTCTGTAACTGTAATAGTATATTTGTCTATTTCTCTTTGCAGTTCTATCAGTTTTTGCCTCACCTGTTTTGATGCTCTATTGTTAGGTGCATACACATTAAGGATTGTTATGTTTTCTTTGAGAATTGATCCCTTTATCGTTATGTAATACCCCTGTGTGTTCCTGATAATTTTCTTTGTTCTGAAGTTTGCTTTGTCTGAAATTAATATGGCTACTCCAGCTTTCTTTTGATTAGTGTTAGCATGTATATCATGCTTCATCCTTTTATTTTTATTCTGTGTGTTTATAATTAAAGTGAGTTTCTTGTAGACAATGTATAGTTGGGTCTTGTTTTTTGTCCATTTTCAGTCTCTGTCTTTTAGTTGGTAGATTTAGACTATTCTCATTGAAAGTGATTATTGGTAGCATTGGATTAATATCTACCATGTTTGTAACTGTCTGCTATTTATTGCACTTGTTCTTTATTTCTTATTTTCCCCTCTTTTCTGCCTTTTCTGATTTTAATTGAGCATTTTATATGATTCCATTTTCTCTCCTTTTTTAGCATATCAATTGTACTACTTTTAAAAAAATTTTAGAGGTTGCCCTAGAGTTTGCAATATAGGTTTACAACTAATGTTGTGTTCACTTTCAAATGATACTATACTACTACTTCACAATGTAGTATTAAAACAATATTCTTGCATCCCTAATTACATTGCTGCCATTTATTTCACTTATCCATAGGAAATAATCACTCAATACATTGTTGTTCTTATTACTTCGGACAAACAGTTATCTGTTGGATCAATTAAGAATGAGAAAAATAGAAGATTTTATTTTACATTCATCTATTCCTTCTCTGATGCTCTGCCTTTTGTTATGTAGATCTGAGTTTCTGACCTATATCATTTTCTTTCTCTTCAAAGAACTTCTTTTAATACTTTGTTCAAGGAAGGTCTTCTGGTGACAATTATCTCAATTTTTGTTTGTCTGAGCAACTCTGTATTTCTCCTTCACTTTTAAATAAGAATTTTACTGAATACAGAATTCTAGATTGGTGGGGTTTTTTCTTTCAGCACTTTGAATATTTCACTCCACTCTCCATGGTTTCATGGTTTGTTGTGAGAAGTTGATATCATTTTTCTTGTTCTTCTATAAATAATGTGTTTTTGTCTCTCTGGCATTTCCCCCCGCCCCTTTTTTTGTTGGTTTTCTGCAGTTCGAATGCGTAGGTAGGTGTTAGATTTGGGGGTATTGATCCTGCCTGTTCTCTGAGCTTCCTTGGTCTATGATTTAGTGTCTGTCATTTGATTTTGGTAAATTCTCAGCCACCATTACTTCAAATATTTCTTCTGCTCCCTTCTCCCTTTCTTCTTCTGGTATTTCCATTATGCATATATTATACTTTTCATCTTAGATCTTCTTAGTCTTAGATCTCCTGTTCTATTTTGTGTGTGTGTGTGTGTGTGTGTGAGAGAGAGAGAGAGAGAGAGAGAGAGGTTATTTTTATTTTTACTGGGTAACTGTCTAGGAATAGGATTGCTAGGTCATGTTGGAAATAAATGTTTAACCTAACAGGAGGCTGCCAAACTGCTTGTCAACTAGTCGTTCCATTTTGCATTATCACTCCATATCCTTACCAGCACTTGGTATTGTCCAGGTGTATTTGTTTTGCTTATTTGCTTTTTTTTTTTCATTTTAATCATACTAATAGGTTGGTAATATTATCCCATTGTAGTTTTTAAATGCATTTCTCTAATGACTAATGACTTTGATTATTTTTCACATACTTATTTGCCATTCATTCATCTTCTTTAGTGAAGAGTCTGTTCAAATCTTTGCCCAGTTTGTGGGTTTCTCTGTTTAATGCTGAGCCTGGAGAGTTTGTATATATTCTGCAAACAAATCTCTGTCAAATAATTGATTTGCAAATATCTTATACCAGTTATGCAGCTTCACTTTTTATTTTTAAAGTGTCTCTAGCAAAGCAAAAGTAATCCACTGATTATATTAGAAGATCCAAGAACATTTCATAAGTAATAATAACCATTTTTTCTAGTGCTCCAGATTACTACATCTGAAATATAGTGTGCCATGTGGTAAATATGGAGCCAATATTAGAAGTCCATAAATCCTTTAATCCCTGTTGGCACAGTGGTTGAGAGTCTGCCTGCTGATGCAGGGGACACGGGTTCGTGCCTCGGTCCGGGAAGATCCCACATGCCGCAGAGCGGCTAGGCCCGTGAGCCATGGCCGCTGAGCCTGCGCATCCGGAGCCTGTGCTCCGCAACGGGAGAGGCCACAACAGTGAGAGGCCCGCATACCGCAAAAAAAAAAAAAAAAATTATAAATCATATCTAAGGAATTTTTACCTAACCCAATGCTACAAAGATTTTCTCCTATGCTTTCTTCTAGCAGTTTTATAACTATGTATTTTATATTTAAGTCTATGATCCACCTTGAGTTAATTTCTATATAGGGTGTGAGGTATAAGGCTTTTCTTGTTTGTTTATTGCTTCATTAATTTTTTAACTTGAGGTATAATTGACATATAATGCTTTATTGTTTCTCGGTTTAGCTTAGTTTTTGTTTGCACATGGATATCCAGCTGTTTCAGCACCATTTCTTGAAAAGGGCTATCCTTTCTACATTTAATTGGTTTTGTACCTTTTTATTTTTAAAAATATTTATTTATTTACTTTTGGCTGTGTTGGGTCTTTGTTGCTGCACGCAGGCTTTCTCTAGTTGCGGCGAGCGGGGTCTACTCTTCATTGTGGTGCACAGGCTTCTCATTGAGGTGACTTCTCTTGTTGCGGAGCACGGGCTTTAGGTGCACGGGCTTCAGTGGTTGTGGCACGCGGGCTCAGTAGTTGTGGCTCGCAGGCTCTAAGAGCGCAGGCTCAGTAGTGTGGCGGACGGGCTTAGTTGCTCCGTGGCATCTTCCCGGACCAGGTCTCGAACCCGTGTCCCCTGTATTGGCAGGCGGATTCTTGACCACTGCGCCACCAGGGAAGCCCGCTTCTGTACCTTTAAAAAAATCAGTTGATTATGTATGTGTGGTTCTATCTCTGGGCCCTATTCTAGTCCACTGACATACCTTTAGAGGTATGTCTTAGTTGGGGCTGCTATAACAAAGCAACAACAGACTGGGCTTATAAACAGCAGACATTTATTTCTCACAGTTCTGGAGGTCGGGAGTCCAAAATCAAGGTTCCTGGCCGCTTCCATGTTCACAGATGGCCATCTTTTCCTTGTGTCTTCACATGGTGGGAGGTTTGAAGAAGATCCCTGGGACCTTTTTTTTTTTTTTTTAACATCTTTATTGGAGTATAATTGCTTTACAATGGTGTGTTAGTTTCTGCTTTATAACAAAGTGAATCAGTTTTACATTTACATATGTCCCCATATCTCTTCCTTCTTGCATCTCTCTTCCTCTCACCCTCCCTATCCCACCCCTCTAGGTGGTGAGACCTCTTTTATAAGGTTCCATTCATGAGGGCTCCAACCTAATGACCTAATCACCTCCCAGAGGCCTCACCTCTAAATACCATCACACTGGGGACTATGAATCTGGGGAGGAACACAAACATTCAGTCTCTAGGAGTTGGGTCTAGAGTGCCCTTTAATTAGGGCTAGAAGCTCCTGAGGCTGTCCTTCTAAGCCATCAACTGAATGCTTGGGCTTTCATCAAGGTCTCTTATCTCCAGCTATCTGAAACTTCAGTGTCTCCCAGCCTTGTGTCAACTCCAGAATCTTCATTTATTTCACATCTCCCAGCTATTTGATTTTTTTTTTTTTTTTTTGCCCTTCCTCAGGCACTTTTTCACCACATATCTGCAGCATATCAGCCCAAAACTGGAGCACCCCTGCAGACTTCTGGAGCTACATCTCTGTGCAGCTACCTTCTATTCTTGTAGTTGCACCACAAATTCCTAACACCTCAGCAGCTAGCTCTGATCTTTGATTTATGTCTTTTCAGCTCGATAACACTGTTGTTTTCTGATTGGACTCTTTTTCTCTTAACCATGGTCTGAAAAGTGCCTCCAGGTAAAAAGCTGGGCTATTAAGGGCTTACTTCTGTTTCCTTTCACTTGGGGATTAGAGTTCTGTGTTGCCTGTTGTCCAAAATCTGAAAAAAAAAATGTTTTTCTAGAGGTATAGTTTCTTTTTCTTGGAAAGCCTAGCGTAGTAATACGTTCGTAATTGTGGATGGTAGTGTACATGTACAGAAGTAATCCTTAAATTACAATTTTGATAAATGCTATTAAAGAAAACCACCGACTATCACAAAGCATTGATTAGAAAATTGTAAGTACTCCAGAGCATGGTATGAGGTCAGAGTGGGCTTCCTTGAGTAAATACTCTTAGGCAGAGATCTTGAGGCAATTGAGAAGCAGGACATGTTCTATGCAGAAAGAAGACTGTATAAGAAGGTCTTATTCCATTTTGTTCATTCTTTTTCCTCTTTGCATTTCAGTTTGGGAAGTTTCTATTCACTTATCTTCAAGCTCATTTATCTTTTCTTTGGCTCTGTCCAGTCTACTGTTGAACCCATCAAAGGCATTCTTCACTTCTGCTGCAGTGTTTTCGATTTCAGCATTTTCTTTTGATTTTTTTTTTAGAGTTTCAATCTCTCTGCTTATATCACCCATAAGTTTTTACATGTTGTCTACTTTCAATTTGAGTCATTATCATATAAATCATAGTTATTTTAAATTCCCTATGTGATAACTCCAAAATCTGTGTCCTTTCTGAGTCTGATTCTGACACTTGCTTTCTCTCTTCAGACTGTTTTCTCTTGCCTTTTAATTTTTTTTTTTTTTTTTGCTGTACGCAGGCCTCTCTCTGTTGTGGCCTCTCCCGTTGCGGAGCACAGGCTCCGGACGCGCAGGCTCAGCGGCCATGGCTCACGGGCCTAGCCGCTCCGCGGCATGTGGAATCTTCCCGGACTGGGGCATGAACCTGTGTCCCCTGCATCGGCAGGCAGACTCTCAACAACTGCGCCACCAGGGAAGCCCTAGCATGCCTTGTAATTTTTTGTTTCAAGCTGCACTTGATGTATATGGTAATAGGAAGTGAGGTACACAGGCTTTTGTGTTAATCTCTAGGAGCTGGGCTCCTAGACCTCTAATCCGCTGTAGCTATAGGTGCCAGAGGCTTTATTTTCCTCTAGTTTCCACGTGTGTGTGTGTGTGTGTGTGTGTGTGTGTGTGTTTTGTTTTGTTTGTTTTTTGCTTCCCTGTTGTCTCTGGGTTTCTTCAGAATTTCTTCTTAGGGAGAGTCTGTCTTGCAGCTCTCTCAGTTGTAATCCACTATTTTTATACTGGGGCCCTAATGATGTGGTGGGAAGGTGTGGGGGAGGGGAAGCAATTCTGTAATCTCATGATTAGGGACTTCCCTGGTGGTCCAGTGGGTAAGACTCCGAGCTCCTGATGCGGGGGGCCCAGGTTCAGTCCCTGGTTAGGGAACTAGATCCCACATGCATGCTGCAACTAAGAGTTCGCATGCCGTACCTAAAAGATCCTGCGTTCTGCAACTAAAAAAAATCCTGCATGCTGCAGTGAAGATCCTGCATGCTGCAATGAAGACCCGGCACAGCCTAAATAAACAAACAAACAAACAAATAAATAAATAAAATCTCCTGATTAAGTCTGTTTTTTAGTGGGTCTGGGTCCCTGGGCTGTGACTTTCAGAGGCATTGTTAGTCTTTTCTTCCTCCCCCTAGAGAGGAGGCTGGAAGGGGCTGACTTTGTCTAATTGCCTTTCTCCAGGTCAGATAAGTTTCTGATCAAGTACTGCTCTTGAAGGCAGACCTCTATTTTAGAGGACACTATGGGTGTATTTTAAAATGGTAACTTTTCTCCTAGGCATATTTCAAAAGGACTACTTTTCCCTTCTTGCTGCCAGAAGCACAAGGGGATTTTTCTCACATCTTCACTGTGAGAACCAGTGAGGTTTCTGGAAGTAAAACGCAGGAGAGTGGGGGACTCCCTAAGACTGTGGACCCCACCCTTAAACCAGTCCACACACTGCCTCTAGAAGTTTGTCAACTACCATTTAAATATTTCTATCAGTTACTGGCTCCAGAAGCTTCTGCTCCCAGTAAGCTGATCTTGGCTGCAATTCTCTGTAGTCACTTGTCACTTGAGTTCCAGGGTGACAAAATGTGCCCTCTGACCTCAATTCTCTGATGGATCTAAGAACAGTCATTGATTTTCAGTCTGTTTAGCTTTTATGTGGTTGTGAGAATGGGAGTGATGGCTTCCAAACTCTTCACATGTCAGAGCTGAGACCAGAAGTCTCTCTTCTTAGCTTTCAGTCCAGCTGCCTCAGGGTTAGAAGGGAGTGGAGCTGACCAATCTGCACCTCTTTCCACCAGTTTCTCATTTTCATTGGGTTTAAATGCTATCCTGACCTGTCACAACTGACATCATCTAGCCTGAGCTATTGCTAATAATTTCTGGGTGAATGCAGCAGAAAATGATCAGTCCAAAGCAAGGTATGGGAAGAAAGAGGTAAAAGTTATAAACTCTCGCCTAACACTGTCTTCTCACTGAGGGGACTGGCTGCTCCACACCCCAAAGTTTTGAAAAAACAAAAAAAACCCAACAAAACAGAAAACAAACTAACCCTCTGCCACAGGCACACTTGTACCACTTCAAAACAGCCTTCTCAGGCATTCTCATAGTATCTATGTTCATTCATCAGGTCAATAATCCCATGTCAGTTTTGTACCTACTTTAGAGTTACAGCGGGGAGGAAGCTGGAAACTCATGCTAGTTCACCATCTTGCTTGGAAATCAATAGGTTTAAAGTTAAATCATCCTTAATTTCTGGGAATAAACCTAACTTAGTCTTATAGAGCATCTTTTTGGTCCATGACTGGATATGGTCTAGTGATACTGGGGTTAGGATTTTTGCATCCATGCAATTTTCTTGTGCTTTTTTTTTTCTTTTTTCTGGTCCTTATCTATTTTTGGTAAGATAGTTATCTTAACTTCATGGAATAAACTGAAAAATGCTTCCTTCTGTTCCTATTACCTAGAAGAATATGTATGATGTTAGAATTGTCTGCTTGTCTGAGCCTGGTATTTTATTTGTGGACTATTTTGAATTGCAAGTTCAATTCCTTTCATGATTATAATTCTAACTAGGTTTTCTATTTCTCCTTATGTAAATGTTGACAAATTTTATTTTTCTAAGAATTTATTCATTTAATTATTTTCAATTTTTTGGCATTAATTTGTTCATATTATTTATTTATAAACCTTTTAATCTCTACCTTTTCAATATTAAGTTCTGCTTTTTATTCCTAAAGTTGTTGATTTGTACGTCCTGTCTTTAATCCTTGATCATTATTACCAGAGTCGGTAAATATTAAATGAACTTTTGGCTTTGTTGATCTTTTAAAATTTCTTTTCTATTAATTAAATTCTATCCTTATAAATAATATCGGTTATTTATTTCCTTCTACTTTCTTTGGGTTTACTCTGTTACATAGTTCATTAATTTATTTTCAAACTTTTTTCTTTTCTAATTTTTGTATTTAAGACCATAAGAACCTCCAAGCACTTCCTTGACTGCATTTCACAAGTTTCGGTAAGTGATATTCAATTATAAGTATTTCCTAATTTTCAATATGATTTTCGACCTGTGAGCTATTTAGAAGTGTGAGTTTTTGCATTTCAAATGCATGTTTTAAATTAATTTTTAGATGTTGATTTCTAATTTAATTACCTGTAGTTAGGTTAGATTAATTACTAAATCTATTCAATTTCTTATTCTTCCTTAATGGCCCTATATATCATCAATTTTCATAAATATGTCATAGTATTTGAAAAGAATGTGAGTTGTTCAATTGTTGGGGGAACAGAGATATATGTGTGTTACTTAGATCAAGCTTGTTTATTGTATTATTCAAATATTCTATATATTATTGTTTTCTTTTCACTACTGATCTATTAATTACTGAGACATGTTCAATGTTCTCCTTAGGATGGGCACTTTGTCAATTTCTCCTTGAAGTTATGACAACTTTTGCTGTATTAACCTGGTTAATTGAAATTTTACATTTTTATAATATTTATATGATGACCTTTCTTTATCCAGTAATGTTTTTTGAAACATTAATAGTAGGAAGCCAACTATCTACATAGAATTATAATTCTTTATATATAAAAATTTTAGTTTAAATTGATTTAGGAATAGAGAAAGAATTGTTATATTTGGGCACTTTGGTAAGGATTTAAAGGCTTTGAGTTCTCTTCTCTTTTACCGGTAAAACCTTGTGTTAAAAGTTTGCCTAGGCTTTCCCTGGTGGCGCAGTGGTTGAGAGTCCGCCTGCCGATGCAGGGGACACGGGTTCGTGCCCCGGTCCGGGAAGATCCCACATGCCGCGGAGCGGCTAGGCCCGTGAGCCATGGCTGCTGAGCCTGCGCATCCGGAGCCTGTGTTCCGCAATGGGAGAGGCCACAACAGTGAGAGGCCCGCATATCACACACACACACAAAAAAGTTTTTCTAATGTTATTAGAAATGGTACCTAGCCTAATTCCAACAGATAAAACTAGACAACCCTGTCTTAAAAATTGATAATGGGATTCCAGAATTGTCAGATTAGATAATTCAGGCCAAACATCCTGTTAAAAGCAACTAAAAAGACTGAACAAGGAAAACGAAACTCTTGAAAGTATCAAATAGCTAAAAGGATATTTAGAAATTCTTAGCCAACTTCAGGGAGAGGATTAGAACTCAGAGAGGTGAACCATGGCCACTGGAAAACTTAAACAACATTATCAACCAAGTTGACCTGACATCAACAGAACACTCTACCCAATAATAGCAGAAAACACATTATTTTCAGACACACATGAACTATGTATGGGTAAACCATATACAAGGCCATAAAAAGTCTCAATACATTTAAAAGGATTGAAATAATACAAAGTAGTTCTTTTTTTAACCACAGTGAAATTAAATTAGAATCAACAGAATTAAAAAATTGGGAGATATCCAAATATTTGGAAAATTTAAAATGCACTTTTAAATAATCCATAGACCAAAGAAATCACAAGTGAACTTTTAAAATATTTGAACTGAATGCAATGAAACATGACATATCAAAATTTATGGAATTCAGCTAACATAGCTCATGAGAGAAATTTTATAACTGTAAATGGCTATATTAGAAAACAAGAAGGGTCTCAAATCAATAACATAAACAAATGTAAGCTTTCATGTTAAGAAACCAGAAGAAGATAACTGCTTCTAGGTTACTGGATGACCTTGAGGCCTTGGGAGCAAGACGGTGGTTCTCTGGAGGCTGAGTGTCCTCTATCATGCCCAAGGAGACTGAGGTCTGTTCCTTCAAACCCAGTGGTCATACCTACTCATGTCTCAGCATTTCTCCAGGACCAGCCCACCCCAGAATGTTGTGGAGCACAGCACATTTACTTGTTACCCAGCCGCCATCCTGGTTCCAAAGCTGCATCTCTACCCTGGACTGGTGAGAGGGTTGTCAGTGTTTGCTCCTGGGCCTGCTTCCAGCTGTGTATTTGAATCCTTGCTCTGCGATGGACTCCTGGCTTCAGCCCATGTTCTACGTAGTCACTGGGGCCTTGGACAAGTTGTTGCTGACTCTGTCTGTGCGGTACATCTCAGAAAGCTACCAAGGCAGGCCTTTCAGATGCTCAGCTCTAAACTTTGCTGTGCCTTGTTATTTCAGCTATCATGATGTGGGCATCTGAAAGCTGTTGTCATGCTGTGGAAGCCCTGGGCTTTATGACTTAATATCTTAAGAACTGGTTGTACAACTCTTTGCCTCTGCTCTGCCATGCCATTCCACTGAAATAACATATAAGCCATTGGTGAGACAAACCTTTATCCTAATCACATGGTTATTTTCAGAGGTTAATCTTTGAGGACAAGGTTTGAGAGGACTTGTATCTGAGAAATTGTAAGACTGAGTTCTGCGTTCCGATGCGTTAATGGGGTTGTCTCCCAGCTTCTCACAAGACTCAGAGTATAACTTAACATTATATATGAGCTTTGGCCTTTTAATTTATCAACCTCTTAGAGTAAATTCAGCTTTCTTACTATCAATACATGATCAAGCTTCTACATTTGTCTTGAGAATGATGAATAAGGGAAAGACTGTTAATTCATAAGTAAAGATTTTGCAGAAAATTAAACAGTGTTTAATTTTTGAAAACTTACTCCTCTGTTCAGTTGGTACCAGCTACTGATAGTTACATGTCCTGGGGAAACTTTAAAATTGGGAAGTGCTGATATCTCACATTACTAATTTCTAAATCATAGGAAAAAGAGTGTGGAGAGGTTCTAAATATAGGTAAGTCCCGTTTAGGGAAGAGGTCCCCCTTGCTGATGTGTCAAAATATTGCAGATTCTAAACTAAGACCTGATCCTCAAATGTGTTTATTTGTCCTAAAATAACCTGTCCACAAATATAAAACTATTGGTAATAAATTATTATTTTCCCACTGTGGGACTTTCTAATGTGAAAATATGTTCTATGAAAATAAAGTTTAAAAAACAAAAATGCTGGATTAAAAAAAAAAAGAAACCAGAAGAGCAAACTAATCTCAAGCAAGGAGAAAAAAGGAAATATATTAGATGAAAACTGAAAATAGAAAATAGAAAAGCAAGAGAGAAAAATCAGTGAAACCAAATATTGGTTCTTTGATAAGACCAACAAAATTGAAAAAGCTTGAACTAGATTAACCAAGAAAAAAAGAAAGAATACAAATTGCCAAAATAAGGAGTAAAAAAGAGAATGTCATTACTGACTCTGAAACAGACAAAAAGATTATAAGGGAATATTATGAATAACTGTATGCCAACAAATTAGATAATTTAGGTGAAATGGACAAATTCCTAGAAAGACACAAACTACCAAAACTGATCCAAGAAGAAATCGACCTATAATAAGTAAAGAAACTTATTTGTAATTTAAAATCTTGGTATAAGAAAAAGCTCAGGCCAGATGTCTTCACTCATGAATTCTATCAAACATAAAAATAAAAGAAATAATATCACTTCTTCACAAACTCTTCTACAAAATAGAATAGGAGGGAACACTTCCCAACTCATTCTATGTGGCCAGCATTCTCTGATACCAAAGCCAGACATGATGAGAAAACTATGGGATATAGGTACAATCACCCTCAAAAAAAAATATTAAGAAACCAAATTCAGGAATAGAGAAAAAGAATTACAGACCACGACCAAATTGGATGTAGATCTGGAATACAAGGTTGATTTAACATTTGAAAATTAGTTAATACAATGATGAAAGGATAAACGACAAAAAACACATGACCATCTAAATGGATGCAGAAAAAGTATTTGACAAAATCCGATACCACTCATGATAAACACTCTCAGTGAACTAGGACTATAAGGTACCTTCCTTCATCTAAAGAAGTGTATCTACAAAAAGCCCACAGCTAGCATCATACTTCATGGTGAAAAACTGTATGCTTTTCCCGTGAGATCAAGAGCAAGACAAGGATACCCATTCTTGCCACTTCTATTTAGCATTGTTTGGAAGTTCTAGCCAGTCCAACGATGAAAAAAAGGAAGTCTAGATGGAACAAGAAGATGTAAAACTGTATTCATAGACGGCATGATCCTGTATGTAGAAAATACTAAAGAATCCACACCAGGGGGCTTCCCTGGTGGCGCAGTGGTTGAGAGTCCGCCTGCCGATGCAGGGGACATGGGTTCATGCCCCGGTCCGGGAAGATCCCACATGCCGTGGAGCGGCTGGGCCCGTGAACCATGGCCTCTGAGCCTGGGTGTCTGGAGCCTGTGCTCCGCAACGGGAGAGGCCATAACAGTGAGAGGCCCACATACCGCAAAAAAAAAAAAAAAAAAAAAAAAAAGAATCCACACCAAAAACAAAACAAAAACAAAAACCAAAACTAGTTAATATGTTTAGCAAGTTGGAGAACCCAAGATTAGAATAACAAAAAACTATTGTACTTCTATATACTAGTAATGAACGATCTGAAAATAAAATTAAGAAAACATATTTCTATTTACAATAGCATTGAGAGAATAAAATGCTTAGAAATAAATTTAACAAAAAATGTGCAAGACTTGTATATCAAAAACTAAAAAATGTTGCTGAGAGAAATTATAGAAGATCTAAATAGATATTCTGTGTTCATGGATTGGAGGGCACAATACTGTCAAGATGTCAATTTTTCCCAAATTGATCAATAGATTCAGTGTAATCCTCTCAAATTCCAGGAGGCCTTTTTGAAAAAATTGATAAGCTGATTTAAAAATTTATGTGGAGGGCTTCCCTGGTGGCGCAGTGGTTGAGAGTCTGCCTGCCGATGCAGGGGACACGGGTTCGTGCCCCAGTCTGGGAAGATCCCACATGCTGCGGAGCTGCTAGGCCCGTGAGCCATGGCCGCTGAGCCTGCGCGTCCGGAGCCTGTGCTCCGCAACGGGAGAGGCCACAACAGTGAGAGGCCCGCGTACCGCAAAAAAAAAAAAAAATTTATGTGGAAATATATATAAAGGACTCAGAAGAGCCAAACAATTTTCAAAAAGAAGAACAATTGAGCTATTTGTAATGAGGTGGATAGACCTAGAGTCTGTCATACAGAGTGAAGTAAGTCAGAAAGAGAAAGACAAATACCGTATGCTAACACATATATATGGAATTTAAGAAAAAAAAAGTCATGAAGAACCTAAGGGTAAGACAGGAATAAAGACACAAACCTACTAGAGAATGGACTTGAGGATATGGGGAGGGGGAAGGGTAAGCTGTGACAAAGCGAGAGAGAGGCATGGACATATATACACTACCAAACATAAGGTAGATAGCTAGTGGGAAGCAGCCGCATAGCACAGGGAGATCAGCTCAGTGCTTTGTGACTGCCTGGAGGGGTGGGATAGGGAGGGTGGGAGGGAGGGAGACGCAAGAGGGAAGTGATATGGGAACATATGTAATATGTATAACTGATTCACTTTGTTATAAAGCAGAAACTAACACACATTGTAAAGCAATTATACTCCAATAAAGATGTAAAACAAAGAACAAAGTTAAAGGAGTTACACTTTCTGATTTCAAAACTTACTAAAATCCATAATACTCAAGACAGTGTAGTACTAGTGTAAGGAAAGACATAGATCAATGAAACGGAATTTAGAGAAAAACCTGACTTTGGGAAATACGCCAAGGAAAAGGTAGTCTTTTAACAGGGACTACAGGGAAAAGGCAGTCTTTTAACAAATGATACAGCAAGGTGGATATCCACATGCAAAAAAGATGAGTTTAGATCCTAATGTCACACCACATTCAAATACTAAATCAAAATGGAGAATAGCCCTAAATGTGAGAGCAAAAACTATTCAGTTTTTAGGGAACAAAAGTAAGAGGAAATTTTCATGACCTTTGGTAATTTAGTGGAGAAAGGATAATCTTTTCAAAAAACAGTGCTGCAACATTTGGATATCCATATGCAAAAAGGTGAACTTGGATCCATATTTCACTTCATATACAAAAATTAACTCAAAATATATCATAGTTATAGATATAAAATCTAAGAATATAAAACTTATAGAACAAAACATATAAGAAAATCTTTGTGGCCTTAGGTTAGGCAAAGATTTCTTAGACACAACATGAAAAGTACAGTCCATGAAAGAACAAATTGATAAGTTGAACTTTATTAAAACTTATGCTCCTCAAAATACATTGTTAAGAGAATGAGGAGATAAGCCACAAACTGGTAGAAAATTTGCAAAGCATGCATCTGATAAATTACTTGTATTTATAATATATAAAGAACTCTCCAAACTAAATAAGAAAACGAATAACGCAATGAAAATTTGGCAAGATTTGACATACACCTCACTAAAGAAAATTGATCAATCTATATCTCTCTATCTATCATCTATCTATCTATTGATCAATCTACATCTATTTGTTGATCGAGTGATTTATCTACCTATGGCAAGTAAGGATATGAAAAGCTGCTCAACATCATTATTCAGTAAGGAAATGCAGATTAAAACTACAATGAGATATCTACTAGATGTCTTTTAGAATGGCTAAAATTTAAAAGATTGACCGTATCAAGTGTTGGTGACACTTGTTGGTGTAGATGAACTGGAAGTCTCATATGCTGCTGGTTAAAAAGTTAAACATACACCTCCCATATGATCCAGCCATTCTACTCCTAGGTGTTTTGCTTAAAGGAATACACACATCATACAAAGACCTATACACAAATGATCATAGATCTTTGTTTGTAAAAGCCACAAGTTATAAACAACCCAAATGTCCATCAACTGCTGAATGGATAAACCAACAGTAATGTATTCATACAATAGAATACTACTCAGTAATAAAAGGGAATGAACTACTGATATATGCAATAACATGTATGAATGTGAAAAATAATTATACTGGCTGGAAGCAGCAAGAGAGAGTAAATACTGTTTAATTCTATTTTTATGAAATTCTAGAAAATGAAAACTAATCTGTAGTGACACAAAGAAGATCAGTGGTTGCTTGGAGATAGGAATGAAGGGGAGGGAGATTACAAAGGAGTGGGAAGAAACTACTGGGTGTGATGGGTATATTCACTATCTTGATTGTGGTGATAACTTCCCATTTGTATATATTTCAAAACTTGTCAAATTGTACACCTAAGTATGTGTGGTTTATTGTACGTCAATTATACCTCAAAATTATTTTAAAATTAAGCTTGTATTTTGTATATCTTTTTGCTTTTTTACTTATTTTTCTATTAATTCCTTTATATTTTATTAGTCCATGATGAAATGAAAATTTTAAAAATTTATCTTTCATCACATAGAGCTTGAGACCACTATTCTAAGGATTTGCATTGTTGGAAAGAAGGTCACTTTAAGAAGAATAATAGATTATGGTAAATTAAAAGTGTGTGTTGAAATGTCTTGAATACTCATTAAAATAAGAGAAAAGTAGTATGTAGCTTCAAAACTACCATAGGGCTAAGATGGAATGGAAAAAAAAGCACCCAATCCAAAGGAAGGCAAGAAAGAAGAGAAAAAAAAATTACAGATCACAAATAGCACAAAAGAAGGTAGAAGAAGGGCACTGGTGTCAGTGATGACATTAAATGTAATAGACTAAATGGTCTAATCAAAAGATTAAAGTGTTAGATGATATTGAAAATTATATGTTTACAAAGTACAAATAGCACACATAAGATCTAGGAAATTTGCAAGTAAAAGAATGGAAGAAGTTATATTGTGCAACCACTAACCAAAAAAAAAAGCTGATATAGCTATACTAATATTAGGGGGGAAATTTTCAAATTTTTTTAATAAAATTGATCAATTCATAAGGATGAAAGGATAATGTTACCAACAAGAGATACAATTAGAAATTTGTATGCTCCCATTATGAGACTTCAAAATAGTAAAATAGCTTATTTTTTAAAAAGAAGGGCAAAAATGGATAAAACTGCAAGGAGAAATAGAAAAATCCACAATCAGTGGGAGGTATTAAAACAGCTCTCTATCAAATTAATAGAACAAGAAGAAAACTAAGTCAAGATACAAAAGATCTGAATAATAAATTAACCAATTTGACATCACAGACCTATATAGAATACTGTATTCAACAATTGCCAGTTGTGGGACTTTCCTGGTGGTCCAATAGGTAAGACTCTGCATTCCCAATGTAGGGGGCCCGGGTTTGATCCCTGATCAGGGAACTAGATCCCACATGCATGCCGCAACTAAGAAGTCTGAGTGCCACAACTAAGAAGCCTGCATGCCGCAACTAAGAGCCTGCATGCCGCAACAAAGATCCCATGTGCCGCAACCTAAATAAATAAATAAATAAAAAACAATTACCAGTTGCATATTCTTTCAAGTACATGTGCAATAAAAACAAAACAAAACAAAAAAAACTGACCACATCATGGGCCATGAAGCCAGCCTCAACCAATTTCAAAGAGTTGGAATATGCCCCAAAATGTTTTCTGACCACAATAAAATAAGCTAGAAATCTGTAACAATCCATAACCAGAATACCCCCTAATGTTTGGAAATTAAGCAACATGCTTAATAACTCTTAGGTGAAAGAGGAAGTCACAATGGAAGCTAGAAACTAGTTGGAATGAAATGACAAAAAATGTATGAAATACCAAATTTTGTGGGGTGCAGCTACAGCTGTATAGATGGAAATTTATAGCCATAAATGCATGGAGTTTTAAAAAAGAAAGGTGGAAAATCAGTGATCTAAGTGTTCACCTAAAGAAACTAGAAGAATCTTATTTGAACCAAGGCATTTGTTGCTTCGGTGCCCCGTGGGGCACTCACACACTGTCTTTGTGTAACTTTTATGTGTATTTGAGGTTAGTCCCTGAGGGAGCCCCCAAAGATGAAGCAACAACAGTGTAGGGTCATGAGGTTCGGGGGGAATTGGCTACACAGCCTCTAAACGGGAGTGTACTGTGTTCCCCTGGGCTAAGAATTCACAGTGGAGTATAAACCCCTGGGTATGACCATGGCATGGCTGCTCTGTGCATGCAAATCAGGGACTCAGACGGTGCCCAGAGGAGGGAGTGGTGGCCAAATCCTCAGTAATGGCATCATTTGGCTCCTCCTAACCATTTATCAACATTCTTCAGGAAGCATGGATTGGGCCTTCCTTACCACTTCCTCTACAACCCAGGGCCTGTTTTCTAAAATAACCTTGCTGGGTTATCCAGTTATGAGTTACCTTTGCCAGGTATTTAGTCCCAGCCAGTTTCTGCTCACCCAAGGCTCTTTCTCTCCACTGCTAACACACACATTCACACATACCCATTCCGAGTTCCTCTTCCCCGTTGTAAATAACTAACTGTACTATAAAAACAGAGTCAAGGGGTTTCCCTAGTGGCACAGTGGTTAAGAGTCTGCCTGCCAATGCAGGGGACATGGGTTCGAGCCCTGATCCGGGAAGATCCCACATGCTGTGGGGCAACTAAGCCCGTGCGCCACAACTGCTGAGCCTGTGCTCTAGAGCCTGAGAGCCGCAACTACTGAGCCCACGTGCTGCAACTACTGAGCCCATGCACCTATAGCCTGTGCTCTGCCACAAGAGAAGCCACCGCAATGAGAAGCCCGTGCACCACAACAAAGTGTAGCCCCCACTCGCCGCAACTAGAGAAAGCCCTTGTGCAACAACGAAGACCGAACGCTGCCAAAGATAGATAAATAAATAAATAAATAAATATTTTTTAAAAAAGGAGTCAAAACAAATTATAGCAAAGAACAAGGAGAAATACTGTGTATTCCTAAGCCACGTATAACCCCTGTACAAACTAATAAGATTTCTGATTGTTCCCTCTCCCCGGCACTGTGACATTGCCTGATTCCTACTTGGTCAGGGTAGCAGAAGAAATCACCTCTTCTGTCCTTCAACCTCCCTCCTCCCCAATACCTGCTAATATCAGAGGACCAGAGAGCATGCACCTGTCTTTAAAAGTAGAATACTGATTGTAAGTAGGGTTACCAAATGTAGCAAATAAAATTTCAAGATTCTCAGTTAAATGTGAGTTTCAGAGAAACAAAAAATAACTTTTAGTATAAGTGTGTTCCATTTTCATACTCAAAAGTTATTTGCTGTTTTTCTGAATTTAAAATTTACCTCAACATCTAGTATTTTTTTTCTGGAAACCTAATTATAAGAGAGAAGGGATTGCAGTCAGGGAGGAGGAGGTGTCTCCTCCTTGAACTAAGGTTGACTTGGGAGCCTTTGGCTAAGTCGTGTTGCCTGGAGAACTGACTCCACGGGGAGCTGGGAGAGAGGTCGGTCCTTCTGGGCACCTCTCGCCCCTCATGGGATCCTGACTTGTGCAGCCTTGGCTCACTGCCTACTGGTGTCCCTCCACATCTCTTGGCTTTGTGAGGGAAGCATATCCTTCTGTCTGCCCAAGTTTAGGCTGGGAATGGGGGACAAGTGTAGTCAAGGTAACAAACAAACACAGGCATGATGTGCAAAAACACAGACATTTTGACTTTAATAAGTTATAAAACCAAGGAGCCAAATTTTACTATACAGAAAAACAAACGTACTGATTGCTATCATCAGTAAGATAAAATGTTGTGATGTGAGTTCAGCACCAAAATGACCCATGTGGCAGCTGCCTGTCAGACAGGAGTACATAGTCGTAATGCTTCATCTGATAAAGACTTTGCTATTGAGCACCATTTATAATATACTCCAGACAAACAAACAAACAACTTTATAGTACACATGAAAGGCTTATATGTGAAATTCCATGGGTTTTCCAAAAGGAGTAGATCAGAGAGCCAGGTCCCAAAACTCCAGCACTAGTCTTCCCACGAACATGAAGTGACTCTTGGGCCCCTCAGCTGACTTTGCAGAGCAGTGGACAAAGAGGACCTCTGAGTCTCAACCTGGTGTTGGGAAACCTTGGCTCAAAGACATCCTCTGCCTTCCCCAGGCTGCAGAAGCCTCTCAGCCAGCTCTGGAAGCTCCGGACTGTTGCTAAGCCAGCTCTCCACCTGTCTCAAGCTCAGTGGAAATTTGCAGTGTCTCAGAGCGGGTGAACACTGCCTTCATACACAGAGAGACTTCTGAGGACCATCTAGTCTAGAGAACTTTGTGGATATATGGCCCAAGGCACTGAGTATGGCATATGGGGCCGTGCCCACTTGGCCTACAGTTCCCAGAGGGCATCTTTCTTCCTGCAGCAGAAGAGAGATCCCCCTGGGTGTGTCCCACCTGGGCCCCCCCCCTAAAGTCTTCCAGCCCCCAAGACACACAGCCCTGCTCTGCTGTGATCTGAGAAGGGAGTGTTCCCATTCTGTGGCCCCCAAGCTGTGTAAACTGAGTAATACTCTGGCTAGGGTTAGTCCGGAGCTTCCTCGACATTCTAGGATGGACCCAAGCAAGCACTGCCCAGCCCTTCAGCCCGTGAGTAGCACCAGCTGTCATGGGTTCAACCAACGAGGGAAAGCCATGGATACATTTCCTAATGATAAAGAGACGAGGGTGCAGAAGTGCTTCACACTACATCTTGTTAAAGAAGTGATACTATGAGAGAATTCAGAAAGGTTTCTCCAGTTTGGTTCTTAGGAGCCAGCAAGCTCCTTGGAGACACTGGGACATGTATGAGCAAGTGTGGAACATGGTGGCAGAGGGGAGAGAGGTAGGCTCTGCTGGGGAGATGGGGAGGCTAGTTTTCAACCATTTGGAAGGTTAAGCATCATCCCAGATGTCCCTTCACTGTTTCTTACCCCCTTACTCTGTCCCTTGGACCTCTTGCAGAGGTTCGCACACACACACATGCACAGGTTCCGATAAAGGGTTTTAGCACCTATCGTGAGCCCAGTATTCTCATCCACAGAATGGGGAATGAAATAAGAAAGAGTTCTCTAAGATCTATGACTGGTGAGAATACAAAGGCTTTAGAACTTTCCTGGACATGAAAAGCTTCAGAATTACATGGCAGGCTAGGCCCAGCTAAGGAGCTAATGTGCTTGGGTCTTATAATTTTGGGAAGTTTAAGCTGCATGTTCACACACACAAAAAAGTGAGCCTTGCCCACTCACTGGACTTTCCAGCAGAGTGCATGCCTCCCTCATCCTTCCAGTGCACTTGGGGAAGGGGAGAGCCTCTCTGGGGAGCCCCGGGTCTGAGGCCAGGCTGGCCAGAGGCGACAAGCAAGGCCGGGGTTAGTGAAGATAAAAGAGGCCTGGGAGAGCCTGGGAGTGCCAGCTGGCCACCACACTCATCTTCATCACCTGCCTCACCACCTCGAAGACTGGAGTTCATGGCCTCCACTTCACCGCACTCATCTTAGTGACTGGTCACTTAGTAAATAAATCATCGTTTCTCCCAAGAGTCCCATGGGGCTTGTGTCTCAGTCTGCAGATTGGCAGGAAATGTCCTGTGTCTCCAGCAAGGTGGTCACCACAAGGAAAAGAAGATTCCCAATCACTTGCTCAGAAACTTGGGGCAAACGTTTTCTCTCTCCGAGTTATCCCTCCTGCCTTCCCTCATCAATGGGGGTTGTAGAACCTCTATATTCCTCTCCAACCCACACTCCACCTCAGTACAGGACATATATATATATATATATTTTTTTTTCTTTTTACATTATTCTCCCTCTTTGTTTTCCCCAAATCTTTTGGAATCAGGAATCTGACTTCATCTCCACAACACAGGAGTTGCCATCCCATGGAATATCTCTATAAGCAAGAAAAAAAAAAAATGCTATTGATGCTATCTTTCCATTTTATTAGAACTTTCCGAGCATCTCTTTCTTCCTCATCTCATCAATGAGCTCTTGGATTCTTTGGTTCCTGGTCTTTTCGTATGGGCTCGGTCGTCGAGGGATTAGGTTGGGTGGCTGGACTTCATCCTCCAGGCCCTGGATTTTGTAGGGCACATCCACAGCGTTGGTTTCCGGATGGTCCTCTGTGGCACTGGTGCTGGAAGTATTGAGAGGCACCTCCAGGGGTGTGCCTGGCGGAGGCTGCACCTCCATGACTAGAGTGGGCACTGGGAGGGTGGGCATGAGCTCTTCAATGTCATTGTGCTTCCCAGAGGGTGGTTCTGCCCTGTCGTCCACATTGGTGAGGTTGTCTTGCAGGTTACAGGATTTGCAGCACAGCTTATTGTAGCCTGGGATGGAGCAATAGCGAGACAAGACTTCCATCCTACAGAACATTGACTTGTCACCTTGGCAGCGGCCCTCTGAAAGAGAAAAGTGGGAAAAATAACAAAAGGACAGGTAAGGGGGACCTTGTTCCCCCACAGGAAGCAGTTTTCTGGAGGAGGCATTTGAAAGAGCCCAGAGACAGCACAGAGGCAAGCGAGCTCACACAGAAAGCCTGTGTGGTTTTGATATCGGGCAGCCTTTGGGCAGAGTGGATCCGGGGACCCCACCCTTGAGTGCTGCCACACAAGCTGTGAGCAATGCTCCCCTCCTCCAAGCAGGCCCTGACTGAGTGCAAGTTTTTCAGTATCTCTCAAAGTCTGAGACAGAAATGAGGCCTGTCTATTCTCAGGGAGTGATTCCAAGCTCATCTTAAAGAATGGGACTTTATCAGATGTTCACATTTGATAGCCCAGTGGTAACCCCAATGACATTCTTTGGCACAGTTTGACTCTACAGTAATCTTTACGCAGTAACTCTAACAAAATTAAACCTAAAAGAACCAATTCCTAACACCCAAAAGAGCGCATCCCAGAGCCTTGGCTGTGGCCTCACCATACTCCTCCACATTTTGTTCCCATCCTCACCCAGACTCTCCAGATGATCTTTGTTTCTGAAAAGGGACTAAATAGAAATTAAAAATCATGCAGACTTATCTGGGATTTCTTCCACTTGCCTCAACTTACTTGAGAGCCTTATGTCCTGCCACTGCTTCATCCACCACGTGGCCCTGCCACATTGAGCTTCTGGCCATTTTCCAAAGTGCTCCAGAGCTTGATGCCTTCACATAGACTAATTCTTCTGCCCAGCACATCCTCCCCTTTCTTTCCCACCCAAGATCTGGTCATCCACGGTCTGTCTTGTATGGAGAGCCCTGACTCTCTGCAGAGGCCATAGTTGTCTCTCTCTTTCCCTCTTTCCTCATGGCTGTCTTCTCCCTGGCCTGGCTCCAACCCTGGCTGCAGCTGTATTAATATGACCCATCCAACTCCTCTTGTTCTCACTCTCTGTCTTCTTCCTGAATTTTTACCCCCTTCCCTTTCCCTTAACACCTAATTTCACACACAACGCAAAAATTGAGATGATTTACAAAAATTCATTCAACATAAAAGAATAAGTCATTTAACAGTATAACAGGGGATATTTGGTCCATTATAAATTCCTGATCACTGACTTCAATGGGCCCAACCCTCCAACTATGTGCCCTGCTCAGTCACTCTCTATTCTTCATAATGGGCATTTCAAACTTTTCCCACATAAACCTCTGCTGTGCCCTCCTTTCCCCTCAGTCTCCCAGGTGAACTCATCTCCTATTTAAAGAAAGGAAAGAGGGGAGGTGGGAAGGAAGGAGGGAGGGAAGGGGCAGCCACTGATGGGGACCACATCTGACGTGGTTACTCTGTGCATTAACGCAGGGCACGTTCTACATCTGCATGTGAAGCTATGCTAGCTCACTGAAAGTTCTCACAATAACAGACAGGCAGGCCCTCTCCCATTCAGGGCCCGTGGTTCTGACATCTGCCCTCTGCATGGCCATTGCTCCAGCTTATAATTTTCCCTTACAGGCTGGCAACCTACTTAGTTGGACACCAACCTCAAACTCCTGGAGCTTCAAACACTTGGACACAACAGGCTACTAGATACCCCTCAACTCCTGTGGTCCCAAAAGTGGATTCCACATGTCTGGCCCAAGCCCATGGCCTTCACTGGCACCACCCATCTCAGAGAATGGCCCTTCATGTGCACAAGCCAGACCCCGGGCATCCCCTGTGCGGTCATCTCCAGGTCTGTCAGTATTTCCCCTGATGCTCTCAGATGTGTCCACGCTCCCCTCTCTCCTGCCTCCACAGTGCCAAGCTACCTTGCCTCTTGGCTGCAACGTGGTAAGAGCTTCCTTTCTGCCTGCCTGTCTCCATTCTTCCTCCTTCTTATCTAGCTATCCTGCTGCAAGCAGAATGATGTTCTTCAGCCGGAGATGTGACCTTGTCACCGTCCAGACTGAAGCCCTTGTATTGCTCCTCCATTGTTTTCAGGGCGAGGACCCGTCCCCTTCACCTCTCCAGTCTCATTCAGGCCTTGATTGCCTTGCTCTGCAGTGTGCTCTCTGTGGCCACAGGGCCTTTGCACATACTGTGCCTCCCCTCTTCCTCTTATCCCCGAGGCTCAGCTGAAACACATCTTCCTCAGGCAAGCATCCCTTGACTTCCCTTGCAGGTTAAATCCCCCAGTATGTGGTCTTATGGTGCCATGGGTCTCCCTTTCCCAGCATTCCATCCCAGCTACCAAGTCCACATTTAGTTGTTGGATAAGGTAACTAATGCCTGACTTTTTCATTATCTTGAAGCTCCAAAAGGCAGAGCCCCGAGCTGTATCTGGATGCACCTTTATACCAGAGCCTAGAACAGTGAATTGAAGAATGCATAAAGGTGAAAAAGACCAATGTGAATAATTGAGCAAGTCCAAAACAAGGAAATCATGGATTTTAGAATGTCAGTGCTACAGGGAAGAATACACAGAGGCACGTATCATTAGAGAGGGACCCAACCTGGACTCTGAGCCAAAATAAGGAGGAAACATGACTAGGTGCAGGACCCAGGGTATGAAGAGATAAGGACAGATAGGCTGTTTAGGAAAAGCCCTGGTCTTCCTAACCTTGAGATGGAGAAATAGGCCCACATGTGGAGGGGAAAGGCAGATGGCCTTGTGCTGAGGGTCGATTCCAGAAATCAGACTAAAAGATGCTGAGATGTGGCTTTCAGGGTTTTAAAACCTTGGATAAAATTTTACACAGATATCCAATATCTGAGACAGATGAAACCAGAACAGTCCTGTTTGAAGCTGGGCGGGTCATGCTCAGAGCCCCTGCTCCCTTCTCCCCTCCTGGTCCCTCCCCGCTCCCTGGCAGTCACTGGGGTAAGCGTGTGGAAACCACCATGACAGCCCTCAAGGAGATACAAGGGGGCTTTGGTAATACTAGGTGCAGCATCTCCCCCAGGCTTTGGCCATCAGCTGGGGCGGGGAGGCCAGAGGCATAGGCCTCAACAAGGATGCAGCCAGGCCTAGCCGTGCTGCTGGGACTGGGGTCACCCCTGCCACACAGACACCCTCTCCTGTCACCTGTGTCTCTTCCTTCACACAAATAACAAGCATCTCCCTCACTTGTCTTTCACCAGGCTGGGATCCGAGAAGCGGGTGTCACATCAGTCTAGGGTAAGGGTCTGCCAACCACTCTTGTGGGCCAAGTCGGTCCCTCCACCTGGTTTTGTAATCCAAGTTTTATCGGAGCAGCCCTGTTGGTGGTCTGCCCACAGCTCTAGGCAAGGTTCCCTCAGCAGGTATTTCTCCTGATCTGTTTGGGCAAGGAGACTTAGTGGACGCAGTTCATCAGACACAGTTGTCTTGGTCTCCCGTCTCTTGAGTTGGGAGTCTTTCAATGATCAGAGCTCTGGGCAGGCTGACCCCAGCCACAGCTACTGTGACCCCACCCGAAGGCTGGCATCTGGAACCCGGCCCTGTGTCCTGATGCCCATCTCCATGGCGCTGGGTGGTTGTCCTTTCTCATGGCCTCCCTCCTCCCTGGAACAGGACCCCTTCATGGGAAAGGGAGGGAGAGATGCCCCCTGGCAGGACATGGCCCAGGCCCCAGATTAGGAGGTCCCTGGTTGGACCCTGACCTGCTGTGTGGTTCTTGTCAGCAAGGGGAGTGGACACACAGGCCCTGTGGCTCCTGAGGGTAGGCCTTGGGAGACAAGGCAGGCACAGCTGAGCACACCCGTGTGTAAATGTCACAGGTCAGGCGCTCAGACCTTCGGCTGCCTTGCCCTTCTCCCAACCCAGACTCTCCTAAGACTCTCCTAAGACAGACCTGTTCCCTCCTTGAACAGGTAACCCAAGGCTGACAGCTGTGCCCGGAGCCAGGGTAGTGGCCTGATGGTGGCTCAGGGCATGGTGACCTGGACACTGTCTCAGCTACTAACCCCATATTCCCACTCCATGGGCTGGGATCCCAAAGATGGGGAGAAGCTCACATGGGGCCCTTTTCCCAACCGTGAGAACTTATCCACAAGGAGACAGTCAAGGTGTTCCTGCAAGGTGCTTGTTTAGCACTAAGGATTCAAAACTCAGAATGCCGGTGGGGTGTCTGCACGAGCTGCTGTCACATTTTGAAAAATGCCTGAGGAGGGGCCACATGCCTCAGTGGGGGAGGGGCCCTCAGTATCTACGTTGGGCAGGGTAAGGGGGACAGAAAAGTCACTGGAATCAGAAACCAAGGAAGTAATGGACCAGAACGGCACCTGCAGCCCTGCAGCACCGTTGGTCACAGAGATGAAGAGAAGGAGGCAGCAGCGTGCCAGACCCAAGCACCCAGTTTCACTGAACTTTTATTGAGTTTATTTGTGGGATGCATGACAGGAAGTCTTTCCACTGTTAGTAAGAGTAAAAGGTCATTTTCACAGTCACTTTGGCACACACTAACGTTGTCTCATAAAAAAACCAGAAAAGCAACGACAATGGAACCTATATAATACGTCATTGAATACATACAAAACACTAATAAAATATCCCTGATAAACCAAAGTGCATATTCCGTATTGCACCTTCCCAGAGTCACTCATGTCACTCGCATTGCCTAAGTCAAAGTTGGAAGTTAACAGTCATGAGAATTAGTATGGGTTACACCGAGTATTTACATAACAGTAACTAGTGCCAGGGAAGGGCTGGGAGCTGTCCAGCGGGGATGCTATGAACAGGGGACGGGGCTGGGGAGAGTGAGGGGTGACCGGCGGGAGTGCTACACTGGTCACGCCCAGGGCCAGGCCAGTCGCCCTCTGGTGTAAGGCAGCGCCGGCAGCAGAGTGCCCGGGGCTCCAACAACAGTCAGTGCCGAAGGGCCGCTCAGGCCATGGAGCGGGTCTCCTTTCCACAGAGGTGAGCCTGTGCCTGGGGCCCTGTACAGACTGGACTGGGAAGCCTTACCCTTGACCAAAGGTGGATGAGCGGGCCACCTCCCTCTAGATTGCACTGCCTGCCTCCTGCCTGGGTTGCTAGCAGCCAATTCTGTTACCTTTCAACTTTAAGGCATCTTCTACATAGTTTTATCTAAGCAAAAAAGCGATAAAAATTGAGGTAATTCTGTAGTTGTTCACATGGGTAGGTGGCCGCATCCACATGAGACAGCCTTTCACTCTCACTCTCTCGCGCCCGTGCACAGGGTCGTGTGTGCACGATGAGAAAGGCCATTGGAGCGAATGGACAGAAAATGCAAGTGGTGGTGTGTCCTGATGTCCCACTGCGGGGACACGTCCCCTGCCTCCTCTGCTTGACCTGAACCCCCAAGGGGACAGGGTACGGGGGCCAAGGGTTGTGTGAGCTGGACACAAAGGCCACAGGAAGCAGGCCACAGTCACACGAGTCAGGAGGACACACAGCACAGGGTCAGCAGCAGCAGCAACAGCAGAGGTGGCCAGGGAGCCGCCGACACACTGCCGGAAACGGGCCGGGCGCCCAGGATGGCGAAACAAAACTGCACACCCGTGAGACCCCTCTGGCCTTGCCTCGCTGGTAAGCGGCGTTTGAAAGAGAACGGGCGGGCTCCGCCTCGATTTCCGACCCGCAGCTCCAGCCTGGAGGGATGTGGCCCCGCAAGGCGGTCACCAAGTGGTCACATTCAAACTTTGGCCTCTGGCCCCTCCAGCACCGCGACAGATCTTTGCCCCTTTAAAAGCCATCACCGCGAGGTCCTGGCACCCCCACAAGAGGCCGGTGCCCCGGGCCGTGCCGCTGCGAGACTGGCCCTCCCGGCCAGGCGGCTCCAAAGGGGACAGCCGAGCACAGAGGCCCGGAGAAAACAGATTCAACCAAGAGAGCGCTCAGGAAGAGTCAGGGCAGTTTTCCATAGAAAGAGAGGAGGGGAGCCCACGGCAAGCTCCACAAGGCGCAGGGCATGCACTGGAGGGCAGAGACAGAGTTATAAACGGGCCGGTTACTTGACGAGGTCTTCTGGACTGGTGAGTTGGGGTCTGGTCGGGACAGCCATTGAACTACGTAGCTCTTCTTGGAGGGATCGGAGACGTTTCCTAGAGGGAAAAGAAAGGAGTCTTGGCTGCTGGGGCACCAGGTCTGGGCACCCAACCCACCTACCCCAGGCAGAAGGGCCCCCTGGATTCTGGCATCCCAGGGAGGGGGTGACAGGAGGGCCCCAACTCCCCAGTGTGGCCTGCAAGGCCTCCCTCGGCACAGATGGGCCCCAAGCACCCTGTCCAGGCCCAGTCCTGCCTCTCCCACACCAAGCATCCGGGTCTCAGCTACGCAGAGTAGCTTCAGCTACTATCCCCACACGCAGGCCCTACCAGCACCTCCTTATGTCTGTACTGCCCTCCAAGTCCCCACCGTGCCCTGCTCTGGGCTGAGCAGTGCCCTGAGTGCTGGCTCTGGAAGTGCAGGGAACAAGTGAATCCTGGATCTACCCTCTCCTCAGCTGGGGGAGGCACACCTGACCCCCCGAGCTCCCTGCTCCGCAGAAGGGACTCATGACTGGATCTACGTCTTCAACGGTTGTGGGGACCGAAAGAGCTGACGTGTGTCCAGCACTTGGCCAGGCATCTACATGCAGCCAGCATTCTGGTTGCTCTCCTTGAAGGGCGACAGGCGCCCCCTACTCATACAGGCACCCCCTACTCGCATGGGCATGGGCTGAGCCCCGATGTGCAGTCACTGTGAATCCGGTTTCTGTCTCCCAGACCAAAAGGGAGTGTCAGGAAGGCAGGGATGGACTGAGTCCACGCCATCCTTCACTAGGGCCTGGCCTGGAGATGAGCATGGCAAATGCCAGTTCCTTCCATTTCCTGCCAGAGAAAGGTCCCAGCCTAGGCCTGGGCGGGCTTAGCTTCTCCTTCAAGTTCACAGATGCTGAGTTCGACCAGTTGTGGGAAGAGCCGCATTTGCCTGGACCGCCGCCCTCCCCTGGGCTTGCTGCATGCAGAAGGCTTACGGGGACAGGGGCCAAGCCTGCAGATCCTGGCCGTCTCAGGCCGCTCCTCCCGGCAGACACCGAAGCTGTCGTCCATGGTTCGGCAGAGCACCGGCCGTTCCTGGGTGCCGTTGCCACAGGTTACCGAACACTGCAGGCAGAGCGTTACCAGTCAGGGCCCGCTTCCCATGCTAGGCTGGGTCTGAAAGGGCTCCCCAAGCGGGTGACCCCACAATACGCGGAAGGTGGGGAGGCACAAAGGGTAGAGGGTGAGCTAGAGGCCTGCCCTGCCTAGCCCTAGCCCCGGGCAGCTGCTTCAATCTCCTGGGCTCTAGAGTGAGTTAGAGAGAACAAATATGCAGGGCCAGATAGGGCCTGGCACTTCTGGCTTCTCAGCGAGCACCTCCCTCCTCTGGCTAGAGGAGGCCCAAGGCCCAGAAGAACTGCTATGCACTGGGGGCCACTGGGAAAGCTCTGCCTGGGTCCAGGAGGCTTCGGCAGAGGACCCTCCCTCCCTCTGGACACAAGGTTCTACACCACCAGCACCCTCACTGTCCCCTCCAGTCTCGGGCCCCCTTGGCCTCACCACATTGGGAGGGACCCGAATGAGCAGTCATGCCCAGACTCGTGGCTCTGCTCACAACTCAACCCAGCCCTGCTAAAGGATGATTCTCAAGTGTTCGCCTTGTGTGTGACAAAGGGTTGACTCAGCAGACGGGGTTGCTCAAACCCACCCAGTCCCAAGAAAGGCCTATTTTCAGGGCTGGCCCTTGGGCAACTCCTGGGAACCAAGTTCATGGAATGGTCTGTCTGGTAAGAGCGTTTTTGCGTGCCTGAGGCCTCCGATCAGGCTGCACCAATTTGTTCGGTTGGTTTACACCAACAAGATGATTTACGGTGAGCATCCGCTTTCGCTCTGGGGTCTGGGGCTTCAGTAAGTGATGTCAGTCACGCAGGCACCTGATGCCTACGTGACTGATCCCCAGTGAACATCCTGGGCACCTAGATGTTTGTGCCTGGTTTCCTCCAGACTTCACCGAAACACTTTTTCCCTGTGCTGATTCTACGCTGTGTGCTTTCATTGTAATAAAGCCTAACCATGACTACAGCAACTTCTGAGCAAATCTTTGAGCCCAAGGTTGGTCCTGGCAACTCCTGACCCACCAGGCCCGGGGGCTGGATGTCAGTGCTCACATCAGCTCAGCCCTGACCCCAGAACGGCTCCTGCAGCCCGAGACTATCCTTTCCAGTCCAAGTCTAAGTCCTCCCTTGCCCGTGTTTCCTCCTGCAAGTCTGACCGGCCTTCTAGCCACACCTCTGGCCCCCAGAGACAAAAGCCCAGGCTTCCCTTTGTTTCCTGGAGCCCAGGCTGTCCCCAGTCTCCTGGGGGTCCTGTCCCCAGGAGCATGGGAGCCTCTACCCTGCAGAGTGAAGATACACATTCCACTGAGTTTCCCATAGCCATGTGGAACCACGGGTGCCCTGAGACCTACGGGATGTGGCCCAGGGCAAGAACTGCATCCAGGCCCAGGTGCAACGCCCTGGCCACTTCAGTCCCACCCAAGCTTGGTTTGGGGGCTGAGGACACAGGGCCGGGGCACTGCTTACCTGGGACCAGGGTCCGGCCCGCCACCGACCGGGACAGAGCTCACGGTTGCAGGCCCGGCGGCCCTCGGGTCGGGCGTCATTGCAGTGCTTGGTGTGCACGGAGCGGGTGGTGTTGTTGTGCAGGGGCTGAACGCAGCGCACAGAGCGAACCTGCATGCCCGTCCGCCCACAGCTCTGACTGCATGCCTCCCACTCGCCCGTGACCCACCTGTCAGGGCAGAGCAGCACACGGTCAGCCCCTGGAGAATCACCCTGGCTGAGGCCCTGGTGGACAGAAGCAAGGCAGCCTGCTCCTCCAGGCGCATCTTTACCTACTGTCAGGAAGGTGCCCTGGAGGCTAGCTGGGCCCCCGCCTGAGGGCCTGCCGACGATGAACCCCAAGCATGCCCACGGCTGGGAGATCCTGATTGGGATGTGGCCATGGACAGCCGGCCTCTGTCTCCTCTTAGGCTCCTGGCTCTGCCCTCTGGCCTCAGCTTCCGCTGACATCACCAACCCTTCCGGGCAGCAGCATGGACACACTCAGCACCTGTCCCCGAACGGCCCCCACCTGCCTTTTACCCACCATCTTCCCCACTCAGGGTCCTGAAAAAGGAACCTGGGCCCAGAAATGCAGCCCTGTCAAACCCCGGAGCCAAAGGGTCATGGCTGTGGCCATTCCAAGGCCTCAGCCTCTGGAATGAGCTGCTTGGGAAACATCTACCACCGGACCAGAAGCAAGCCCTGCACCCTCGGAGCCTCAGTTTCCCCATCTGAGCATTACCACTTGTTGTCATTTCTAAGATGCACATTATTGTTTCCGTCTAGCAGGTCTGAAGCAGGGGGGCACTGCACAGCCTGCAACATCTTAGACTCCATAGAACGTGGTGAGTGAGGAAGAATCTGTCAAACGTCTCAGGGCACGTGAGGCTCAGAGCATCCAGGGAACCCGATCCTGCACCACCCTTCACAGGAGCCCCAGGGCTCTCCCTCCCCTCCTCTAGTGGGGCTGGGGGCCGGGGAGTCCTGGCACTCACACGGGCTGGGAGCACTCCTGTGGGTTGCAAGCCCGGCGGATGGCTTTAGGCTTCGAGAGGGAGTCGCAGAAGCCTCGGTGCACCATCTTGTGGTCCAGCCTCCGGCGGCAGCCATACTTGGTGAACTGGGACCCTGAAGACGAGAGCTCGAGGGGGCTCAGTGGGACAGTATGGGCCCTCCAGCAGGCGTGGAGGGGTGGCTCCTCAGGTCACGTAGCCCCGTTCTCCCCGCCCTGCTAATGGGGTGGGGGGGTCGAGCAGGGACACATCTAGCCTGGTGTCTACCCAGCATCCCAGGCCAAGTGAGGGTGACAGGCCAGGGAGAGTAGCCCCCTTCTCTCCTGCCCTTTGGCTGGCTTCCTGGGGCAGGAGGGAAGGTTCTATTTCCTCTCCCATTGTTTAGTCATTTACTCCACCTTGAATTAATGTGCTCTGAGGACCTGGCTAAACATGGAGTACAGCCTGCCAGGCTCCTCCAGCCAGTCTAGTGTAGCAGTTCTCAGCTGGTGGAGATTTTGCCCCGGGGACATCTGGCGATGTCTGGGACACTTAGTTGTCACAACTGGGGGAGGAGAGGCCACCGACATCTAACAGGTAGAGGCTGGGGATGTTGCTCAGCATCCTACAATGCACGGGACTACCCCCCACACTGGAAAATGATAGACTCCAGAATGTCAACAGTGCCAAGACTCAAAACCTCAGCCTAGTGGGTTAGACATGAGAGAATATGACTGGGCAGCCTGATCTAGCCTGGGCATCTGGGTGTGTCCCGGGAAACAGAGGATGGAGGTGTGCTGATTTAGTGGGAAAGCGGTGGAAGGGGCTCCCCGGGGAGGAGATGGCCTATGCAGAGGCCCTGAGGCAGGAGCACGGCGTGTCCAGGAAAAGCACTTAAGGCCAGTGTGGACAGGGCTGAGTGAGCAAGGGTTGGGGGTGCCAACGGCAGTGTGAGAAGTCAGCAAGTTGCTTGTACCTTGGAGGCCATGAGGAGAATTTTGTTTTTTATCCCAAGAGCAGAAGGAGCTGCTGAAAACTGTGATCACAGAAAGGGGTATGGTCTGATCTGCCCCTTTAATAGGTCACTCTGAGGGCAAGAGTGGACACACGGGGCCAGCTGGGTAGCGAGGATGGTGCCAGGACTGGGAAGATGGTAACAGCAGATGCGTCCAAGAGATACACAGGAGGGAGACTCAACAGGATGTGCTGATAAAATCCAGGGGGCCGGGAGGCTCAGTGGAAGCCTGGGGTGCCATCCGCCCAGGCAGGAGCACTGGAAGATGAGCCCTCCATCTGCCTGGGCCTGGCAGTGGGTGCCCCGCCCACTGGGCAAACTCCCTCTGTTGTCTAGGTGTGGGACACTTCATGGCACCTGAAGGAGTTCTGTCCTGGCCACCTGCTCCTGTAGGCTGAGCTCTCTTCTCCTGCCTTTTATCTCCTCCAGCCCCATAGGAGCAGTGACTACACTGAGCAGATCAGAACTTCCTGTCTGTCTGTTATGTCCCACCCAACTGTGGACTCTTTGAGGTCCAAAGCAGGTGGGACCTCTCTGCACCCAGCCCTGCCCCAGGGAGGCAAGGCCTTTCTGCATTCGGAAAGGAGGGATCTTAGGAGGGATCTCTGTAGAGGGGGCCTCTTCATTGGTCTCCAGCATGGCCTGAGCCTTTCCTGTGACCTGCCTCGTGGTGTCACAGTAATCCATCCAAGCCACACCCTCACAGCAACCTCCCGCCAGGCCGAACCTCCCTCTCACACCATGCAGGTGGGTGCTGGTGTCATCCAAGCCCCACACATGCCCCCTGGCTGCCCTGAGCACCTGCTCTTCCTGCCCACCCTCTGGCACCTCCCTAGTGGGGCTAGGCCCTTGTCACCCAGGCAAAGGTCACTGGTTTGGGTCTAGTGTTCTCATACCTGGCACATCCCTCATGCCAGGCGGTCAGCAGGGACCATGGACTTAGGAAGCTCCTCATCCAGGAGACACCTCCCGCTCGGCCCCGACCTCCTCTGGGGCCCCAACTCTGAGAAGGCCCCTCACCTCCACCGCAGGGCTTGGAGCAGGGAGACCACTTCTTCAGGGCCCACTCGTAGCCCACGGAATTGTCCTCCAGGACATTGTTGCCGTCCACATTGAGCGAGTCCTCATGGATCATGTATTTGTAGGTCAGCGAGATGCGGGCGTCCCCCTGCGGGATGACCTGCCCCGGAGACGGACGTGAATGTGTCTGCCCACCACCACCCTCCCTCGGCGACCAGGTTAGGAAAGTCAGCCCGAGGAACATGCGCGGCCAAGTCTCATTAGTCACGGTACTCAGGTTCTAGAAAGTCCCGGCAAACACCGAATCTGCCAGTACTGAACCGCTGCTCGCAGGGGAACATGGCATCAGGGCCTGCGAACCTCTGGTCGTGACAGTTTCATTAACAGTCAATGCATAAGCTTATTCTATGTGCGTTTCTGTTTAAAGACACCTTAATTAGTACATGCCATTGATTCATTAACACTGAACTCACGGCCAGCACCTGGTTACTTGTGCCTGGACGCAGCTCATCTAACACATGCGCTCTCTCCTTAGGGTAAACCTGCAGCTTCCTGATCAGAGGAACACCAGACCCATGCTTGGGGCCATTTTAAACAATGAAATCATCCCCCAAAAGCACAAAAATGCGGACAACATGCCAGTAAATAGAGTGTGAAAAAGACGCTTGTTTGCAGTAGCAGCTGAAACAAGAAGCAGAGCCTTGCCTGTTTCCGCCTCCTCACATTTTCCCCTGCTCCATTGCAAGTACAGGCAGACCTTGCTTTACGGCGCTTTGTTTTACTGCGCTTCGCAGATATTACGTTTTTTTGGGTTTCTTTTCTTTTTTGCAGTATGCGGGCCTCTCACTGTTGTGGCCTCTCTCATTGCGGAGCACAGGCTCCGGACGCGCAGGCTCAGCAGCCATGACTCACAGGCCCAGCCACTCCGCGGCATGTGGGATCTTCCTGAACCGGGGCACGAACCTGTGTCCCCTGCATCGGCAGGCGGACTCTCAACCACTGCGCCACCAGGGAAGCCCCGTTTATTTACAGATTAAACTTTTGTGGCAGCCCCACATCCAGCAAGTCTATTGGTGCCATTTGTCAACAGGATTTACTCACTTTGTGTCTTTGGGTCACATTTTGGTAATTCCCACAATATTTCAAACTTTTTCATTATTATTACTTTTATTATGGTGATCTCTGATCAGTGATCTTTGATGTTATTGTTGTAACTGATTTTTTGCTTTGTATTTTTAATCAAGGTATGTACATTGTTTTCCTTCGACCTAAGGCTATCACACACACTGGGAAACCAAAACTTTCACGTGACTTGCGTTATTGCCATATTCACTTTACTGCAGTGGTCTGGAACCGATCCTGCAGTATCTCCTGAGGTATGCCTGTACTGATTTTGGGATTAGACATACTTTCAGTAGGTGAATTTACCAATACAGAAATGGCAGATACTGAAGCCTGACTGTATATGCACTGACAAAGGCAGGGCACCAAAGGCGTTTCTGGGGATGCAGAGTACATGCAGCCGAGGTGAGCAGAGCAGAGCACGGCGCACATGAAACACCCCATCCCCACAGCTGCGCACTCTGGTGTGGGACGCTGGGTCCGGGTGCCTGAACCCAACCATGGTGTGCTCACCTTAACGGAGGGGCAAAAGTCATCTGAGCCTTACCTGTAGTGTTTTAACTTTTTTTACTGATAAAATGTATTATGTATGCAATTAAAGTTAATTTTTAATAAGTGAATCAGGAAATCAAGCCCCCTCTGTACTCCCATCACCAGGAGCAGCCTGTGGTCCTGGACTCAGGAGACCTGGGGTCCAGTCCTGTTCAGGGACAAAGTCTAGTGTGACCTGGGTCTAGCAGTCCAATTTCCTGAGCCCCATTGTTCACCCCCAGAGAGTGGCTGGGTTTGGATACAGTGGTAGACATGAATAAGCATGATGAAAAGTGGTCATGAATGTCACCCAGAGGGGGAAACCTAATCGCTTGCAGGGGATTTTGTCTTTAGTCACCCAGGGGTCGATACAGGGCCCAGAGCCCAACTGGTGGCTCCATGTCTGTTCCTTGCTCTGACACAGAGATAGAGACCCTTGGTCCAAAAGTCAGGCCAGAGAGGCCGTTGAGAGCATGGTCCGAAGTATGCAGGGAGGCTCAGGGTTCCCAGGCACCCCTCCATCCCTTCCCTAGCAGCTACTTGCCCCCTGTCTGGGCAGCCAGGACGCAGTGGGCCTGGCCCCTGCCTCGACTTACCAGCACAGTGATGGTCCCGTGGAGGGGGCCCATGGTCTGCAGCGTCTCCCGGCCATCCTCATCCCGGTACTCCCACTCCACACCCATGGCAATGAAGGATTTGGAGTTGGGATCCACGTCATTCTCTTCATTTAAAATGAACTTGCCTGTTTCCAGGTTCTTGACGGCTGAGAACGGCAGAAGACAGCCAGTGTCACCCAGGGGCAGAACTGCGGGAAGGCTGGCAGGGTATGCTGGTTTGAACAGGTTGGGGGAGTTACAGGGAGCAGAGCCCCTCGTCTCCCAGCTGTCTTCTGCCAGGGGCCCGTCAGTCCCACTGACAGTCCAAATCACCTTGGGAACCTGACTTGCCCTTTGTCTCTCAGCCAAAACTAAGTTTCCCTCTAACCCTGCCCTTCTGCCAGGCCCAGGGCCCTTTCCTGGATCTGCTCCTCAGGCCCTGAAGGAGATGCTACATGGCAAGGGACTCGGCAGGCATCAAGGCCACCTACTTGCTGTCTACTTGGAACACTCAGTGGGCTCTCAGAGCCACTGCCCTCCCTGTCCCAGCCCCCCGGGTGAGGGGCATCTGCTGGACACCAGGGCACAGGGCTGGGTGAGGGCTTCCTTTCCTGGGGTGAGCATACGTCCCATATGTCTCCCTACCTACCCTGCTGGTAACTGTGGCTCAGCCTGGGTCCCCACCAGTTCCCTACAACCAAAAGAGGCCTGACCTGGCCCGGGGACCACTCAGGCCACTAGGCATCCACAAAGAATGTCTAGGAGCCGAGAATCCACTGGTCAGGAAGCCCCACGCTTCCCACAGCGGAAGGTGTCTGCTGGGGGTCTGCTGGAAGATTTTAGGTGGTGTCACAGACTGGGCACAAAAATCATGGGATCACAGAGTTAGGAAATCATTCCCTTCACAAGTCTCCTGGAATCCCCTGAGAGCCTCAGCGGGCGCCAGGAGGTCCTCAGCTTGTCAATAACCCTCCCTCCTCTTGTGCAGGGAGAGCAGGAAACAGTGTTTAGATAGAAGTGTCTTTTTTTTCAGGGATCAACTTTCATATTTGCCTTCTACTGAAGGCAAGTGCCACTGGCTTTGCATTTTGGGATAGCAACATAAAGTCTCCTCTTAAAATAAGGAAGAAAGAAAAATTCATATTAAAAAGAGTGGTTGTCTGTCTCGCGTCAGTGGCGGGGGCCAGATGGAGGCAGTCATGGAGCCCCTGACCCAGTCTGGCCTCCAGGGCACAGGGAGGAAGGTCAGGGCCCAAATTGGAGGAAGAGACTTGTATGGGGTCCCCTCAGTGACCTACTTCCTACTTCACTTCCTCCTTCGGCCTTACATCTTGGTGGGGGGCATGGATGGGTGAAGCCCCTTTGAGGAGCCCTAGGCAGCCTGGAGGAGCGCAGCCCCACAGGGGGCTGCCATGTGAGAAGGGGGCACTCAGAGTTGTTAGAACATCCAAATTTTCAACAGATGCCAGGAATCCCTATTCCAAAAGAATCACTTGAATTTAAAATGAAACTAAATGAAAAAATGCAAATACGTCATAGAAGCCCATCTACAAGCTGGCCTTAGCAGCCGCTGCTTAAGGACCTTGCCTGCCTTCCAGTGGACAGAGGGCTTCCCCCTTGGCCTCGAGATGGACTTAGGGTGGGGAGGTGTGGCATGTTTTAAACACATGTCCCTCCACAGCTGCTGCCAGGGAAGCCCTCTGATCCCAACCCCTGGCCTCTCCATTGGGAAATGACTCCAGGAGACGTCCACCAGGTGGGCCAGGCCAGAGACAGGGGAGATGGGGCTGCAGCCACGCCTCTCAGCTGGGCCCCTGATCCCTGGAAGAGTCAGGCTGCAGATTCACCGCACTGCCTGGGCTCCGACACTCACCCAGGTGGTGGCTGGTGGTGTCTGCCTCCTGGATAAGCAGGTGTCTGGCTCCTGCCGGGATCTCAAACATCTTGATGTAACCTTTGTTGGGATGTGGGGAGACAAAGCCAAATGAGAAGGGAGAGGCCGTCGAATGCAGACAATGCCAGGAGGGCCTTGCCCTTGAAGGTGGTTCCAGAGCCCCCAGTGTTTTATGGGCTCTGACTGCCCACCCAGAGAGGGGTCCACGGGAAAGCTAGCACATCCCAGCCAGCCACAGCCCTTTGCTCATCTTCAAATCCAGGGGCTCCTTCAGCCTCCTCCATTGAAAACTTAGTGGGCGTCCTCGTGAGTGTGCCTGGAGTCACACCTGGGCACGGAGCTAAGATGCCACATCCAGGAGGGAGGCCTTCAGCAAGCTGCTTGCCCTCCCTGGACCTCGGCGGCTTAATCCGCAAACTGAAGACAGCCTGCTCACGTGGGGCGATGCAGAAGGTCAGCTCCTGGCACCCTGGCACCAGCTCTGAGTGGAGTCTGGCAGGTTTGTCCCATGGCCTTCTTCCAAAAGAGGTGAACCAAAGTGGCTTCTCACCATTTTGGACAGAGGTAGAGCAGTCCGCTGCTGCAAGCCCACCCAGAGCACCGAAGCCAGACGGAGGTACCACTGTGGAAGGAGGCTCACCAAGCGGTCTGTTTTCCCAGAGCCCACCTTGGCCAGGGACCCCAAGTTCCCCAGCCCCATCCTGTGGCCCTGTGGGGACAGGCTTACATGTCCCTAGGCCACAGGCTGCACTGACAGCCCATCAAAGTCCTGCTGACAGGTGGCTGGGGGTAGCAAGCAAGGGAGGCCAGCTGGCGACCGGAAAGCCTTGGAGGGCTGGGGAGGGTGCCCTCAAGTAAAGACTTCTAAGACCCACCCTGTGCACATATACCCTGGCATTGTCCCTGTCCCTGCCCACCCTGGGGCCTGGCGCAGCTGCCCCTGACCTGATTCTCTCTCCACCTCACCCTCCCAGACTTACACCCCCTCTCCCGCAAACATCTGAGAACCCGGTCAGAGCCACCCGGCCAGGTGCTGTAGACATTCAGGCCTGGGTGCCCTGGGAAGGGGGAGGGAGGGGCGCACTCACCGAGCTTCTTGGGCGAGCGTGTGAATGTGCCCTTGACCACCTTGCAGTGGGAATTGTCCCCTCCACACACACCACACTTGTCCTCCTGCTTGCTGGAGCCGATCACCCCGTCGCAGCCTACCTTCTGCAGAGGGGTGGGGAGGTGCAGTGTACACTCGAGACTCCCTCTCCCTACCTGTTCCCTCCACAGCCCAGGTCAGGGCACCCCTTCTTAGCAGTTCCTGATGCAGGGGAAGGAGAGGGGGCTTTGGAGCAAGACAGACCCTGTGTGCCCACCCAAGGACCAGCCTTTCCCCCTCACTCATCCACTTGTCTGGACAGTGTGACCTGTGGAGGGCTCTGTATAGCCTAAACAGGGCCTGGTCCTGAAGCTGCCCTGCCACAGCACGCTGGTGTCCTAATGGACATATCAGACATGGCCTCTGCCCCTTCTCCCGGCTGTCCATGCAGCGCAGCCCCAGAGGCGGTCCCTCCATGGCTCGCACCCAAAGCTTAGGCCAAGATGTCCCTCCCTCACACTGCCCCCAGGAACGATGTCCTCTTCAGTCTGTCTCGGGGTGTCTGGGAAGGAGGTGACAGGAGTTGGTAGGAACACTTTTGCCTTCATTCTCTCAACCAATCCTCTCAACACTGTCCACTCTAGTATTGAAAATTGTTCCACACAGAGCAGGGACGTTCCTTGCCCAGGGCCACCTGGCAGAGGCAGTAACAAATTCCGGTTCTGTTACTCTCTATAGCCCTGCCGATAGCACACCATTCCCAGGGCCCCAGAGCTCTGCGGGGAGCAGACCCTGGGTCTGAACACACTGCCTGAGGCCACTTTCATATCCATGACCACACTCAGCAGGGAAGACAACCTCTCCTCCTAGCTGGTCTGCTCGCTGTCTGATCTGAGTGCACCATAGCACCACAGGTTTCCCTCTTTGCCCTGGCTGCCAGGAAGCCCAGAGCCAATTCACCCTTCAGGATCCGCCTATCACCGCCTCTTGTGAGACTGCTTCCTTTCCCTTTGCTCTTTGGTTTATTTATTTTTTTTGATACATCTTTTTCGTATTTTATTTTTGCTTTTTTAAAATACACACTTTAAAAATTTTTTTTATTGCTTCACAATATTCTGTTAGTCTTGCTCTTTGATTTCTGACTTTTGTCTTACAAAAACCTTTGAGGGCAGGGTCTCTAGACTATGAAGGGGCTACAGAGCCACTTCCTGGCAATGCAGTCTCAGAGAAACTTCGAGTTTGTTTCCACATTTGTGACATGGAGTCAGAGCAGCAAGGCCTGCCAGGGCTGTTGCCCAGATGAGAGGATATGGTCCTTGTAAACAGTCACACGTTGCCTGAAGGATGAAGCTGATGCTGAGGAGGAGGGAAGAGAAAGAGGGGAGGAGGGAGAGGAAGGGAGGGAGGGGAGAACCTCCTGTCCAGCCAGGGCAGTTGTGATATTGTGATTTATGATATATATATATATATATATATATATATATATATATATATATATATATATATTTGGTCTTCATCCAGTTTCTGGCTAGACCTCCTAAAACCCTTGGAATTTTCTGTGGTGAGAGCCATAAAGCTGTCTTTATGGGGGGGGTTGAGTAGGTGGTCAGTGACCCATTATTTAGTCAGTCATGCCTGTAATGAAGTCTCCATAACAACCCAAAAGGGTGGGGTTTGGAGAGCTTCTGGGTTGGTGAACACATAGAGATTTGGGGACAGCAGCATGCTCTGGAAGGGCCTGGAAGCTCCATTCCTTCCTACATACCTTACCCTAAGCATCTTCCATCTGCCTGTTCCTGAGCTATATCCCTCTATAATAAACTGGTAATCTAGTCACTGTTTTTTGAGGTCTAAGAGTCACTCTAGCAAATTAATTGAACCCAAGGAAGGGGTTGTTGGAACCTCCAGTCTACAGCCTGTTAATCAGAAGCACAGGTGACAACCTGGACTTGTGATTGGCATCTGAAGGCAGGGGGCCGTCTTATAGGACGGAGGCCTTAACTTGTGGGATCTGATGCTATCTCTGGGTAGGTAGTGTCAGAACTGAGTTAAATTTTAGGACACTGCCAACTAAAAATTGGCACTTGCCTTCTGCTTCTACAAGGATTAGGTCACTAGCCACTGCAGTCGCTGACCTTCAACGCACCAGAAAGTTCAGGGTGGAGATCAGGAATGAGGCACTCTTGTGCTCTGGGAAAAACTGGCAGAACAGGCCTTCAGAGAGTTAGATATTTTCAGGAGAAGATTTTATGAACCCATAAATTCTTGCATCTTCTATCTAAGAAAGCACCAAAATCATTAATGGTGACATCTGCTCCTGGTGACCAGCAGCAAGCCTCCGCCACGATGTGTGCTTGACCGCACGCACCCGCTTTCACTAAAACCACATATAATACTGACCTCCGCTTACCTCTTTGGAGCAGCTCCTCAGAGCTATAGTCCTCATTTTGCCCCAAATAAAACTTAACTAACATCTCTCACATTATGCAATTTTTTTCAGCCCACAACATCCAGCTGGTGTCAGAGAATTGCTTGTTGGACAGGTAGGGGAAAATACCCCAAACTGGGATTGGAATCAGAATCTTTATGGCCTCATTTAATTCTTGATTCCCTGCTCTGTGTGTGTGTGGTGTGTGTGTGTGTGTATGTGTGTGTGTCTTTATTCTCCTGCCATGTCTTTTGCTATCATTTCTCTTTGAAGCTTCCTGAGTCATTGTGTTTTGATGTTCTCTCATTGACAGCATCCACTTGGATATTAGATTCTTTTAAGAGTTTCACATTCACATGTATTGTGAGGACTCCTACATTTTATCTTATCACTCCCATTTCCTTTGTGTGTTTTCGTTCTTTCTGTCTCCTTTGTTTTCTAACTTTTGCAATGTGACCATATATAAATGTAAACATTTTCTAATTATGCAAAACTCTATCATTCTACTGTTATCTGTTCAAAGTCACCATTAATTAATGAAATACCCTATTCTTCTCCAGTTGTCAATGTCAGGAGTGAAGCTCTAGACACGTCCACTAACCAAGAGGGTGAATTAGTGTTCCTACTTCCCTGTTATGTTTGTACCATACGCACAGCTGCCATCTAAAGCTACTTCCACTACTAGATGTTTCCCACGCCACGGCCTCTCTTAATCAGAGTTTTTAATATTTTCTGTGTGTTATGATGTTTTGACATCTTAAAAATCTTGCTAGTCAAGAAGAGCTAGTCAGTTCTTAGGGACAGCAATGGAAGCACACCTTTCATACACAAACCAACTGATTCCTCCCTTTATCAAACTCTCACACACTAAGCCAATATGTCTCTGCCCTAAATCATCCCAGGGTCAGATACCAGGAATCTAGAGACCACTCCTGCCAGAATTATTCAAACTGGCCAATCCCAAGCTGTTTACTCTGCTTGCCTTGCCTTTCCCATGGAAACCCCAATAAAAGCTTTGGCCCAGACTTTCTCCTGCTCCCTCTGCCTCGCAGCTGAATCTGGTGCTTCTCCATGTGGCCCTGCACAGCATGCCATACCCTTCCCTCAGGAGATGTAAGTAATCAGTTCTTCTTTCAATGGCACTGACTTCTCTGTGTCATCATTTGGTCACCTCCATCAATTAGAACCCCTCAGGTACAGGGGAGACACTGCTGTCCTTAAGTATTTGGCTGAGTGTTTGGAGTGTGAGCAGACTGTATGGCCTGCCCCCCCTGCTGGCTGCAGTCCTACTGAAATCACGTGGTTGGAGAGAATCCCTGAGCTTGCCTCCAGCTACTCCACACCCCACCTCCCTGCTCTTCCAGCCTCACCCGTCTCCGCCAGGGGCCCTGTGGCATTCTGCCAGGCTCTTTGCCAGGGACATCCTGAGGATGCTCGTTTCTCAGGAAGGTGAGATGACAATCAGCCTCTCGGACACCTACAATCAGTTTCATCTACACAGAGGCTTCCAGGTATTTCTAGGGGACGGGCCAGTTCTGCACTCATGTTACTATTTTATGCCGAGTGTGCCCCACAGTTGTCTCTTGTAACAGCCTAAGATCGAAGCCAAAGACAATAAAGTAACAGAAAACACAGCAGGGCATTTCTACAAAGAGCCAAACCAACGAGAGCCATGGTGGGCCACCCTGATCGAGGGTAAGCTGTCCAGTGCCCAGAGGAGTGCAAGGACATGGCAGTGCTTCACAAGGGGTCCCCCAGGGACCATGTGCATCAAGATCACCTGGTAAAACTGGTAAAACTCATGCTCTGGGCCACAGCCTCAACCTACGTAAGCAGAATCTCTGAGGTGGAGCCCCAAGCTCCTCAGGTGGTTCCTCAGACTCGAGTCTGAGAACGCTTGTCATGGAGCGGGGCAGCAGGGAGCAGGGGGTGGGAACCAACATTTGCTGAGAGCCTGCCCTGATCTAGATGCTGTTTGCAACACTTTGCAAGCTCAACCTCAGTGAATCCTCCCAAAGCCCCAAAAAGCGGAGGCCGTGAGCTGCGGCTGCCCCTGCTCCTGTGGCACCGCACTGGCCTCGTGGCACTCACCCTGCAGTCCCCGCGCACGCAGAGGCTGAAGGCGTCCTTGTAAGAACAGCGCGTCCCATCATGCACCATGCGCTTCATGGACACCACCTCCCCAGTCTCCTTGGACTCACAGTAGAGGTGGCATCTCTCTTTGGCTGAAAGGGAAGCAGTGGGGTGTTGGTGAGGAGGGCCAGCTGCACCGCTCACTTTGCTTGCAGTTTCCTTCCCAAGTTTGCTAAAGGGAAGCACCCTGCAAGGAGAAACTCTCACCCAGGAGGGTCTTCTTATGATTCACCCAGCCCCCTACATGCCTGCCCTGGGCCAGGAGAGAAAGCGAAAGGGGGCAGATAACTGCAACCCCCTTCGTGACCCTGTTGTGTGGGACTTAGGAAGAGCTTTTCCCAACTGAGCCAGGCTGTTGTTGGTGCAGCCAGGTCTCAGATTCCCGAGGCCCTGCCCAGAGACCCCCATATCGAGGGGAAGGGAAAATGGCTGTTTGCCAGGTCTCTACCTGGAGACCCTTTTCAGTCAACCTCTGAAACCCCAAATGAGATGCCCCCTGATTCAGTCTCGGGTCTCTGGCACCTTCCCTTCTCAGCATTTACCTCCGTGGTCACTATGACACCACGTCATTATTTGATTTTTCGCCAGACCAAAGCCTCGCTCTGAGAGGGGGATCTGTCTGCTCCGGCACCGCCTCTTTGAATGCACACGTGGGGCTTGCAACAGGTGCTCAGCCGGTGTGACACGCATGGGGTGATGGAGACAGCAGAGCATGCCCCAGTCCCCACTCCCCTCCTCTGCCCAATGCCTGGAAGGAACAGAAACTGTGTTTCTCCATCATTTAGTGGGAGGGGGACCCAAATGAAATATAAACACTCTCATGCTCGAAACTACCAGACTTTTCAGTTCTAGGAGCCAACAAATGCCTTTTGATGCTTAAACCAGTTCAAGTCACTTGGAACTGAGAGCTCCCACTGAAAGATGAGAGGTCAGAAGTAACCCGATTCCTTGGCAGGCTCCTCCCCTGCCCTCCGCCTCACGGCTGAGCCAGGGTAAAGGTGCAACGCTAGCCTTGCCCACTGGGTGGCGAGCACAGGAGCCTGGGGCCAGCTGGGCCCCGCCCTCTTCGCTGCCTCCTTGGCCAGGTGCAGTTGTCTGGCTCTTCTGGGATTGTAGTCCTGCCGTGAGCCCCAAGCCGGCAGCCACCCTGCCCAGGGTGGACTCTGCTGGCATGCCCATGCAGAATCAGTGGTCCAGTGAGCCCTGGCCTGTACACTGAACGCTCACTCCCCTTAGGGCTCACCATCCCGGTGCTCGTGGGGCAGCCAGTGGTGCTGGGCGTCACCATGCTCGAAGTATAGGTCCCATTGCCGGCACTGCTCCTCACGGAAGTCAGCCAGGGCGTCAGGGCAGTCCTGGGAGTTGCAGAGCTGGAAATCGTAGGCAAGGCCTGAGCAGGTGCGGCCCCCATTGGCTGGGCTGGAGGAGAAAGCAGAAAGGCCTTGCAGCTCGGTGCCAGGAAGAGGCCAGCACACGGGGTGCCACTTGTGGGATCTGGGGGGAATCCATGATCCTTGGGGGTCAGGGGGCAGCTCTGCTGAGTGAAGGGACGCGGCCTTGCCTTGTCCCAGCCGCAGGACCTGGGCTATCCCCCAGCCTCCAGGGCCTTGGATCATCACTGTAGAAGGCACTGGTAATCCTCTCTCGGGGGCCCCATGGGAAGGGAGCATCTACTCAGCCCCTGTGCACCCCCCACCCCCATCCCAGCTCCTGTAGCTGTGGCGGTGAACCAACAGTGAGCTGTAACAGGGTGTTTAGGTTCTGCTGTGCCTCCGGCCATAAGCCCCAGGGTGGTGGAGCTGCGTGAGCTCCCCTACATCTGGGCCTGGGCCTGGGCCTCACACACGCTGGGAACTCAGAGCAATTCTGAAGTAGTGGAATCTTGTTACAAGTGTTCTTAACAAGTGTCAGGTACACAGCGGACACTCCATCTCCAGCTTTCCTCCACCTCAAGAAAACTTGGGCCGTGTTTCTGTAATTTCCTTACTTTGTTGAGAACACCAGCAGTCCACAAAGCACTAACCCCACAGGAAAGGCACCAGCTGGTGGCCAACAGGTGCCCATGGCAGGCAGGGTGATGGGGTGTGGCAGGCCAGCACCCTGGGAGGAGCTGGGGAGCTTCAGCCAAGCAGAACCCAAGGCCCCCCCCTGAGACTTGGGCAAAAGTCATGTTCTGCTGTGATGATGGATGTATAGCATATAGCACTGTAGAGTGAATGATGGAAGGGGCTGGCTTCCATGAGGCTCCTTGCACAGTGCCATGTTCTCAGGGGAAGTCGGTGGAAATAACAATCTGAGAAATCTGTGGAGAAAGAACCAAGAAGCCTCAGTGTTTGATGGGGACCATGAAAGAAAGGGTGATTTTGAGATTTACACCAGGGCCACTGATGGGACCACAGACCAATGACAATACCAACCAGAGCATCACCAGGAGGGGGTGCAGCCCTGGGTGTAGGTTGGGGAGCCCAGGGGCATCGTGCAGCAGGAAAAAGCAGGAAGGGGTCGGGCTGTCGCTGGAGCCCCGGCCAGCCCAGACAGGAGCCATACAGATTCAAATGGAAATCCATGATAATTCCAAGAGAATGTGAGTTGGAGAATTCAGGGGAGGCCAGGGAGGAAGAGAAATTGAAGAGCTTGAGCTCATGCTGTAGACTGTTTGCAGTTCTGCAATCAAAAGAGTGGCGAGGCAAAGAACACAGAGGGAACTCAATCCAGTGAGCGGGGGCCCAGCTGGGAACCTCAGGAGTCTTCACACTGGCCACAGTGTCCCAGGAAAAGCTACTGAGCCAGGGAGCAGCAACTAAAGATGGGGCAGCATAAGGCCCAGCTGTCATCTTCAGGAGGACACGTGAAAGGGGAGGCCCACGGGGCTCACTGGCATTGCTGTGGGGCCTGTGGGTTCTGAAATGCTCTGGGCGCTGCAGCTGTGCGTATTCCCCACAGATGCAATTGAGGCTGGCATAAATGAACCGTGCTCAGAGCTCTGTGTGGCGCATCTGTGTTGTCTGATGGTCACTGATGTGCACGGAATGCTGGCACTGACCAGGGGTTAGCTACTCTCCAGGCCCAACGGTGTTTGTGAACAGATGGAATGGCAGGCAGTTCTGGCCGTTTTGCTCACGTCACTGCTGCCCCTGTCCCTTGCTGCCACCAAGAAGGCTGAACCAGCCAGAGGGGTAAGAAAATCCCTAGAGTGCGCAGGTGGGGAGGGACAGAACATAGAGCACCCAGAACCTGCATGATCTCCCCCAGGGCCAGACCTGGGGGTGAGTCCCCTGGACCCCAAGAGCCCAGCATCAGACACCACGAGGAGTCAGGGCCTGGTGGGGGGAGAGAGGGGTTGTCAGGCCAGATCTGCTCTTCTGACTGCGCACCCTGGACCAGAACCTGGAAGTCCTCACCCAGCACACTGTAGCCTCTGAGCTTCTAACTTCTTGTCTTGTCAATCTCATCTTGAGGCAAGTGTAATAGCCCTAGGGGAGCTCTGAGGATAGCACAGGGGATGGGGCCTGCCTGGGAGGCAGGATGGGGAGCATGGTTGGAGATGGGAATCCAGCGGGCCTTCAGGCAGCCTCTCCAGGCTGTTTCTCCCCTGGGCAGCTGGGAATGGGTGGCATGTCACTGACCCTGCCTCTTGCCTGATTGCAAACAGCTGCTCTCCTGCTCAGGCTCCCGGCATCCTGGGGCCCGAGAGAGCCCTCCTCTTTAACCCCATTGCCCCATCTCTGTTCCTCCTCCTATTCTTTTTTTTTTTTTTGTGTGTGTGTGTGTGTGGTACGCGGGCCTCTCACTGTTGTGGCCTCTCCCGTCGCGGAGCACAGGCTCCGGACACGCAGGCTCAGCGGCCATGGCTCATGGGCCCAGCCGCTCCGAGGCATGTGGGATCCTCCCAGACTGAGGCATGAACCCGCTTCCCCTGCATCGGCAGGCGGACTCTCAACCACTGCGCCACCAGGGAAGCCCTCACCTCCTATTCCTGATGCCCTCAACCAAGAAGAGCAGAGGAGGTCGGTGTCTAGAGTAGGATGCAGGCCAAGTGGGAGGAATGGCCCTAGGCCACCAGGTCAGAAGACCAGGTTTCCAAGTCTCCAGAGCTGGCTCTGGCCCCAGCAGGCTATGTGGCATGAGCCCTCCACTCTCTAAGTCTCAGTCCCTCCCAGGAAGATGAGAAGGGGCCAGAGCTGCCTGCCCTCACATCGTCTCCAGAACTGACATCCGCAGGGGTCTTGCAGGATAGGGTTGGCTAGCAAGGGCCCTTGGGGACTGCAGCTGCCACCGAGGAAGGCTAGGAAACATCAGGGCCAACTCACTGTGGGTTGTCGCACTGACGGGTCCTGAACTTCACACCTGTGCCGCAGGTACGTGAGCAGGAGCCGAAGGGACTCCAGGCGCCCCAGTTGCCATCTCGCTTGAGGATGTCAGGTGTCAGCCAGATGCAGTGTCCTTTAAAGCAGTGCTGAAAGACAGAAGGTCACATGCCCCCCACCCTTCAGCTGCAGTGCCCGTGATGACTGCCTGGCCCTCGAGGCACAGGGAGAACAGGCCCTACTCACCCCTAGAAGCTCAGAACTTCACTGGGAGGCATGGTAAGGTGTTGGCCCACCCAGCTTCCCCTGACCACCACCCTGGTGTCCCACCATCCTCAGTGCCTTGTTCAGCCTACTCTGTCCCCGCAGCCAAAGCCCACCCCACACCGTGTCTGCAGGATGAAACCCCCGGCCTGGTGTGCCCACACAGCACCATTCATAAAGATGTAAGCGGCACATCAAGCCAGTGACTCTAGAGACATGTAAGGTCTACTGTTTAAGTAAAAATAAGCAATTTAAAAGAAATATGGAAACGAAGGATAGGTGATATGTTGACATGGTAAAAATTCATGAATATAGTTAAGTAGAACATTGGAGTAGAGGAAACTCAGGTCTACAACTTGAATCTATCACTAGTCCAGAGAGGAAGCTTATACAATTTAGGGCCCATTTGAATAAGATTGCAAAATTAAAAATACTAAGTTTGGTATAAAATGGAATATTGATTTAGAATTAGAAAATATAAAACAAAAAATTTAAAAACTGACAAATACCACAAACCACCAAAAACAGAGAACAATGATTTTTTTCAAATTGATTGATGGACACAACATTTCCTGCAGTTCTAACTGTATACTCTTTCATGCCCTCTTCATATGACAATAATTTTGTAGGATTGTATTCCATAGGGAGAATAGAAAGATAATGCAGTCATTCCTCAGCAAGCTTTTTCTGTAAGGGCCAGATAGTAACTGTTTTAGTCTTTGCAGGCTACATGCTCACTATTTCAACTATTCAACTCTGCCATTAGAGCATGAAAGTGGCTACAGACAACATATAAATGAATGGATATGGCTGCATTCCAGTAAAACTTTGTTTACAAAAGCAGGCAGCAAATGGAAACTTCTAGAATGGAGCTGTAAGAAACTTGGTGAACCTTCTCCTCAGTAAAACAACTATTTAACTGGTGAAAATTATTTTCTAAACAAACCATTTAAATTATCTGGACAACAATTACTGACTGTATAGCATGGGGAACTATATTCAATATTTTTTAATAACCTATAATGGAAAAGAACCTGAAAAAGAATATATATAACTGAATCATTTTGCTATAAACCTGAAACTAACACAATATTGTAAATCAACTATACTTCAATTAAAAAAAATAAAGTATCTGGAAATTGTCCTAAGGTCAATACAACAAATGGAGAGAATTTACTAAATTTTGGTAAGAATAGTAAAAGTCTATACATATGAGCCACAACCCTCTCCCATTCCTTCCCCATCTCAGTGTGATGGAGGCTTTACTGCCTAAAAGACAGAGGTCTTCGTCTCCTCAGCTCCCAGTCTAGGGCTATAGTTTCACCCTGGGAAAGGCAGGCCACTGGCATCTCCCATACCTCCCAACACTGTGTTGCAGAAAATCTGCTCCAGTCAGGGAACTCCCTTTGCCCACCCAGTCCTCACTCCCAGACTGGAGGCTCTACTCCAGGTATGGCAAACCAAGAATACAGTACTCTAGTAGCCCCTTCTCTGGCTTCCTTGTAGGGCAGAGGTTCCATGCTGAAAGGGAAAAGCCAAGAAGACTAGAAGCTACTATCTCTATTCAGTGACCTATTCGTAGACCAGGAGTGTCACTCTGTAAGTGGACCACCCTGCTCCTAGCTCCAGCGCAGTGGTGCAGTAGTCTTCCCAGAGGGAGAGGCAGAACTGAGAGCTCCATAGCTCACCCTAAGAGGACTAACTTTATTTGGAACAGAGCATGAGGAAGTTCATGCCTAAGGGCATTGTCAAAAACAATAGAAATCTTGGTAGTGAGCAACTAAGAGGAGGCCAGTAGCTCCACAATACTAGTAAGCAACAAGTGAAATGGTAAACCAACTAGAAGTGTAACCAGGGAAAAGACAGCTAAGAGCCCTCCTGGAGTCTGAGCAAGCCTCAAATATTGGTAACACCCTGCCTCTGTGAAGGGTCCAGAATCTGATTAGGTCAGGCTGTAGACAAGTTGTACCCCAGGGCAACTGTATCAAAAACTATACAGCATCAGCTAGCAGCTAGTGAAAGCTAATTGGGTGTGATAACAATAGAGGCAGAACAGCCAGAAGTTTAGCTGGAAGATCAAAGAAAGAGACAAAGAGAACCTGGCTAATCCCACTGTTCTGGGGGTGGAGGTGGGAAGCTGTGTGGCCCGGGTGACTATGCATATGCCCAAGGCTGTGATCTCTGAGGGGCAATATCAACATCTGCATGCTGCAGGGCAAATAAAATTTATTGAAACAGTGCATCCAAGTCACTAAAGAAATAAACAGGTAAACAAGCAAACAACAGCACAACAAGGTCTAGGGGAATCACTATCCAGAGTTTCTTCAATGTATCATCTAAAATGTCCAGTTTCAACAAAAATTTCTGAGACGTGAAAAGAAACAGGAAAGTGAAATCTATACACAGGAAAGTAAGCAGGCAACAGAAGCTGCCTTTGAGGAGTCCCAAATGTTAGAATTAGCAGACAAAAATTTCAAAATAGCTGTTATAAATATGTTCAAAGAACAAAAGGAAACCATGTCTAAAGAACAATGCCCCACCAAATGGCATCAGGAAAGAGACAGAAACTAAAAAACACAAACAAAAAGAAAAAGAAATTATGTAGTTTAAAAGTAAAAAAAAAATGAAAAATTCACTAGAGGGCTCAGTAGTAGATTTGAGCTGACAAAAGACTCCATGAACTTGAATATAGATCAATAGAAATTATGCAATCTGAAGAGAAGAGGGGGAAAAAAATAAAGAAAAATGAACAGAGCCTCTGAGAAACATGGAAGACCATAAGTTCACTGAAATGTGCACAGTAAAAGTGCCAGAAGGAGAGGACACAGAGAAAGGAGTAGAAAATATTCAAAGAAATAATGTTTGAAAACTTCCAAAATTTGATTAAAAACATTAACATACACATCCAAGAAATTTAACCAAGTAAGTTAAATGCAAAGAAATCCACACCCAGACACAATATAGTCAAATATAGAAAGACAAAGGTAAAATGTCAAAAGAAGCAAAAGGACTCACTGGAAGCCCAATAAGATTAACAGCTGACTTTAATCAGAAATAATGGAGGCCAGAGGTAGTGGTGTCAACCAAGAATCATATCCAACAAAACTACCTCTCAACAATGAAAGTGAAATAAAAATATTCCCAGATAAACAAAAACTGGGAGAATTCATCGCTAGCAGACCTGCCATATAAGAAATACTAAATTAGGAGTTTGGGATTAACATACACACACTACTATATATAAAATAGATAACCAACAAGGACCTACTGTATAGCACAGGGAACTCTACTCAATATTCTATGATAAACTATATGGGAAAAGAAACTGAGAAAGAATGAATATATGTATATGTATAACTGAATCACTACGCTATACACCTGAAACTAACACAACACTGTAAATCAACTATACTCCAATAAAATTGTAAAAAAAGAAATACTAAAGGGAGCTATTTAGGCTGAAAGCAAGTGACACCAGAGAATAATTCAAATCCACATGAAAAGACAGAGTTCTGGAAATGGACAAATTTCTAGAAAGACACAGACTACCAAAACTGATTTAATAAGATCTAAAAATTGGAATAGACCTATAACAAGAGATTGAATTAGTGATTTAAAACTTCTCACAAAAAATAGCCAAAGCCAGATGACTTCACTGATAAATTCTACCAAACACTTAAAAAAATTAATACCAATCCTTCAAAAACTCTTTCAAAAAACGGAAGAGAAGATTTTCCCAATTCATTCTATGAGGCTAATATTACCCCAATACAAAAATCAAAGATGTCAAAAGACAAAAACTACAGAACAATATCTCATGAAAATAGACTTAAAAATTCTTCAACAAAATTCTAGCAAATCAAATCCATAGTAAAAGATTATACGCATTACCAAGTGAAATTTATCCTAGGAATTCAAGGTTTAACATCTGAAAATCAATCAATGTAATAAACCATATCATCAGAATAAAGGAAAAACTGTATGATTACCTCAAGACTCAAAAGATAAAACTGGCAAAATCCAACATCCTTTCCTGAAAAAAGCACTCAAAAGACAGGACTAGAAGTTCCTCAAGCTGATAAAGGACATCAGTGAAATACCCCAGCTAACATCATGCTTAATGGTAAAAGAATGAATGCTTTCCCCCTAATCAGAAGCAAGACAAGGGTGTCTGATCACACCACTTCTAGTCAACATTGTACTGAACGTTCTAGCCAGGACAATTAGGCAAGAAAAAGAAGTAAAGGGCATCCAGATTGGAAAGGAAGAAGTAAAACTATCTCTATTTGCAGATGAATTGACCTTCTATATAGCAAGTCCTATGGAAACCACTAAAAAACTATTAAAGTTAATTTTAAAAGTTCAGTGAGATTGCAGGATTCAAGGTCAATATACAAAAATCTATTGTATTTCTATAAACTAGCAATGAATGAACTGAAAATGAAATTAAGAAAACAATTCTATCAGGGACATAGAGAACAGACTGGTGGTTGCCAAGGGGGAGGGGGGTGGGAGAGGGTTGGATTGGGAGTTTGGGATTAGCAGATGCAAACTGGTATATATAGAATGGATAAACAAGGTCCTACTGTATAGCACAGGGAGCTATATTCAATATCCTGTGATAAACCATAATGGAAAAGAATATGAAAAAGAATATATATATATATATATTTGTATAACTGAGTCACTTTGCTGTACAGCAGTAACATAACATTGTAATTCAACTAAGAAATTAGAAGTATTTTGAGTTAAAAAAAGAAAACAATTCTATTTACAATAGCATCAAAAAAACAGAAAAAGAAAAAAACCTTAGGAATAAATTGAAGAAAAAAATGCAAAACTAGTACACTGAAAACTACAAAACATTGTCAAAAGAAACTGAAGATCTAAGTAAATGGAAAGACATCCCATGTTCATGGATCAGAGTTTAATATGGCAGCACAGTCATACCTCAGAGATACTGCTGGTTCAGTTCCAGACCACCACAATTAAGCAAATATCAAAATAAGGAGAGTCACATGAATTTTTTTGGTTTCCCAGTGCATGTTAAAGTTATGTTTACACTATACTGTAGTCTATTAAGTGTGTCATTATGTCTTAAAAAACAATGTACATATTTTTTTTTTTTTTTTGTGGTACGCGGGCCTCTCACTGTTGTGGCCTCTCCCGTTGCGGAGCACAGGCTCCGGATGCGCAGGCTCAGCGGCCATGGCTCATGGGCCCAGCCGCTCCGCGGCATGTGGGATCTTCCCGGACCGGGGCACGAACCTGTGTCCCCTGCATCGGCAGGCGGACTCTCAACCACTGCGCCACCAGGGAAGCCCAACAATGTACATATCTTAATTTAAAATATTTTATCGCTAAAAAATGTACATATCTTAATTTAAAATATTTAGTCTCTAAAAAATGGTAACCATCAACTGATAATGCAGGGCTGCCACAAACTTTCAATTTGTAAAAAAAAAAAATGTAATGTCTGCAAAGCACAATAAAGCAAAGTCCAATAAAACGAGGGTTGCCTGTACTCCCCATATTGATCTGTAGATTCAGTGCAACACTTACGCTGGAATTTTGCAGAAATTGAGAAACAGCTCCTAAAATTCATATCAAATGTCAAAGGATCAGAAATAGCCAAAACAATCTTTAGAAACAACAAAGTGGAAGGACTCAGACTTCTGTATTTCAAAGCTTACCACAAAACTACAATAATCAAGACAGTGTGGCCCTGCCATAAGGACAGACAAAATTATTCATGGAACAGAATGCAGAGTCCCTAAAAGAACCTTTACATATGATCAACTGATTTTTAACAAAGGTACCAAGTGATTCAATGGAAAAAGAATAGCTTCTTCAACAAATGGTGCTGAGACAACTGGATATTCACATGCAAAAGAATAACGCTGGACTCCTTCCTTACACCTTACACAAATATTAACTGAAAATGGATCATAGATCCAAATGCAAGAGCAGGAATACATCTTCTTGACCTAATGGCAATGGTTTCTTAGTTACAACACCAAAACACGAGTGACAAAAGAAAGAATATCTAAATTGGACTTCACCAAAGTTAAAAGCTTTTGTACATCAAATGATACAATCATGAAAGTGAAAAGACAACCCACATAATGGGAGAAAATATTTGCAAACCATATATCTGAGCAGTCTGATAAGGGATTTGTACCCAGAATGTATAAAGAATGATTATAACTTGATAATAAAAAGATACCTCAATTAAAAAATAAGCAAAGGATAATGAATAGACATTTATCCAAAAAAGATATATACAAGTTGCCATTAAGTCCATGTAAAGGTGCTCAAAACCACAATGAGATAACACTTCACATCCACTGGGATGGTTATAATAAAAACACAGGTAATAAGGTTTGGTGAGGACGTGGAGAAATTGTTAGTAGGAATGTAAAAAGGTACAGCTGCTTTGGGAACGAGTTTGGCAGTTTCTCAAAATGTTAAAAATAGTGTTACTATAAGAGCCAACAATTCCACTCCTAGACACATATTCAAGAAAAATGATACATCCACGCAATAACTTGAACACAAATGTTGATAGCAGCATTTCTCATAATAGCTGAAAAGAGGTAGCAGCTCAAATGTCCATCAACTAATAAATGGATAAATAAAAAACAGTATATGTATACTATGAATTATTATAGAGCAACAAAAAGGAATAAAGTACTGACACATAATACAACCTGGATGAACCATGAAAACATTATGCTAACTGAATGAAGCCAGTCACAGAAGGATGCACATTGTACAATTCCATTTGTATGAAATGTTCAGAAGAGGCAAATCTAAGGAGACAGAAAGTAGATTAGTGATTGCCGAGGATTAAGGGGGAGGGGGGATGAATCGGAGTGACTGCTAATGGTTACGGGGCTTCTCTTTGGAGTGACAAAAATGTTCCAAAATTTGATTGTTGTGATGGCTGTACAACTCTGTGAATATACTGAAAACCATTGAACTGTACATTTTAAATGGGTGAATTTATATGTGAGTCACATCTTGATGAAACTGTTAGGGGAAAATAAAACAGGTGGCAGGTGGGGTTGGTATGTGTGCTCTAGAAGGTTGAGCAAAATATTTTTTAATTTTCAGTAATTTAGAGAAGTTATTGGTGATGTTATGTGAACATGTAGATGATCAAATTTGCTATCTAGTGTGCTTCTGGATATGGATTTCAGGGTATTTCAGGTTTTCTTGGTCAGAGCTTGATTTAAAATGCTTTTTGGATTAGCAACTCAGTAACTGTTGCTGTCAACATTCTTATTGTAGGGGCAATATTCTGAGCTTTACATTGCCTTTGATGTTGTCAACATTTCATGTCAAAATCAGAAAGAAATTTAAATGCTTTTCCAATGTGTTCATCTGATTCCCTCCTCTTCATTAACTGCATTGTTAAATGCTTCAAGAGCCTGTTACTTATTTCGCTTTGATATTTATCTCTTCCTCCTAATGAATGCTTTAGTTTGATCTGAAAACTTATTTCGTTATAATTAAATTTTTGAAGTCAGATTTATTGCTACTGATTTCTTTACTCACTTTAAACTTCTATTTATTTTCTACTGATTTTTATCTGAATTTTCTTTAATAAATATATTTGAAAATGGTAAAAGAAGGTATCTTTATACATATATCTAAATCAGAAGTCTGTCGTTTCTCCCTTACTTTATTGAAGCATTCTGAAACAACTTTCAAAATTGCAGTTAAACTAGTAACAGCTTTATCAACATTTTGAATAAACTTTTTGCATCCCATCTGCATTCAGGTTTCTCTCCTGGACTTTGAAAATTATTTTTAGTGCTCCTTGTGTTTTGTAATGTGTATGTTTGGAGGTCTGGACAGTTTTTAAATAAACGAACCATCTTATTAAACTTAGCATTTCCAAAGAAGTATCCAAGGTGGATCTGTGTTAGTGTCCCATCTACAAGACAAACCCTAAAAGAAAACAAACTATTGCAAAGATAGAAGTAATCACAACCTCTAGTATATGTGAGGCCCCTTTTCTCCAATCAATTGAGGAGACTGTGCTAAACACAGCACATATTCTGCAACAACCCTGGGTGAGTTGGCACAGAGGCAGTAAGAGTATTTCTAGAAGCTATTCTTACACCTGTATAGAAACAACAACCTAACCGTACACATAAGGTACTAAAAACCATGTAAATAAACCAATAAATATACCCCAAATCCAATTTATCCTTAGCCAAAGCCACAAAACACCCACGGCCCCTCTAATGTCAACAGGAGAAATGTATCAGAGGGGAAGGAGGAGTGATCCTAATTGATTATGGTCAGTGAAAAGATATGACCATGTGAACACATTGCGAGACCTGTCCCAGGGCCCTGGAAGGGGCTTATGCAAGTATGGGGCCCTGAAGCTCATACATCGTCAGCTTCATGGTAAACCCATCTCTGCTCCCTTCTCAAAACCTTCTGGGGTTCCCCACTGCCGCAGGATTTAGACTAGCCCTGTGGCCTGGCTCCTACGCACCAACCCTGCTCCATCTCCCACTGCCACACCAGGCACGGGAGCACTGACTGCTCTCTGAACAGACCACGCTGCCTTTGGGAGCTCCTCTGCGAAAGAAGCCCTAGCTCCATTTCCTTCCCCACCCCTGCAGTAATGCAGGGATCCCCCTGCAGAACAGAGACGCTCACTCCCCCAGCTGTGGAGAGCTGCTTGTTGCTCATGGCTGACAGTTGAATCCCTTTATAGGAGATGCCCTCAGCCAAAGACAGCTGCCTAGCCCGGAGTCATGCCCTTTTCCTGGGGACAGCCACGGCCAGAGGTCAAGGTGGGGGACAACTCTGAAAGGCCAGCCCGGAGCGCCGGGCAGGGTAGGCTGAACCTACGTTGACCACACCACTGTTCAATGACTCTCTCTCTCTGCAGGTGTTGATACTGAGCATGCTCCGCAGGAAACACCTTGCCATCAGATCTCTGTCTCAGAGCCCATTTCCAGGGCAGCCAAGCTCCCGTCTCCATGCCCACATTGCTCCCATGTATCCCTCCTGGTTCTCGGCTCTTGTCTCCCTAGATCTGTGCACCTCTCTGCTTGGGAGCCCACCTTGCCTCTTCTTCCTTACACAGGCCTCTCACTCCTCCCAACCAGGCCTGCCTTTGCACCAGTCTGAGCCCACAGGAGGCTCTGCAGAGGCTGCCATTCCCTGGATTCTCCTTCCCGGGCTCTGGGCAAGTGATCAAGAGCTCCACCACCACCAGATTGGGCACCCGGGCACATGGCCAACAAGCACAGTCATGAGCTACCTGGGGTCCGGCAGGCCTGGCTCCAGGTCACCAGTGATGCTGTTCACATCCTTCCCGGGCCACAGTTACCTCATCTCTCACCTCAGAGCTCCCCTCACTCAACCAGGGAAGGGAAAGACCCACAGAGATTCTTGTTAGTGTCCCCCTCAGCTGGTGGAGCAAGGGGAGGGCTGGAAGGAAAGGAGGAGGGCCCAGGCAGGGGAATGCTGTGGACTGAATATTTGTGTGCCCCAAAATTCACATGTTGAAGCCTAAACCCAAAGTGATGGTATTAGAATGTGGCGCCTTTGGGAGGTGATTAGGGTGGAGTCCTCATGAATGAGATTAGTGCCTTTAAAAGAAGACAAGAGAGAGATGATTTCCCTCTCCAAAATGTGAGGACAGGGAGAGAAGATGGCAGTCTGCAACCCTCACCAGAATCCGACCACGCCGACACCCTGATCTCGGATTTCCAGCCTCCAGAACTGTAAGGAATAAGTGTCTGTTGTTTAAGCCACCCTAGTCTCTGGCTTTTTGTTATAGCAGCCCCCATCGACTAAGACAAAGAGGATGGGAAGGGTCCTGGCACCTCTGAAGGTTGTGACAGGGTCCAGCCTCTAAATCACTGGTGGGCATGGGAACCAAGGGCCGGGGGGATGGCGGAGGCCACATAGTGGTCCCCCTTTCCCCACTGAACAAATTGGTCCCCAGTTTGTAAATGGGGAGCTGGGCATGGGACAACTCAGGACACTCCACAGGCCTATGGTGTGATGGATCACCTCCTCCGCAGACTTGGGTCCAACCAAACGCACAGAGGCAACACACATGCACTGTAGAAAATATGAAAACAAGGCAAAGCAGAAAGACAGGAAAATCACCCTTAATTCCACCATGCAGAAGCTGTCCCTCTAATATTTGGTTTATTTACTCCTGGATGATGATGAGCATTTAAAAGAGTGCAATTATCCCAAATGAACAATTTTATACTCTGATGCCTCAGTGTTATTATAAAAGAAACATGTTTAATATTATTAAAATGCTTTATAAACGTATGTTTAAATGCCTACAAATATTTCATCCAATAGAGAGGTTTAAACATTTAAAAGCACAAAGTCACATGTCATGAGTGAATTCAGAGCCCACACGTACCCATGGACAATCCTGACCAGGGCTGCCTCTGGTACCAGGATAAGTACCACGGAGAGCGCTGGTGCACCTAAGCAGGGCTGGGAACACTGCCAGGTTGGTCTGAAAGCCTGAAAGGCAGACTGTTCTTTTCAGGAAGTGCACATTTAGCATTTCTGAACCACTGTGATCCTGGGTTTCCGTTCTCCACCCGCCAGCATGTCCCAAGCTGGTACCATGTGCCAGGAGCCTGGGATGTGAGGATAACTGAGTTGGACACTTAGGTGACTCACCCGAGGGGTAAAGGATGGCTCAAGGTCACACAATGAGGAGGGAGGACCCAGGGCTTAAACTCCCATGCCCAGCCCATGCGCTGTCCCTGTTGCTAGGCCTGCCTGCCAGTTCTCGACTATGCAGCAAAACATGGGGCATCACAGGGCCTCTGCACTCTGGATAAGCACCGTGGCACATGTTTCTGAAACAGTCCTTCTGAATTCATGAAAACTTAGGGTGGGCGTTGCTTCCCCAAGACACTGCTGGTGAATGTGAGACACGTGAAGGACTCTTCCCTGACAAGACACACTGACGCAGGAGCCATTCTGACCCAGCTGGATCTGCACCCCGCCCATGACCCTGACCCTGGCTCAGGCAAGGAGGGCAAGGTGAGCCCACAAGCCTGGCCTGCAGGGTAGAGGCACCTGGGGGGACCCTCTGTGCTTGGCCTGACCCTGCCTCCAGGGTATCCAGGGCATACACTGTGTGGCCACAGGGTGCACCTGTCTGAGAGCAGATCTGAGCCATGTCCCCAGCACCCTGGACAGGGCAGGTGATGAAGCAGGCTCAGGAACAGCCATCATCAGTTCAATCAATCCTTCCCTCTCTCCCACCATCACCCAGTCTCCTGCGGAACCGTGTGTGTTAATCGGGTCTTTTGTTTTCTGGATTCTGACGCTTCAACTTCCGGGCCTTGCTGACCCTGGGGGCACCGTCCCTCCCAGGGTTAGCCAGTTCCTAGAAATAGTAAACAACTCATCCACAAGTGCAATTTTCAAGTGCAAACCAATCAATCCAGAGCGCACAGAGCCACCTCCTTCATCAGGGCTCCTAAATTCCAGGCCACCATCCTCCATCCTAATCACTCCAGGGCCAGTCAGGTACCAGACAACTAGGGGCAGCCCCTATGGCCCAGAGCGCACTGAAATTATTCACAGCAGCCAAACCTAAGCCTGCTTACCTTGCCTTGCCATTCCTTTCTGCAGAAACTGAAGTTCCTGCCGCCCTCTGCTCTCCAACTGATCCTGATGCTTCCCTGTGTGCCCGACAGCCCCCCCCGCCCCCCCACCACGGTGTGGTGTGGCCCCTCCCTTTGGGATTTGTGAGGAACACACTATCTTGTCAATGGCAATTGTCTTGATCTGTTGGCCCTACTGTACCTCAACTTTTCTACTGACACATTATATTTTAAAACATCATGCTCCTCTCATCCACCCTCCCCAGCCGTCCTCATCATGCTCCCGCCCAATGAGGTCCCCCCGCCTGAAGCACTGGTCCCACGTCTCTCCACCCTTTGAGATTTGGCTGGGGCCGCTGACCAGAAAGCCTCTCTGAGCTCCCGACAGGCCCCTCCCCAACCCGTTCCTCACCACCATGTCATGGCTGCCTCGTCACGTTCGTGGCCAACCCCCACAGACAGCGAGGTCTGATGGAGGCAGAGGGAGCCTGACACATGGATGGATGGATGGATATGAAGCTGAGGTGACTAATCAGCCTAATCCTCAGGTCCGCTGCCCACATCTATGTCCAAGAGCAACGAGCTCACCTCTCCCCTCTCAGCCAAACACGCCTGCCCACAACTCCTGATTCCATGAGAAAGCCGTGTGCCCACTGGCCCTCATCCCTCTCCACTTGATCTCACCAACACATGCACTCTGCACCCTTCACACCCCATTGTGGGAACCCAGGCAGACAATGAAAAAGCCATCCAACTGAGGGGCAGGCAGTGGAGTTGGCTCGCCTGTAGTTTTGTTCCTTCTCCCCAGGTCATCTCTGCAGATGGAATACAGATACATTGTTCCATCTCTGGGAAATGGTGGGTGTAGGAAACTGTGAGTAAGCAGGGATATAATCCAGTGCTGGAGGCCAAGAGGGGAGAATGCGCTTGGGATGACCCACTGTGGACATGAGGACCCCAGGCAGAGCCTGAGTGCTGTGTGACCCCCTGCCAGGGGTCTTGCAATGGGGGCAGAGAGGGACGGAAAGGGACAGCTGAGCTTGGCAAAGCCCTGGTCCCCGAGATGACCTGCTATTTCTCCAACCTGCCTAGACTTTCCCCCTGCTCTCTTCTGCCTCTCCTCTCTCCTGGGCCCTGTGGCTGTTCTTGCAGGAAAGGGAGAGACAAAGGATGATTGCTTTCCAAATATAAGATTACATTGCAATAAGAAACTCATAGAGGCAGAGGATTCTGATAGGCCCCCCGGGAGGTGCCCTTCCCGTCCTCCTCTCTCCCCCTTCCCATCCTCCTCTCTCCCTTTGCCCCTCCAGCCCCACTCCACACACACACCAGGAATCCCTCACCTAGGTCAGCTTTCTACCTATGCTCCTTGTGCACGAGGGCAGGCTGAGCTAAGCCCCATCTCCACCCCCTCAATCAGCACAAGACTGTTTTTTAATACATAAAATGATGGGGTTTTTACTGGGCTAAATGAACTAAGGGTCCTACCACCAAAAAGAGTGAAAGGTCGTCACTGAGTCAGTGTTTTCTGTGAGAAAGGGTACTTTGGCCACATCTGCCCACCTTCCTCACCAGACCCCACGCCCACCCCCAACCCCGCCCAGGAGAAGTGGGCCAATCAGCTGGCGGTCAGGCACTCTTTGGCCCACATTTTGTAGTGGTCAGTGGTCCTGTGGGTGAAGACCAGCCACACACACCCCTGGGCGAGCACACTGTGCAGGGTCTGCTCCCACTCCTTCTCTCCACCCAGGGCTGGACTTGGAGGGGCAGACCGGGGAAGGAGGCCATGCTGAGCTAGTCTCATTCATCAGTTTAGCACTTACTGGGCTCCCCACTGGGGTTATAGCAAATGTTTGGGGGCCCCATTCCCTCCCTCGAGCTCCTGTGGGGAGCAGGGCTACGAGGTCAGTTCTGGCATTACTAAGTCCCTGGAGTATTTCTAACAACATTTCATTTCCAACTTCTGACAGTTCATTAAGTCTAGGGGCACAGCTAAATCACCCGGGGCATCTCTTAAAAATACCGTTTCCCATGTCTTCTAAGAAACATACACATGAATGTTCATTAGCAGCACTATTCACAAACACCAAGAGGTGGAAAAAACCCAAATGTCCATCAAACGATAAACAAATGTGGTCTATCCATACAGTGGAATGTTATTTGGCCCCAAAAAGGAATGAAGCACTGATATCTGCTCCAACACAGATGAACCTTGAAGTTATTATGCTAAGTGAAAAAGGCCAGACACAAAAGGCACATATTGTATCATTCCACTTACATGAAATTCCAAAATAAGCAAACCCATAGACAGAGAAAGCAGATTAGTGGTTGCCAGGAGCTGGAGAGAGGAGAGAAATGGGGAGCCACTGCTTAATGAAGTCTCTCTTTGGCGTGATGAAAAGTTTTGGAAACTAGATAGTGGTGATGGTTGCACAACATTGTGAAGGTACTAAAAGCCACTGAAAGTGGTTAAAGTGATGAATTTTAAGTTATGTGAACTTTACCATAATTTTACAAATAAAGAACCAAACAAAACAATTCTCAGTCCTCATCCCCAATCAAAATCTTCAGGGTGGACCTGGAAATCCATAACTTTAAGGAGCTCTGCCAGGGCTTCTAAAATAAAGCAGAATTTAAGACCTGCGGTGTAGGAACCTCAGGCTCAGGGGGTTTGGGTGCCTTTCTAGGCCTGACTCTGGGGGACATGTGCTGGAGTCCTCTCATGGGCCTCACTGGGTGCTGCTGTGTCTGCGTGTCTTCCCTGGGCTGAATCCTCCTGGATTAGGCTTAGGCTCACCTGCATAAGCCAGCCCCCTAGCAAGTGCTTGGCGGAGGAGTGGGAGTGCGATTTCATCTGAACCAATGAGAATCAGGCCCGAGTCTGGACTGGAAGGAGAAGCCCTTTGTTCTGCTGCTTTGGAAGTAGGAGGTGGGAAGGTGGGAAGAGGGCCTGGGGCAGCAGGCAGGCGCTGGTGGGTGGCCATCCAGCTACCTCCAGGGACAAGTCTGCCCACCAGGGACCAAACACCAAGGCGCCAGAGGATAGAAAGGCCAAGCCTGATGTTGGGCCTGAGGATCCCGTGGTCACCAGAATGTTGGCCAATATTGGCCTCAAGAGGAGGTGACCCAGTCACCCATAGTGTGCAGGGGGAGATGGAAGGCTGCTGGAACCCTGAAACTGGTCCTCAGAGGAGGGGATTCCTGCAGTGGGGCTTGAAGCACATTGAGGAACTCTGAGACACCAGGTTCCCTCCCGTAGAAGAAAGAGTGCACGGGGCAGAAGCTGTGGAGGGTGGGGTTGTTAGAAATGAGGAAGGGGTCCCCTGAGAAGACCCCTGGCCCCACTCCAAGGGCCCTGCAGGGCCTGTCCCTGGAGATCTGTGCATGTCACAGTGCCTGCCCTCTGCCCCAACTCACCTTGCCAGGTGCACACATGGTCCCATCCAGGGGAGGCCCCTTCTTCGTCTTGCAAAAGTAAGGGTTGTCAGGGTGGCTGCACCACAGCTGCTTGCAAGGGTCAAAGGTCCGGAACTAGAAGAGAGCACCAGCAGCTAGCCAGGCCACCTCCCACTTCAGGGACCCTCCAGGGGTGCCGCCCTGTCGCCCAGGGTCCTCTTGCACTGCTGCAGAGCCAGAAATGACTTGTCCACCCATGACAGGCCTGTGTGGTGCCCTGAGCTCTGTGTGATTCTGGGGCTGTGAGGACCTCGAGCAGACAGTACGATGCTTCACATCTTTGCAGGCTGCTTGGCCTCCCCGGCCTCCAGACCTTGGTGGCTGCACCTCTCACGGAGCCTGGACAGAAAGCTGGGCACAAGTGTGCTTGGCATGAAGGCTTGGTGGCCTTCCTCTGGCCCAGGCAGGAGGGGCGGTCATTGCAGGGTCCCATGAGCACCCGCTGTTCACCTGCTGAACACTCCACTGCCTCAATCCCTCCTAAAGCCATGTCTGGGCCAGCCAGGAGGGCACTGGGTGCAGACTGGGGAAAGACCAGTGGGTATGGAGGGAGAGGCTGCTGTTTTGGAGGGCTGCTCCACTCTGTGCCAGGGAGCCACCCAACACCAGCCGCCTCCCAGGAAGCCAGGCCGATCTGGGGCAGACTCCCCCCGCCCAGCCCTTGGAGGTGTCGTGGGCTCCGACACTCACCGCGGTACACATCATGTAGCCAAGGCCGAAGTCAAAGCGGCACTGTTCGTTCATGGAGTAGTGCAGCCCCGGGAGCTGGGGCAGCGCTGGCCAGTCGTGGGTGAAGGGGTCATCCCGCAGGCAGTCATAGGAGCTGGGAGGGGACACATGGGTGCCACAAGCTGCCTTCAACAGGACTGGCCATCCAGCCCAGGAGGCAACTGAGGCCCCTCATGGAGCCTCGGGGGTGGGCCTGCCTGCACACCCCAGCCCTAGGCTGTGCTGCCTCAGTTTCCCTGCTGCACCTGTTTTCTTTGGCATAAGCTACCCAGGACCAGGCGTCCATTAAAGGTGCAGCTGTCATAACCACTTTCCATCCAAAACCTAGCCCCCAACAATGGGATACCCCCGTCCCGTACTGCTGTCCCCCTCTCCCCTTCCCTGCACCTCAGGCTGGAGGCGCTGAGACCGGCACTTCGGGTTCGTCTTTGGGAGATACAGGTGGTACTCACTGCAGGTAGCGGCTCAGCTCCTGCTGGCTGCAGCGGGACCAGTGGAAGCGATGGAAGGCTGCCTGCACCAGGGGCGCCATGATGCTGCCCAACCGCACCTCATCACCGCAGCGGTTGCCCTGCCCATCATGCTCCATGCCCAGCCTGTGCGGGAAGACAAGGCAGCCTCACTGGACCCTCACCTGGCCGCACTCACCTGTCAGCTCCACCCCACCCTAATGCTCAGAGGGCACCCCTAACCTCCCCGAGCTGCCCCCCCACCTTAGTTGGCTTGGTCTGCCCTGAGCAAGGTGGTACCCATTTGCTACCAGCTAACTTTAAAGTCAGGGGCACTCTGAGGTGACAGCATCCAGCAGCAGCCCCCTCAGGTATCCTGTCCCCAAGGCAGAGCACTGTTACATGAGAATGCGGTGGAGGCAGAGGCAGCCACAGCCCTCTCTACACACCCAGCGGCATGCACACCCAGGAGGAGTAACTTCCCCAACTCCAGCTCTGTGCTCCTGGGGAAGGCTCCCTCAGAGCCTCAGTTACACATCTGTAAAATGGGGTAAGAAGAACCCCACCCTGCCCAGGTGCTTGAATGGCATGATGGGTGGAAAGCCCCTAGCTCCTGCCTGGGGCCTTCAGCAGAAAGTGGCCTCCAGCTCGTCCTGTGCAGCACGGAGACAGGACATCACATCCCAAGGGCTTTTCATACAGGGCCTGTCCCTCTCAGGGCACAGAGGAGAAGCGGGGCCCTTTGAACCCCGACCTTCCTCAGACAACAAGGATGGTGAGTCCACTTACACGTGGCCAGTCTCATGGGCCACCACGAACGCTGAGGAGAAGCCGTCCTCGTGGTTCAGGGTGCAGCTGCGGACGGGGTGGCACATCCCAGTGACAGGAGCATAGCCTGGAAGGGGACAAAGGGTGGCTCCAGGTCCCAGGCTCGGAGTCCTGCCCAAATCTGGGGGCCCTGACCCCAACACCCCCAGAGCGAATGAGCAGAGCCAACTGCCCCCGTGGCTGGCACGGCTCAGGAGACGACCTGTCCCCTCCCCCAGGGCAGCGGGCCTCGGCCCTGCCCGTCTGTGGCCACACCGCAGCAAGCTCAGTTTCCCGAGCCCAGGTCTCACCTGCTAAGGCTTTCTGCCACCTCCTTCCCGCTATTCCCTTTCAGGCCACCTCCCGCGCTCCTCCCCCCGCTTGGCTGGGTGGCCTTCTGGCCCCTGGGTAGCACATTGTCTCCACACCTGCCCCTGGTGCTGCAGGAACCCTGGCCCCGGTGCCCGGCACCATACCCTGAGCCCACTCCCTCGGGACCTTCCCTGGCTCCCTCGTGGTCCATAGGTCCTTCTCTGGGTCCTCAACTGGATGGATTTCCATAGTGCACAGAAGGCTACAGTGAGGGTGGCCCTGAGCTGTTCCGGGGCAGGTCAGGCAAGGATAGCCAAGGTGCTACGCTGCCCTGCTGAGTCATGTAGAGGGGACTGGCTGCGTGGATTGGGGGGCAGACCAGCCACAGACGACGGGGCCCTCGGAGCCCTTGGCCCGGCAACTCTGCACTCTGACTGAGGAGATTATGAGCCACATTCCTGCTGAGGGGTCCAGGGGTCTCTCCTGGGCAAGATGGAGAATGGGGAGGAGCAGCTGCAGCAGGCCAACCCCCAACATGAGATGCCACGGGCCCTCCAGCAGCCCTGTGGGCCCACCCCACCCCTTCAAGGGCTTCTGAAGAGCCACTGAATTCACAGGTAACAGTAAGGAGACACAGTGGGTTTTGCCAGCCCAATTAGAGTGTGTGGTCCAAGGAAGAAGTCGGGAATGGAGCCTGACAGGGAATGAGGGCAGGGCTGAGGAATGAGCCTGAACCACCCAGGCAGGAAGGCCAGGAAGGCCTCCCTGTGTCATGGCTGGTTCGTGGAAGAATGACCCCCCTTGACTAGGCTGAGCCTGATCATGGGGTGTCTTAAGATGTCCCCAGGGAAGCCTTACAAGACAACATTCTCACCCATGGGGATGGGGAGGGTGATGGGAGTACATGATGACCCCACCCAAAATGGAGGAAATCCAGAGAACAGGGCCTAGCCACTTGCCCCTGGACAAGATACAGAAGTACATACAGACCTCTGTGTGCCAGAGGGGGCCTCTGTTTAGAAGCCTGGGCGTCCTAGTGGCCCACCAAGTGAGAAGCCATCCTGTCCTCTGATAAATGGAATATTTATAAATGGAATATTTCCTGCCATATTAATAAACAAAGGATGTCACAGTCACCAATGATTGCAGCCCTCCAACATGAACTGGTGAGGCCTGAGGAAACTCAGGGCTGAAAAGAATACCTGCCATCTAGCAGCCATCAGACTGCAGCCACTCCCTGCTGTGAGCGCTGAGGAAACTCAAAAATACTGGCCCCAGATAGCTAAGGTGCATATTAAAGGAATGACTTTAGTGAGCCCAGACTCTTGCATCTTCCCATACATAGAAAAACGCTAAATTCCTTACCTTGAGATCTCTGGTTCTCTTTATTTAACAACAATCTTTTGATGTTCCCAATTACCTGCTCTTTGTTGCAAAACTCCTCTATATCCTAGCTCCTCCCCTCGCCTCCTTGGAGCAGTTTTTCAGAGTTTTCTGAAACGCTGTCCTCCCGGGCTGCAGTCCTCATTTTGCCCCCAATAAAACTTAACTCGCAACTCTCACGTTGTGAATATATTCTTTTTTAAGTCAACACCCCCGACTCAGTCTCACTCTTCTGAGACCCCACAGGGAGGTCCCAGGCAACGTGCTCCCAGAGAAAAGCACAGAAGGGAAGGAAGTGTGAGGGGGGAGTGCTGGTTTCAGACTTGTCTGTAAAAGCATCGTATTGTCTTTTTCCCTTCTAATAAACAGGAAAATCTATGTCGTAAAGCATTCTTTGCTCTGTAGATTTTGAGATGATTGTTCTCCAATCAGCGCCAGAGCAAACCTTTGTGGTCTTCTCTTCGTCCTTTGCATGCAAAGCTTGCACATGAATATGTGCCTCAGTATGAGTATTTCTCATTCACCTACATTAGCGTTACATGAACTTTTAGGATCTGAAGACTTGAAAATGTATCTGTATTATTTGCTTTATATCCTTCCCTCTTATTTTATTCTGCTGTTATTTTCTTTTTGGAAATCTTTTTAGATAGATATTGTATTTCCTGGATTGAGCCTCTACATCAACTTTTCTCTCATATTTTAATCTTTTTGGATCCGTTGACTTTTTTTTTTTTTTTTTTTTTTTTGCAGTACGCGGGCCTCTCACTGTTGTGGCGTCTCCCGTTGCGGAGCACAGGTTCCTGACGCGCAGGCTCAGAGGCCATGGCTCACGGGCGCAGCCGCTCCGTGGCATGTGGGATCTTCCCAGACCGGGGCACGAACCCGTGTCCCCTGCATCGGCAGGTGGACTCTCAACCACTGCGCCACCAGGGAAGCCCGATCCGTAGACTTTTTATTTCAGCTTTTGAATTTTCTATTTTACCCACTGAGAAATGGAATATTGCCTGCCACAAAGGATGTCACAGTAATCAGCGATTGCAGCCACCACCAGTGAGCTGGTGAACCCTGAGGCAAAGAATACCTGTCTTCTAGCAGCCATCAGACTTCAGCCAATCCCCACGGTGAGCCCTGAGGAAACTCTGGATATGAAAACACAGGATACTGGCTCCAGATAGCTGAGGTGCATATCAAAGGAATGACTTCAGTGAGCCCAGACTCTTGCATTTTCCCATACACAGAAAAGCAGTAAACGCCTTAACTTGAGGTTTCTAGTATTCTTTAATTAACAGTAATCTTTTGTTCTTATTACCTGCCCTTTGGTGCAAAACTCCTGTGTATCCTAGCTACCCCCTCGCCTCCTCGAAGCAGTTCTCTCAGGGTTACTTGAGATGCTGCCTCCCGGGCTTGAAGTCCTAAAAATTTCTGTGACTCAGCCTTTAGGTTGGGCATTTAATTTTTTAGTCGACACCGTCAAATCTTTAATTTAATGAAAACCCTTTGTTCTCTAATTCTTCCTTGCAATCTGTTCTGGGTTTACAGATATAGTCCCTCATTCTGGGGATATTACTTTATAAACTGTACTTTTCCCTTCTTTAAATTATCTGTTTCCTCTGGCGTCAGTTTTATAATTTTATTTTGCATCTTGGTCCATCCTTTTCATCCTATCGTTTTTTTCATGTCTGGTAATCCTTGGCTATCCTTTCACATTTTTAAATGAAGAATGAGGTCACTTAATACAAAGGTTGTATTGGCTTCTCTCCTATGGAACAATTCTGCTCCCTATTAGAGCTCTCACTTGGACCAAGGGCAGACAGGGTGCTCTGTCTGTCAGCTGGCCACACTGGTGTAGGGCTTGAAGGGGAGCTAGCAGCCCCCTCCCAGTGGGGAGGCACCCACACCAACTAGGAGCCGTATTCTGTGCTTGGTGGGATCTGGGGTCACACCCTCTGTTCCCACCTGCTTCCCACTGTGGTGCTGATCTGCACGGCAAAGGGGGCAACAGTAGTGCCTCAGAGGTGTTCTGTTAACATGAACTAATCCTAGCTCTGATCAGGGGTCACTTAAGAAGTCTTTCTATTTACGTGAATATGACAAGTGGTTGGCAGAGAGAAGCTGCAGGTTAAGAGAGCAGAGCGGTGCATATGAAATAAGTCATGGAAGAAAGTGCTGGAAGGAATCAGCACCTATATCAGATAAATATGCTTATTTTTATAAAAAGGATCCCTGGGGCTTCCCTGATGGCACAGTGGTTCAGAGTCCGCCTGCCGATGCAGGGGACACAGGTTCGTGCCCCGGTCCGGGAGGATCCCACATGCCGCAGAGCGGCTGGGCCCGTGAGCCATGGCCGCTGGGCCTGCGTGTCCGGAGCCTGTGCTCCGCAATGGGAGAGGCCACAACAGTGAGAGGCCCACGTACCGGAAAAAAAAAAAAAAAAGGATCACTGGAATGATCAACTAGAAACTAATAAAAACGACTATCTGTAGAGGATGGGGGTGAAGTGAAACAGGGTCCACTCCCCTGAATATACATTTTTATATAGGTCGTTAAAGCTCTTTCTTTCGAAGTATAATATACGCCATAAGAATGCACAAATCATAAGGACACAACTAGTGAATTATCACAAAGTGATCACACCTGTGTAGCCACCTCCCTGATCAAGAAATAAAACTGTCCCCACACTGCAGAAGCCTCTTCTTTCTTCCAACAGCGACTCTCTCCCTCCTGACCACTCCTGACTGTTAACACCACAGATTCATTTTGCTCACTTCCAAACGAGATCCATCACAGTGTGGTGTGCGGCCTTGCTATGTGTGAAAATCTTCAACGATGATCGTAGACCTTCAATTTTTTCTTTTAGATCTGTTTTATACAGTTTGAATTTTTAAGTAAAGTTTCTTAACTGTTAAAGATTGAAAATTTATTCAAATTTGTTTTGTGAAAGCTGGAGGAAGCAAAAAACTCTGAAACCCAGCCTCAGATCCTGTCTGGGTTGAGGCTGCCAGCCCCAGACTCTGCCCATTTCACTACCTTTGGTCCTCTCTGTCCCTCCCAGAGATGCAGTTTCCTGGGGGAAAGGTCAGAGTTCCTGGTGGTTTGCAAGAGCTAGGAGGTCACTAGCACTTACCCTTCCCCCTCGACACAGGCCCGCTTGCCCAGACACCCTTCCCAGCCCGGGCCACAGTTGCCAGGGGGCCCTCGCAGGGCCAGGGGCTCACCTTGCATGCCTGAAGGCCCGAAGTCCTGCCGTGTGAGGAATATGGCATGATCATGGTACTCATCGTGGCCGGAGTCTGGCTTCTGCTGGAGGTAGGCCCAGCGGCAAACGTTCTCCAGACTCTGAGAGGGGTTCCCAATCTCAATGAGGCTCAGGGACTGCAGGGGCAGGAGAGACAAACAGAGGGGTTGGCGTCTGGTGGTCCTGATGGGAGCTGAGCAGACCCCATCTACCGGGGACCTGGGCCAGGTGGCGCTAAGCCCAGTCCGTTCTCAAGACCCCCTCCCACTTCGCTCCATTCTCCTGAGTGGATGGAAAGGCTCCCCGGCCTTTCCACATACCTGCACGAGTTTCCACACAAAGTCACTGCACAATTTCAGGTGAGACGTGGGAGCCAAGCTCTGAGGCCGTCTAAAGCCTCAAAGAGTCCATTCAGCCCAGCCCACCTCCAGGGCCCCTGCATCCTATTCAGCCCCTGCTCTGTGCAGGCCCTGGCCAGGAGGCAAATGCAATGAACCTCGGTCACCCTGAAGAGCTTACGTTCTGGCAGGCTCCAGGACAGGGGAGACAGAACTCCCAGTATGACTACAAGCCCAGAGACCTGCGCTTTCCCCTTGATAGAAGCTATTTGCAAAAAACGACACAAGGGAGGGAAAAACCTTGCAGCAGATACAGCAAAGGAGCCACATAAGGAACAGGAGCACAGGGATAATTCCCTCAGGATCCACGGACAGGAAGCCACTGGGAGCAACCACATTCCATTTTGTGTCATGACACATACCTACTAGCCAAGGCTGGCTGCTAAACTGGCAGCACTGCAGCCTGATCTGCACCATGGCATTGGCATTCACTCTCTCATTCAGTCTTCACAACCACCCGAAGAGGCAAGAAACTGAGGCTCAGAGAGGTCAAGTAACTTGCCCCAGGTTACACAGCTAGGAAGCCTGAAACCAAAGTTTATATTCAATCCACTGCGCTAAACTTCCTCCACAAATAAAACATACACTGTATCATCTCAAAATCAAGTCTCCTATAAGCTGCACTCATCCCTTTTCTCTCCACAATCCTCACAGCAGACACTCCAGTTTCTGCTCTCACCACATACTCCCACCATCAAAGTGGTTCCCTCTAGGCAGAGAGTACTGGGCACGTTCTTTTCCACTTTAAGGATACATCTGTCCATAAAGTAGAACTATGCATTCTTTGGTAGACACGTAAGCAGATGTTTTGTCTCTTCTCTTGCATAAATATATCCATCAAGCAGAGCCACATATTTCTCTTTTTGTGTATAAGTAGCAGAGAATAAGATATAGGGTATTGTTAGTAAGCCAGCATGTTGCAGAAGAAGGAAGAACGATTCAAGGCCAGGGAGGACTAGTCATTACCAGGCATCTCGTGAGTTACCCAAGTCAATGGCTTAAAAGATGGCAGACCAGTTCCCAAGTCCTAAGCACAGAGTCAATTGCTCCTGAGAGATGAGATTACTTGTTTTAATAAGATATAGTTGAGGGGCTTCCCTGGTGGCACAGTGGTTAAGAATCTGCCTGCCAATGCAGGGGACACAGGTTTGAGCCCTAGTCTGGGAAGATTCCACATGCCGCAGAGCAACTAAGCCTGTGCACCACAACTACTGAGCCTGCACTCTAGAGCCTGAGAGCCACAACTACTGAGCCTGCGTGCCACAACTACTGAAGCCCACGCACCTACAGCCCATGCCCCGCAACAAGAGAAGCCACCGCAATGAGAAGCCCGTGTGCCTCAACGAAGAGTAGCCCCTGCTCACCGCAACTAGAGAAAGCCCGCGCACAGCAACAAAGACCCAACGCAGCCAAAAATAAATAAAATAAAATAAATAAATTTTTTTAAAAAAGAAAAAAAAAAGATGTAGTTGAGTCCTAATGAAGTCAGTCATAGACTGGAGCGAGAGGTCTGGTGGCCAGGACCTGTTAGACATTGGCACAGAGGTGGACAGCCCAGAGGATGCTGGAAAAGGGGAAGGGAGGTACACTCCTGCCCCCCTTGTGATTCGGAGAAGCATGTGACGAGCTCTGGCCAATTAGCTGTGAGTAAAAGTGACGTGTGTCTCTTCCCGGTCCAAGCACTTAATTGCCCACATGAGCGCCTCCAGAGATCTCTCCTTGTTGGCATGTGAACCAGCATGTTGAGATGGTAGCTGCTCTGTCACCTAAGCCTTGAGTGACAATGAGACCAGAGTCCTCTGCCAATTCACAATGAACATACAAGTGTGAGGGGGAAATCAATCTTTGTTGTTGTAAACTGCGGGGACATGGAGCTTGTTTGTTTCTGCAGCACAGCACGGCCCACCCCGCCTGACACAGAAAGGGCAGAGGAAGGGGACGTGGCATCTATATCTCATCCAAGCAGGTAGCTCAAGACCCTGCCAGGTGATCACTGTCTCCAGAAAACCTTGAGAGGCCACAGCTCTGGAGGAGGAAGTGAGTGAAAGACTCTCCTTTCTAGGGAAGGACCTTTGGGTGGAATGAGAAGGAAGGGACCCTCATGGGTGGATCTGATTTGGTGCTTGAGTATGGACCCCACTGGGCTTCAGATTGCCAGCCCAAGTCCCGATCAGAGGGTGATCACAAAGGCCACTGATGACCACTTGATCAAGGATGGCCGCAGAGCCCCCACTGGAGTGGGACTCCCCCGGCTCCACAAAGTCCCAAACCAGTTCAGAGCCTTGTTAGTCCATCTCCAACAAAAGGGCCTTGTTTCCCTCAGGGCCATGTCTCTCAGCCCAAACATCAGGGGATTGTTCCCCTGGTAGATTGCGGCTACTTTTGCCTGGGCTCTTCTGACAACAGCAGCCCAGTCCCCCTTTGGTAAAATATCCTCTCTGTTAATCTGGGTCTGACCCTAGGCTCAGGGGTGGGAGGGCTCAGGCCCAGCCAACCCCACCCTGCACCTTCCCAGCAAAGGATGGTTGGGGCCAAGGAGTTGGAAAGGTGTGAGACTGCAAGCCTGGAGCTGCCACTAGGGGAGGAGACCCCAGGGGAGGAAGAAGCCAGCATAGATAGAGCAGGGCCTGGGGTGGAGAGAGGTCAGTTCCTGGTATCTTCACACAACCACCTGGCTCCCCCAGGCCTGAGGCCAGTCTACCCCAGGCCTGTTTGTTATCTATTGCCACAAAATGAGTTACTTCCAAACTTTATGGTCTGAAAAACCTCAAACACTTATCTCATGGCTTCTGGGTTAGGAATCCAAAGGCAATCTAGCGGGGTCTTCTGGCTCAAGGTCTCCCATGAGAGTGCTGGCAGCTGAGACTGGGGCTGCAGTCTCATCCGAAGGCTCCCCTGGGGAAGACCCACTCCCACATTCACTCACGTGGTTACTGGCAGGATCCAGTTCCTCACGGGCACATGGACCTCACCACAAAGCAGTCACACGGGGCAGCTTGCTCCCCCCAGCACGAGTGACCCAAGAGATAGCACTGATAGGGCACATCCAAGACAGAAGTCTCTGTCCATTTAGATGCAAATCTCAGTCCTGCCCAAACCCACAGGGAGGGGACCACACCGGGGAGTGAATACCAAGATGTGGGCTCACCAGGGGCCATTCCAGAAGCTGTCTGCAGCACATATGTGTCTCATATATTGTGTGTCAGGAAATTCCTCCCATGAAAGTCAATTTGAGTTGTGTTGTTGTCACTTGCAGCTGGAAGAGCACGAGCAGGGGACTTCCTCCTTGGAGAATCGTGGGAAGCTCAGTCAAGGGCACTGGCTGGCAAAGGAAAGCCAGTGGCTGTTCTCCAGGGTCCAGCTGGTATGTCCAACACCAGTGGGAGAGAAGCTCTGGTCACATCTTTGACAAGGAGTCAAGAGCCCAGTCAGAAAGACACACTGTGTCAGGGCCAGAGAGCAGAAATAAGGCCATGGAGTTGGGGACAGAGGCAAAGGCTGAAACAGGGTGAGAACAAACAAGCTGGGGACTCAGAGAGAGGCCTGACTGCTCAGCGGGTGGGCTCGTGGGACGTGCTGGGTGGGCGTTGCAAACCCAAATGCCCACAGGCCAAGGCCGGTGATGTAAGTCAGTGAGGCAGGTTGGTTCTAAGGAAAAACGAGTCTGTCTTTCATTTGCCAGTTCAGAAGGGGTAAGGTTCCAGAAGAGTATTTCCCTGTTATGGTAAAGAAGTTGGGGGGATAAGGAGTGGCGAGGACTGTGGCCAACCAAGGAGCCTACGCCCAGCTGAAGGGGCAACAACACTCAGCGCCAGCCCCATCGGCATGGCATGCAATGGACAGAGCCCAGGGCTGCCAGATCTGACTACTCAGGCCAATGTTCACATTTTACAAAGAAGCGTACCTCCTGGAAAACACGGACTCAAGTTAAAATAAGTTCTGTGGACAAAAGAAAACACATCTCTCAGGTTACCAGGTTGAGAACCCTGGAGAAAAGGCCTTAGCAGGTTGGACCCGACACTGGCACACTGGCGAGCACCTCTTGCCTCCCAGACACTTGCCTCCCAGGCTCCTGGGTTCAGCCCAGGTTCCCAGCCCCTCTCAGCAGCCACCGTGATCTCACTGCTGCGGCAGGATAGGATAATTTATTGAAATATTGATTTGCGTTTTGTTCTTGCCTCGTCTTCCTTCCTCCACTCCAAGAAACAGACTGCCACTTCCGTTCTCCAGCCCCATGGGGGTTTGCATTGCAGGGTCCAGAGCAGAAGTTGTCTGGGACCCCCTCCTGGCTTTTGGGTTCTGAGGAGACTCCCCAAGAGAAGGGGCAGAGAGAAGGGCTTGGAGGGGCTACACCAGGACGAGATGGCCCTGGGGAGGCAGGTCACAGAAAACAATGGCCATGCGCTGGGCCCTGGGACCTGCAGCCTAGACAGGACCCTGAGACATGGAGGAGGAGGGTGATGTCAGTGTTCCGGCATCCAAGGTGCAGAGCTGCTGTACTTTCTATTTCTCTGCTCATGTCCCAACTTTCTCAAGGATCTGACCCATCTCAGATGGCCACCAAGGAGCTAAGGGCTGGGATCTTCATAGGGTCTGGAGAGTTCAGGAGGGTGCAGTGTGCCTTGTGCTCTGTGGCAGGTGCCAGATGCATGTGCATTTTAGAAAGAGCTCTCTGAGTCAGTGAGGAGGGAGGGGGGAGGGGAGGGGGACATTTGCTGAGATGGATGGGGGTGTTGTCTGGTGTAATGTCTCAGCAGTCAGGACCACGGGGTGGCAGGAGATGAGCAAGAGAGGTGTCGCCTGGTAAGAGAAGGAGGATGGTTTCTGGCAGTGGGGCTTGCAGAGGAGGCATGGGGAGAGGACCACACACTCGCAGGGAAAGGTGGGGTCTGCAGCATGCCGGGACACAGGCCAGGGATCATCCTTTTGGGCCCAGCTTGTTTCCTCGGTAAAAGTTCAGCAGTTTTCCTTTGGGGAGCTCTCCTGCTTCTCGGGGTGCAGCTCCTGGGGGAACAGTCCAGAGGCAGCCTGGGACTCAAGTTAGGTCAGTAGAACTGAGGTTCAAAAGAACGAAAAAACGGCTGAAGCAGGCTTGCCTAGTGGCAGCCTCCAAACAACCACCCACGAGCTTCTAGGCAGAAGCCAGCACCCCAGGCTCAGCCTTTCCTCTACCTACTTCTCCTACTTCCTGAGAGCTGCCAGCCTTCCCATAGGTTCCGCCTGCCTTGAAGGGCTCCTCACAGACAGAGATGTCCAGGCAGAGGGCCCAGGAGGGAGGTCTGGGCACCCACGAGGGTCACTTGGGCTCTAGTGAGATCTCCCCATACTCCTCTGCCACCCGGCCCACATCCACAGCCCTCAGACGCCTCCACCCCGTGCCTTTGCTATGTATCACACAGCACGTGAGCTGTACTCCTCATCTGAGCGAGGAAAGGAGACGTGTCTATTTCTCCTTCAGAAGTGATGGAGAGAGGCTGAGACAGTTGCTATTGCAGTTAAGATTCTCACACCCATCTCACTGGAGTCATCTGCATCCTCCTGGCCCCAAAGTCGTCTATCTGCTCCTTTTTGCATTGGCTTCTCTGCCTGTTCCCACCTGTGCTGGGCTGAGGACTGCACAGAGGGCCATGGTGTTCCAGGGGGCAGCACCCCAGGCCCAGTAAGGGAGTGGCCCCAGAACCAGCCGGGATCTCACAGACCAGCCTCCCTCCTCCCGAGGGAGCCAAGGGTGCCAGCTGTCCATAGTGCATGGAACTGTTTTTACAGTACACAGGGCATTTATGCACCCTGGGGCTGGGTGGTAGCAGTGGGCTCTGCGTTCACACGTATCATCTAATTTAAAATGTATAATTGCCTTAAGATATAGATGCTGTTATTGACCTGTTCTCCGGATGAGAAACCGTGTCTCAGACAACTGAAGTAACTCACCCCAAGTCCTACCGCTAGAAAGAGGTGGAGGTGGGCCTGGAAGCCACGCCACCTCTGAAGGTGTTCTGTCCGCAGGGCCATCTCCCTTAGGCAGGCGGGACAAGAAAGGAAGGGCGAGAGCCAAGGTGGCCACCAGGTGGCGCTGCTGCCGCAGGAACAGCAGCGCGGGGCCTCAGCCGGTGGGACGCCTGGATCCCAGGGCTCTGCTCTGAGACGCCAGGGCACGGGTTCAAGGGGGACCACGGAAGCCCCTGACAGCCTCTGTGGTCCCACATTAAACAAATCAGTTAAGATCTGAGCAGAAAGTTCTGCTCCTATCACTGCTCTCTGACATTTCCATTGTTTGCTCCAGAATGAGCTGAATTACATTTATGCTCTTACCTCCCTCAGTCAAGGAGACAGGAGAAAAGTGGGACCAGCAGCCTGGAGGCTCTGCAGGCTTGGGGGCATATCAGGGAGCCCCTCAGACCACAAACCCTGCCCACCAGGGCACCTGCAAGTGACAGGTGGGGCTCACCTGGGCAGCTCAGGGCCCTGGGGTTGGAGGCCTGCTCATCTGTCATCTGCCCTGTGTTCTTGGACAAGTTACCTCACTGTCCTGGGCTTCCCATCTGCAAAGTGGGCACAACTGCAGCACCGAGCTGGGAGCTCAGGCGCTTCTGTCCATGGTGATCAGCACCCACAATGTTCTTTGTCTCTGCCTCTTGGCTCATGTCCCATGGATCCAGCTGAAGCCCACCGAAGCCTTCTCAACTGCCATGACCCCAGAGCGTCTCCTGCCCAATCCGCCCTCCCAAAGATGCACAAAACAGGACAGCGTGCACAGAGTGGAGTCCAGATCGGCTGGGTTCAAGAAAGCAGAGGTCCAAGAGGGAAGAGATATGGGAACATATGTATATGTATAACTGATTCACTTTGTTATAAAGCAGAAACTAACACACCATTGTAAAGCAATTATACCCCAATAAAGATATTAAAAAAATAATAATAAAATAAAAATAAATTAAAAAAAAAAAAGAAAGCAGAGGTCAATTCTCAACCTTGGTACTGCTGGCCCTTGGGGCCAGGTGATTCTCTGCAGTGGGGACTGTCCTGTGCACTGAAGGACGCTGAGCAGCATCCCAGCCTCTACCTGCTACATGCCACCAGCATCCCCAGGGTGGGGGGCAGCAAAATGCCCTCTGGGGGGAGCATAGCCAAAGAGCCCGGAGCTCATGTTCCCCAGCCTGTGGAATAACAGCCCAGCAAAGCTGCTCACCGCTGTGTGACTTCGGTAGGCCACTCACCTGTCCTGGCAGGTAAAGGTGATGAGGTGACTGCCCCAGAGAGCTGCTGTGAGGGTGAAGTGTGTGACATCACATAAGGGGCTGCAGACAGGGTCTGAGCCAAAGAGGGCACTGCAGGCTGTGACTGTATGAATATCCTTGTTCCTGTTGTCATTGCTAGTGTGCACTCACCTTACAGGGGACACTAAGGCTCAGTGAGAGTAAATAGCTCACTGAAGGTCCCACAAGGATCAACAGGGCCAGAATTAACACCAAGCCCCAGGCTGGGTGCAGCACAGGCTTCCCCGAGGCTGGGGGTCTTCTCCAGGCAGCTCCAGTGGACAAGGCGGTGCCTGGAGCTCAAACCTCATGACAGGCAACCCCAATACCAGTGAGGGCTGGAAGGCATGATCCTTATTTCTCTGCTCAGGACCCCCATATCATCAAGGAACATTCCAGACATCCTCCCAGAGGCTGGGAAGCTATTCCCAGAGAAAGCCAGCTCAGGATTCTTCACATGAACCTTCCCAGCTCAAGCCTATGGGGCACATCTGGCCCTAATGCTTCCTGTTCTTCTCTGGACCATGGAGAGTCTGGCTCAGGAGGTGGGCCGCAATGACTGGGGGTGGGGGTGGGGGCTGGACACCATGCTTGGCCCCCATCTGATTGGGGGCTGGGACCCAGACTCTGGGGAAACCAGGGGCTGTCCCTGGGGTGTTCTGAATCCCCTACACTGCCCCTCACACAGTCAGGGAAGCGGAGGTCCAGAGCAGGTAGGCAATGGCCCAGGACATGCAGTAAGCAGATGGTGGCACTGGGTCCTTGAACACTGAGCCCTGCCCCAGCATTCTCTTCTCTTGCCTTCCCCTAAGAGACTCACAGTCAGAATTTCCCAGACCCTTCCCCTCCAACGCTGAAAAATTTCTAAGAGCATTCCATATTTTGTCTTGACCTGACAAGATACCTTATGTTCTTTGATTGTCCCCAAGTCTCTGATTTCCATTTGCTTTGATTTTAATCATCTTAGGAAATATTTAAAATGAGAACAGTTCAGTAGCTTTGGTGCCTTCTCAAAAAAAAAAAAAATCAATTGAAAAGCCAGTTGCTATGCAACCCTCAAGTGTTGCCGGTGTTCTGCTCCCTGGCTGATGGCATATTGTATAAAATAAGATAATCTCTTTTCTTCTGCTGTGTTTTTTTTTTTTTTTTTTAAGAAATGGAGAAAAACGTTGTTTTAGGCAAAACTTGAGATAACTCAGAGGCTTCTCATAAGCTGGAAGACAAACAACATGTCACTTGCACAAGTGCTACTGATTTTATCCCCACTGGAGCCTTGGCGAGGCCTGGGGACAGGCACAGGGGGAGTGCAGGGTACGGAAGCTGCTCTCTTTCCATCACAGCTTGGAATAAATAACAGCATCTGAATACCGGGCCACTTTCTGCCCCAAGTCTGGGTCTCGGCCTCACAGCCCCTAGAGCGCTTCTGGCCAGGCCTTGGGGGACACAGCTCAGGCCCCTCTCCTGGCAGGGCTCCTGGCTCCAGTCACCTCGGCCTTGCTATGCTTAAAGTCTTCCAGGGACAGGGCCTCACTCACTGACAGGAAATGTGTGGCTCCTTGAGGAGCAGCTCATCAGAATCCATCCTCTCCGTGAGCCAAACTCTACTCCCCAATCCCATCTAGAAGCCCCTCCTGGCTTTTCCTTGAACAAGCAGAGCTCATTCCATTTACGTGAATCCCAGCCAGGCAGTCTCCTGCTGGGTCACCCCATCCAGGGCACCCCATGGCGCTCACCACTCCGAAACAATCTTGTTTACTGGTGAGTTCATGGGGAGCTGTTGCTCCAGTCCTGGGAGCAGGCAGGCAGGTCCCAGGATCCACCTGCTCAGGAGGCATGCTTCCCACTTCCCTGAGGTCCCTCGGACACCTAAAAACAGGGCCTCATCCCCAGCACTGTGCCAAGTGGAGTCTGTGACCAGTGGACACAAACTTATCACCCACAACGAGATAAGCACAAGCACAGAAATGGGAAACTTTTATAGCAGTTTGATGGAGTGATTTTATGTCTGTGGAATTTAATAATAAAAAGTCGGGGCCGGTATTTTTTTTTTTTTTTTTTTTGTGGTACGCGGGCCTCTCACTGTTGTGGCCTCTCCCGTTGCGGAGCACAGGCTCCGGACGCGTAGGCTCAGCGGCCATGGCTCACGGGCCTAGCCGCTCCGTGGCATGTGGGATCTTCCCGGACCGGGGCACGAACCCGTGTCCCCTGCATCGGCAGGCGGACTCTCCACCACTGCGCCACCAGGGAAGCCCAGGGGCCGGTATTTTTGTATAATCTTGGTTTTTGTCACATTTCCCTTTTCTAGAAAATTCCTTTTAGATGTACTTACAGAAATATTGGTCCGTGATGCGACCTTTGGCTCTGAGGCGTTCTGTGTGTCTGGCTTGGCACCCTTGGCCCTGACAGCTACTCTCCACGGACTGTCATGTTCAGACTTATGGTCTGATTGCTCCAGGTCGGTGGAACGACCCCTCCTTTCCCACGGGGGTTGCTCCTGAGCCCACAGCCAAACACACCGCACTGTCCCTAGGCTCCTATGCTCTGTGCAAGGCACAGAATGCTCCGTTCCAGAGACGATGGGCCAGCAGGTGGGGCCACAGTCCCTCTGCGTCCGGATATCTGTCTAGTGCCAGCCCTCCTGGATGTGGTTGGCCAGCCATGTCCTCCTAACTCTACTCTCCCCCTACCTGTGCTTCTGCAGTGTGTCCTCCCTAGGGAAAGTGAGATTCACACCCTGGACTCCACTCCCCACTCACAATCCTGCCACTCGCTGGAGGAGGACCAAGTCTGGCCCTATAACTTTCTGGAATCCCCCAGGACACAGAGGCCCTGATGGGCGCCAGCCTCCCCCATGGCTTCCCGAGAAGAGGTGGGGTGGGGAGGTGGGAGAAGCTGGGCAGAGTGTGGGGTGGGCTTTGCTACAAGAGACTGGTCAGCCCCGCTGCCATCAGGGGCTGGGGGCCAGCAGAGGGGTGGCAGCATGTTGTCCTTCCCGGCCAGGCTTCAGGGGCTGGGGATGGATGTGGGGTTCTAACTCCACATCCTGGTACCTCTTTTATCTTGACACCTCTGAGGTCATCAGCAGAAGTCTAAGGCTGGTCTGCCGAGCCCTGCTGGGGTGCAGTGGGTGCAGCCTGGACTCGGTTCTGAAAGCACTCATCCAGTTCCACATTCTCCCTTCCTGTCGCCTCACCATCATGGATTCCCAAACTCCTTCCCAGTGGGAAGTCACGGAGGCGAGGGAGGCGTTGGTCCCCCTGTGCCCTCTCACTTCTCACTGTATTGGTCCTGGTCTCATTGAAGCTGCTCCACTTGCCCAAGCTTGCTGTGGCCACCCGTCTTGTTGGCCATGGGCTCGAGGCAGCCCCATGGCCTGCCCTCCTCCCCATACTGTCCCCAGGAAGAGTAGGCCATAGCCTCACAATGGGGTCCATGCCCGCTTCCCTTACCCTCACTCTGCCTATGGGGGACTCGGAGGGTACCAACATGGGTCACGCAAAGCAGAACCCCTCCCTACGAGGTGGAACATAAAGGACCAGACTGGTCATGGCCATGAGGGAGGTGCCTGCAACACCTGGGTAATACAGTCTCACCTGTAGGTAAGGCCACATACTTGTGGCAGCCTGCATCCTCCCTCTGGCCAAGATGGCTCACCCAAAGTTTCCACAGACACTCAGGTGACAGAGTTCCCAGGCAGAAGAACAGAGATCCCTCTCCAAGAGCCTCCAAGCCACCACAGAGAAGAGGTGCCAAGCAAAAGCATGAAGTCCTTTCTACATGCTCCTTCAAATCAGAAATAAAATGTTGGACGTGACAGAGCCCTGTGGCATGCCACTGGAGACCCTTCCCCAGATGCTAGCATTCAGTTACACAGAATTACTTGGACTCTACCATTTTTAAATGATTTTTTAAAAATATAAACAAATTTTCCATAATTAAAAATGCACTATTTCAATTATAAAGGAAACATCCTTATCATGATAAATTAAGAAAATTCAGTAAAGTACAAAGAAGAAAATAAAAATCCATCACCTACTACCCAGAGATAAGTACTATTCACGTTTGATATATTCCTTCAGTCCCTTCTGTGTAGATACTTGCAAACAAAATTGAGATCCTACTACTGTAAGCTTATATCCTTTTTTCCGAAAAGCCAACAAACTTGACTTCATGCTGTAACCATTTCCCCAAGCCCTTAAACGTGCTTTGAAAATGGGATTTATTGGCAGTCTAATAATCTACCACATAGACATAGTGTAATTTATTTAACTAGACCCCTATTGGCAGACAATTTACATTGCTTCCAGTTGTTTACACTTAGAAATAAGGCCCTGGCTTTTGTCTTGTTCCTAAAACTTCATCCACAGCTCTGTTAACTGCTTTGGAATAGAATCATAGAAACGAATGACTGGGGGCAAACATGAAGAACATTTTTAAGGGAAATGACAAACTGCCACATTTCCTTCCAGAAATGTGTACACATTTATGCTCGTACCAGAGGAGTGTACTGCTGCGTTCACCCAAGCCAGCAGTAAATCCCTCGTCTTAATCTTAACACAGCTGATGCTTTTAAAATGGTAAACGTTTATTTCTTTGATTAATAGTAAAGTTCAATGTTTTCTCTTTTTTTGCCATTTGTATTTTTTCTTCAGTTAATTGCTTATGTCCATTGCCAATTCTGTTTTTCCTAGGGCTCTTCATATATTAGGATATCTTTTCCATATTGCAAATGCTTTTCCTGATTGTGGTTTGCCCTTTGTTTGTGTTTTTTTTTTTTTTTTTTTTTTTTTTTTTTTGCGGTACGCGGGCCTCTCCCTGCTGTGGCCTCTCCCGTTGAGGAGCACAGGCTCCGGGCGCGCAGGCTCAGCAGCCATGGCTCACGGGCCCAGCCGCTCCGCGGCATGTGGGATCTTCCCAGACCGGGGCACGAACCCGTGTCCCCTGCATCGGCAGGCAGACTCTCAACCACTGCACCACCAGGGAAGCCCCTGTTTGTGTTTTTTGATGACTTTATATTTTAAGTATTCAAATATATCTATCCTCCTCTTTACAATCCCTTCGACTGTATTTATGCTTAGGAAGTCCTTGACAATGAATATTTTCTTCTTGATTTGTATGGTTTAACTAGTTGAATTTTATTGGCCTATGTTTATCATCTGATGTATTTAATTTGCTATATATGAAATTTATATTTATCACAGATTTATTTATAACACTTTATAACCATTCCATTTATATTTATCGCATGCTATTTATATGAGAGGTATTTTCAGAGCTATGTATTTTATTCAGTTGATCTGTTAATGCTTATGCAAATATAGTATATTTTAATTATTTTTGCTTTACAAGGTATTTGAAGTAAATCCTTTTTATTTGCTTGGCTTTCAAGGTTTTCCCAGCCATTCTTGACTGTTTATGCTTCTAGATGAATGTTAGAATCATTTCATCAAGTTTCCAATTATTAATCTGGGAAAAGTCAACATCACTACTATACCCAGTGTTCCCGTAAGGAATAGCATATGTCTCTTCATTTATTTTTATTTTTTTCCTATCATTAACAATGTGCAATTTTCTTCCTATACGTCGGTCTTATAGCTGTCTTGTTAGGACTATTCCAGGTATTTTATATTTTTGGTTACTATCGTTAAGGGAACTTTCTTTCCCTATTATCTTTACTACCAGGGCATTGTGGGTTCACACAGAAATTATTGGGTTTTGTGTAATTATCTTATATTTGGCCATGTCACTAAACTCCTTGGTTTTCTGATGGATTCTTTTAGGTTTTCCGGGCACATAATTATTAGCAAACAATTATAATTTTATCTGTTCTCCTTGATACTGGTTTCATGTCATACGACATTGTCCAGAATTCCAAAACCTCAGTAACAAAGTTATGCGTCTCTTTCTTGTTGCCAATTTTACTGTAACTGTTTCATAAGAGCAGCATGTCCCAAAGCAAATTCTGTAGAATGTTGATTCCATGAGGAAAAGGGTTCTGTTGAGAAATAGTTTGGAGAAACCATGCATACTGATCCATCTCCTAGAGATTCACCCTGCACATTTTCATAGTAAAGTCTCTGAGAAATTTTGCTGTCAGGAATACCTGTTTTACTTTGTTTTATAAGCATTTCCCAGACTCATTTGACCATGGAACCCCTCTATTCTCCTGTGAAAACATCTATGAACATCCTGAGAATTAGCTATGCAGAACACTTTTAGGGACAATGTGCTTCTTTTTCTACCTTTAAATAAAATTTGGGTTGTCATGTTACCATCTGTTACTAGTTTCACAGATCTTTTAAAAACCATGAGATACCCTCTCAGTTCCTATGGAGCTGATCACACTCCTTGCCCTGCTGGTGCCTTCAGCAGAGCCCCCTGGGGCTCTTTCTCAGGTGCCCCCGACTCGGTGTGCTTCTCTGTGCACCCCCATCCATGCCTTTGCAAAACACGCTCATCTCTTCTCTCCAGGCTCCAGTTCCCCATGCCAGCATCTCCCTGGCTATCTCCACTGGGATGGCACAAAGCACCTCAAACTCAGCACGTATCCCCTGAGCTCACTGCCTTTCTCCCCCACATGCCACTTCCCCCCAGCTCCGTGCTCTCCATCTCAGGGGTCAGCATTATCATCTACCAGGTTGCCCAAGGCACGGACTCAGTGTCCCTCCACATTCACCCGTGTAGCACCCACCCGCTCCTGGTTTGGCCTCCTAAAGTTCTCTTTCATCTTCTCTCCTTTCTTCACCCTGTGGCCACGGTCCCAGGACAGCTCACTAAGGTCCTCCCTTTGATGCCTCCCACCCTCTCCTAAGCCACCGCTCCCTGTGCTGGTTCTTCCCCCTTTCACTCCCTCCCCATGGCTGAAAAGTCACTGCCTCCAGTCACTTGCCCTAATCTCTAAATAAGATTGCCTGCCTCCCTTGCCCTGACCAAGTCCCTGGGCCCTCAGTTGTAACTGTTTTTTTGTCTGCACCTCTGCTCTAGAGCAGCCCCTGAGGTCAGGGACCACGTCAGTGACACGGCACAGTGCTTGGCACAAAAAACCCTCAAAAAGTATTTGTTAGGGACTTCCCTAATGGTCCAGTGGCTAAGACTCTGCGCTCCCAATGCAGGAGGCCCGGGTTCGATCCCTGGTTGGGGAACTAGATCCCACATGCCTCAACTAAAGATCCTGCATGCCCAACTAAAAGATCCCACGTGCCGCACGTGACCCTGCGCTAAGACCCAGCACAACCAAATAAATAAATAAATATATTTTTTAGAAGTATTTGTTAGATGACGAACTTTGTCATTAGGCAAATGGATCTGATGAATTATATGAACAGACTTTCTAATATTAAACAATCATCACATTCCTAGAATAAACCCTATTTTATCATAGTGAGAGTTTCTCTTTATGCATTATTGAATTAAATGCTTAAAGCCTCAGGAATTCCTACATCTATTTTTAGAAGTGAAACAGGTCTGTACTTTGTCTTAGATATGCTACCTTTGGCAGCTTTGTGTGTAGGAATCATGTTGGCTATAAAGATAAATTGGGTGGATTTCAGAACATATATATATATATATATATATATATATATATATTCTGAAACAGTTTATGTGGTATTGCATTATCTTTGCTTAATAATTCCTTGCAAATGAATAAGAATAGACTGGCAAAAATATATTATCCGACTCTCTATTTAGAGGTAATTTTAAGATAACTTTGAAAACAGAGAAGAATTTGAGTTCCCACCATGGTTATGAGGCTTATTGTGGTATTTTCTACATTTTTTGGAGTCAGCTTTGAAATATTCCCATTTCCCCAGGAAATCCTTGTTTCCCAGGATTTCCAGGTCCCTGACGGAGGTTCTCAAAATCTCACCTTCAGGTTTTCTACCTGGTTTCTACCAGGTTTCTACCTGCCTGTGACACTTAAGGAAAGAAGAACAAGAAGAAACAGCTTTGGGTGGGGGCAATTTAGCACAGAGCCTGCCAGGAAGTAGTTAAAATAAACAAGGCTTTGTTCCATTGAGTAATCAACACTGGGAGAAGGAACCAGACAGTTTTTAGGTGAAATAAGAGCCAAAGCTTTGCCAGTGCTGGTAAGCAATTAACCATGCACAATTCTCCAATTTTTTTTTTTAAGGCTCAGACCACTTGGTGGCTCTCCTCCCCTTCCTACCCCACAACGTGAAGTTTCCCATGTCCCCTCTCCAGAGGTAGAAAGTGGGGAGGGGGTTGGATATAATCATGCCCATCCCTCACACTACACACCTAAAAATTCCTCAGACCCTGGAGGATGCTAAGGGGGTCTCAGGCCAGGAATGGAGGGACTGGTAGGACCCAGCCTGAGGAGGGGAAGGGATGGCGAACATGTTGATGGCTGCTCCAGTGGGGATGGGCAAAGTCCCATGGGACGTTCCAAGGACGGAGGCTGGAACTGTGTCACTGGGCCTGGGCCACCCCAGCCTTCCCTGGCTGTGTACTGTGTCTGCATGTCCAGAGTGCACCGCCATGCCACAAACCTGCCTGCTTACATGCAGAAGAAGGTGTGCACACTCCTCCTCCATTGACCACCACTGGGTGTCAGAGTCGAGGGATGGGGAGAAGGCCCAGGTGGAGATCTCCCAAGAGCTGCCTAGGGCAGCAACCTCCTCCAAAGCTTTCTCTTCAGCTGGGATAAGCATCCCACTGTGGGCTGCATTATACGCACTCTTTCTTTTAGTTTATGCTTCCTCTCTTTTCTTCTAGACTGAATATGCCAGAGATTTGCTTTTTCCAAGGCTCTCCTCTTGATTGATCCTATTGTTTCTTTCTATTTTCTAATGTATTGATTTCTGCTTTTTTCTGAACTATTTCCTTATTTTTACTTTCTTTAGGTTTTTGGTTTTGGGTGGTTGTCAACATCTGTTCTAACTTACCGAGCTGAATACAGGGTTAACTTGTTTTCATTCGCTCTGTGTGATCTTGGGAAGCACCTGCCTATGAATACAGCTTTGGCCACACCCCACAGGTTTTGATCTGTAGTACTCTTGTTTTCATTAGTTTTCCCAATAGTTTGCAACTAAGGGTCTAATATTATTCTTCCTAGGAGATTTTTTTTTTTCAAAGAGACTGGATTTATTCTTTTTATATATCCCTTCCCTCCACCTAGTTTTAGAGCACCGAGTCAGAGAATAGCCCAAACTATTTTTGCTGTACAAAATTCACTAAGGGCTTCCCTGGTGGCACAGTGGTTGAGAGTCCGCCTGCTGATGCAGGGGAAACGGGTTCGTGCCCTGGTCCGGGAAAATCCCACATGCCACGGAGCGGCTGGGCCCGTGAGCCATGGCCGCTGAGCCTGTGTGTCCGGAGCCTGTGCTCCGCAACGGGAGAGGCCACAACAGTGAGAGGCCCATGTACCGCAAAAAAAAAAATTAATTAATTAAAAAATAAAATAAATAAATAAAACTCACTAAAATTTTCTTTATGACCTAAAGTACTTCTGTAATTTTTAAGTGTTCTATGATTCCTCAAAAAGAAGGCACATTTTTCCATAGGGCAAGGGGAAAAAATGATATAACTACTAATTTAACTTTATCCACTATATTACTTGAAACTCCTATGCCTTTTTTTTAACTTAATAAAATATTTTATTTACTCCAATATATCCAAAACATTATTTCATTAATATCAAATTATTAAGAAAGTATCTTACATCTCTCCTTTTTTTTTTTTTTGTACTAAGTCTTTGAAACCAGGCATATGTTTTATACTTACAGAACATCTCAGTTTGGACTAAGTACATTTCAAGTGCTCAGTAGCCACATGTGTCTAGTGCCTGCTGGACTGGACAGTGCAGCTCTAGACAGAAGATATCAATGCAGGGATACTGTCTCTTAAAAATCATGAAAATTTTTTATTGGCTATAAATGACTGAATAACTTATTAAAGAAGGCTTGAACTGAGAAGGCTTTTTTTTTTTTTTTTTTAAGCAACAAGGATACTGGAGGTACGGGAAACTCCTATGCCTTTTAAAATGTGATCTGTTAAAGGTCTTGAAAAGGGTATGAAAGACTCCTGCAGTAAGGTTTTTGCAAATTTCTCCCTTGATCTGACAGTCCACTTTGGTATACTTTATGTTCTCCATGGGGCATGAAGGACCATGACTGCTATCCTCACTGTGGTCGCTTCCATCACTTTAGAGTGACACACTTCCCAGGGTAGGAAGAGTGGGCTCAAGGTCCACTGTTCCTGGAATTTGACCAGCCATAAAGTCCTTCATTGTCATTTCTGTACTGCAGGCCTTGTACATTGTGTGCAGTTCGATTTTATTTTGTGAGACTGAGATTCTCTCTCTTTGAGTAGAGGAGTTAACCCTTTGCATAATTCACAGCTTTCTTTTTTTTTTTTTGCGGTACGCACGCCTCTCACTGTTGCGGCCTCTCCCGTTGCAGAGCACAGGCTCCGGACGCGCAGGCTCAGCGGCCATGGCTCACGGGCCCAGCCGCTCCGCGGCATGTGGGATCTTCCCGGACCGGGGCACGAACCCGTGTCCCCTGCATCGGCAGGCAGAACCCTTTGCATAATTTACTATGCCTTATGTGCCTCATCTTATTATGACTTGACTTTCTTCATACTGCGTGGGGTCAGACCACGGACTCCAGAATTTGGCTGCCAGGGTGAGAAGCTGGACTCCTGAGGAGCCAAATACCACTGGCTACTCATGCCACTGAACTGCCTTAAACCTCAGTGTCCTTATCTGTGAAGTGGGATCCTCATAGCTCCACTTCCCCATCTGTCCTTGGACGAAGTGAGATAATTTCGTGTAAAGTGTTCCCGAGCTGCCTGGCATAGGCACTTGCTCAGTCCACACTGGCCATCACCATGGGGCTCCTTCCTTCCTCACCAGCTCTCCTTTCAGGCACCCCCTTATTTTTCCATCTCAGGTCTTTGTGCCTGGGGGCTTTCTAATCCTGGTGCACAGACCCGTGCATGCTGCTAGGAAAGACGGTTCCAAGTTTCACAACAAAGGGAAGTAAGAAGGACAAGACTGCTCAGTTAGAACAGCAGCTACGTGGCATGAGAAGAGCAGGACACAGGTTGTTTCTGATGCTTTGACATCCAGGGCCTTGCTGACCTGGGAGGAACTGCTCCTCCCGGGGTCAGCCAATTCCTAGAGACAGTAAACAACTAATTCTGGATCATATGCTTTTCAAATGCAAACCAACCAATTCAGAGTCCACACCCCCAGCCCCCTCCTTCATTGGGCTCTCACACTCCAGCCCACTATCCCGTGTGCAAATCACTAGGGCCAGGTACCAAACAACTAGGGCAGCCCCCAATGCTCCTGAGCCTGCTGAAAATTATTCACACCGGCCAATCCTAAGCCTGCTTACCCCACCTTACCTTGTCCTTCCTGAGGAAACCACAATAAAGGTGCTCGCCCACAGTTTCCTTCTCCTTCCTTAGGCCTCCTGACCAACCATGGTGTTTCCAGTGCGGCCCTGCATGGCCAGAAACTGTGGGTAAAAAAACCATGGCAGGCGGGCTTCCCTGGTGGCGCAGTGGTTGAGAGTCCGCCTGCCGATGCAGGGGACACGGGTTCGTGCCCCGGTCTGGGAAGATCCCACATGCCGCGGAGCGGCTGGGCCCGTGAGCCATGGCCGCTGAGCCTGCGTGTCCAGGGCCTGTGCTCCGCAACCGGAGAGGCCACAACAGTGAGAGGCCCGTGTACCGCAAAAAAACAAACAAACAAAAAAACACATGGCAGTCACCTCCTGATCTGTTGGTCTCACCAAACTTGAATAATAACACATGGCAGTCACCTCCTGATCTGTTGGTCTCACCAAACTTGAATAATAACAAAACCTAAATTTTAGCCTCCAGGCAAGATAGCAGGGCTGGGTGGGGGGTGGGGGGCGTGAGGCTTGTGTGACTTGAGGGCAGCCGCACCTTTTTCAGCAAGATCTCAACACTTTGGATGTTACCAAGTTGATGCCACTTTCACATGAAGTTATCAGCAGACAGTGCACAATTAATATAGGTACAATTGGTCATGTAGCTCATGGGAAATCTAGGGTTTTAAGAGCTATTTCTGGAGTTCACATTGTCAGGTTCAAAGATGAACTAGAAAGAAATATTACAGTCAAACTTGGCTATGCTAATGCTAAGATATATAAACTTGACGACCCAAGTTGTCCTTGGCCAGAATGTTATAGATCCTGTGGAAGTAGTACACCTGATGAGTTTCCTACAGACATTCCAGGGACCAAAGGGAACTTCAAATTAGTCAGACGTGTTTCCTTTGTTGACTGTCCTGGCCACGATATTTTGATGGCTACTAGGGTGAACGGTGCCGCAGTGATGGATGCAGCTCTCCTGTTGATAGCTGGTAACGAGTCTTGTCCTCAGCCTCAGACTGCTGAACACCTGACTGCTACTGAAATCATGAAACTGAAGCATATTCTGATTCTACAGAATAAAATTGATTCGGTAAAAGAAAGCCAGGCTAAAGAACAGTATGAACAGATGCTTGCATTTGTACAAGGTACAGTAGCAGAAGGAGCTCCTATTATTCCAATGTCTACTCAGCTCAAATACAATATTGAAGTCGTCTGCGAGTACCTAGTAAAGAAAATTCCAGTACCCCCAAGAGACTTTACTTCAGAACCCCGACTTATTGTTGTTAGATACTTTGATGTCAACAAACCTGGCTGTGAGGTTGATGACCTTAAGGGGGGTGTAGCTGGTGGTAGTATTCTAAAAGGAGTATTAAAGTTGGGCCAGGAGACAGAAGTCAGACCTGGTATTGTTTCCAAAGATAGTGAAGGAAAACTCATGTGTAAACCCATCTTCTCCAAAATTGTATTGCTTTTCGCAGAGCATAATGATCTTCAGTATGCTGCTCCAGGAGGTCTTATTGGAGTTGGAAGAAAAATTGACCCCACTTTGTGCCGGGCTGACAGAATGGCGCAGTTGGAGCTTTACCTGAAATCCTCACAGAATTGGAAATTTCCTATTTCCTGCTTAGACGGCTTCTAGGTGTACGCACTGAAGGAGACCAGAAAGCAGCAAAAGTGCAAAAGCTGTCTAAGAATGAAGTGCTTATGGTGAACATAGGATCCCTGCCGACAGGAGGAAGAGTTAGTGCAGTCAAAGCTGATTTGGACAAAATCGTTTTGACTAACCCTGTGTGCACAGAAGTAGGAGAAAAAATTGCCTTTAGCCAAAGAGTTGAGAAACACTGACATTCAATTGGTTGGGGTCAAATAAGAAGAGGAGTGACAATCAAGCCAACAGTAGGTGATGACTGAAGAATTAAATAGTAGATTTGGATGGAGCTGGAATTTCTCTTAACAACCTAGGGGTATATTTTCCAAGCAATAGTGAGGAATTAATTGCATAGCTCATTACCTTAGGAGTAGCTGTAAGGTTATTCTCATTTTTTGGTGATGAAAATTTAACCTCTAGTACTAAAATAGGGTCTACAATAAGTGTAAAAATTGGCATAATGTTGGATTGAATCTACCTTTTACCAGAAATTAATCATTCCCAAATAACATCTAATTTATACATCAGCACAGGTTTGAAAGGAAACTGCTACAACCAGCCTTTGCTGTAGCGCACATACCACTGAACCTGTTTGAAATAAAATTTTTCTTCTTAAAATAAAAAAACCCTAAATTTTAAAAGGAGTGAGGCTGAAAGCAGAGTAGGCGTGGCTCACAAGCTCCTTGTTTCCTGTAGGAACCACAGGGCAGCGAGGGAGAGGTAGGGTGGTTTTGGCCAACACGAAGGCTTTTATAGGAGGCCTGCATCTCACTGGAGGGCCCCATTCATCCCACAGCGGCGGGGGCTCTGGTGTGTCTGGAAGGCACCAGCCTGCAGCGCCCACTCACCTTCCCGTAGCTCAGCAGGATTATCCGCACCAGGACGACATTGATGTGGGCCCCCAAGGACTCATCGTGATAAATCTCATTGACCTGAAAGACAACCAGGGACGTGTCAGCAGAAACCACAGGCCCAAGGACGAGCTCTGGCTTTGCAAATGGCATCACCACCCAGCTAGGCCCCAGGCCAGAACCCTGGGACCCAGCCCCACTCCTTCCTCTTTGCCACACTTTATACCCAGGCATCACCACCAACTCTGAATCCATCCCTTCCTTTCCCTCTAACCCCTGCCAGGATATTGCCACTCCCTCCTCAGCAGCCCCTCCCACCAACTCAGGGATTCTCCACCTGGAGCCTACACTGGGATGGGGACACTGACCACTGTAAATGCAACATGGCCTTTCTTTCAGGGAGAACGCAGGCCACAAACCCCAGTGACAGGGGCAATGCCGGGACTGTCACTGGCAGAAATCACTCCTCAGTTGCTGCTGGTGGTTGTGAAATGTCATCTACACTCATCACAACTTGGAAAGGGGGGGTCATTCTAGACACACCAACAGATCTAATTTTTAATGTCTTAATTAAGAACAGATATTGCTATATCACAAAATTGTGTTCTGTTTTGATAACTGCAACTCATACTATTGGCTTCATTTGTATTTCTTCACTCTTTTATTATCATGTATTTAATATTTTACATTTACAAACATTATTGGTGCAGGTGCCCAGGGGCCTCACCAGATGTCAAAGGGGTCCACTGCACAAGAAAGGTGAGGAACCCTTCCTTCCCCACAGCACAGCCAGCATGAATTTCTGGAAACACTAGTCAGGTTAACCCTGGGCTCAGGGCCGACAAAGTCTTCCTTCCCACCCTCATGTGCTCTCGGGATCTTACCTGAAACGGCCACCTCATTGCCACCCACTTCATTCGTTCGCTTCCTGACAAAACCCTACTCTTCTGGAGGCCCAGCCTCGTGGCTGCTTCCTCCTGGAAGGGCCCCCAGGTCTGATCTCCTTCCCAGCCAGCACCAGGGTCCATTGCTTCCTGAGCTCTCTGTGTCCCCAAAGGGACTGTGAGTTGCATGGCCACCTGTATTTTCCCAGCATGTCTCCAGCACCCAGGACGCAGCAGCACACAGCAGATACTCAGGACACACTCGTCAAAAGAATGGATCCACTCATACCATCACTCAGTGGAGAGGCACGAACTGGCCATGCAACCCCTCCCTGTATGCAGACCGAGCCCAGAGGCTGCTGACCTACCCTTTGTGAGGGCAGACCCCACCAAGCGTGCCTCCCAGAGCCCACTCTGTCATCTCAGGCCAGTGCCATCCTCCCCCTGAATCCCAGCTTTTAGAATCTCTATCTGAGCAATGGTAATTGCTACCTATAAACAGTAGGAAAACCCTTTGGGAAATCTGAGCGTTAGCAAGGAAAATCAATTCGTGATGGATGGGACAGGCAGGCACATGGGGCATGCTAGACAAGGAGCCTGGTGGCTCCTGTCACCGTTGCTGTGTGTTGAGATGGCACCAATGGGAAGGCAGAGCTAATGTGCACGGTGGGGTCCAGGGAGGCCACCAGCCTTCCAGCGGTCCCTGCTGGAAGCCTCCTGCCCACACATCTACCTTCCAATTATAATTTGTTTCTCTGCCCTGACCTGGCTTTCCTGCAGGGAAGGGACGACTGATAGCCCTACGGGATGGTCACTGTGACTCGGTGCATGGGTCTGGAGAGGGTGGACGCTGGCACTGAGAGCCACCTACCAGCAAGGTGACACCTGCAGCTGACAAGGTGAGCCCTGGGAGGCTCTGCCAACTCACCCCTGCCGGACCTTCCCTTCTGTACAAGAATGACAGTCCCCATGTCGCAAAGCTCTGTGAGGACTAGACTTCCGCACATGCATGATGGAATGATGTTGGTGAAAACAGGAAAACTGTATTAGTCACTGCTGCTAAGTCATATCGCCCCGCAGCCTCCCATGAGGTCACGGTGACGGGGTGTACACCCCCTAAACACGGAGGTCCTTGCCCACTTTTGAGGGTCAAACTAGACTTTTTGGTCCACAGTGAAACAACGGCCCTAAAAACTACTTTTTCTTAAGAGAGAGGATTTTCTTGTCTCCACAGTATTGCTTTATCTTTCACAAGCAGAGCCTCGCCGATTTGGCTCACGGAGTTTGACTGACAGTCGTGGTGTAGAAAGGAAGAAGGCAGTGACACAGGGAGGTCCTGCTGCATCTGGGGTTGAGTTGGGGGAGGGCGGGCAGGAGAGGAGAGAGGGGAGAGGGACAGGAGTGAATGGCCAGCTTCACTTTACTCCCTTCAACTCTGACTCCCAGGTCATGCTTCGAGTGGGGAGCCGGGGCGGGGCAGAGAGGGTAAAAACAGCTCCGATGTTTGGGAAGAAGATGAAAACAGAGAGAGCTTGAACCTGCTTTCTGGGACCTGGGAGGGGACAGGTTCTTGTCAAGGAGGGGTGGCTTCAGAGAGCTGAAATGGAGTCCGGCTCCCAGCTATGCCTAGGGCATCCAGGGACAGTGGCAGGATAGATTGTTATTTGGAAGGAATTCAGGGCTGAGTTCAAAGAATTACCTCATTTTATGCTCCCAACAGCCCTTTGAGGCCAGAAGGAGGGGTGTCAGCCCCTCCTGAGAGATGAGGAAGCTGAGGCTGGTCCCCAAGGGAGGAAGGAGATGCAGGGCTTCTTCTCAGTTCCTGGCCCAGACCTTGCCCATCGGGGCCCAGGATCCTCCTGTTCTCCTGGTCCCACCACTGGGGCCGATGGCAGCCACTCTCATCTCGGGTAAGGGGTCTTGTGTCCTTCTTGGATGCTGGACAGGCCTGACCCTGACTCCTGATATGAGAGACAGGAGGGCGCCAGAACCCTAGGATCCCCACCACCAGGCGCTGGACTCTGCGAGGCAGAGGCCCACCTCCTGCTGGGGGTGAGGGCTAGGCAGTCAGAGCCAGGGGGTGTCAGGCTGCTGAGCGAGGGCCCAGCTGGGGAAGCACTGTCTTCTGAGCTGCCCATCAGCCACCAGCTCCTGTCAATTGGGCTGGGCACCCTGACTCTGCCCTCAGAGACCAACTGGGCCTCCGGGACTACTGAGGAGCTAGAAAAGGCACGTCTGGAGCACACCCAGCAGATAGCCAGCAAGGAGGCCAGGCCTGCTCTCGAGATGCCCCAGCCCCGCCCTCCCTGGTAGCCTTCCACTGTGGTGCACCTTTCACTGTTTTCTCCTAGGAAGCCTCTGCTCGTCCACACAGGGACACAGCTGCACACAGTTTGCTCCTCTTAGGGAGGAAGGGCTTCCAGCTGGGTGTGCCCCAGCCTCGCCCTACAGCACAGGCACCTCTTGGCAACTGCTGGACCTTCTGGGTGGTTCCCAACCTGGATTCCCACTCACAAGCCCTCCCGGTGGCCTCACCTGAGGCCCGGCCCCCTGCAGCCCCCTCCCAAGCGGGTGGGACCCCCACAGTGACCAGGTGGCCTGGGACGTCTTCTTGCTCATTACGGTGGTGTGGCAGAATCCCCCCACCTGCAAACGGGTTCCCCTCCAGTGTCTGGCTCCCAATCCCCACGTTGCGACTCATCAGGAACAGAAAGGGCAGAATGCAGGGCTTGTGGGCCATGGAGGAGGCTGGCTCTGCTGAGGAGTGGGCCCTGCCCTGCCCCGCCAGGGCCACGCCAGCTTTTCGGGGGGCTGTGAAATTGCCATAGCCCCCTGAGGCCAGCTGCATCCCACTCTCCACAGGTGCTGCCGGTGAGGCCAGAAGCCAGCAGGGCCCGCTGTGGTGTAGAGACCCCCGGGAATAAGTAAGATGCCCAGTAAAACACTTGCCTCCATAATAGGGACACAGCTACAACATTTCCGCCAAGCAGAGAGCTAACAGACATGGCACAAAGAGCCACAAAGACAGAAGGCAGCTTCCAAACATCTCCCTCCCAACTCCCCCCCGTCCCTTGACTCCCATTCCATCTCCTCCACAGGTAGACAAGGAAGCAGCACCTTCCCACCTCGTGTCTCCCCCACGGTCATTCTTCACGATGGTCACCACTCAGAAAAGGTCTGACCTCCTGCTTCCTCTGCCTGAAACCCTCAATGGCTCCCCGGTGCCTTCAGGAGCAGGCCTCAGCCCTCAGCCTGGCACTTGGGGCCCTCTCTAAGCTGGCCCTGGCTGGCTTCTCTGAGCTCCACTTCAGCTACTTTCCTCCAGGAACCCTCACTTCTGACAGCTCTGCCTTCTCGGAAGCCAGCTGCCCTCTCCTGCTGCTTGTGCTATGGTTCATACCTGGAGTTCCCTCTCCAGCCTCTGAATTCTTTTTTTTTTTTGTGGCGCACGGGCTTAGTTGCTTCATGGCACATGGAATCTTTCTGGACCAGTGATCGAACTTGTGCCCTCCGCATTGGCAGGCGGATTCTTTTTTTTTTTACATCTTTATTGGAGTATAATTGCTTTACAATGGTGTGTTAGTTTCTGCTTTATAACAAAGTGAATCAGTTTTACATATACATATATTCCCATATCTCTTCCCTCTTGCATCTCCCTCCCTCCCACCCTCCCTATCCCACCCCTCCAGGCGGTCACAAAGCACCAAGCTGATCTCCCTGTGCTATGCCGATGCTTCCCATACAAGAGCATTTGAAAAAACAAAGAGCAATAGATGTATTTCAAAGGAGGAGGGCAGTTACCCTCCCCCTACTGCCACCACAGGGCCTTCCCACTGCAACTGGGATAAAATCAAAGCCCTGCTCCCTCTTCTCAGGTTGCCCTCGCCTTGCTCACCATGGTCCAGTCACTGACCTGTGAGCTCCTTACGCAGGGAGCCCATCCCTACCTCAGGGCCTTTGCACTTGCAGTGCCCTCTGGTTTCTCATCCTCTTCCCCCAGCACGACTGTCCCCTGTTCAAAGTGAGCCCTTAAAGTAGTTGTTCCCAGACTGGACTATGCACTTGATGTGGAGGCATCCCTCCTCCTCAGTCACTGCTGTGTCCCTAGCAGTGTCAAGCACACAGTAGGTGCTCAGTAAAGAGTTCTGAATGCGTGAATGAGTGAATAACGTTGGTAAACGTGAAACAAGAGGAAATGGGCAAAATGTGTGACAGCAGCAGGGTGCATGATGCCCTGTAACGATCAAAGACCCAGCTAAGTGCCCAAGTGCCTCCCCACCCCCACCTGCCCTCCCGAGGCCTGTGTGCTCACCTCTGCTGAGACCGCAGGAGGAGGGGAAGCAGGGACAACGTCCTTGACCCCTGTCTGAGAAATTGATCCTGGAATCTTTAAACCTTGGGGAAAAGGTTCAAAGCCGCAGCCCTTCTCTGTGCAGAGAGAGGCCAAGAGCTCTCTTGTTTGGGGAAATACATCGTAATGCGCCTTTTGCTTATGCAAAGATGCAGCCAAGTTTGTGTTCTGGAATAGACAATAAGGAAGGACACAAGCTCTGCATGATAATGTAAAAGTTTGCTTTCTTTGTGGCAGAGTTCTGCCCTGGGCAACCACTGAGCCCTGGCAGGTGCCCTGAGGCTGCTGGGCAGAGGTGACTTTCTCCCCTACCAGGGTGGAGGGACAGGTCAGGACAGAGGGGCTGGTCCAGGTCGTGGGGCTCCTACTGAGGCAGGCAGGGGCAGAGAGGCTGTTTGGGTTCCCAACCCCTACGTCCAACTTTCAGGGAAGTTACCACCTCTTCCCTTGAGCCAAGCTTTGGCAACTAAGAAGGAGCCCGAGCACCCTGCGGGGAGAAGCCAGGTCTGGAGGAGTCTGTCGTGGGGCCTCAGGAGGTAGGCACATAGCCCGTTTTGCTCTGTGGCTTCTCCAGGAACCCTTGACATAACTGGGAAGAAGGCTGGTCTCTCTGAGCCCCCCAGGAGAAGGCTTGGACTGCCACGGTGGAGATGGAGGTGAAGAAAGTGCTGTAGAACCTGGGGCAGAAAGTCTGCGGGCTTCCAGTGAGTATTTTCATTCGTGTGTATCTCATGACACATAAACGGGACTGCAAAAGCCCAGTCTCATTGTGAGAATAAACATTCCCTTTGCAGATCTTTACCACTCGTTTCTCAGCAAATGCTTCGTAGGCAAAGCAAGAACAAACATGACTCTGGCCTCTGCTCAAAATATCAAACTGTCATGAAATGCAAATGGGCAGGACACAATTACTAAGGTCGTACGTACTGTGCACAAAAATGGGAGGCAGGTGGAGCCCCTTCTTCAGCCCCCAGGGCCCCCACTGTGACTCCTCTCACGAAGGTGAAACCGTTCAGTCCCCAATCCTGCATGAGGCCACACTCTCCTGGGCCTGGGGACAACTCTGCAGGTCCCCAGGGTGGGGACGGGCTCCTCCACCCCCAGGCAAGTAGGTGCCTTGAATCTAGGTGGAGGCTCAACAAACGTTTACTGTGCAAATGAAGGAACAAAGATGCCTTAAACAGCTGCCCATGTTGGCGCTGATTCCTTCCAAGAAGCTGCCCATACCTCGTCACTTCATCAGGTTGCATGGGTTCCAGGGTGGGCTCGGCCACCATCTTACCCTGTGACTTGGGTTTGGTACTTTGCCTGTTTGAGCCACAGCTTCCTTATCTGTGAAATGGAGGCAACACTAGTTCTAGCCTCTCAGGCTGTATGGAGGACCGACCTCAACACTATATTTAGAGCATCCAGCAAAATCCCAGGCACACAGCACAGACTCAGTAGAGCTGTCATCAAATGACAGAAGGTCAAATACCCTGAGTCCTTTCTCTGGGCCCACCCTGGGCTCTCCTCAGGGCCACCGGGAAAGGCCTGCCTGGACTGCAGTGCACAGCCAGGCTGTTTTCCAGAGCCCATGCTGGGACTCACCAGGTATCCGTGTGTGACCCAGACCTGGGGTTCTCCCTGCCAGCTCCACCACAGGGTAACCAACAGCCACACCACCACTTGGGGCCCAACCTTCCCACTCATCACGCGAGAGCTCATCAGAAAGGGATAATGCCACAGAACAGGGAAGGACGGACCCTGCTGAGGCCGCAGGACACAGAATAACTCATCTGAGGCCAAAGGCTAGAGCCCACCGAACCCCCAAGGCCAGTTTGGAGGGCACAGACAGGAAGGAGAAGAGAGAAGGCAGGGATCTTGATTCTTGTTGGCAGCGGCCCTGGCCCTGGAGAGCACTGGGATGTCACCCATGAGCTCCTCAGCCCTCCCTGACCAGAGCCCTGAGGGCCTGGCTTGGGGTCTCCTCCAGAGGAAGCACTTCAGGGAGGCCCCTGGTGGCGACACCTCATGGCATCCTCCCCGGCCCCCCACCCCATCCCTGTCTCAGAGCCTGTGAGCATGACCCCACCCCTGTGATGTGAGCAACTGGGCACCAGCATGTCATTAGAAAAAACAATGATTTTTCGTCCCTCCTATAATTCATATTCTTCTGCTTCCCTATCACCATGTGACCCAAGGAAAGAAAGAGGGAAAATGCCACCATGGAGAGGGGAGCCATGGCACCTGGGAGGTCCCTGGGGAGGGGAACAGGGGAGAAGCAACTGCCCTGGTTTATGTAGGTTAGGGGAGGAGGCTGAGGAGAGGCAGGAAGTCAGATCCAGGGTTATGACCCCCCACCCCTGCTGCTGCCCCTCACACACCTTTAGGGTCAAACACAGATCCTGAGAGCTACAGGTCCTGCTCCCCACTTGGACCCTAAGATGAGACCACATTGCAAGAGCAGAGTCCCCTCCCAAGGTGGCTCTAGCAGGAGGTGAGAAACGGGAGGGTCTCCTGGGAGTAAACTGGCCTGGAACACCCCCAGCCCCAGCCCCTGAGAGGTGTGTGTGGGCTCCAGAAGCTCCTGCCTACGCTGGTCAGGGTGGGAGAGGCTTCAGACTGGATGGGTCATCACGGCACCAGACCTGGACCAAGTGGGGCTCAGCATACCGGAGCAGTCCAGGTAAAGAGTCTGGGGCCAGACCTGACAGCAAAAATGACGAGGTCTCAGGCCAGCCTCTCCCCACTGCCACTAGGGCCCCAGGGTCCCCCACGTGATGAGGAAGAAGGGAGGGATCCTGCCTACCAGGCACTGACACAGAAGAGACTAAGGAAACCCTGACCGTTCACACTGTCACCTGTGCCTTTGGCAAAGGCAAGGGGCTCACCAGGAAAGGTGAGCCTCCCAGAAAACTTCGCAAGCTTCAGAGCAACCCTCCTTGCAGCATCACAGCTCACTGCCAGAGTTGTCTGCCGCGAATATATCCTTCCTCCAGAGTGAAATCCCTCGGCACTATTCCTAACACCCAGAATGTAAGGAGTCACCTCGGAACACAGTGGGAAACACTCCTGTCCTGCGTGCAGCACATGGCCCCTCGCACCACGAGATTCTGTTTGAGCAGCTGCACTGTCTTTGCCAGCCTCTGTCCCCGGGCAGGGTGTGTTAACCACCTGGGCCCAGGCTGGGAACAGGCGCCCGGAAACGTGGAAGAAGAGAACAAATAGGCAGCTGAGAAGGTGGATGAACATACCCTGCTACACAGGGAGCCCAGAACCAAAGGCAGAAGGGCTGAGTTCTTGGACACGCAAGTACCTGCCCCAGGTCACTTCAGGGTCGGAAGGGCCATGGGAGCCCACAAGGCCCGTCTCATTGCTAGGCTAAGGTGGGGAGGGGCATGAGGACTGCCCCACCCCCGCAGCTGGCTGCCTCCCACTCACTCTGCGTGTACAGTGGACATCCCCCCAGAGCTTGCTGGGCTCACATGGATGCTGCTCGAGGATCCCCCAGGCCGTTCCCTCTGCTGCACCATCACGGCCTCATATCCCTTCATTTGTTTGTTAGTCTGCTAACTGCCACCTCCCTCCGCTGGACCTGTCTGTGCCCACTGAGAGCTGGGGGCTCTTCTGCATCCTTAGCTGTTGCATCCTCAATGCCTAGAACCCAGCTGGCTCCCAAAGCTTCAGGATCAATTCAAGCTCCCCCGTTCTGGCCAGCTCTACCCTCCGAGGCCTCCCTGCCCTGCACCCCCATGTCTGTCCCACTCCAGGCCTCCCATTCCCAGGACACGCTGAAGGTCTACACAGAATTGCACCCTCCCCACCTTGTCCACTTCGGAAGTGCCAACTTGTGGTCAATCAGCTCAAGGCTCACCTTGGCTCTGACCTCCCCAGCCAGGCCCTTGTCCTTCTGGCTGCGCTAAGGCAAGCCAGTGTGTCCCCAAGAGAGACAAGCTTCTCGAGGACAAGAGCTGGGCTGGTTTGGCAGATGTCGTGGATGAAGGAACAACGGCTGCACCTCGTTGGTCAGCTCTGACCTTCCCAGACCTGTGCCAGGTGCCTCCTCACAGCACTACCTCTCACCTCCTGCACCCTGCAAGTGAGCATTACTACCCCTGTTTACCTACTGGGGAACAGAGGCTCAGAGAAACTGGGAGATTCACCCATGTGAGCATGCGTGGGAACCAGGGCAAAGGGCTCTGGGGAGCAATTTGGCAAATCTTCTGAAATTAAAACTGTACATTCCTACGACCTAGTGATTCAAACTTCCAGCATCTATGGTGGAGACAAACAGCCTTGAGCATCAAGGAAGAAGGGACAAGAACACTTATGCTACTGGTACTTCTTTTCCACGGACAGATAAAGCCTATTTTTTAAAAAAATATTTATTTATTTATTATTTTGGCTGCACTGGGTCTGAGTTGTGGCATGCGGGATCTTTTAGTTGCAGCATGTGGGCTCTTAGTTGTAGCATGCACGTGGGATCTAGTTCCCTGACTGGGGACTGAACCCGGACCCCCTGCATTGGGAGCACGGAGTCTTACACACTGGACCACCAGGGAAGTCCCAGATAGAGCCTATTTTTTATGGGAGTCGGTGGGACCACAGTCACCCTATGAGAATTCATTTACTCATTGATTTGTTCATTCACAAGACATTTCCTCAACACCTACTCTGTGCCTGGCTCGTCGCCAGGTGCTGAACATGCAAAACCAGGTAAGTAGACCCTCTGAATCTGACATTAACTTTCTGGCATCTTTGTGTGAACCCCTAACCCCCCTGAGACATGCCAACAAAGGGCCCCCTGGGCAGTGGAGGAGAACTCAAGGGTCACTCAGCTACAACTCCTGCAGCACAGGGGGCAGCCAAGGAGGAACCTGGATGGGAGGGACAGCCAGATGGGAAGTGGTGCTCTCTGCTCTTCTGGCTCGGCTGTCACCTTGCTGGAGCTTGCGGGAGACAAGCTCTGCAGCTGCCCAGAGCTGTCACCAAGGAGTGACGCTACCCGGCCCTCCTCGTTCGGGGGGGACTCTCACTCCTGCTTTGACAACTGCCAGCTCCCCAGGGAGGCCAAGGACAGGCTGCTCTGAGGCTTCCCTCATCAGCTGTCAGGGGGCCTCCCAGAGTGGGAAGGGAGGTGTGGGGGAGTCCAGGAGGCAGGAGAGTGCTGCACACTTCAGGGAAGAAGAGGCAGAGGTAAGGACAGGCCTCGGCTCCCCCCAGCAGAACGTTCTCCGCTTGCATCATCATCCCTGGGAGGAGGGGGCATCTACTGTCCACCCCCGTCCCCACTGGAATGTGACTTCGTGCAGGCAGGGCCTCAGGCCTTCTAACATGACATTTTCAGCACCTAGAACTGTTGTCTGGCACATAGCAAATGTTCTAGAGACATGCACTAAGTGAATGAGTGGGTGGGTAGGTGAGCAAACCCTAGAGAGAACAGGAAGACACAACAGATGAAGGAGCCAAGGGGAAGAGCCAGGAGAGTCATAGATGGAAAAGACAGTCGGGGCTGTGGGCAGCGGGGAGAGGACTCGCACCCAGGCCACACAGGTATGGGAATCTCATCTTCCACACCCTACCTGTGCCACCCAGCCTCTCTGAGCCTCAGTGACCTTACCCAGGAAAGGGAACCTCACAGGGCCACCAGGGCAACGTAGAGCCATCGTATAAGTGCCTCCTTGCCTGGGGCCAGCATGTGTGAAAACTCAGCCTCTTAGGCCATAGGGAGAGGCATTTCCAATAGTAAAACGCATGAACCCCAAACTCCCTAAGAGAGATGTTTCTGTCTCTTTAGACCCCAAAGGAAACTCATGACTCCCCTGACAGTATGTTGGTGGATCCCAAGCCCCTTAGCCTGGCACAGAAGGCTTTGCCAACCTCATTCCTGCCTCTCCCCTAGCACCCTACACTCCAGTCGGGCCCAACCTTGCACTGTGATGTGGAGATGCCGCTGAGCCTTTACACCATGCTCCCCTCCTGGTCAACTCTGCCTCTGCACTAGGGGCAGCGCAAGGGGCCCTCATCTGGGGCACCCTTCCCTGTGACCCTGTGGTACTTGCATGATCAGCAGGCATATTAACCAGGATGAAATTACGTATTCCTTGCCCTGCTCCCCACCCCTCTCGTGTTCCAATCTCTCTGAGCACAGGAACACGACTGCCTGCTTCTGCACCCCAGTGCCCAGAGTGGGGCCCATTTAGACCAGGGTTCTGAGAGCGCCCAAGGAGCGAATACACATGACCGGGGACAGCTCACACTTGAGGCATGCTCTCCATGTGCCCAGAGTGCCACTAAGCACTTTTCTGGTGTTTAACTCAAGCCATGCTCACAACAGCCCTAGGAGGTGGCACTAATTATCCCCCATCACGGCATACAGCAGGGCAGGGCAGGCAGTCGCTTCCTTTCTTCTAGGCCTGAAGGAAAAATCCACCCGCTGACCGGCCAGTCATGTTCTGATTCACTAGTGCAGTGTGAGGTCTTAATTTCAATTTGTTGCCAACGTTGAAAAGTAATTAGATTTCCTGTAAAAGCTGGATTTCCAGCTTCTCGGCGGGGTGGGGTGGGGAGCTCACAAGAGTGTGCCTGTTTATTCCTAAATGACCACAAGTGAATGGAACCCAGGAGGGGATCTCCAGAGGTATAGCCTCTCCTGTTGCCCCAGTCCCCACCACTCCCTATTGTCCACAGCCTGGACACCCTGATTAGGCCTCCTGCCTGGCTCCTGTCAGCATCTGAGAGCGCTGCCCTCTTCTAAGTACTGTATCAGCCTCACACACTGCTGGCCCTGATAGTCATACTTCCTGGTGGCACACAGGGCCATGCTCTCAGGCCAGCGGGACAAGCATGAGGAACAGGAACAGTGCCAGGAACGTCCGGCTGTGGCCACAGCACCAGCAGACCCTGGGGCCTGGGGAGCTGCCGTATGACAGTGGGAACTTCTTCTCCGCATCCTCACATCCTTTGCTACGGCCAGGCCCAAACCCAAATGTGTCTCTCTTGCCCCAGGAGCGCTGCTTGCTTCCCTTCAGCTTAAGGGAACCAAGTTTTAGTGTCCAGTTTCAGAGATGTTTTTCTCTTCCCCAGGAACCAGAGCCAGAGACACGTGAATGGGACTTGGGTCTGAGCTTTCCCCCTGGCGGGTTTGCAGCTCTGTGGCCAGTTCACAAGATCACCCCCGAGAGAGCAGAAAACATTCCTGTCCTGTCACTGCCTTCCCCACCATCACCACGTGTCCCCAGCATTCTTGGAAGTTGATGAGAACTGGAGCCCATGTGCCTCTGATTGTTTGCAAATCCTGGCAAGGCTTTGGTGAGCCCAGGCCAATTTCTGGATTAAATTAGAAAAGAAAAGAGGGAAAATATCTGAATCCTGGCACAGACAGAAATCATTCAACAAAAAATGTTTAAGAACATACTGTACAGAGGGCTGATCCCACACTAGGAAGGGTCAAAGGGTATGGCCCATGCTCTGAAAGCTCAGAAGCCCCTTTGGATCCCATGTTCTCCATGAGCCTAAGGAGTGTGTCTGCCCCTGACAGAAGAGATGCTTGGGGTGGGGGTGGGGGCAGAAATTCTTCCAGAACCTGAGCAATTAGCCCAGGTGGGAGGGGCAGATCTGCTGACCCAGAAATCTTGCTCCTCCTACTATGTTGTTTTAAAATGCTCACTCAGTTGCTTTAAAAAGAATCCCCAAAGTGACCTCACAGACCCATTCAGCTGGCAAAGCTGGGGTGGGGGTGGGCTGGGGTCTGAGCAGGCAGAGGGTGGAGCTCAGCTCACGTGTGAGGTTCCTGCAATGGCCAGCAAGAAAGGGTTGCTCTAGCTGCCGGGGCTCAGAGGCCTGAAGAGGGAGAGAGGGAGCTTGTCTCCGGGGGGTACCTCTTGTCAGTGAGTGTGCCAGTCTTTATGGATCAGAGTGTGCGGGAGGTTTAAAGATGAAGAAACCAAGTTTAGGGCAAGGCGGGAACTTTGCCAGGTAGGTAAAAGCCAGGATTAGGATGCAACTGCTTCTGACTCCAAAGCTGGTCCTCATTCTACGCCCAGTGCTTCCCTAACACGTATGCCCGTGTGCACTGACAACAGTGGGAGGCAAATGCAACTATAAAGCGCTGGGGCCACAGCTCAAGGTGAGCCCTAAGCAAGTAGAAGATTTCTTTACACTCTGAGAGAGAATACTTCTTGAGACCCAGATAGTGGTTTTGTGGGCCGTATGGTCTCTGTCCCAACTACTCAGCTCCACCATTGTAGTACAAAAGCAGCCATAGACAATTCATAAATGAATGTCATGGCCACGTCCCAATAAAACTTTATTTTCAAAAACAGATGATGGGCCGGATTTGGGCTATAGTTTTGGCAACCCTGCTTTAGATGCTCCAGTTTATCTTGAAAAATTCAGGCAAATTTTGCTTTAACTCAGTAATATGTCCCAGTTTACTTTCATATAAAATTGATGTTTTAAAATGCTTGCCATTCGGAAAAAGTGGCACTTTAGGGGGAGACACCTCACATCTGTACCGTGGCCTCGGCAGCCTCTGGCAGGCCTGCTGAGAGGACGTGCTCCCACGAGCAAAGAGCCGTCTTCTGGGGCAGGTCATCACCCAACACACTGGCCTGTCTCACATCTAGAAGGAGTGCAAGCGGACCAGCAGCTCAGTCAGGCAGCAGTGCTAGGTCTCTATGGATCCTGAGAGCCCGAGCAACCACCAAGGCCTCTGGTTGCTCAGGGAAGTGTAGGGTTGAAATTAATGCTTTAGTTAAATGCTATAAGCCATATAGGAAGCACTAGTCTTGTGCCTAAGTTTTATATTTCTTGAAGTCTTGGCATGAATAGGTTTTACTTTTTAAAGTGCATTTGTAAACATATTACTTTAATAATGGCTCTCGAGTCTTCCCCGAAGGCATTCCTCCCTGGCCTCCCATTCACCTGAGCCCAGAGAAGACCCACTGTCCACGCCTGACAAGGTAACTGGAGGTGCCGCGAACATGAGGGCTGCGTCACTGCATGGCTCCTTGGGGTGCCAGGCTTGCACTGCCACAGCACTGAGTTTGAAAGCACAGACTAGCTCAAGGGCTGGTACCAGAGTCAGCAGCAGGCACATTCAGGAGTGTTGACTGCCTCCCAGCCTGGGAGCTCCAGGCTAGGCAGGAAGCCCGTTTCCAAGGAAGAGGGGTCAACAGGACCGCAGTTCCCAGTGCAGAGGGCGGCCCGGGCAGGGGGTAGTTCCTTGTCCTCAGGGCTGAGCCTGGTGAAGGTCAGAAGATGAGCCACAGTTGAAGACTCGGGAGGAGCAGGAACGGGATGGCGGCAGGGGGAGGCCAGCGCTGGAGAGGCACACCTAAGTAGGGGACCAAGGCGGGACCCAGCAGCAGTGTGGGGCATGGGCCCTGGAGGAGCCAGCATGGCTGGAGGGGCCGCACATCTGCCAGTGCTCCCCGCTCCATCCTCACAGCCTACTGGTGGTGGGATCGAGACCCCTCCTCCCTCAAACATGTGGATGAGGCTCTCCGGCAGCCTTCCCCAAGGGGTCCCAGCTTCTCTGGCCTGGTTAAAGGACCCTGGGCCCAGGACACAGGGCCTCATCCTGGGTTTGCCAGCAATCTCAAGGCTATGGTGTACGAGAGGTAAAAATCAGTGCAGAGGACCCCAAGGGATGAGGCCTCAGCCCACAGCCTGGCCTCAGTGCTCAGAAGGCACCAGCTTTCTTCATCTGGGCAGAGAGCTGAGAGCGGTGGTAGGTTTGAGCTGAGCCTCCAGATGAGTAGAGGATGGGGATGGGGCCATAAGAACGGGGCCTGAGGCAGGAAGCACAGGCTCAGGTTCCTGGGTTCAGGGGCGAGTGACCAGGGCCCACGCCCAAGAGGGCTCTGCACTTGGGCTTAACGCTCTGTGGTTACCATCTTGAAATTCATTATTTTATCTTTGAATTTGTGTTTTGTGAGTGAAATCCGCTGGGACAGGGAAGCCTTGGCTCACACGTGGTCCCACTTCCACAGGACAGGCTCTTGTCTTCCTACTCCCCACTACAGGGGCCTGCATGCAGGTGCAGGGATGGTCAGGTGGACACATGTGCCCTGAGGCATCTTGGGGCAGGGCATGACCTGGGTTGGGGCTGGGAGATGCCCTGTGTTCTTTCAGTGGCAGCTGTCGGGAGACAGGACAGGCAGCTGTCAGGCCCCGGGGGCACGCCCTGCATCACTGGCCAGGACCGGGGGCCCTCAGGGAGTGCTCCCTCATGGCTCCACTCCTGGGGGGGCCTGTCTTCCTCCTCCCAACCTTCTTAAGTCTGGTTGGTGCTTTGTCTGAACTTCTGGTAAGCCTGCAGCACCCTTCGGGCACAAGCCATAAAGTACAAATCTGTTTAATTTTGGTGATTCCCCATGCTGGTTAAATGTTCTAATATCTGCATTTAAAACAGGCCTTGTACAATATAAAGATGAATGGTAAAATGCATGATTATAATTAAAAATCCTAATTTTTCTTCGCTTAGAGTGATAATAAATAGAAAATTTTAAAATCTTGACAAGTTGAAAGACTGTATACGAAAGGAAAAGGCTTTGTATAGGTACGTCTTATGACACTTTTTCCTGCTCTTTGAATAAGAGAACCACATTTTCAGTTTGCACTTGGCCCCGGGAGTTTTGTACCCAGGAGACATTCTGGGTGTGGGGTTGCTGCAGCTGAATGCACAGCAAGAATCGTCAGGTGGTCAGTGAGGACTGGGGTTTGGGAAATGATGCTGCTGACAACAGGCCATGGGAGTCACTGTTGGGGGCAAACAGAAAGAAACTCCAAGAAGATTAACTTCTGGAGAGGGCATGAAATGCCAAAGACAGCCCCCAAGGGAAAAACCAGGGAGGAAAAGATCTCAGGACATGACTACACACAAAAATGTAAGCCATCAACCAACCAACCCCAAACAAAATACAACAAAAGGCAAACAACAAAACTGGGGAAAACATTTCCCACACAAACATCCGACAAAAAATTAACCTATTTTAATATAACAGTTCTTCAGATTAACACAAAAGAAGCTAAAGTCCCAGTGGAATAAAAAACATGAATAGGCCAATCATAAAAATATAAGATGATCACTGTTTTAAAATATATATATATATATATATATATATATATATATATATATATTTAAATGGGACCTCCTTACCATCAAATACCTACAACTTACAACAAAAGTATATCCCTGTTGTAGCTATCAAACTGCCAAAGCTAAAAAGGATTTGGTGGTGTGAAGAGGTGAGGAGATGGGCATTTACTCAATGGAACATGAATAGGTGAAAATGAACAGAAAGCTTTCTGACACAGAAAACTTTAAACTGCACATAACTGTGGACCAAGAATTGTACTTTTAGGAACTTAGTTTAAGGAAATAGTAAAGATGAGTAATAGTTTCAGCTATAATGATATTCATTACTATTAGTGGCCAAACTAACATCTAAAAGGGAAATAAATTTTGTTACATGAGTAATATAAATAATCAATTACCTAAAAAGTATGCTACAGTCACGTGGTGCAATGTTATGCCATCATTAAAATGAAGTACTAGGCAATAATTGATAGGAGAAAACATTCACAAACCTATATGAATATATTCTAATTTTCCATCATAAATAGTATATGGTACATGTTAAATATAGCATATTTTAATAAACAAAGAATGTTACTTTTCTAGACTTGAGGAAGAAAAGAAGGAAACTGGACCTCGAAAGAGGTGCTTGAATGGGTTTGTGGGAGGGTTCTGAACACCATGAGACCCCTTCTACATCCAGGTGGCTCTCTCGAAATGCTCAGCAAATATTTCCAACCCTTCTGACCCTCGAGAGTCTGAGGTGGAAAGAGGGATGGATTAATTCCCATTTTCCTATGAAAAAATGGGCATTAAATGTCTTGCCCATTAATGTTGGAAGGAAGTAGCACCTCTAGCAATTTCCTACTGCCCTTAGAGTCACATCCAAGTTCCTCTATTGACTGGCCTTCCTTGCCTCCAACTTCCCCTCTTACTTGGGCCCCTTGTTCCCCACATTGGCCCTATTTCACGGCTGACATAGAGTTGATGCCCAGTAAATATTTGCTGATTGTACTGTATGGACAGGAGCTGTGTGTATTAGAATAGGATGGGCTGTGTTGCAGTTAACAGAGAATCTACCACATTTCAGTGGCTTAATACAGTAAAGGCTGGTGTGTGTTTCCTTGCACACATCACAGGCTTATGCAGGTTGGGCGGCCCTGCCCCATTTTGCGGCTGCAGCTACTGGGACACGTGACTTCCAAGGTCACTGTGGTAGGACAGAGAGAGAGGAAGTGGACACATTGGCTCTCAACTGCCTTGGCCAAGAGGCGACCTATGTCATTTCCTTCCACACAGGCCGTTAGCTAAAACTAGCCACACAGCCCCAAAAATGAGCTGCAAGGGAGGCTGGGAAATGGAAGGGAGGGGAGCATGTGGATATCTGATGAACCTGAAATGTCGGTGTCACACCAGGACCCACATCCCAGCCCAGGGTCTGCCACAAAGAGGCCCCAAAGGGAGTCCTGCAAGCAGAATAACTGAACGATGAGGGAGACCAAGCTGGCTTAGAGCTGCCAGGGCTGAGCCACGCCGACACCTGGCCCGACACCTTGGCCTCTGCTGCTCCTTGGAGCCCACATTCCCCAGGTCTTTTGCCATCGGGACCCCCCACCTGACCCTCCTCCCAGGGCTTCTGTGACCTCCCTCAGGGGACAGACTGTCCGCCCAGGGCTGGCCCCCAGCCGTGGGAGCTGGGAATACTTCCATCCTGGTCCTGGCTGTCCTCACTGCTGACCAAATGCCTCACTTGGAGCACAGTCTGGGTCAGCTGCTGCCACATCTGTCCTGCACGTTGCTGCTTTGGCTCCAAATGCTGGGAAGCCCCAAGACCAGCTGTGCGCTTACAAGAAGAGGGAGCCCTACCCTGGCCAGGCCTTGTAGGGTCACATGGGGCTCTGGCTGCAGCTTCAGGTGGGCCAGCACCTACCGGGTCTAAAGGTCCCCACACCCAGGGCCACCCACACTGCCATTTAGCGCCATGTGCTGGTCAAGTTCAGAGGAAGGGCACAGCAGGCAGAAAGTAGAATCGTGCTTCCCAAGGGCTGAGGAGAGGGAGCAATGGGAGTTATTGTTTAACGGTACAGAGTGTCAGTTTTGTAAGATGAAGAGAGTTCTGGAGATGGGTGGTGGTGATGGGTGCATAATAATGTGAGTATACTTAATGTCACTGAACTGCTCCCTTATAAACAGTGAAGATGGTAAATTTTATATATATTTTCATAATTAAAATTTGTTTTAAATTCTATTGGAACGTAATTAAATTAAAATTTCAGTTCTTCAATTACACGCCACATTTAAAGCGCTCAAGGGTCAGGGTGGCTAGTGGCTGTTGTATTGGACATGCAGAATTAGAGCATTTCTAGCAATGCAGAAAGTTCTATCGGACAGCACTGCTAAAGAAGCTTATCTTTTCTCAAATATTCCTGCCTCCTCAATCCCCCTCCTCCCCAAGACCACCAAAGGGCTCATGTACCTTAGATCATCCCCAGGGACTCTTCCCAGGGCATGTATGTACCCTGGATGAAGACACTGAGCCTTAGAGGGTATTGTCAAGGCAACACAGGATCCAAGCAGGGGCCCTCACCTCCCTCAACCACACTGCACTCTTACTGTGGGAGCTCAGGTTGGAGGTACAGACACCCCCCACTGCCGTGTCTCCCTGAGTCCAGAAGTGTCCACCAGGCCTTCTGTCTCTGCAGGACCAGCCGCTGTGCCTGGAACAAGCACCACTTGCATGACGCAGCAGCGGAAAAAAGACACAGCCCAAGTACTCTTTCTCAGCTCCTCCGATTCATCTCCTAAAATCCCTTTCTGTTATGATCAAATTTGTTTCAATTTAAGAATTTTTATATTTCTCATGCTTTTCAAGAAACTAACCAAACCACACCCTTATCCAAAATTGAGGTACAGTTGGATCACGGGGGTGTAAACGAATACATTGAAGTTAACTGGCAAAACCAAGACAAAGTTCTAGACTTCCTCCTACCAGCTCATGGGCATAAGGTGTGTGCGACAGAGGGAACCTCCACACCAGGCAAAAGGCGGATTTGATCCACCAGCCTCAGGAAGACACTCAGAGTCTTTGCTGTACTTGTCAAGAATAATTCTAAACCTGCTGTCGCTAAACTAAATATTGTCATCGTCATGATAGCAAAACCACATTTATTTAGAGACTGTAAAGCACGTTCACCTTCATCATCTCATTCAATCCTCACCGACAACTCAAGGTGAAAATTATTGCCATTTTAAAGATGAGAAAACCAAGGCTTAGAAGACTGAAGCCCATTCTCAGTGACATACCTGGTAGTGGTGGGGTCAGGGGTAACCCAGGTGCAAAATAATAAGAAATATGTATCTGGTCTCTGCCCCTCATTCCTGGCACAGACCTCCTAAAACACTTGTAATTTCCTTAATGATAGGGGTGAGAGGAGCATCTCTTGTTATTCATAATGTGCCCCTTTCAACCTTACCTGAGTTTATGTTAATGAAGCGATTCTTGGTGGGCCCCTAGATAGTTCAGGATGGGGGCTGGTAGCCAGAGGAACCAGCTGTATGATTAGAGAGTTGGAACTTTCAGCCCCACCCCCAGCTTTCAGGGAGGAGAGAAAAGCTGGAGATTGAGTTCAATCACCCATGGCCAGTGATTTCACCAATCATGCCTGCAAAATAAAACCTCCATAAAAACCCTAAACAATGAAGTCTGGAGAGCTTCCAGGTTGGTGAACACATCGAGTTGCTGGGACGGTGGTGCATCCAGAGAGGCCATGGAAGCTCCACGCACCTTCCCCATGCCTTGCCCTGTGCATTCTTCCATTTAGCTGTTCCTCAGTTGTGTGCTTTATAATAAACCGACGACAGTAAGTAAAGTGGTTTCCTGAGTTCTGTGAACCGTTCTAGCAAATTATTGAACTTGAGGAGCTGGTTGGTAAGAAGCACAGCTGACAACCTGGGAGTTGAGCTCGGCATTTGAAGGGGGGCCCATCTTATGAGACTGAGCTCTTACTCTGTGGGATGTATGCTAATTCCGGTGTGAAGAAACAAGTAGTTTACCAGGATTCAGGACTCTCGAATGCCACAACCAGTCCTTTTGTCCGCTGGGTTGGAGGGCAGTATAATACTTGGGGAAAGACGTATATTTTGCAGGCAGACAAGATTTTACATCTACCAATTTTATAGTTCGTGTGAAGATTTCCAAAGATAATGCGTGATAAGTGACTAGCACAAGCCTGGCACACAGATTCACATATTAAGAGCTCAATATTTGTAGCCATCATGGTATTATTATTACTATTATTATATTAAAGCTACTTTTCAAAAATAAGTGAGATTAAGTGTGACACCACTCTCCAAAATAAAATAACATCTGCAAACAGACTTCGGCCCTGCTTTGCAGATGAGATGGCTGCATTCCAGAGGGTCAGTGACTTACCTAAGGCAGGTGGAGAGGAAGACAGGCCGGCAGGCAGGGGTTTGCTCCTGGTCCAGTGACCAGTTCATTCATATCCTCCTTCTTGCCCCTGACCTATCTCTTCACTAGGGCTCTGGGAGGTCTTGCCCAAGGATCAGCTGAATTCCCAGGGGCTCACCATGGCCCAGGAAGCAGAGCTGAGAACCAGGCCAGGGGTAAATGTCCTACCCCCTCACTGCTCGCCACCAGCTGGACCTCTGGAGGACCCAGTTCACTGACAGGCTGGGGAGCAGCCCTGCCTGCTGTAGAGCCCCCTATCCCCTGGGCTTCCCTGCCCACAAACAGCCCCCTACAAGCCCAGGCTTCCTTCCACAAATCCACTCCTCCCACAATGCTGGGCCCACAGCGTGTCCTGGTTGCAGGCCCACTGCATCTCCCTCCAACCCCTAATATTCTCCCAGCAGGGCTCAACTGAGGCACCAGGCAGTGAGGGGCAGGATCTCCACACCACCCCGGGCAGAGGCAGGAACTGCATTTTCTACAAGGTCAGCATCCTATACCTCCTGGGGTGGAAGGGGCTGGAATGAGGGGAGGGGTAACAGCTTAATCTCTCAGGATTGGGTAGACAGGGCAGGTGTCCCGTGGTGCCACAGGAGGCTCAGGTGGCACCCAGTCACCCAGTTAAGGAGCCCAACCTCACAGGGAGAAACAGATGCTCTCTTCCATCTTCACTTCCTCTAACTACCTCAAGGAGAAACCTCGGATGGGTGTCGGTCTGTCTGTCCTCCTCTCTAACACACACTAATCTCCCATTTGAACATCGCGGGCTGTGGTGCAGATCCGGCAGAAGGCAGGACTGTCTAGCTGGATTTGAATAACATCGCTTTACATTTTACTTCTAGGTTACCTTTACAATAAAGCGAGGTTGCCTTTGTAAATAATTTTAAGTTTTAAAAAAAGTCAGTTGATTTACAGGAAAATACACAGTATACCATGTGGGTATGATGAAAAATTAAGAAAACTGGTACACAAATGACGAGTTTCTGGAAAGCTGCCTTAGCATGTAAACAGCCTTGCCAAGTCAGAACCACCCCCTTCCACCCGCCCTTTGCAGAGGAGAAAACTGAGGTTCAACAAAATCGATGGGAGGGTCACCTTTTCTCACCTGTAGACCCAGACAGCCTCCCTGTGACCATGTCACTCATCCCCAGCTCCACCAGGAAACCGTGGCAAGCACAGCTGCCCTGGCCCACCTGCACCCCTAGCCTCCCAGCCCCACCCCCAGTGCCCTGCCCCTGCCACCCCACCCCCACTCACAATGTTCATGAGGGTGAGCAGGTACTTCTGCACATGCTCCTTCCCGTGGAACTGGACCACAGAGTCATCCACCCCCAGCAGGACCTCGATGTTGTAGTCGTCGTCGGCAGCATGTCTGCGCACCCTCTGCCTGGAGCTGTTGACTCGCTCCTCCAGGATGCCCAGGGCACGGCTGAAGCTGTCCAGGCTACCCGGGAAGATCCCTGGAAGGAGAGAGGACAAGGCCTGTAGCAGCAGCCCAGGCTCACCAGGGACACCGCAGCAGGACAAACCCCCACTCAGATGCAACTCGGCACCTGCCAGGTGCCAGCTTGGCCATCAGCTTGTCATCATCACAGCACCCTAACCGAGGGCATTTCTGTCCCCATTTCAAAGGAGAGCAAACTGAGGTTCAGAGAGGGCAGCAGTGATGTACCAAGTCAGCTCAGACCCAGCAGCATGCAAATCCACAGCTCGGCCATCACAGAGGCCAGGTTTGGCACCCAGCAGTGAACAGAGAGGGTGGGAAGCTGAATGGGCAGGGTGGACTCTTTTCACCCATTCACACACTCGCACACTCCCCAAGGGCCGCCCAGTGCCAAAGAGCTGGTCTCCCAGGCTGGTCTCCCCATTTATAACCGGGGAAACTGAGGCCCAGCCCAGGTGGTATGTGTTTCACAGTGTCTTTTCAGACACTGTGTCTTTTCAGACAGCTCCTCTTCTGGAACTTTCTGCTCAGTCCCTGGTTGGAGCTGGGTCCCTCATCTCTGTGCCAGGCCCGCCCACTCAACTCCTGGGTTGGGGCCAGGCCATGGGTGACCCCGACCCCAGAACTGCCTGTCCCTGATGCCAAGTGCCAAAGAGATGAAAGGTTGCCTGACTGAATCATGCAGGAATCAGGATGAGCCCCTCTTATGACAACTCCCCCACAGTCTGCCTGGCAGAGGCTCACTCCGTCCCCCACAGGCTAAACACCTGGCTCAGAGCGGGGCAGACCATCTGGGGCATGGGGCCTTAGGGGCCACAGCTGAGGGGGCCAGGGGCTGGATCGCATCAGGCCCAGGACCCCAGGATGTCATTGCACCATCTGCAGGGCTGCAGCATCTGTCTCAATCCCCTTCTACTTTCCCACTGGGCCTGGAGCCCACCATGGACCAATCCTGGCCCCTACCTCTCAGGATTGCAGCTGAGCTGGCCAGGCCGACCTTCAGCATTGCCGGCAGCCACAGACCACACTGTCCAATTAGTCCCAGTGCCAAAGCCTCTGGAAGCCCCTCACAACCCTGCGCTGGTCTATGTGTCCACGCCAGGTCCTTGACCCCAGGGTCCTGCCCCTCCTTGGCACTCCTGGTAGGGGGAGGAACAGGTGTGTCTCAGAGACTCTTGCCCTGGGAAGGACCTAGGACCTCAGGTTATCATGACATCACTAAAGAGTCTTCCAGAACAATTCTTCTCACTTGTCCCCTAAGCTCTTTTCCCCGGTCTCCTCTGGAGGCACAGTGAGGCAGCCAGGCCCTCCGAGTATGTCTCCTCATCCAGTGCTGACAACAGGCCTCTCTGATGTGCGTTATTGCCTCCATTTTACAGACCACAAGACTGAGAGAGCTCCCCAGCCAGCCAGAAGCTCTCTTCTTTACACCTGCTGTCTGTTAGGTTTCAGGCACAAACCTGCAACCTGGCTATGGAAGGAAAAATGGGAGTGAAGGAGCAGCAGAGGGGGAAGGGCTGCACAGAAAAGAGGAATGGGCTAGTGCCAGGGCTGAGCATCTGCTGGCATTCCTTACCTCCTGGGGTCCTTGTGCCCCCGCCCCAGCCCTGTAGTCCCCCATGTCCACCCCGTATGCACAGGCACACACACACTCCACACACACGCACACACATGCACACGGCAGGCACTGCCCAGGACCACTCCAGGGAGAGCGCCAGTGCAGAGCTCATCCTTCTGCTGTGCTGTCTGGAGGTAATTCAGGGCCATCCTTGCTGCTCCCAGGGGAAACATCAGCTACTTAAACCTGACAGTGGGTTTGAGGAATTGCTACTCTATTTTTACACATTTATTTCTTTGCATTTTCAACAAGCAGGGACAGCTCACCTTCAGAACCACCTTGGGAAGCAGAAAGATGGTAATTTCCATAAAAAGCTCTTCCCAGGGAAGAGGCTGGATGTTACCCCCTGCCCCTGTCAAGCCAGGGGTCACTGACAGGTGGTCCCTGAGCAAAACCAGACCATGGGGGTGCCTGTTAGGGCCATGTGGTGTTTTTTAAATACCTTATTTGGTTGACAGTATTTCAAAATTTGGAGATTTCATGTTAAAACCTAGAATAGCCAGCTTATCTGAGAAATTAAGAAATGGAGTCACTGTAGAGGGGGAGGGGAGTTTACACTGAGCTGTGGAGTGACAGCCATGCCTGGAAACAGGACACAGGGGCCCGCTGCCTGGCCTGCCGCCCTTGCTGCCCACTTAACCTCTGAAGGCATCAGAGTGTGCCCCCAACCCTAACCCAAGAAGTCACCGTGCAGTGACTCCTCTTGACATTTTCTGGGGGAGGGAATGGGGCTGCCACCAGGCCAGGGCTGGCTAGGGTACATCTTGTAGCTGCTTCTGCTGAACAAGCTCAGTTTTTTGTGTTTTTTTTTTTTTTTTTTTTTTTTTTGCAGTACACGGGCCTCTCACTGCTGTGGCCTCTCCCGTTGCGGAGCACAGGCTCCAGATGCGCAGGCTCAGCGGCCATGGCTCACAGGCCCAGCCGCTCCGCGGCATGTGGGATCTTTCCGGACCGGGGCACGAACCCGTGTCCCCTGCATCGGCAGGCGGACTCTCAACCACTGTGCCACCAGGGAAGCCCGCAAGCTCAGTTTTTAACTAAATTGTATGTTACAAGCCCATTAAAAACAGCAATGTTTTCTAAGAATGCATTAGAAATGTTAATTTCACCACAAGCATAATTATTGTTATCATTATTATCTTGAGCATGATAATTTTAGAGGGTGGCTTGGACATTATGTTCTAGAACACCCCCCCAAGGCCCAGCCCCTATAGAGATGTGTCCAAATCCAAAGTAAAGTGCAGATGAAGGGAGGAAGACAGGGCCGCTCGGGGCACCTTGAAGGTGACAGCCCCACCCTACAGTCGGGTCCCTGGAAGCCCAAGCCCTGCTCAGGCCTGGCAGGACGTAGGGAACAGCTCCAAGGTCAGCAGGGTCTGCCAGGCACCCAGACCTGGGGCCACATGAGTGTTGATGGGACCCAGCAGCCAGGCTGTCGTTCCACCTTGTCATTCTTGGATGTCTCCTGACTCTCCCTACAATGGGCCCGATCCTAAAGGCTAGGCCACGCAGAGATCCCAACCACACTCTGGTTCTAGTGGGCCTATCCCTCAGGCTGAGTCCTGCTTGGGTTCTCAGCTGGCTGCCTAGTGATTCTCTGAAACCAATCCCAGCCTTCAGGGCCCGTCCACCTGCACTGGGCTGCCTCCTTGCTCTAAAGGCCTCAGTTCTTCTCGGTCCCTCAGACCTCTCTGTCACCCTCCCCTCCTCCCCCTGGAGCTCTTGCATGCTTGTAACTGACCCACTAACGAGCAGCTGGCACTGCCCATCTCCTGCTGAGGTGGGAGGACAATGCTGCCCTGGCTCCTGACTCAATCGCCCTCTGTGCACAGCCTCCCCACAAGGAGAAGCCAGCCGCTGGTCCCCCCTGGGTGGCTGATCCATGGTAGATGGGAGAAGACTGGACCCCGGTAGGCCGAGGCTTCCCTGAGCGGAGGTGTCTATGGCAGGACCCTATCTTCTCAATGGGTAACCGCAGGGATTTTAGTTCCTGGCATTCCCTGTGCTGGGGAGACCTTTCTGGACTGTTCATGTCTCAGGCAAACGATGACACAACAGGAAGCTTCCAAAAGCTGTCCCTCATTTTAGAGTCTCTACAGAGGGTCGGACAGAATTCCTCAAAGAGTCAATAACAGTCTGTGGAGAGGACGGAAAAGGGGAAGCAGAACTGCATCCAGGGCATCCTGAAGTACCTGCCCTCCAGGGGAATAAGTGGGTCACAGCAGCCACAGCCCCTGAATCACATGCCCCTGCCGGAACCTGCTGCCCCCTGCTGCCCCTGCATCTGGGGGCAGGGTGGGGCATGTGCACAGCCCCTCACAGTAACAAACCTCCGCTATGTCCAGCAGCCATCTGATCCTCACAGCAAACGGGAGGCTCCGCACCATCCTCATTACTGTCCCCGTTTTAGCATCAAGGAACCCCAGGAAGATTAAGTGACTCAGACAAGTCACACCACAGAGAAGGGGCTGGAACCCAGCCCAAGTCATGTCATCCAAAGTTGTTAATGTGCCCCAGAGGGACCTGTGTACTTCACCAGCACCAAGGGATGGTGTGGGAAAACTGAAGCTGATAGAAACAAGCATGTTTATTCCCGAGAAGAGAAACCCCAGGGACCTGAGTCTGTAAATGCCATGGGAGCATCATGCAGCAAGTGCTGGCTCTGTAGGTTCAAGGGTGCCTGGGTGTTTGCTGTCCCTGTGCAAATCCCACGCCCAGGCCTTTGCTGCACTGGCCTCTCCTAGGATGTCCCTTCTGCTGCTGCTCCTGCCCAAACTTAACCTTCCTATTGTTAGGGGAACCACTGACCAAAACTGCCCACCCTGGCCAGGTAACCATTTGCAAAAAATTCCTTTTTTTTTTTTTTTTTTTTGCAGTATGCAGGCCTCTCACTGCTTTGGCCTCTCCCGTTGCAGAGCACAGGCTCCGGACGCGCAGGCTCAGCGGCCATGGCTCACGGGCCCAGCCGCTCCGCGGCATGTGGGATCTTTCTGGACCGGGGCACGAACCCGTGTCCCCTGCATCGGCAGGTGGACTCTCAACCACTGCGCCACCAGGGAAGCCCTGCATGAGATGTTTTATGACAGGAGGTCCTGGTAAGGAACACAAAACTAACAGGCCACCACCAACTGGAAGAATTTGGGAAAGGTCAAAAGGAGATGCCAGTCCATATGTCCTCCCAACCTCTCAGATTCCTCCTCGCTGGAATCCATCCTGGCTGAGCGATGCATGGGCCACCAGGAAGGACCTTGAGTCAGAATGATTGGCCAGAGACAACCCAGAAACTAATTCCATCACCGTAAAACCTGAGACTGTGAGCCACATGGCAGAGCAGCTCTCCTGGGTTCCCTTACCCTGCTGCTCTCCACCGGGCTGCCCCATTCCCAATAGAGTCTCTTGCTTTGTCAGCATGTATGTCTCGTCGGACAATTCATTTCCGAGTGTTAGACAAGAGCCCACTCTCGGGCCCTGGAAGGGGTCCCCCTTCCTGCAACACTATCAGGTCCAGCAGAAGCCCCCCCAAAAGGTCTAGAGGGAAGGGGACCTGCAGCCCTTGGTGCCAGGGACCCACTGCCTCCTGCAGTGGACTCAGATGTGTTGGTCCCCCTCTGCCTCCCCGCTCAGGGCCGGCTGCACACCGACAAGGGGAGGAGGGGCACGGAGCCTTGAGACGCCACTGCTCAGTGATGGGAAAGATTGCTGTCCCCTCTTCATGAAATGATCTTCCCCTCATTCCTCACTGGGCTTCCCCCCTTTCATCCTCCAAGTGTCAGCTGAAATGTCCCCTCCTCAGGGCAACTTGCCTTATTTCATTCTAAATTAAAATAGGCTCTCCCTTCCCCCAGTGTCTTCCTTCATGGAACACACCACCATTTGCAGTTCGAATGTCATCTGTGAATTTACTTGGGCATTATCTGTCTTCTCCACTTGAGTGGAAGGCCGCTCAGAAGACAGGGGCCCAGGGTCTTGTATGCCTCAGTGCCTCACAGATAATCGCAGGGCTGTGAGGGGTAGGAGCCAGTGCAGAGATACGATGGGAGGGAGCACAGGGCCAGCAGTGGGGAGGCGGAGGGTGCCCTTGGGAGCTGGGAGCTGGACTGGAAGGAGAGGCAGGTACAGCAGGGCCAGGAAGCCCAGGCTGGGGGCGGCAGAGGGGGGTGGGCAGCAGGAGCAAAAGTCAGGTGGCTGGCAAAGGAGCAGGAGCTGGCACAAAATCCTGCTGTAAGTTACTTATACAAGGTGTAACTACAACAAAATTACCCAGGAGGAGTTCAGACAAACGGGGTGAAGAGAGAGTTACCATGTAATTGCCAACAAAAAGAAACCAGGCGTAACTACATTCATGAGATAAAATATAATCCAAGACATTAAGGGTACAAACTGATAAACAATTCATTGAGAAGATATAAAAGATATGAACTTTTTTCACCTAACAGAGCTTCAACCTGATACAGAGAGAAATAGGCAAAGCCACAGTGCTATGTGCTTTTTAATACATCTAGTCCAGAAAGAAACAGATGAATTAGATAAAACATTCGGCAGGATTTGCATTACTGTAGAAGATTTGAATTACTAAAGCAACCTAATGTTTAAGCCCAACAACCATAAAATGTGTCCTGTTCAAGCACGTGCAGAACAAGTTCCAAATTTGACTGTATGTTAGGACAAAAAGGAAACTCAAAAATCATGTCCACAGCTGCTACCATAGAGCAAAATCAGAGAAAACAAGGAGGACCCTCAAACCCTAAACACCAGAAATTAAAAGCACAGTTCTAATAAGCCTAGACTAAATAGAGAATATACACACTAACTGTTGGCTCAAGTAGAAAACCTGAATAAACCTTAGAAGAAATGGAAAAAAGCAGTCAAAGAAAAGCCCAGAATGTTTTATAGAAGAGTTTTACCAAACCTACAAGAAATAGTTAATTCTCATCTTACATAGAATCAGTATGCAAAGATCAATACCTTTCTTGTACATAACAGTGACCAGCTAGGAAAGAGAATGGGAAAAGAGGATTATTGACTATAGGAACAAACCCTACAAAATATCTAGGTATAAACAAAAATAAGGAATGTATGAAGACTACACAGAGAGTAATAAAATATAGTCAAAGCTCTCCCTCAAAACAAAAGAAGACCTCAGTAACTGGAGACACAATGACACTATCCTGGATTGCAGGTTGATTCTCCTCCAAATTAATCTATAAATTTAACACAGTCTCCCCATCAAAAAACTGTTAAAATCCAACAGAATAATTCCGAAGTTCAACTGGAAGACTACATGAGAGAATAGCTAGAAAAAATATTAAAAAGGAATAATAACAAGGAGGTATTTACCTTTCAAAATTTCAGAAGACACTACAAAATAACATTAATTAGATCACAGTGGTACGAGTGTCATGAAAAGACGGATTTTGGAACTGAATACAATGTCTAAACACAAATCCAAGCATAGGAGGGACCTTGAGTAAAAATGCATTGAACACATACATCTAATTTTGCTCCTCCCTGGAACCCCATTACAACTTTAGGAAAGGTATGATTTTTTTTTTTAATCACAAGCCTACACGGACAGGGGGAGAAGGAGAGGAAGAAAATAACAGAACTGTTGTAAGCTGGAAAGCAGGTGTCCATGTGGCGATGGACTTAGTATATCTGAGAAGCTGGCCAAGACTCTTCCAGTCTGTACTGCAGAATCCTCCAAAGGCACCAAGTACCTCTGGAAGTGGGATGATGGGTGGATTGAAATAAGGACTAGCTGATGGCCAATGCCAAATCCCCTCCCCACACCCTGTGTCCCAGTAACAGCCCAATAACTAACACTGCATTGGTCTGGAAGCTCATTCTCTCTCAAAAAGGTGGAAAAGAAGGTTTCTGGGCTGCAGGCACCAGGTGTAGTTGAGAGCACAGGTACCATGCTAAGAACAGGAAAAGGAAATGAATGCTGAGACACTAGCCCACAATCCACTCCCAGAACGTTGGTAGTCAAGCCTTTACCCCTCAGGCAGGAAGTTGGAAGGAGGCTTCTCTAGGGAATCTGACCAAAGAACAAAAGGCAATATTACTGTCCATGGTTCCCTCAACTACCTGCATCAAGCTCCCAGTCACCTCTTTTGTTGCCCAACTTTACACAGGAGCAGCCAGCCAAGGATCTCCAGCTCTCTGGGATTAGTCCCAGACTCAACAGATGGAGACCAAGATACAACACAACAATCAAAATGAGGAAAATGGAGGAAAAAAAGACTACCTAGGAAGGTGGGGAAACCTATCATTAGTGACCCCTGAGAGGTAGAAGGAAATATTGCATTCACTAAACAAGAACAAAATGAGAACAATCAAAAGGGTTCTTTGAAATTAAAAACATTTCAGCAGAAATAAAAAAACTTAATGAAAGGATTAGGAAGACAAAGTTGAAAAATCTCCCAGAAAGTAAAACAGTAAGACCAAGAGACTTGAACCATCAGGAAAAAAGATAAGAAAATTGGACCACCAGACCAGAGGTGTATCATCCATATACTAGAAGCTCCAAAAAGAAAGGAGAGGGACTTCCCTGGTGATGCAGCCGTTAAGAATCCACCTGCCAATGCAGGGGACACGAGTTCAAGCCCTGGTCCGGGAAGATCCTACGTGCCATGGAGCAACTAAGCCCATGCGCCACAACTACCTAGCCTGCGGTCTACAGCCCATGTGCCACAACTACTGAAGCCCCCGCGCCTAGAACCCATGCTCCACAACAAGAGAAGCCACCACAATGAGAAGTCCACGCACCGCAACGAAGAGTAGCCCCCACTCGCTGCAACTAGAAAAAGCCTGCGCACAGCAACAAAGACCCAATGCAGCCAAAAATAAATAAATAAATAAATAATTTTTTTTAAGAAAAGGAGAAAACAGAAAGGAAAGAATTAACGAAATTACTCAAGAAAATTTCCTACAACTAAAAGGTGCTCCCAGACTGAAAGAGCCCAGTTAGCACCCAACTCAGCAGATGAAAACAGACCAGCACCATGGCACATCATCATGAAATTTCAGAACACAAGGAAGTTTCTACAAACTTTCACAGAGAATAAGAGGGGGCTGGGGGAAGCAGTTACAGAAGAGGTCACAAAGGATTGGAAGCAGAATGGCTGTAGACTTCCCCAAACCAGCATTAGAAGCAGGAAAACAATAGAGCAAAGCCTTCAAAATTTCTATACCCAGACAAGTTCTCAACAAGTATGAAAGATATCTCCAGACAAGTAAGTTGTCTAAAGTTTTATCTGTCCAGCACCCCTTTGAAGGTACTGAAGGATGTGCTCCTTCAAAACAAAAGAGGTAACCAAGAAAGTGGAAGACTAGAGATAAAGGAAACCCAACACGAGAGATGAGGAGGGAATCCCCTGGAGGATGGTGAAAAGTGATCCCAAGGTGGCAGCTCTGCAGCAGCTGTGGAGGGCAACTGAGCCTCACTGCAGCAGTGTGACCCAGCATATGGACTGTCATCACCAAGACCCCCTTCCATCAGGCCGTCTTCTTAACCCGAGGACAGAAAGCCCAGGAGAACTTGGCCCAGATTCTCATCAGTACTTGGCTTGTCTTGACCATGTGCTGATGAGGGTCTCTCCCCTCAGGCTCTGCTGAAAACACGCATATCACTCACAGAAGTTTCCAGCTTTTCCCTGAGAGCGGGAGGTAGACCACGGTGGGCTCAGATATAGAAAAGACAGAGCAGCCCACTCTCACTGACCGGACGTCTGCTGCATGTCCAGCACCTGGTCTACACCTCGGTCTTGCCAGGCACCCGACTGTGGAGAGCCCACTGTTTCCCAAGACTCACTCATGACCTTGCTCATGAGTTCCCCAGAAAGGGCCTTGTCACCTCCCAGAGAAGCGGAAGTCAGACCATGACCCAAGACTGCTCCACTCACCTCCTCCTGGAGCCTCTGCCCAGCGGAGACAGTGCTGCCCACTCCTTGCATGAATGGTGTGTGCTTGCCCTTTGTTTTAATATTAATCACCTTTGGGAGGGCGGAGTCAAGATAGCAGACAAGATAGCGGAATTCGTGTCTCCGCACAACTAGGGCACCTACCAGGCACCAGTGGGGGACCATGGACACCTAAGGGGGTGGGAGGAACCCCCAGTGACCGGGTAGGACGTGGGCCGTGGTGGTTAGTGAGGGAGGAGAAGTGGAGTCGGGATGGGACTGGCACCCCTGAGGGGTGGCTGGGGGGAGGGGAAGGGATCCCACGCCTGAAGGGGGAAATTGGGGGAACACTGGGAGGGCAGAGGATCAAAAGGGAGCGTGGCCAGATTTCCCCTGCCCACTTGGGCCCCTGGGAGCCTGCTGAGATCCAGGGCCTGATCCAGGCCCACCTAGGTCCCGTCCAGCCATGCGGGTCCTGAAGGAGTGGGAGGGAGGGAAAGGGGAGCAGAAGTAAAGGCCGGACCTACAGGACTGGCACCCCTGAGGGACGGCTGGGGGAGGGAAGGAGTTCCTATACCCAGCGGGACCCACCCATGGTTAGGGGTCCAGCAGGGATGAGGGAGACCCTGGGGGAGACCATGTGGGGGGGCGGAGGAACAGAAGGGCACACGGCCAGCACTTTTCCTGCCCACTTAGGGGGAGCCTCCTGGGCTCCAGGGCCTAAACCTCTGCCCTCAGAGCCTCCCTCCTGCCATGCAGAGTCCAAGCCCCGCCCCTACACCCCCACCCAGGGCCCTACCTCTACACTCGGAGACCCCCTCCAACACGCTGGGCCTAAACCCCACCCACACACCCTCACTCAGGGCCTTACCTCCAAACTCCAGAACTCCACACTCAAGAGGCCCTCCTTTGGAGGTGCTGCCTCTCCCCTTCCACACAGGTCCTAAGCAGAGGCGCTGCCCCATGCTTGAACATCACTGGCCTAGGCCCCGCCCCCAAGGCCTTTTCCTGCTGGTTGGGTCCTGAGCCTAGGCCCCGCCCCACACTCAAATGTCACCCCCGTGCCTAAGTTCCACCCCCAACTAAACGCCCCCCATAGCCAAGGCTTTTTTTTTTTTCTTTCTTTTTTCCTCTTTTAGATTGGGGTTCTGTTTTACCATGTTGATTCATTTATATTTTTGTATTTCTAATAAATCTTTTATTTTTCTAATTTTATTTTATTCCTTATACTTTGTTATTGTTCTGCTCCTTTTGGCTTGTTTCCCCCCCCCCGCCCCATATTTTTTCCTTTTTCTGTTGTGGTTTTATTTTACCTTTTTGCAGCTGTTTCAATTATATTTTTATTTTTCCTAATATATTTTTTATCTTTCTAATTTTATTTTGTTTCTTATTCTTTGTTATTGTATTGTTCCTTTTTGTTTTCTTTTTTTTTTTTTTTTTTTGCAATGCCACACAGCTTGTGGGATCTTGGTTCCCAAGCTGGAGGTCAGGCCCAAGCTCCTGTGGTGGGAGCTCCAAGTCCAAACTACTGGACTAACTGAGAGCCTCAGACCCCAGGAAATATTAATTGGAGTGAGGCCTCCCAGAGGTCCTCATCTCAGCAACAAAGACCCAGTTCTATCCAACTGCCTGCAAACTCCAGTGCTGGATGCCTCAAGCCAAATAACCAGTAAGACAGGAATACAGCCCCACCCATCAAAAAAAAAAATGAAACAACAAAAAAAATGTTACAGACGAAGGAGCAAGGTAAAAACCTACAAGACCAAATAAATGAAGACGAGATAAGCAACCTACCTGAAAAAGAATTCAGAATAATGAGAGTAAAGATGATCCAAAATCTTGGAAACAAAATGGAGAAAATACAAGAAACATTCAACAAGGATCTAGAAGAACAAAACAGCAAACAAACAGTGATGAACAACAAAATAACTGAAATTAAAAACACTCTAGAAGGAATCAATAGCAGAATAACTGAGGCAGAAGAATAGATAAGTGAACTGGAAGATAAAATGGTGGAAATAACTGCCAGGGAGCAGAATAAAGAAAAAAGAATGAAAAGAATTGAGGATGGGGACTTGCCTGGTGGCACAGTGGTTAAGAATCTGCCAATGCAGGGGACATGGGTTCGAGCCCTGGTCCAGGAAGATCCCACATGCCACAGAGCAACTCCGGGAAGTTCCCACATGCCACAGAGCAACTAAGCCCATGCATCATGACTACTGAGGCTGCACTCTAGAGCCTGTGCTCCACAACAAGAGAAGCCACCACAATGAGAAGGCTACGTACTGCGAGGAAGAGTAGCCCCCACTCGCCACAACTAGAGAAAGCCCTTGTGTAGCAATGAAGACCCAACACAGCCAAAAAAAAATTTTTTAATAAATAAATTTATAAAAAAAAAGGAATTGAGGACAGTCTCAGAGACCTCTGGGACAACATTAAATGCACCAACATTAAAATTATAGGGGTCCCAGAAGAAAAAGAGAAAAAGAAAGGGTCTGAGAAAATATTTGAAGAGATTATAGCCAAAAACTTCCCTAACATGGTAAAGGAAATAGTCAATCAAGTCCAGGAAGAACAGAGAGTCCCATACAGGATAAACCCAAAGAGAAACATGCCGAGACACGTATTAATCAAACTATCAAAAATTAAATGCAAAGAAAAAAATATTAAAAGCAGCAAGGGAAAAGCAACAAATAACATACAAGGGAATCCCCATAAGGTTAACAGCTGATCTTTCAGCAAAAACTCTGCAATACAGAAGGAAGTGGTAGGACATATTTAAAGGGATAAAAGGGGAAAACCTACAACCAAGATTACTCTACCCAGCAAGGATCTCATTCAGATTCGATGGAGAAATCAAAATCTTTACAGAAAAGCAAAAGCTAAGAGAATTCAGCACCACCAAACCAGCTTTACAACAAGTGCTAAAGGAACTTCTCTAAGCAGGAAACACAAGAGAATAAAAAGACCCACAAAAACAAACCCAAATCAATTAAGAAAATGGTAATAGGAACATACATAGTGATAATCACCTTGAATGTAAATGGAATAAATGCTCCAACCAAAAGACACAGACTGGCTGAATGGATACAAAAACAAGACCTTTATGTATGCTGTCTACAAGAGACCCACTTCAGACCTAGGGACACATACAGACTGAAAGTGAGGGGATGGAAAAAGATATTCCATGCAAATGGAAATCACAAGAAAGCTGGAGTAGTAATACTCATATCAGATAAAATAGACTTTAAATTAAGTCTGTTAAAAGAGATAAGGAAGGACACCACATAATGATCAAGGGATCAATCCAAGAAGAAAACATAACAATTATAAATATGTATGCACCCAACATAGGAGCACCTCAATACATAAGGCAAATGCTAACAGCCATAAAAGGAAAAATTGACAGTAACACAATAATAGTGGGGGACTTTAACACCCCACTTACACCAATAGACAGATCATCCAGACAGAAAATAAATAAGGAAAGACAAGCTTTAAATGACACAACAGACCAGATAGACTTAATTGATAGTTTTAGGACATTCTACCCAAAAGTGGAAGAATACACTTTCTTCTCAAGTGTACACACAACATTCTCTAGAATAGACCACATTTTGGGTCACAAATCAAACCTTGGAAAATTTAAGAAATTGAAATTGTATCAAGCATCTTTTTTGACCACAATGCTATGAGATTAGAAATCAATTACAGGAAAAAAACAGTAAAAAACAAATACATGGAGGCTAAACAGTGAACAGCTAAATAACCAAGAGATCTCTGAAGAAATCAGAGAGTAAATCCAAAAATACCTAGAAACAAATGACAATGAAAACACAATGATCCAAAACCTATGGGATGCAGCAAAAGCAGTTCAAAGAGAGAAGTTCATAGCAAATCAAGCTCACTTAAAGAGACAAGAAAAATCTCAAATAAACAATCTAACCTTACACCTAAAGCAACTAGAAAAAGAAGAACAAAGAAAACCCAAAGTTAGTAGAAGGAAAGAAATCATAAAGATCAGAGCAGATATAAATGAAATAGAAACAAACAAAACAATAGCAAAGGTCAATAAAACTAAAAGTTGGTTCTTTGAGAATATAAAAAAATTGATAAACCTTTAGCCAGACTCAACAAGAAAAAAAGGGAGAGGACACAAATCAATAAAATTAGAAATGAAAAAGGAGAGATTACAACTGACACCACAGAAATACAAAAGATCATAAGAGACTGCTACAAGCAACTATATGCCAAAAAAATGGACAACATGAAAGAAATGAAAAACTTCCTGGAAAAGTACAACCCTCCAAGACTGAACCAGGGAGAATTAGAAAATATAAATAGACCAATCGCAGGTAATGAAATCAAAACTGTAATTAAAAATCTTCCAACAAGCAAAAGTCCAGGACCAGATGGATTCACAGGCTAATTCTATCAAACATTTAGAGAAGAGTTAACACCTATCCTTCTCAAATTCTTCCAAAAAATTGCAGAGGGAGGAACACTCCCAAACTCATTCCACGAGGCCACCACCACCCTGATACCAAAACCAGACAAAGATATCACAAAAAAAGAAAATTATAGACCAACATCAGTGATGAACATAGATGCAAAAATCCTCAACAAAATACTAGCAAACAGAATCCAACAGCACATTAAAAGGATGATACACCATGATCAAGTGGGATTTACACCAAGGATGCAAGGATTCTTCAATATACACAAAACAATCAATGTGACACACCATATTAACAAATTAAAGAATAAAAACCATATAGTCATCTCAATAGATGCAGGAAAAAACTTTTGACAAAATTCAACGGCCATTTATGATAAAAACTCTCCAGAAAGTGGGCATAGAGGGAACCTACCTCAACATAATAAAAGTCATATATGACAAACCACAGCAAACATCATTCTCAATAGTGAAAAACTGAAAGCATTTCCTCTAAGATCAGGAACAAGACAAGGATGTCTACTCTCACCACTATTATTCAACACAGTATTGGAAGTCCTAGCCATAGAAATCAGAGAAGAAAAAGAAATAAAAGGAATACAGGTTGGAAAAGAAGTGAAATTGTCACTGTTTGCCAATGACATGATACTATACATAGAAAATCCTAAAGATGCCACCAGAAAACTACTAGAACTAATCAATGAGTTTGGTAAGGTTTCAGGATACAAAATTAATGCACAGAAATCTCTTGCATTCCTATGCACTAACAACAAAAGATCAGAAAGAGAAATTAAGGAAATAATCCCATTTACCATCACAACAAGAAGAACAAAATACCTAGGAACAAACCTACCTAAGGAGGCAAAAGACCTGTACTCAGAAAACTATAAAACACTGATGAAAGAAATCAAAAATAACATAAACAGATGGAGAGATATACCAGGCTCCTGGATTGGAAGAGTCAATATTGTGAAAATGACTATACTACCCAAAGCAATCTACAGGTTCAATGCAATCCCTATCAAATTACCAATGGCATTTTTCATAGAACTAGAAAAAGAAATTTTACAATTTGTATGGAAACACAAAAGATCCCAAATAGCCAAAGCAATCTTGAGAAAGAAAAACGGAGCTGGAGGAATTAGGTTCCCTGACTTCAGACTATACTACAAAGCTACAGTAATCAAGACACTATGGTACTGACACAGAAAGAGAAATATAGATCAGTGGAACAAGATAGAAAGCCCAGAGATAAACCCACGCACATATGGTCACTTTATCTTTGATAAAGGAGGCAAGAATATACAATGGAGAAAAGACAGCCTCTTCAATAAGTGGTGCAGGGAAAAATGGACAGCTACATGTAAAAGAATGAAATTAGAACACACCCTAACACCATACACAAAAATAAACTCAAAATGGATTAAAGACCTAAATGTAAGGCCAGACACTATAAAACTCTTAGAGGAAAACATAGGCAGAACACTGTATGACATAAATCACAGCAAGATCCTTTTTTATCTACTTCCTAGAGTAAGGGAAATAAAAACAAAAATAAATAAATGGGACCTAATGAAACTTAAAAGCTTTTGCACAGCAAAGGAAACCATAAACAAGACCAAAAGACAACCCTCAGAATGGGAGAAAATATTTGCAAATGAAGCAACTAACAAAGGATTAATCTCCAAAATATACAAGCAGCTCATGCAGCTCAATATCACAAAAACATACAGCCCAATCCAAAAATGGGCAGAAGACCTAAATAGACTTTTCTCCAAAGAAGACATACAGATTGCCAACAAACATATGAAATGATGCTCAACATCACTAATCATTAGAGAAATACAAACCAAAACCACAGTGAGGTATCACCTCACACTGGTAAGAATGGCCATCATTAAAAAATCAAGAAACAATAAATGCTGGAGAGGGTGTGGAGAAAAGGGAACCCTCCTGCACTGTTGGTGGGAATGTAAATTGATACAGCCACTATGGAGAACAGTATAGAGGTTCCTTAAAAAACTAAAAGAAGAACTACCATACGACCCAGCAATCCCACTACAGGGCATATACCCTGAGAAAACCATAATTCAAAAAGAGACATGTTCATTTCAGCTCTATTTACAATAACCAGGACATGGAAGCAACCTAAATGTCCCTCAATAGTTGAATGGATAAAGAAGATGTGGCACATATATACAATGGAACATTACTGAGCCATAAAAAGGCATAAAACTGAGTTATTTGTAGTGAGGTGGATGGACATAGAATCTGTCATACAGAGTGAAGTAAGTCAGAAAGAGAGAAACAAATACCGTATGCTAACGCATACATATGGAATTTAAAAAAGTAGTACTGATGAACCTAGTGGCAGGGCAGAAATAAAGACGCAGACATAGAGAACGGACTTGAGGACACAGGGAGGGGGAAGGGTAAGTTGGGATGAAGTGAGAGAGTAACATTGACATATATACACTACCAAATGTAAAATGGATGGCTAGTGGGAAGCAGCCACATAGCAAAGGGAGATCAGCTCAGTGCTTTGTGAGCACCTAGAAGGGTGGGATAGGGAGGGTGGGAGGGAGGGAGACGCAAGAGGGAGGAGATATGGGGATATATGTATACATACAGCTGATTCACTTTGTGGTACAGCAGAAACTAACACAACACTGGAAAGCAATTATACTCCAATAAAGATGTGAAAGAAAATAATATTAATCACCTTTGATATTCATTTATATGTAAATTTTAAATAGCTGATCAAATAATAAAATAGTGAGTAAACTGGATGACTTGGTAAATGGTGGAAGTGGAGCAGGTGTGGACATCCTGGCAATCTGGCAATACTTACTCAACAATGTGTAAGAACCTGATAGCCCAATAATTTCACTCTACGTCCTAAAGACATAGGGTGTCCTTAGGATATCCCAGTCCCCTCCCTGTACTTACCCTTGCCCCATGGGCAATTTTTCTGTCCCCTGGACTAGGCACGCAGATGGTCAAGCTCACACAGGTCTCTCAGGAGGCAACTGAGAGCTGTTCATGGCAATGTTGTTTGGGTATGTTGGGGGGAGTTGGAGGCAACCTGAGTGTCATCAGTGGGCGAGAGAGGCAAATGCGGCATGTGCACTCCACACAGTGCTACGCAGAGGTTCGAAGTTTGACATCCACATAGACAGATGGATCTTAGAGTCAGAATGAGATACAATGCAGTACCATTTGTCAATTAAAAACACTGTCAAAGACCAACACTGATTTTGCAAAAATATACACTAACAAAAGGATACCTTTTGATCACCTTAGAATGGTTGCTCATTGCAAGGGAAAAGGAGAGAAAGCTGGTTGTGGAGATAAATGGTTTCTTTTTTTTAAATGATGTTGGGACAACTGGTTAGATAAAGGAGGAAAAGGTCAAACCCTGGCTTCACACCTTAAGCAAAAACCAGTTCCTGGCCGATTGTTGACCTGGGATGATGAAAATGAAGTCATAAAATTGCTAGAAGAAAGTTCAGCTAAATGCTTTTTTATGATCTCCGTGTTAGGCAAGCTGTGAACTCCAAGGCCAGTGCACTTTCCAGGTCCCCCTATGACTGCCCATTGCCCATGAGCAGTTTTCACACGCCTGGCCTCTGCTGGACAAGCACATGGGTGGATGGGTGGGTGTGCTGAGGGCCCTGCTATGTGGATGAGAACAAATTACTCTCCCTTCCCTACAACTGCCCTGCAGAGCAGAAACTGCCGTATTGTGAAGAACGGGAGAGTGACACTTATGGAACTAGACCAGGGTCAGAGGCAAGCCCTTCCGCAGCCAGTGTTCTCCTTCCGCAACCAGTGCAGGCCCCTGCAGGGGCAGTGGACCGGGCCCACGGTCCTGGGCACCAGCAGCCCGTAGGAGTACCCTGGCACCTCCACCTAGGGGAGATCATCTGGAGGAAAGTCATCCTCTCTATTTATTAACGACAGAGAAACAAGCCCTCTGTGACTGCAAATTCCCCTAAAGATGATCATTAAGATAAAATATGTTTACATAGAAGCATAATTAGGACACAGCAAAAGCCCTGTTTGGAAGCAGGCTGTCTCTTTGGAGGCTCTGGGAGCAGAAAGAGACTCAGTCCCACGGGGGCCATCAGCACAGAGCCCCACTGGTGAGCTTTACTAAAAGAAGCTCATTAGGATTATTTCATCCCAGCCCTTTCTAACTTTATTACCAAATCGGAATTAATTTTTGCAACTCTGGCAGCCAGTATCATTTTTATGACTTGAGGTGGAAAGGAGGAGGGGGAGGGCTGCTGGGGCCAGGCCAGCCCCTCGGCACTCATCCATCAGGGCCACACCAGTAACAGCTGCACCGAATCTGAGACAAGAGCTGGAAGATGCATAAATTGTCTGGAGTCCAGGCTTGCTAGAAGGGTAACTTCTAGCACCTCCAGGGGGAAATGGGAGCTCTTGAGAAGGGGAAAGAAACTGCGCCCAGGGAATGCCCTCCCAGGGATGGGGCAATGATGCTCCTCGGTGGTGGACATAAAACACCTGGCCTGCCCAGCACCCCTCTTTCCTGCTGGAGATGAACAGAGCCACCTAGAGCTGTGCTGCATGGTGACCCGCTCCTTCTCTGGGTGCTGCTCCCTGATTTTCCTTTGGTGAACCACTCCCCCCTCCCAGTTCACATGGCTCAGAGGGAGCCAACCCCACTGTACCCCCAGGTCCAGGAGCGCCCACATGGCCCAGACTGGCCAATGAACCCCAATGCCAAGCATTTGTTGGAGTACCTGGGAAGACACCCTCTCCTTTCTCTCTGCTGGGATTGCTGTGGTGTACAAAGTGGGCCAGGGGCTGCTGGACATCGCTTCCTCCCAGGAGAAGCAGAGCGGAGAGATGAAGGGAACAGGTGATACCCCTTAGGTCCCTATTTCAGCTGTACCTGAAACTGATATATCCCTGGACTCTCCAGCTCTTTGAGTCGATTCATTTGGATTTCTGTCTTGAAACTGCAAGAGTCCTGACATACACACACACATCTCATGCACTGGCCTAAGCTAGACACCAGCTTTTGGTTTTGTAGCCAGAGTGCCCTCAGACTGTTAGTATCACATGGTGCTGCCCTGTTGCACCTCCTACTTTTAGAGCGACCCCAGTGTAGATGGGGCAGAGAAAGTCCACTGTGAATTTACGGTATGTGGCCGAGAGAAAGGGGCCAGGATCTGGTTCAGCCCTCCACAGATACGTGTCCTTGGGAAGTGAGGGTGCCTGCAGAAGTGTTGAGGCCACTGAGGTTAGGCCCAAACCGGCAGAGCCGCCTGAATGGCCAGGAGCTCCTTGCAGCGGGGCCCAGGGCCTGCCGTCCTCAGCCCTCACACAGCCTTGGCCTGCCCTATACTCCCGCACCAGCTGAATGGCCTAGGCTCCTCTGCACCTGCTCGCCCCCCCGACCCATGCTCCAGCCGCCTTCTGAAGCCCACCCAGCCCCAGGGACACATGAGGTCTCCTTCAGTAACCAGGCCCCTGGGGTCCGGGGACTAAGAGTCCTTCCCTGGTGAGCTCTTGCACACGGCCAAGGCAGGCAGGTCCCTAAAACCGGCCTCAGCCTCCAGGGCACCAAAGTCCTTTCTGCGGCAGTCAGCTGAGGGAAGGGAAACTGCCCCTGAGTTACCTCTATACTGCCTCTCACCAGCACTCAGCAGCCAGATGGCGGGATACAATGGAGAGGCTGGCAGATCGTTTAATGAAAATATTTACTGTGAACTTCAGAACAAAACACAGACACCCACAGGTCCCGACAGAAGGGAGGATTCCCTGGGATTTCGCTTTGAATGTAGGGGAAGTGAGAGGCTGGCAAGTGGGGCGCTGATGGCCAATGTCGAGGGGCCACAGTCCTCATGGTTTCTGTGTCCAGGCACAGCTTGTACAAGTGCGTCACTGACAGAGAGATCCCTGTCGTCAGCCCCACACGCATTCCAGAGTCCTAGATTTGGACATTCAGCGACCTCCTAGGCATCGCTCCCTGGAAGGCCCTCAAGCACCCCACACTCAGAATTCCAGGACTGAATGCCTCCTCCACGCCCCACCCCACCCCTTCAGTTGCAGTGCCCACCTGGGGCCATGGCACCTGCAGGGCACCAGGCCCACACCAGGATGAGGGACTGCTTCTCCCGAACCCACACAGTCGGCTCCATCCTCATCCTAAGCGTCTCTGAACCTGCCCCCACCTCCATCCCTCTGTCATTGCCCTAGTTCATGCCTCCACCAGGAAACAGCTACTCAGTCTTTGGATTCTCCAAATCCAAGTTCCAAGGCATTTCTCTCCAGCTGCCAAACTGTTTCTCTTATTGGGCCCTTCGTCTTTTCAGATATTGAGCCCCATGTCATGCAGGGTGGGCAAGGACACTGCAGGGTGGTGTTCCTGGTGCTTTGAGAGGGGTCTGGTGCCAACAGATGCAGCAGGTGCAGGGTGCTGCAGAGCCCTGCTCAAGGCCCTCTCCTGCCAGACCATGATCATGGGTGCAGGAACTCTCAGCAGCCTGCCCATACCCCCACCCCCAGCCCGGGGCATTGTCCCCTGTTCCCTGCCACCTGCTGTACCCATCCTGGTCCTTCCTACCTGGAGCCTGTCACACAGAGGGGCTGGGGCCAGGACAAATGGCTCCCCCCAGCTGACGCTGGGACCCAGGGTGGCAATGCAGGATGAGCCACACTGTAGCATCAAGCCACCTTCCAGGAGGGAGAATCCTCCAGACACCCCCATCAGCAGCGTGATGGGAAAAGGTCTCCCACTGTTGACGATGAAGATGACATCGGCAACATCGGGGCTTTACGGACATCCCTTATTTATTCTTCACACCAGTCCCGTGGAGCCGGGCTGGACTTCCTCCTATGAAGATGGAGGGACAAACCCAGGAAGGTCATGCTCCAGCCACTGCCTCATGGCATCAAGGGCGGCAGGTAAGGTGTCTGACCCCAGAATCCAGCCCACTGCACCTGAACCCCGGACAGCACCACTCAGAGCCAGCTGCACTGGGGCTGGTAGACAAGAGGCAGCTGAAAGCTCCAGGGGTACCCCGCCAAACTGGAGACCTCATCCCACAGCCACACCCACCATGACCCTGTAGCACAAAGACCCACACTCCGCCTCACCGTGTCCGCTCACAGCCCTGAGGTGTGGGGCTCTAACGAGGACCGAGAGAGGCAGGACGGCGTTCCTCTGGCAGCATAAAGTAGCCTTAGCTGCTCAGCATCCCTGCCCGCCTCACTCTTTGTATTGTTGGTGTTTCGCTCTGAACTGGAACTTTTAGATATTTTAAAGGAGAGTGTGTGCTGGACGGTAGGAGGGAGATGCCGAGGGCCCATATTCAGGGCCACCACACTCAGTGGTACCCTGCACAGTTCTGGGGGTGAGGGTGCCCTTCACATGGACTCCGCTCATAAGTGCATGCTCGGTGGGTGCACAAGCATGGGGCCCTACTGCTTTAAAATCTTTCAGTGGACTCCCCTGGCTGTCCAGTGGTTATGACTCCGTGCTTCCACTGCAGGGGGCACAGGTTCGATCCCTGGTCAGGGAACTAAGATCCTGCATGCCGCGTGACCAAAAAAAAAAAAAAAAAATCTTTCCGTGGACTGAGCAGGAAAATGGACAGAATGATTCCAAAGATCCCAGGTTGGGCAAGGCTGAGGGAGCAGGGATTTCTGACAGGAGAGATGGTCTGCTGCCTGATGTTCCTCGTGTCTATTCCTGTCCAGGGCCTGCTCAGAGAGCAGAGCCAGTGACCAGGGACTGCCCCTGCCACCCTCATGACTGGGGCCAGAAGGGCAGTGGGGCAGCCCTGGAGGCTGAGGTCTTTTGACTGACATTCGGGGAGATTCATGGGACTCTCCACGCCCACGGCCTCTGGGTGGGCAAGGGACACCTGGAGGAGTGGTCACCTTGGGTCTGCCCGGAAAAGCGCTCCGCAGAGGGCTGGTGCTCCTCCTTTCTTGCACGCTGCTGGCCCAGGAACTGGGAGCCTGCAGCCCCCAGCCTCCCAGTGGGCGGCAGGGAGATGTCGGCCCTCCCTCCCCAGGCAGGCTCGGCCTTCCTCTCTGTCTTTCTGGCCTTTCTCCATCCTCCACCAGCAAGAGACCCACCTCTGCCACGGGTAAATCGCAAGGTGCAGAGACAGGAGATGGCACTGAGAGGCCCCCGGTTCAGCAGGCCGTGGGCCCCAGCCATATCACCCAGGCCCGCAGACACTGGGTTTTCCTCCTGTTGTCTTCCTGTGTGAGCTCAGTGGGTTCAGAAGCCTGTGGGGCTGGGGAGGGGACACTGATTAGCCCTGATGGACCCCACATGTCCCTCTCCCGTGATGCTCCCTGCCTCGAAAGGCCACAGCCTGCAGTCACCGAGGAGGAACTCCCTGGAGACCCGGGACTGCCGTGCTTCCACGGTGGTCATGGAGGGACACTCCCTGTACTCCCTACACAGTGCCAAGCCTCCTGTCAGACCACGGTGTCGATAGGGCTTAATTTGATCAGTCCCTTCTAAAGAAGGGAGGAAATGAGAAATCAGAGCAAGTGCTGAACGCTGTAAATTTAATCCGTGATGCAGCCTTACATGGGTCTTTCCTAACAGACTGGGGGGCGGTGCGGGGGATGCACTCCAAGCCCGAGTCCCGTGGCCACCAAGGGCTGCCCTTTCTGCAGACAGGATGGCACAGGACCAGTTCACCAGGCTCCTGGCTGCCCTAGACACCCCAAGGGCTCCATAGGACAGGCCAGTGGCTGGGTGCACAGAGACTACAAGAAACATCACATTCTACTTTAAAATGTCTGGGGTTTCCTCTCCTGGTTTAAAAGCAGATGTGACCCAGCCAGGGTCTGTGCAAGTCAACTGATGGACCACAGTGCTCCTGCCTGGCCCTGCAGGACACTGGGGCCACCATCACAGCTGTGCGTGCTGTGGACTGCACAGGGCACCCAGCCAGTGCAGCAGGCAGACACCAAGAGGGCTGCTGGGGCCCGCTGCTCCCGTCTCCTGCAGTTCCAAGTAGGACAGGAAGCCCTAGACGACCCCACCCTGGCCCACCTGCCCGTCTCCACTTGCTGGCATCTCCCACCCCTAAAGCTTGCACACGCTGCTCCCTGGGGCAGCAACAGCCAGAGTGCCAGACCCAGCTACCACTGTCTGCCTGGCAAATCCTGCCCCTCCCTGAAGGTCCAGCGCCAACCTTCCTCCTGTTTGGGAAGTTCCTGACTGGCTGCCCCTCCCCATTCCCTCCACCAGGCTGAGTTAGTGGCTCCTTCCCTGGCCCCCCAAACCTATGTTTTCATTCATTCATTCATTGGTTCATTCACTCCTCCAGTATTTCAGTCCCAGTGATCTGCCAGGCCCCTTTTACCTGAAGAATCACCTCCACTACAGCCCTCCAGGGCTACGTCACCTTCACAGACTTGCTGACTTGCTCTCACTTGTTCCCCGACACACACACATTCACATGCGTGCACACAAGTGCACACACGCACTCACACACACATGCACACATGCTCATTCACAACACACACACACCCTCTGTGGGGAATTCCTGGAAGACTGAGGCCCCCTTTGACCTCTCTCCGGGTCTCCAGACACCCAGAGGGGCTCGGCAAAAACAAATCAATAAGCCGGGGGCCAAAACCACCTGTTGGATACATGGAAAACGACTGTCTCTCTTACGCTATGTCTGAGCAACTGAGGCTGGGAGAGCCCGCGGGGCTGCACGCATGGAAGAAGCCACAGCCAGCATTTCCTTGGTAGGAGCAGGTGCAGGCAGCACCTTGAAGGGAGGTGCGTCTACTTCTTTCCTGGCCGTGGTTTACGGGAGAAAAGAACGGGGGCGGCTGGGAGGTTAGGGGCTGGGAGGTGCTGCATGTTCACGCCAGCTTGGCCGTGCAGTGGGTGCTGCTGTTACTGACCTTCCCTCTTCTCCTGGGAGAGCCACTGCCACGGCTGCTGGCACATCCCGACGGCCTGCAGGAGCCACCTGAGAACATACCGCCGGCCCCAGCCACAGGCCACACGTCACTCCAAAGCGACCCTCACTGGGGCTCCCCAGCCCTCAGGGTCCCTGCTGTGCCAGCGGCAAGGATTCGGTGCCTGCAGGGCCGGCAGGTGGCTAGGCTGGGCATGTCACAATGTCCCCTTTCTCTCTTTGACCAAGACACACCTTGTTTACATATCGAACAGAGAGAAATGGTCTGTATTTCCAGAAAGAAATATGTTATCTCATTTTTCCTGGAAACAGGGGGACCTCTTGGCTTATCTCTTGTTTTTTTCACTCTTAACTGAGAAATATTGCTCCCCTAAGAGAAGCCAGGTGGCAGTGCCGTCTTGGGCCAGGTATGAGGGGGCACAGCGGGGGCAGGGAGGGGTGGGGGAGGTGGGGGGGTGGAATGGCCGGAAGGCAGTGGCTAGCAGAGTGTAGGTCTGTGTTACTGGCCCTTATGTTTATAAAGAAGTCTGAAATCTGGATTTGCATGTGAAGTCTCTGTTCTTTAGATATCAGAAGGCAATTAAAAACAATGTGAGCCCTGCACCGCCTGATGAAACCAGCCAAAGCTGGGCTCCTAGGTCAGTCTGCGACCTCAGCTCCGTACCGGGCACGCCCATTTCCTAGGGGCCCCTCCTACCTGCCTGCGAAGCCTGTGGGATGGTCAGGGTCTAACAAGCCAGACTGAGTCTACAGTCCGCAGCCTCATGGTGGCTGAAACTTACCGGCCCAAAGCTTCATCCACTGTTTACCAGAATCCCTTTCTCCTCGAAGCTGGGTTCTGGTGGCTGTGATTTGTTGTGGGGTCCTCACACAAGGACTCATTATATCCCGCTGGTTATCCACACAGCAACAAACACTCAGTGTGCCCCAGGCTGTTCCTCTCTCAGGGGTCTTGGCTCAGTCCCACACACAGCCAAGGAATCACCCAACATCATGTGCACTACACACAAAGGCTTGATGTCCTCAAAAAGTAAAGTGCTCTTTCAAGTCAATGCTCTATTAAGCATTGTGCTTAATATTAAGCAGTGCTCTATTAAGTCACCCTTAATAAAAGAAATACCTGCTCAGATTGCCAAAATTAAAATGTGTGGATCAGGAGCACGTGTTGGTGGAAACATATTCCGGTGTGGTGAGTGAGGGAAGCCATAAGCAGGGTGTGGCATGGAAAGCCAAGGAGGGGTGAAGCCAGGGAGGAGGGCAGAGGGGCAGAAGCCATCGGAGAGGCCACTGTGTGAAGGAGCCGGGTGTCATCCGGAGGACGTGGCAAGAGAAGTGGCAGCTTCTGTAAGGAGGTGGAATGGGGCAGCAGGTGGATACGGCATGTGGACAAGCACACAGAGGGCTGAGAGGCAGCATCACTGTTATGATGTGATGCAGGGAGTGGGGGACTGAACTGGGCATCCCGCTACCCTGGGAAGCCCTTTGCAGCAGAAGGGGATCCTCGGGAGGAGTCACGTGGAAGAGGGGAGGCCAGTCGGGGCATGTGGGGCCTGAGGCTCCTGAAGGGCCCCAAAGACAGACGTCCACTAAACACTTGAGTATGAGGGGTCTGGGGCACAGAGAGAGGGCTGGGCTGGACGGTGGTCTGGGGTCTGGGTGTATGTAAGCCACGGGGTTTGGCTTCCGGGATGCATAAGGGGAAGGACATCAAAGTGACTACAAAGGCAGACAGAGAGTGAGAAGCATCATTACTGACTCCTGCCCACTCCCCAGGATCCTGTCTGGGCACCAGCCCGCTGTCCTGTCCTCTCCAGCCTGGCAGTCCAGATGGGGGCCGCCTCACCACAGTGCATGCCTCCAGCAGCACGGGCCGGGCAGGGGCTCCCTCTACCCACTGGCAGTCCAAGGCCAGCCTGGGTGTGAGATGGAAGGAGTCCCTGCCACAGGTCCCGGCTCTCAGCCCAGCGTGGCTGCTTCCTTGCATCTGGCTATCTGACGCCTCTCTGAGCAGCAAGCGTGCCCATGGCTGAAGCACCCACCAGACGTGTCTGGGTCTGCCGGTCCCGCCCTTGGCACCAGCAGGATCCCAACCAACCAAACGAAGGTGGTGTTCACTGCACCTCCAGGCTGATCCTGAGCATCTACAGGAGACCCCAGAGGTGGTGCCTTCACACCTGTTACCTGGTTCTAGGTCTACAGCCACTCAACCTCGTACCCCTTCCAAGGTGAGCACTGGGTCTCGTCGTCTGGATGGATGTCTTAGCAGTGAGCACTGACCCTGGCCAGACAAATCCTGCCAGTCCAGCGAGACCCTGTGCTCCCTGCCCACACCTGAGAGGCACCCTGGGTTCCGATCCTAGCAAGGCCACCTCCCAGCTGTGAGACGTGGCTAAGCCACACCTTCTCTGGGCCTAGGTTTCCCCATATGAAAAATAGGCATAATGATCTTGGCAACAGCCCACAGAGTACATGTTCAATGCACATAAAACAGCTGAGGCTCAGGGAGTGAGGGGGCCTTAAAGGCCCTCTGTCAGAGAATTGAGGGAAAGAAGGTGACAGCCAGAGTCAGATTCAAATGGCTTGGAACTGAGCAAAATATGGGAATTGGTCACAAACCTCAGACCCCTGTTTCTTTCTCCATCGGTCAGTGGTATCCAGCCTGGCCTGGGCCTCCAACTGCTGCCAGCAAAAGCTCTTTTGAGGGGTCCTGCCCCCAAGTGGGGCTCAGGGGCAGCATACCCCAAGGTCCAGCCCTCTAGGAAACCCTCCTTCCCAGGCTGCTCTTGAAATCACCTCCAAGAAGAATCACTTCTGCTTCCAAAGACATCCCCAGGCAGGAAATGGGTCGCAGGCACCACGAATGTTTAATTACATTAATTGTCCAAGTTCAATGCGTATCATCACTCTTCAGGTACTTTATGGGAAATTGTAATTAAGCGTGAAATGGCTCGTTTTTACAACTCCCCTTTCTCACCCTGTTCCAGGCTCCTGGGAGCCCCTGCCCACCTGCCAGGCTCTCTCACTAATGCTCACCTTCCTTCTTTCTCGTTTAATTTTCTGATGATTTCTCTTGACATGCTTGCCCCACACATTCCTGTGCCTTGGCACACATACACCAAGCACCATAATTACTTAACTATAAACCTCTCGTGGAAATTTGCTTTTGACTTTGTTAGAAAGCACTGTAATCAAGTCCCTGAGAGTCTCGATCGATGGGCTGGCCTGTTGGAGGAAATACGCTGCAGGATTAAGTGGTTCAGCAGAGGAGGTCCAGGTGGGCAGATGGGGCCGGCTAGCAGGCAAGGTGGGCAGGTGGGGGGACTAGAAAGTACGGCCTGGCCCTCTCTGGGCCAGTGGGCATCATGAGTGCTCAACCAGATACTCACAAGGCATGCACCCTAAAATGCTCCCCTGGGCTCTGCTGTGAGGCAATGTACACAAGGATCTATCCAGGGCCTGCTCCTGCAGAGGCCAGAGGGATACCTGGAATCAGATACACATCAAATATATACCTGTGACGTTATGCCAGGAGGCTGTGCATACAGGTGCACAGAGAGGGTGGGGTTTGGAGGGGAAGACCTGGGGTCCCTTCTCTGGAACCCCTGCCTGTTGGAAACCATGGACTTGGTTGGCACTGGTGCCCGGCAGTGTGTCTGCATCTGGTACAAGACTTCCTTTAGTTCATGCACACACTTAAAATGTACCTCTGTGGCACTCCTTCACCTTTTAATACAGTGGGGCTTTCAAAAAATGAAAGGGAGTCAGGCACATCCCAGTCCACGGCCATGTACCCTGTGCTTGGACCCACACTCCTGCACACACATGTCCTTCCTCACACAGAGACCCCTGGGTGCTGAGCAGGTGCCATGGACCAGACACCAAGGTTTGGGGGACTGATCAGCATCTCCCCTTTCCTGGAGAAGCACCCCAATTTTGTTCCCAGGAATCCCTGGTCCCTCATGTGCACACAACCTTCCTCTAGCAGGGCATCCCTCTCTCACTGGACACCCGCTTGAACCAGGCGAGTCAGGAGACAAAAAAGCTGTGGAGTCACCAAAAAGGGCTCACAGCTGTCGAGCCCCTCCTGCAGTGAGGACCCAAGCTGCCTGGCTCCCAGGTCCTTCTCCAGCCTGGCCCCCTGGCTCCCCACTGATTCTGGGGGTGTCTCATCCTCCCAGGGCAGTCAGACTCCATTCATGCTGTCTGCCACCATTCAACCTCCCTGTTGCACAGCTGTCCACAGCAGGCGCCCAGAGACATCACTTCCCTACAGCCCAGGCACCTAGGGACTTAACCCCCACTCTATAGGGAATTCTGCACGTGCTGAATCTCATCTCCCAGGTAGGAAGTCCTGGGTGAAATCTGCCAGGTCTGCATGGCTAAGCTCAGAGAGGGAGTGAAGCTGGATCCCCACAGGAGACAGAGTTCGGGTGACTCTGGCCCCCCACACCCAGATCTGTTCACCACGGAGGGCTGTGCATCCTCTGGGCTTTACACTCACTCTCCGCTCCCCTCCTTCCTGTCTGCTGCCTCCACCTACAGGACCATGTGAAGGCTGAAGGTGCCTGCCCATCTGCAGCCTGCACTGCCCTTGGGCTCCAGACCTGCTACCTAGCTGCGCGCAACTGCCCCTAAGCATCTCCATGTCAACAAGCCCCAGGAGAACTGGCGCCTCTCCTACCCTAATCCTAGTAGATGCCGCCCATCACCCATCTCCCATCCACAACCATGAAGTCATCACATCCCTGGCACCTTTCCCCTCTGTTCCTCATAATCTGCCCCTTCTCCCCCTCGGGGGGGCTGAGGTCACGCCTCATTACCTCCACCTGGTTGGCAGCAGCCTCTGCACAGACCTGCCCATGTCTGTAGGCCCTGCAGCAGTTCCTGGGCAACCCAGACCCCCAGAAGTGGAAGCCTCACTGGCCAGGGGCTGCTGACGGGCCTGACGCTGTGCCCTGCAATGCATTTACAGCCGTGGGTCCTAGAAAACACTGCTTGCTCTGCCCGGAATGTCCACCCCTGCCTTTTCTGACAGACTCCTATTCAGTCTTTAAAATCCAGGCCCATGCTCAGTTCATCGCCCCTGCAAACAGAGAAAGTCACTCCCGTTTCTAGACTCTCATAGCTCCCTGCACTTTCCTCCGTTAAAACACTGATCACAAGGAATTGTTAAATTCAAGAGCTCCTGAAGGAAAAGTGTGTGTTGGATTCATCTCTGGACCACCAGCGCTAGCCGAGAGGAAGATCTCAGTGAAGACTTATGCATGACAGGATGAAGGCATCAACAAAGAGCAAGAAAAAGAGCCTGCCCTCATGTTACGGGACAGCATGAAATGCTCAGGGTGTGTGAAACAGAGAGAGGTCCTTCGTGCCTATGGAACCAAGTGCCCATCTCTCTGTGTGTGTCCAAGTTCTGCCAACTGTGACAGGCCCAGGCCAAGTGCAAATCAGATGGACACCAAAGAGAATCAGCTGGGAGGCCTTAAAGAAATTCACCTGCTCTTCGTCTCAGCCTGTTGGGGTTGGTGCTGCCCAAAGTTCTAGGTAATGGAGGAGAGGGCCTTCTTCCCATCCTGAGCCCAGGTGTCCACCCAGAGCCACTGGAAGGGCTTGGGTGCCACGCCTTGCCTTGGCAGGGAAAGGGGAGGGGGAAGGGAGGCAGGAAGAGGGGTGGACCACCTCTTCCCAAACCTCAGATAGAATCCAGTCCTGGGACTTCCCTGGTGGCGCAATGGTTAAGAATCCGCCTGCCAATGCAGGGGACATGGGTTCGAGCCCTGGTCCGGGAAGATCCCACATGCCGTAGAGCAACCAAACCCGTGTGCCACAACTACTGACCCCACTCACCACGACTATTGGGCCCACTCACCACAACTCCTGAGCCCGCACGCCTAGAGCCCGTGCTCCGCAACAAGAGAAGCAACTGCAATGAGAAGCCCACACACCGCAGCGAAGAGTAGCCCCCACTCGCCACAACTAGAGAAAGCCCGCGTGCAGCAATGAAGGCCCAACACAGCCAAAAGTAAACTAAAAAAAAGAAAAGAAGAAGAATCCAGTACTGACACCCACCAGTTTGGTCCTGTCTATTTCTGGACCCCCCCACCCCATCCAACCCCATGAACCATGTGAGTCCAGGCAGAGCTCTTACTAGTCCCAATAGTAGTCCCTAGTAAATCCTAGAGTAGATCCCTCTGAACCAAGATTGCTCCACCATGGCACAGGTTGCCCCTCATCTGGTTCAGCCCTTCTCAGATATCTTTCAGCCTCAGCCCTGCCTCCTGTCACCTCTGTGCCCACCAGCCCTAGTCCTGGTCCCAGCTGCCCTCCTGTACCAGCTGCACAGATCAGACAGGAAAAGCCTCTGCCCCCAGCCCTGAAATGGTGCTCAGCCATGAAGCCCCCCTGCCACACCCTAGCTTCCAGGTATCACTGGGCCTTGCATCCTGCCCAGCCCTCTGCCCAGGGTTGGCTTGACTCTGGTAGGGGGAGCAGCTGCCCCGGGAGAGAAAGAAAATGGAGAGCAGAAGGATTGGGAGTGCCAGGGCCAAGAAGGTGGGGGTGGGGGTACGTAGGTTACAAAATATTCTAGTGGTCCAGGTAGCTCTCACCGAAAGAGGGCATGTGGGCGAAGACCTGAATGAGGGGAGAGAGGGAGTCATGGGAGCATCTGATGAAAGAGCATCCAGGAAGGAGGAAGAGCCTGTGCCGGGCAGGGAGGCCAGGAGGAAAATAGGATCAGAGAGGCAAGGGGGCCAGATCACCCAGGGTGAGTGATGGTAAAGACCATGTCTGAAGGCATCAGAGAACCGGCGGGAAGTTTTGCGGCACCCGACTCTCTGTCCGATGAGCTCCCGTGATGGTGCGGGATTGTCGCACTGTGAGGCAGAAGCTCCAGCTCCCTGTGCCTTGCTGCCCTCCACCCGGCAGCCACTGCTGTGAGAGGCACTGACACAAGCCTTGGTCACTGCTGTGGAAACTATAAACAGTCTCAAATTTAGAGTTCACATCCCATCTCTTCTGGGGTTTTTTGTCCAGAAAGGGAAGTGGAACTCCTGGCAGTACTTGATAGACTTCCCAGAACACAACTCTGATGCACTCAGCCCAAGTCGGAAGGGGGGGTCTCAGGGTTGGTGAAGGAGGAGCAAACCCAATTCTCAGGAGAATTGGGTGGGGTGACTTAGCTTGAGTCTTGGTTTTGCTGACAGATGGGCTTGGCTGCATGGATGAGGTAAACCCAGGCCCTTTGTGGGAGCTGCTGGAGAACAATGATGTCCTTTGGCCAAGAAGAAACTGAAGTGTGAGAGGAAAAGAGGGGTGAACCCTCCAGAGGCAGAGGCCAGGCCGCTGCAGGCTGGGCTGAGCAGCAAGTCTCGTCACCATGTCAACCAAGACAGTGTGCAGACACTCGGAAACTCCTTAGGACAGTGCGGACACTTCCTCGTCCCAGGCAACCCTCCTATGTGACCCCGACCAGCGGCCAGTGCTTGCGCCCCAGGCAGCCTCCGTGAGGCACACCTGCCAGAGATGACCTCACACTCATGGAAAGTGAGGCCACAGCAAATCAGCCCAGCGAGGCATCCCCTCTTCCAGCAGAGCCAGGGGGGATCGGTCTGTTATACTGCACTTTTGTGAGTCAGAGTTTTCAGTCTCATGGCCATCAAAACAGATCAAAATCAATTTCATGTCCAAAATAACGTGAAAATTGCCATGTCAAAGGCCATTCTGTAATTTCAATTTATTAAAGTCGAATGATAGCAGCCTCTTAAACCAGTTTGGGGCAAGATTCAAGTTTGCTCTTTCTTTTACTTGTGCAATTTGCATTTGTTTCAGTGTTTCAGGAAGTGACCAATCATTTTGCATGAAATGTGCAGTTAAAGGAGCTACAACTCTCAAAAAGTTTGTTTTTACGTTCTGAGTATGTGAAAGAGATTTACAGCAGGTGAAAATTAATTGTACACAAAATTGTGTGTGTACCTGTCTGTGTGCACTTTTTAAAAGGGGCAACTAGAGGCTATTTGTTAATTTTTCAAGCCAGCACCCCTCTTTCTGTTGGGGAAAGAGCCCCTTCCCGGGTCAGGAAGTTCACAGCACAAGCCTGGGGCTGCTTATGTGGAGAGCCAACTTGAGGGAATGTCTGTGCAGAAGACAGCCAAGTCAGGAAAGAGAGGGAGAGACAGAGCCTTGGCAGCGTCCTTTGGGCCAGCTGTGCACACTGTCTCAATCTTGTGCGCCAGTACATTTCCTTTTCTGGCTTAATTAGATTTGTGTCTCTATCACTTACACTTTGAAGGACCCCGACAGATACAGGGTCCTCTATCTTCCTCACTGCTATGGCCCTAAGAAAGATTAAGAATGACCTGTCCCAAATTCCACTTCTAGAATGGTGGTGTGAGAAATCCCATGGACCCATTTCTCAGCAAAACAATAACTGGCAAAAATAGTTAAAAAGAAAACCAACAACAGTAATCTAAAGCCTCTGGAAATTGTCCTAAGGGCATAGAGCAAATGAAGAAACATCATTTATTCAAGAAATCTACTGAATCTTCGTTTTAAAAAAAAAACTCAGTAAGAACAGCAAGAGTCTGTGGCACTTGAACCATAACCCACTCCCTACTCTCCCCACCCCATCCCATCCTCACCAAATCAAAAGGAAGCTCTACCATGATGGGTGGATGTGGCCAAGAAGATGGAGCTTCCTCTCCCATCAGATTCCAGTCAACGGATACAGTATCTCACTGGAATAGGCTGGCCACCAACTCCAAGTGGCAGAGGCAAAATTCCTGGTGAGTCTGGCTGAAAGGTCAGTGGCTCCCTTCCTCCATCCAACCCTCACTCAAAGGGAAGAGGCTCTACTACAGGTACAGCAAAATGAGAATACTGGGGTCCCAATCCTCACCCCAGCTTGTCTGTAGGAAAAAGATTCCATGTTGGGAAAGGCAAGCTAAGAAGCTCGGAGGCTACTTCCCCTGCCTAGCATGGGGGCAGAGTGGCTCACAGATTTTCACTGGAGAAAGACAGTTCCTAAGAACAGAACACTCTGAAACTCTCCCCAAAAGGCTGACTTTATTTGAATCAGGGTGTGGACAAGTTCAAGCCTGAGCATGCTCTCAACAACAATACAGATTTTGGTGGTAAGCATATAAGATGAGGCTGGTAGCTCTATGAGCAACAAGTTAAACATAAGCCTGATAGTTTTCTAAAGAGAATCAGGAAAATAGACAGTTATGAAGCCTCCTCCTACAGGTAGAAGAGATCTCAAAGACTTGCCTCAAAAACTAGCCCTACTAAAATTCAATTGGACCAGACTATAAAGCAATTTATTGTTCCCAGGCATTGTCAAAAATAATAATCAGGCATCAATTAGTGGAGCCTAACAGCTGGGGGTGATACCAAATGAGGCAGAGAGCCAATAGAGAGATGAGAGAGAGAGAGTCAAAGAGCCCCACTAAAGCCACTATTGTCCCAGGGTGACTGTGCACATGCTCAAGGCTGTGCCCTCTGAGGAGCAACATCAGAGGCTTCATACTGCTGGGAACTAGACTTCACTACAATAGTCTAGCCAGGTCAAGAAACAAATAAACAAGCAAACATCAACCAAAATAAGCCCCAGAGTAGGGGAGGAGAATCAGCATCCAGAGTTATTATAATACATTACCTAAAATGTCCAGTTTTAAAAAAACAGAGAGAGAGCGAGAGAGAGCGAGCGAGAGAGAGAGAGAGAGAGAGAGAGAGAGAGAGAGAAATGCAAAGAAAAGAGAAAGTGTGATCCAAATACAGGAACAAAAAGTGGGCAACAGAAACTGCCTGTGAGAGGGCCCAGATGTTAGATTTAACAAAGATTTCAAGGGAGCCATTTTAAATACATTAAAAAAACTAAAGGAAATCAAGCATACAGAAGTAAAGGAGCTATGTATTATGACAATGTCTCATCAACTAAAGAGTGTCAATAAAGAGATAGAAATTATAGGGACTTCCCTGGTGGTCCAGTGGTTAAGACTCCACGCTCCCAATGCAGAGGGCCAGGGTTCAATCCCTGGTCAGGGAACTAGATCCCACATGTCGCGACTAAGAGCCTACATATCACAACTAAAAGATACCACATGCCGCAACTAAAGATCCCACATGCCACAACTAAAGATCCCACATGCCACAACTAAAGATCCCACATGCTGCAACTGAAGATCTCACATGCTGCAACAAGATCCCACGGGCCGCAACTAAGACGCAGTACAGCCAAATAAATATTTTTTAGAAAAGAGAGAGATAGAAATGATAAAAAAAAGAACCAAATGGGAATTCTGGAGTTGAAAAGTACAATTAGCAAAGGGCACAAGAGTATATTTGAATTGGCAGAGGACATTTATGTGAATTGAAGGACAGAGAGAAAAAGAATGAAGAAAATTGAACAGAACCTAAGAGAAAGGGGGAACATCATTAAGGACACAACTATATGCATAATGGAAGTACCAAAAGGAGAAGACAGAGAGAAAGGCATGGAAGAAAATAGAAGAAATAGTGGCTGAAAAATTCCTAAATTTGATGGAAAATATTATCTATCTATCCAAAAACCCCAAAAAACTCCAAGTAGGACAAATTCAAAGAGATCCACACCCAGAGACATCATAGTGAAAATGCTGAAATACAATAACAAAGAGAAAAATGTGAAAGCAGCAAGAGAAACAACTTGCCACGCATAAGGGAGCCCCAGTATGATTCACAGTTGACTTCTTGTCAGAAGTAATGGAAACCAGAAGGGAAGTGGAGTGGCATATTCAAAGTGCTGAAAGAAAAATATCCATCAATCAAGAAACATACCCAGCAAAGCTATCTTTCATAAAATGAAGTCATGAAATATAGGCAGTCCCAGGTAAACAAAAACTGAGTGAAATTGTAAGTACTTACAAGACATCTTAAATGAAGTTCTTCAGGCTGAAAGTAAGTGACTCCAGATATTAATTCAAATTCTCACAAAAAAACAAAGAGCACTGGTAAAGGTAATTATACAATTATAAAGACAGTATAAGTGTATATTTCTTCTTTCTTCCCTTAACTGATTTAAAAAGCAATTTTATAAAACAATATGCATATAATTGTATTGTTGGTTCTGTGTCATATAGAAATGTAATTTGACAATAAGAGCACAAAGGAGGTAGATGGGAACAAAGCCATGTTGAAGTAAGGAAATGATACCATATGGCAGCAAAATGAAAAGAGTAAGAAATGGTAAATAAAATGGTTAATATAACAAACTATAAATATATATACTTGTTCTCCTTTCTTTTCTCAGCTTCTTCAAGCATAAAATTATATAAAATAATGTGTTGTTGGGTTTATAAAATATACAGATGTGTATATTTTATGTGTAAAATATACAAATGTGTGGTAGGAAGAATTACAGCCCTTGAAAGATGCCCATATGTAATTCCCAGACCCTATGTATATGTAAGGTTATATGGTAAAGGGAAATTAAGGTAGCAAATCAGATGACTTTAAGATAGTGAAATTTTCCTGGATTAGCCAGGTGAGCCCAATGTAATAACAAGGGTCCTTAAAGGTGGAAGAGGGAGGCAGAAGAGAGAGAACCAGAGAAATGACAGCATGAGAAGTACTTGGCCTGGTGTTACTGGCTTGAAGTTGGAGGCAAGGGAACATAAGCCAAAGAAGGCAGGTGGCCTCCAGAAGCTGGAAAGGGCAAGTAAACAGATTCTCCCCTAAAGTCTCTGTAAGGAACAAAGCCCTGCCAATATCTTGATTTTAGCCCAGTGAGACTCATTTCACACTTCTGACCTCCAGAACTGTAAGTCAATAAGACTGTATTATTTAAGCCACTAAATTTGTGGTAATTTGTTACAGCAGCAGTAGAAAACTAATATAGGGACTTCCCTGGTGGCACAGTGGTTAAGAATCCACCTGCCAATGCAGGGGACACAGGTTCGAGCCCTGGTCTGGGAAGATCCCACATGCCGCAGAGCAACTAAGCCCGTGCGCCACAACTACTGAGCCTGTGCTCTAGAGCCTGCGAACCACAACTACTGAGCCCATGTGCGGCAACTACTGAAGTCTGCATGCCTAGAGCCTGTGCTCCGCAACAGAGAAGCCACCACAGTGAGAAGCTCACGCACTGCAACGAAGAGTAGATCCCAGTTGCCACAACTAGAGAAAGCCAACGCACAGCAATGAAGACCCAACACAGCCAAAAAAAAATTAATTTTTTTAAAAAAAGGAAAGAAGGAAAATTAATATAAGATGTATAGGAACAATAGTTCAAAGAGGGCAAGGAGAAATAGAGTTACATAGGAGTAACATTTCATAGCTCACTGGAATTGTTAACATAAATCTGAAGTCCATTCTGATGAGATGTATATGGTAAGGGAGAGGACATCACTAAAACAGCGGAGTAGGGTACTCCAAAAATCTGTCTCTCCACAAAAGCAACAAATAACCTGGTAAAATCTGTCAGAATCAACTTTTTTGGAACTCCAGAATTTGACAAAAAATTTACAAGGGAAATGCTTAATGAAGAAAGACGCTGCTGAATTTCAGTAAGAGAGTGCTGTGGCATTTTAATTTATCCACTTACCATCCCCTACTCCCCACCTCAAAGCTGGCCATGAAGAAGGCAGCCCACATTCCTGGGGCAGGTTGTTGGTACCAGTGAGAACAATATGAACCCTATTCCCAAAGAATTGTGATTTTGTGTTTTGACCTATCTGGTGGCTCCTTGAAAGATCAGCTCAAGGGCTTGCTTCTGTTTCTCCTGCTTTGGACCTTCCCCAGGGCTGAAGTGGCTTCCTGGGCAGTGTTTGTTGAAAGCATTTAAAGGCAAATGTATTAGCCACAGCCACTTGGGACAAGGGACAACAGTCAGGGCAATGCAAGCAATACACAAATCAAAAAGCCTGGGAAAGAAGAGGCTGGGGAAGAAGATACTTGGAGAAATAAGGTCTTTGGAAAACTCCCACATATACCAAGGAATCTGGAAGGCCACACACATACCCAGGGCTAGATAAATGCCCAAAAAGACCTGAGAAGACCCAAAGCTTTCACCTCTGGTTGACCCTTATGCTCCATGCAGTAGGAAGTGAAGGTTAAGACAGTTTATATGTCCATGCCTCTCTCTCGCTTTGTCACAGCTTACCCTTCCCCCTCCCCATATCCTCAAGTCCATTCTCTAGTATATATACACTACCAAACGTAAGGTAGATAGCTAGTGAGAAGCAGCCGCATAGCACAGGGAGATCAGCTTCGTGCTTTGTGACTGCCTGGAGGGGTGGGATAGGGAGGGTGGGAGGGAGGGAGACGCAAGAGGGAAGAGATATGGGAACATATGTATATGTATAACTGATTCACTTTGTTATAAAGCAGAAATTAACACACCATTGTAAAGCAATTATACTCCAATAAAGATGTAAAAAAAAAAAAGACAGAATTTAAATAGTTAAATAGGCTAAGCATTGAAGGAGTGCTGCCACACAGAGCCCATCTGGAAAGACTGAAAGAGTATTATTTCTCCCTTGGCCCAGGGTATTTACCAAAATCCGTCAAACCACTAGCTAACAGGACAGAGATTTCAATGGCCACACACAACAAAGGGTACAGGGTTTTAAAAATATAGTTTAAAAAAGTCACTAGGCAAACAACAAAAACCCACAACAAGCCACAACAAACCCTGGGGAGGGAGGCAAATCTGATTTCCAGAGTTGCCACATTATAATACTCAAAATGTTCAGTTTCCAGCAAAATCTTATTATGAGGCATGCAAAGAAATAAGAAAGTATGGCCCATTCTCAGGAAGAAAAGAAATTAAGAGAAACTTTCCCTGAGGAAGTCCAGACACTGGACTTAACTTTAAATCAACTGTCTTAAATATGCTCAAATAGCTAAAGGAAACCATGGACAAAGACCTAAAGCAAACCAGGAGAAAGATGTCTCACCAAATAGAGAATGTCAATATAGAGGTAGAAATTAGAAAAAGTACCAAAAGAAATTCTGAAGTTGAAAAGTATAATAACTAAAATGAAAAATTCACTAGATAGGTTCAACAACAGATGTGAGCAAATCAGTAAACTTAAAGATAGGCCACTTACCCAGTATGAGGAGCAGAAGGAAAAAAGAATGAAGAAAAGTGAACAGAATCTAGGAGACCTGTGGGAAACCCCCATGTGCACCAACATACACTTAATGGGAGTCCCAGAAAGAGAGGCAAGAGAGAAAGAGCAGAAAGAATATTTAAAGATACAATGGTCAAAAAATTCCCAAATTTGATAAAACATGAATCTACACAGCTAAGGATCTCCAAGTTGGATAAACTCAAAGAGATACATTCTGAGACACATTATAATCAAATTGTCAAAAATCAAAGTCAAAAAGAGAATCTTAAAAGCAACAAGAGAGAAGCAACTCCACACTTACAAGGGATCTTCAATGAGATTAACAGCTGATTTCTTATCAGAAACTATGGAGGGATGATAGAAACAGAGGGATGACATATTGATATTTAAAGTACTGAAAGAAAAATATTGTCAAGCAAGAATTCTATATCCAGCAGAACTATTCTTCAAAAATGAAGGAAAAATTAAGACATTACCAGATAAACAAAAACTGAGGGAATCTATTACTAATCAGCCTGCCATCCAAGAAATGTTAAAGGAAGTCCTGTCAGTTAAAATAAATGGGCACTAGACAATAACTCCAATCTATATGAAAAATAAAGAACAACATATTCTTGGTTTGTAACTCCTCTTTTTTTCCTATGTTATTTAATAGACAAATGCATAAAACAGCAGTTATCTATGTTAAAGGGCATGCAATGTATAAAGATGTAATTTGTGACAATAATATCATAAAATGTGGGGGAGACCAAGGTGTATAGGAGCATAGTTTTTGTATATTGTTGAAGCTAAGTTGGTATTCATTCAAACTAATTTTTTATACATTTAAGATAATAATTATAATCCCCACTAAGAAAATGACTTAAAAATATACAGATAAGGAAACAAGAAGAGACACAAAACAGTACACTAGAAAAAATAAATTAAACACAAAAAAGCAGTACTGGTGGAACTTAGGAACAAAAAGATATGAAATATAGAAAACAAATAGCAAATGGCAGAAGTAAGCCCTTCCTTATCAGTAGTTACTTTAAAGGTAAATGAATTAAACTCTTCAATTAAAAGGCAGAGACTGGCAAAATGGATTTTTTAAAAAACCACGATTCAGCTACGTGCTGTCTATAAGAGACCCAATTTTGACCCAAATACACAAATAGATCAAAGTGAAAGGTTGGAAGAACAAATTCCATGCAAATAGTAAGCAAAAAGAGATCTCAGGTAGCTATACTAATATCAGACAAAATAGACTTTTAGTAAAAAATGTTTATAACAAAGAAGAACATTATATATTGATGAAAGGACCAATCCATCAAGAAGATATAAAAATGATAAACACATCTGCATCTAACAACAAAGTTCCAAAATATATGAAGAAAACCATGACAGAATTGAAGGGAGGAATGGACAGTTCTACATTAGTAGTTGGAGGAGACTTCAATACTCCACTTTCTTTTTTTTAAAATTGGACTATAGTTGATGTACAATATTATATGTTACAAATGTACAATATAGTGATTCACAATTTTTAAAGGTTATGCTCCATTTATAGTTTGTATAAACATACTCCACTTTCAGTAATGGATAGAACAACCATCCAGAAGATCAGTAAGAAAACAGAGGACTTAAACAACACTATAAACTAACTAGACCTAACAGACATATACAGAGCACCCCACCCCCAAACAGCAGACTATACATCCTTCTTATATACAATGGAACTTTCTCCAAAAGACCATATGTTAGGCCACAAAATAAGTCTCAATAAAGTTTGAAAGACTGAATTCAAATGAAGTATCTTCTTCAGCCACAATGGAATAAAATTAGAAATCAGTAACAGAACAAAAACTGGAAGAATTCACAAACATATGTAAATTAAGCAACACACTCTTAAACAACCAATGGGTCAAATAAGAAATTACCAAGGGAATTAGAAAATATCTTGAGAGAAATACAACATACTCAAAACTTATGGGATATAGCAAATGCAGTACTCATCAGAAAATCTATAGCTGTAAACTCCTACATTAAAAAAAAATAAAGGTCTCAAATCAATAACTAACGTACACCTTAAGGAACTACAAGAAGGAGAGCAAACTAAAACCAAGGCTGGCAGAAGAAAGGAAATAATATAGACTAAAACAGACATAAACAAAATATAGAATAGAAAAATAATAGGAAGAATCAATGGAACCAAAAGTTGGTTCTTTGAAACTGACAAAATTTAGCTAGACTGACCAAGATAAAGAGAGAAGGCTCAAATTACTAAAATCAGAAACAAAAGCAGGGACATTACTACTGACTTTATAGAAATAAAAAGAATTATAAGAGAATACTATGAACAATTATATAGTAACAAATTAGGTAACCTAGATGAAATGAAAATAATCCCTGGAAACACACAAACCACCAAAATCAACTCAAGGATTAATAGAAGATGTGAGCAGATCTATAACAAAAGAGACAAAATTAGTATTGAAAAATCCCCATTAAAGAAAATCCAGGACTGGACTGCTTCACTGGTAAATTCTACCAATCATTTAAAGAAGAATTAACACCAATCCTTGTCAAACTCTTCCAAAAAATCTCACCACGACCATGTGAGATTTATTCCAGGAATGCAAGGGTGGTTCAAAATACAAAAATCAATCAACGTAATACACCACATTAACAGAATGGAGGAAAATAAAACATATGATCATCTCAATTGACGCAGGAAAAGGATTTGGCAAAATTCAACACCCTTCATGATAAAAACACTTAATAGACTAGGAATAGTAGGGAACTCCTTCAACGTGACAAAAGTCATGATAAAACCCACAACTAACATCATACTCAATGGTAAAAGACTGAAAGCTTTTCCTCTAAGATCAGGAAGCAGACAAGGAAGCCCACTTTTGCTACTGCTATTCAACATAATGCTAGAAGTTCTAGCCAGAGCAATTAGGCACAAAAGAGAAATAAAAGGTATCTAACTGGAAAGGAAGAAAGTAAAACTTCTTGAGGGGAAATGGGAAATAAGTGCTAATGAGTAAGCGGTTTCTTTGGGGGGCAATGAAAATGTTCAGAAGTTGATTGTGATGATGGTTGCACAACTCTGTGACTACCCCAAAACTCATAGAATTGTATACTTAGAATGGGTGAATTATAGCATATGAATCATATCTCAATAAGCCTATAATAAAGAAAAAGTAAAAGAATAACCTGCCCCTTGACCTCCGATTTCTCTGAGACATTCCCAGTCAGGACCAGACCCCAGGTGATACTTGGTGGTGACCCACATGACCACCCACACTTCAAGCACCAGCTAACAAGGCCTCTTGGTCCTGCTTTGTGGCTGTTCAGTGCTGCACAGTGCAAAGTCGTGGGAGGCCACTGGGTTAGTTGAGTTCTCACCACAAAGGGGGGTGAGTCCTTCTGGTGAGAGACAAGTACACTCTTCCTCACCATACTAACTCCCTCATATAACAGCTTCTGCTTGTATTCCAAAAGCTGTAGTCAGCCCATGGGCACCTTCCATTCTGCTCTCACAGGTGGCTTCTGCCAGAGGGGCCCTGGCTGACTGAACAAGAAAGACCCAGAGACATCCAGGGTTCGTCAGGGGGAGAGGCAAAGACCTCATCAGCTTGTCCTCTCTCTCATCAACTCCTGGGGGCTCAGGAAGTACCTAAAGCTAGAGTAGCAAAAAGAGCCCACTTTCTGCATCAGACAGGCCTAGGTTCAAGTCCCAGCTCCTTCAAGTGCCATCTCTGAGCCTCCCATTTCCAACCCATTTATGGGGTTCTTCCTATCTCTCCAGGCCCTTGTGAAACATCATGAACTGTGTTATGTGAAAAGAACATCCACATGATACTGGAAGTAAAGCTGTGTAAAGGCTCGGCAGCCAGGGAAGATTTGAGCTTGCTATCCCAGAAAAGCCTCAGGAATTGTATTTCTGCCAATTAGGGATTCACTTCAACACAGACCCAATGTGGAAATTATTCTCCAGCCAAAAGAAGCAGAACTCAAACCTTCTCCGCCGCCTCCCCAGTTTCTGGATAAAACCAACAGGCCGGGGCCTGAGAACATCACGTCCTCAGACGAGAGACAGAAACCTGCACAAGGAGAGGCTGGCTCCTGCTAATGAGGAACAAGCAGCAGGCCTTCTCAGGCAACCACACAGGAGCCCTGAGATGAAGTCTGAGAACTCACAGTGAGCTGAGCACACATCCATAGACCTAGAAATGTTTTGGGGATGGTAACCGGCCCTGACACCACCCCCCACCAATCCCCAGGAAAGGGGACATCATGCTCAGGACATGCTGGAAAACAGTCTGGCACTTTTCTCAAAAGGATAAAAGTAGAGTTACCATATGACCCAGCAATTCTAGGTTTGTACCCAATAGTAAAGAAAATATATGTCAACACAAAAACTCATAGTGGAGAAGACCGCCCCGGGGGAGGTATTGTGTGCAGAGGTGGCTCCCGGGTCCCTGGGAGCAGGGCCTGGGGCTGAGGCTCAGTTCCTGCCCAGAATCAGGTTGGCCATTCTCCTTGAGTCACCTTTGTCATCCCCCGTTAAATGAGGTGAACAGCCCCTCCAAGGGCTGTTTAAAAGAAGGCAGGGCTCATAAAAGAGGTGCACAGGCCCAATTTAGGCTACCGACATGTTTTGAATGGCCCACATCATATTTTTTTAACGCAGAAATTTCTTGCAGAATTACAAATTTCTGACTTCTGTTGAAAAACCAAAAGATCTGGCAACACTGACCCTGCATCCTTGTAATAGCAACAGTCATCAGAAGAGAGAGGTTTTCTGGTTCATTGATTTCTGATATTATCTTGTATTATCTTTCCCCTTCTACTTCCTTTGGGTAACTTTTGCTTTTTTCTAACTTCTTATATTGGAAATTTATTTCTTTAATTTGCAGCTTTTTTCTTTTCTATTGTAAATTTCCATCCAAGTTTTGATACTTAGTGCTTTTATTATCATTCAGTTTTAAGTATCCTTGAAGTTTCATTATTATTCCTTCTTTGATCCATGAATTACTTGAGTTTTTTTATTTCCAAATAATGGGGATTTTTATTTGGGGGGTTATTCATTTCTAGCTTACAGGCATGATGGTGAGGGAACAGGACATCATAATTATCATCATAATTATTCTTTTAATTTACATGAGACTTGCACTTAATTGATTAATTTTTTTTCATGGGAGTTATACATGTGCTTGAGAAGAATGAGGGACCTCTACTCATCAGATGAAAAATCTATCTACTTCCATTAAATCAAGCTCGTTATTTGTGTTATTCAGAACTTTTCTTGTCTTTGCTGATTTTCCGTCGACTTAATCCAACACTAATTGGAAAAGAATGGCTGAAAATCTCCCAAAATGAGGATAGATTTGTCAATTCCTCTATTTCTAACAAAGTTTACATCAAATACATTGAGGCTGCTTTATTGAATGAGTGAACCTTTAAAACTGTTCTGTCATCTTGGGGAAATGAACCTGTCCTCATTAGATCGTGACCCATCCTTCCCTGAAAATGCCTCGAGTCCATGGAGTCTGAGATTGATGTGACAGCCTGCCTTGGGTTGCCTGATATTTGTTTCCATTCTTTTCCTTTCAACCTTTTCCTGCCTTTGCACTCGTAGCTCTGGTGGTAGCACAGAGCTGGATTTTAGATTTTGGGTTTTGGTTTGGTTTTGTTCCTCTAATATGACAACATCTGCCTTTGAACAGGTGAGTTTAATCCATTTACATTTACTCTGATAATTGATCAATTTAGATTTGTTTCTCCCATATTCCTCTATTATTCTGTCTCATTGTTTTGGCTTCCCTGTTCTCCTAACTCTTCTTGAAAAAATGATACCCCCTTTTCTCTAACACACCCTTTCATGGCTATGCTGGCCGGCCGGGCCCTGACTGCAGCCCATGGACATGTGCATACATGTGCACACACAGACACACAATGTCCACACCAGCTCCAGATCTGAATACCAGCACCAGGTTGGCCTCCGTAGGGGGCTCTCATAGTTTTGGTATTTTCTCTTTGGGAATGGGGGTGTAGTGGGGGTTGGTGGTGTTATTTCTCAGATTCCACGTTTCCTGGTTTAGAACTTGTCCAGAGCTGATCCGTGCCAGTGTGAGCATGTCTTCTTGGGAGGAACTTCAAGGGCCACTTCAGAGTCAACACAGAACTCATTTCAGGAGTGTGGAGGAGGCCACTCCTTTGATGGAAATGTGCTGGATTTTTTTTTTTTTACCACAGTCCCCACTGCTCCCTACTGTGTCATGCCCCTGGGATTCATAAAAGCACGTAACTGCCTATTTTAGGCATGTGAGATGCAGGCAGGCCCTGAACCCTGCCCCAGCAGGGCCTTCCTTCTGCCGCTGAGTGCTACTTTGTGGATTCAAAGAGCAGCAGCAGTAGTAGCATTTTACATTCATGTCACTGGGTACCTTATACTCCCATGAAGAGGGGCCCTGGAACTACACACCCTCCCTGGGGACTGGCTTAGAAAATGTATGTGACAGAGCCTTAAACTAAATGTTTTCTGAAGAAAGAAGTAAAGCTTCTTCATGCCTGTTTCTAGAGAGTACCTGGAATCAATAGAGAAGTGGTTATAGTCATAGGCAAGTCAGAAGAAAGAGCCAGGAGGCTGGTCCACTGCCCCTGCCAGGAGCCTGAAGAGTGGTCAGTGTCACAGGCACGAGGCTCTAGAAGATACAGCACGACCACCTGCCCAGAAGAACCAGGGCACGGGCAAGGGCATCAGAGACCCACAAGGGACAAGATCGAGCTGGCACGGGATGGGGTAAACCACGGGCTTGCACACCAGCAAAACAGATTATTTTCAAAGACCAGGAGTAAAGCCAGACCCAGAAAGCCACATATTGTGTGAGTTCATTTAAACGAAGTGTCCAGAATAGGCAGATCCATAGAGACAGGAAGTCAATTAATAGTTGCCAGGGGCTGAGGGGAGGGGGGGATGGGGAGTGACTGCTAGTGGGGGTGGGTACAGGGTTTCCATCTGGGGGGATGAAAATGTTCTGGAACTAAATGGTACTGATAGTTGCACAACGTTGTGAATATTCTAAAAGCCACTGGATTATATACATTTTTAACTGGTTAAAATGTTATGCATCTTATGTTACATGAATTTTATGTCACAAAAAAATAAAGACCAGGGGGAGCAACTCAAATGTTAACAGGAGTCCAGGGGAGACAAAAATGAGTGACACCAGCTGGAAGGCTGCAAATCAAGCCCTAAGAATACGCTCTACGCCACCAGGTCTCGCACACACTGCCTCTCACAGGCCTTCTCTGCTTGGCTGTCCTATATCAACTTGTGATAGCATCAAAGGCCCAGAGAAATATATTTTGACTAAAAAAAAAAAAAGACAACAGGGCGCGATGATGAAGGATCCCGAGCCCCAGACTCCAGGCCAGGGAGTCAGTAGAAATGGTGGGGACTGGGAAAGGAGCACACTTCCCCCCACCCAGGGGCCCTCAGCACCTTACCCACTGGAGACACAAGGGAACGTAGTGCAGGCCCGGTGCTGCCAGGGGTCCTGATCTCTCATGGAAAGCTGGAAATCCATATGTGTGTATAAATCCTCTTAAATATTAGTTCAGTTTGTTCAGTTTATTGTGTGTCACTGTGATAAACATACCACGGGGTCTGACAAGCTCTATGGCTGGCAGTTCGCATCTTCCGCTCAGTGTATAAAGTCCTGGGTGCACAGGGAAGGCTCTGATGAGAGGTTCTACCATGTTTCAGGACTACCCAGTGCCACATTCTCCAGGAAGCCTGTCTTGGTGCAGCAGGCAGAGTCAATGACGTCCCCCAACGCTCCCCTAGGGCCTCAGTGCCCCCTGTACATCAGGACCCATGGCCCTGCACTGCACCTGCTCCCCTCACCTGACCTGACAAGGCAGGAGGGCAAAATGATCTGGCCCAAGTCTGCCCCACCCAGAGCCCGCCTGAAATGGGCACAGGACAGCAGCCCAGCAACCATCTGCTGAAAAAATATAGTGTGGGTGGCAACCTGTGAGAAGGAGCCTGACAGTCTGGTGGCCACAGACAGGTGTGGGGCTTCCCTTCTGCTCAAGGCAACACTTCAGTGCTCAGCACACACCAGGCCCACACTGGGCTCTTCACAAGTTTGATGGGGACTAATCCACCCAACAACCCTACCAGGTAGAAATCCCCTACCTCCATTTTTCTGATGAGGAAACAGAGGCACAGAGGTGGAGGGAGAAGCCAGGATTTAAACCAGGTAGCAAGACCTCAGAGTCTGTGCTTTGAGCTAGCACACCCTGCTCTTGTCTCTGGAGCCCTAGCACAGCCACTTGGCCTTGGGGCCTGGCAGCCACGCTCTGATGAGCTTCCTGGAGCTCACCCCACCAGGGTAACATCAGCTGCTCACGCCCTGGGCCTCTACAGCATGTTAGCAGCACTTGTCATGGTTCATCCCCTTCTCTGCCTCTCCCCTAAACCAGGACTCCTCAGAAGCAGAGACCAGATTGTGCATGTGCAATGCTCAGCACAGGGCTGGCACAGGGGTGCTTGCAAACACTTGTTAGATGGATGGATGGACGGACAGATGGATGGATGAGTGAGTGAATAAACTAATGAGTGAGTGAATGAATTAATGAGTAAATGATGAGTGAATGAATGGATGAGTGAATGAACAAGTGAATGAATGGACTCTGACACTGGAAAGTGAATTCTTTGCGTCCATGACAACCGAATCAGGGAACAAAGTCAGGGGCAGAAATGGTGGTAGTGCGATTTCTAGGCATTTTAAGGGTAGAACTGGTTAGGCTTGTTCACAGATCAGTTCCAGAGGGTGAGGGAGGGGCTGAAGATAATAGCCCAGGACACCTTCTTTGGGGATCAGCAATGCCAAGGGAGTCACCGAAGCTGGACAGGAGAAGGAGCCTGCCCATCAGAGGGGAGATTCAAACTTGAATTCAGCTACTGTGCACTCAGTTTAGGCCAGGCCTGCAGGGCTCTCCGTCCCTGAATTTGGAATCCACAGTAACTCAAAGCAACCAGAGCCTGAGGAGGGAGCAGAGGACTGTTCAATGGCTCAGAGCTGGGGCTTGGATTTGGGCCTGGGGGTGTCTGACTCAAGACTGGGGCATCACAGCCTCCTGGCAAAAACCCTCCAGGAGGGCTCTGGGGTGTGGGTCTGAGGCTGGGGAGATGGGACAGGGCTGGAGCAGCTGATGTGGTCTCTGGGTCTGAGAGTGGGCTGGATTTAGATCAACCTTCTCCCCCACCTTCCCTCCATCCATGTCCCCCCACTACTGCTTCCTCTCCTGGGAGCCAGCCAGGTCCTAGCTCAGAGCAGGTTGGCAAATCCCTGAGGCAGGGCTGGCTCCCAAAGACAGTGCAACTGGGACCTGTTCTGCCTCCTCTCAAGGCACAGCAGGCGGGAAAACCACTGTGTTCTCAGGGAATTGGCCCTCAGCCACTGCGGGAGCCACACATGACACAAACACAAATTACACAAGAGGCCAGAATCTCCCTCTCTCCTGCTGCCAGAATCCAAGGGGAGCAGGTGACTCTGCAGAAGCAGATGCAGGGCCAGGCTGCCAGGGCCTGGAACACGCGGGCACAATCGCCCTCTACCCACCAGGCCACCAGCCCTAGAAAGTCCCTTTGCACAGAAGCTCCCAGGCCAATCTGGCAGGCCCAGGAGCTGCCTACGTCCCCACACATAAGCTTTGGCAAATCACCCCATCAGTTCCCCATCACTGTCCCCCAGTGCCTCCCACAGCTTGGCCTGTGCCCACCATGGTGAGCTCCCTCAGAGGCTGTCCTTCTTCCTGCAGAGACCTGGAGGGTCTTGTTCTGCCCTCAGAGTACTGCAGCCCCACGTCCCCTTCAGGTGGTAGCACAGGTGCCTCTCGCTCAGGCTGAGGGCCCAGCAGCCAGCTCGGCCCAGGGCACAGTGAGTCCTTATGCCCCAGGATGTCTAGTCCTGTGACCCCTCACTTGGGTCTTGGGTGTCCAAAGGGAAAGGGACCTGGGAAACCCCTCAGGGTCCCAAGGTTCATTCCATAAAGATGTAGATGTGTCTGCGCTGTACATATGTGTGTGCATGTGCATGTGTGTGCACACGTGTGTGCATATGTACACCTCTGTGTGTACATGTGTGTGTGAGAGACAGAGAGTTTGTGAGTGTATAACTACCGACCAGAGGTCATCTTTGTCCTGGAGTCTCTCTCCTTTGCCAACGAGGGCAGGTGGGGCCAACGTGAGGCGGGCAGCCAGACAGGAAAAACTGGGGAGAAGAGGTCTGGCACCTCCCTATAAATATAGTCTTCAGGAACAGGGCCAGGGTTGCTGGGCCTTCTGATCTTTCTGAGAAACTGAAAATTGAGATTTTAATGTGAAACCTCCTGACTTTTAAGTGTACTCTCACAGTTTTTGAAGACATTGTGTAAATCAAATAACACATGCGGGGAGGGGGGTAGGTTATGGGGATACAGCCTGTAAGCTAACAGATGAGCCTGGCTTTGGTCCAATGCCCCTGATTTTATAAATGGGGAAACTGAGGTTGGGCCAGAGCAGGGACCAACAAGCCAGGGCCATGCTGAGCTCCTCGGCTCCCTCACTCCCTCTGGGCCACCATAGCCCTTGAGGAGCACCCACACGTTCCAGGAACTGAAGACACCAAGAGAGGGGGACTTGGGCCCTGGCGCCTGCTGTCTCTGTCACCAAGGGCCCAAACTGAATTTTCTGAGGTAGCCCAAGGTGCGTTCTCTTCTCTGCATGTGAAGACCTTGTGTCCTTCCCAGTCCAAGGTCCCAGGACAAGCACAAGCTCTGTTTTGTCCTACTGGTGACTTTGCCAAGAATGTAAGTAGCTTCTGGGACACAGCCCAGAACAGAGGAGCTCAGTCATTTGACCATAGTCCTTTCTTTCTTTCTTTCTTTCCTTTTCTTTCTTTCTTTCTCTTTCTTTCTTTCTTTCTATCTTTCTTTCTTCCTTCCTTCCTTCCTTTCTTTCTTTCTTTTCTTTCTTTCTTTCTTTCTGTGTGGCTGCATCAGGTCTTAGTTGTGACATGCGGGATCTCCATTGTGGCACATGGGGTCTTTCGTTGCGGCACTCTGGCTTCTCTCTAGTTGTGTCGTGTGGGGTCCAGAGTACGAAGGCTCAGTAGTTGTGGCGTGTGGGCTCTCTAGTTGTGGTGCGTGGGCTCCAGAACGCATGGGCTCAGTAGTTGCAGCATGTGGGCTCTCTAGTTGTGGGGTGCAGGCTCAGTAGTTGCGACGTGCAGGTTTAGTTGCCCCGTGGCATGTGGGATCATAGTTCCCTGACCAGAGATCGAACCTGCGTCCCCTGCATTGGAGGGCGGATTCTTAACCACTGGACCACCAGGGAAGTCACTGACCAGAGTCCTCTGGCACCTACAACTGATCTTTGCTCCCCAAGCTGCAGGGACCCTGAGAAGGGACGATCATTCTGGGGAAGCAGAACTTCAGGCCCCTGGCACTCGGCACCAAGATGCAATGAGCACAGGGTCTGTCCCCTCAGCCCCATGCGGCCTGGCCAGTGGGGCGGGGCGGGCCCAGCACCTGGTGGGCAGGGGGCCCATCTCCAGGGGTCTGGGGGTTGATCCCAAACAAACCCCTCCCCCCCACCCCCCCCGCCCAGACTCTGTCTGGAGGCCTGGGATGGAGCCTCCCCAGCCACACGCCCTTCCCACTAATGCTCTGCAGATGGGCTTCCCCAGCGGCCTCCAAGAAAAGCACAACGACAGCAGATCTCTCCTCACAGAAACGGAACCGCTGGAAAGGTCTCTCGCAACGTTCCCGAAAGGAAAATAAAAATTCCTCTGAAGTGCATTTCAACTCCGTGGCATCACCCGCCACATCAAGAGCTCGGTCCCAGCCACACAGGGTCACCGTGGTCTTGGGTTCCCTGGTACTGAAGCCATCCTGTGACCCTCTCACCCCTGCTGCTGCCAGGGGCCTGCTTGGCTCATACACAGCTTTCGAAAATTTTGAATTAGCTGCCAACATTTGAAAATGAAAAGGTTTTACATAAAATCACAATTTCCGGCTACTCCTGAGAAACCGGAATCCCTCCTGTGACTGACCCCACATTGGCCTGCACCCCAGCGATGCTGGTATCGGAGACCCCTGCAGAAATATGCCCCTCACTGCCCTCCACAGATAGCTGGCCCCAGGCTCTGCGCAAGGTGGCAAGGAGATGAGCTCTTGTCCTTGGGGGTTCTGGCCCATCCGGGGTCTGTGTTGCTGCCCACCCAGCCCACCCCTCCTGAGTCTGGGCACTGGGCACACTATGCCTGCATCCCAGCCTGTGGCTGCCCACAACTGTGGCTCTGGGTTGGGTGGGTGGGGTCGAGCAAGCCATCATTCCCCTTGTCCCCAGCCTGAGCCCCCTTGAGCTCCTGGACCCAAACAATCTGTACTGAACTTCAGTCAACTTGACCCCCTGAATCCCACTTCCCACAGGCCACTAGGGGCTCGCACCTGGGGGCTCTGGGGATCCCAGGGCAGCCCTTGGTCCCTTACTCTGTTGGACATCAGCAGACTGGTCTGGTGCCCCAGCTCTTTGTTTCCCTGACTCCATCACCTGCCAAGCCTACTTGTCCCCCTATGCCTGTCCAGCCCTGGCCCTGGCCCATGAACCACCAAAGCACTGAGAATAAAGAGGGTGATACTGGCCCCTGTGGCATGCCCCCCCGCCAAAGTCCCTGCAGTTGGCCCAAGGCAGCATTTCTCCTCAGCCAGGAATCCGCAGATGGCATTTTTACTCCTCCCAAACATGAGTTCAGAGAGATCTGGATAGAAGCCTTAAAATAAAAAGAAGCCCAGAAACACAAAGACCTTCCCAGGCCTGGACCTCAACAAAGATGATTCTGGCAAGCATCACCAACCTGGATCTGCAGGGCCAGAGTTGGGCAGAGGTAGGGATGGGAGGGGCCTGGCTGGGAGCTGTGGTTCTGGCTCCTCCCTGATCCTGGGAGGACCCTGTGAGCCTGGATCGGAATGTGGTTCTGCCCAGTGGGCAGCAATCCCCTCTGACCACCATGGGGAATACCTAACAGGACCCACAAGACCCTTGCTGCTCTATCGCTCTATGTTGCATCTGGCCATCCCTCTCCACTCCCAGGGCCACCCTGCCCAGGCCACAGTCTCTCTCCGGGCTTATGGCGGCAGCCTCCTCCTGGCTTCATGCCTCTTCTCCTCTCACCCTCCTCCAAAGTAACCGGGCCACGCTGCTTCTCTACTTAGAGTAGAGGACCACTCCTCCGCACCAAGACAGCCCACCTCGGACCCCTCTGCCCTCACCAGTCCCTCCTGCTGGACCCCTAAACAGGCTAAGTCCACTCCCCTCAGGATACTCACCCCTGCTGCCCCCCCGCCCGCCTCCTAGTGAACTGCAATCCACACTTCAGATCTCAACTCCAGCCTCCAGTTACTGTGTGGTCACTTTGTGGCATCTCCCACTGTTTCTAACTGTGCAGGCATTTGCAGACCCACCAGTTCACCATGAGCTGTATGACACTGGGCTTGGGGATGCTGTGTCTGTCTGGTTCCCAGAGTACCAGTGCCTGGTCCAGTGCCAGGCCCTGTGTGGGCCATAAGTAAATATCAGTTGAATGAATTGAACAAATGAGTACATGGGATATGGTTTCCACTGGGAATATGTGGAAAGACAACAGCACGGTCTTTGAATGGTAGCCAGAGTGCACTGGGCGAAGCGAGGCTGACCTCCGCCTGGCCCCCAGGCATTGTTGCCCAGCTCATCTCCCCAGTGCAGCAGTGAAGGTGCACAACCACCTGACATCCCAGGGGCGGCCTGAGGCCCCAGCAACGTCCCACCTGCACAAACCCAAGAATCTGAAGCCAGGAGTGTAAGAGCTATTGGAACAGTAAAAGTGGGCTTCAGTGGCAAGCCCTCAAGTGCCTGCCAGGGACAACAGCTCCCTCAGGAATGATAAATGTGTGGCCAGGCTTTCCAGGCAGCCAAGTTCCTTCTTTCTTTTCATGGATATTTAAGCAGCAACTATGTGCCAGGCAACCCACCCAATGCTGGGAATTTTGCAGCAAGCAAAAGATTCTCCCCACAGCTGATGTGCTAAATGACCTGAGACACTTCCTCACTCACCCTCTCTGGGCCTCAGTTCCTGCAGCCAGTAGGCAGAGCCTCAGGGCTCGGAAAGCCCCAGGTGTCCCAAAGATGGCCAGCCTTCAGGTGGGGCCCAGGCTTTGGGGGTGGACAGGAGGTGCTGCACAGGGGGCCAGGCAGTCCTGGCTCCCAGCCTTCTCCTCCCTGCCCACACAAGAGTGGACAGCCTGGCTTCAACTGTGGCTCTACAACTCATGAGCTGTGACAGTCAGCACCTCAGTTTCCTCATCTGTAAAGTGAGCACCATGATGGCACCAACCAAGCCCATGGAGTCGTTACAAGAATCCATGAGAGGGCTTCCCCGGTGGCGCAGTGGTTGACAGTCCGCCTGCCGATGCAGGGGACATGGGTTCGTGCCCCGGTCCGGGAAGATCCCACATGCCGCGGAGCGGCTGGGCCCGTGAGCCATGGCCGCTGAGCCTGTGTGTCCGGAGCCTGTGCTCCGCAACGGGAGAGGCCACAACAGTGAGAGGCCCGCGTACCACACACACACACACACACACACACACACACACACACACACCAAAAAAAAAAAAAAGAATCCATGAGATGATGTGCCTGCAGCGCTCTGGGGACACCTGCAGAGGTGAGCTCCACCAATGCTGCGTTCTCCTCTGCCTTGTATTCTCATTATTGTTCACACAGCAGTGCTCCTGGGCCCGGTTCTCTGTCTGCTCCCAGGGCTGCCATACAGATTAAATGACACACAGATGCAGAGCGCCTGTCCTCACACAGGCCCTCAATAAAGGTACGTGTCCCCAAACGACTGACCGGCTCTAATGGGGGAAAAGACTCACCCACAGACTGGGCTATGGAAACACTGGCTTTTGTGCAACAAAAAACTAACAACTGAAAAGGAAAAGGGAAATACAGCCTGGGGAAAAGGCTTGTATCAAACATGACAGAAAGTCAATATCTAAAGCAGATAAAGGGCTTATTCTGATATAAAAGACCCCAGGAGATGAACAGGCAAAGGACTTAAACAGGAAGAGGAGACACACAAAGTAATCAAACGCGGGGAGATCATTTGTCCTTGCCGACCATAAAAGCAGCACAAATTAAAGCAAAAAGCAGCACTGCTTCACTGCTGGATCAGCAAAGTATCAGCTGGCAAAGCCCCTGTGCTGGTAAGGACTTGGTGTCTCTGGGAGCTGCAGTGGGAAACCAGTCTGTCTCTGCCCCAGAACTGTGAGTCTGTCGCGCTTGGATCCCTTAATTATTTCGGTCACACAGCAAGTACTCCCTGTTTACAGCCAGGGCTCGAGGGTGTCCGGGCTGGCTCAGGCCGTACCCTGCAGGGTCAGCCACAGATACGTATTCACAGGAGAAGAACTGAGGCCCCCTGGCCAGGAGGTCCCCAAATTCAAATTCCAAGAGAGGTTGCACAAAGGGCAGGGTCATTACTACCATCCAGGCTGTGTGAGCAGCTGGTCAGCACTGCCCCCAGCCCACTGGGTGGACAGCAGACCTCTGCCTGGAGGGCCCGAGAAGCAGGCACACAGCCCATCATGCCCACTCTCACAAGCTGCCATCCACCCCAGCAGGTCCGGGCCCCCTCGCCAAAGTGGCAGGCTGGGAAGGAGGACCTGGGCTACCATAGAGGCCGGGACACATGCACGTCCTAGGGACTCTAGACTTTACACTATGCCCAGCTACCCCGTCCCACAGAGCAGGGCCTCTGACTCCCGGGGCAAGAGCGGCTGGGAGCACACCCCAGAGCCTGTCCACCTGTATGGGGTCAAGTCTGGGATCCCTGTCCCCTTCCGCAAGAGTCTGGAAGCCAAATGGGCTTGGCCCATGGCCAGCACTACCTCTCCTGGGAAATCCCTTCCTCTGAGCCAGGGCAGCAAGGAACAGCAGGAGGGTCACAGCTTCAGGGTCACAGATCTGAAGTCTGAGGGTTGGGCCCCAATTCTGGCTTCTGCACTTGGCCGGGCCGCCTGACCTGCCTCTCCTCCCCCAGCATCCCCACCTCAGGCTGTGTCACAACCATCCTCCCAGTAGCCCAGGCCTTTCAAAAGCCAGGAGCCGTCCTCGATCCTTCCCTCACGCCCACGTCCTGTGAGCCCTACCTCCAAAAGCATCCTGAAATCATCTACTTGGCCATCTGTCATCGGCCACCAGGACCACCCAGGGCCCGACCCCCAAGGACCTTCCTGCAGCCACTCTCCCCACTGAGAGTCCTCCAAAGGCTTCCCACTGCGAGGAGAATAAGAACTCACCTCCTTCACGACTGGACACAATCCAGCCCTCCCCACCGCTCCAGGCCCAGCCCTTCTTCTCTCCCCATTAATCCCCCAGCGCCAGGTATGTGGCCCTCTTTCTGCCCCTCGGCCACACTGGGGTGACTCCTGCCTCAGAGAGTGCCAAGTGTTTACGTCCCCTCTGTCTGGATCAGTCTCGCAGGCTGGGCCCTCCCACCAGCCAGGTGCATCTTGTCTCTGACCCAGAAAACCTCCCCCCGACTCAGTCTACACTTTCCTGGCTTTTGCTTTGTTCATGGCTTTACCATTCTCTGCAGCAGTGGGCAGGGTGCCTGCCCTTGAGCCTGAGTGCTCCATCAAGGAGTACTACTGTTATTCTTATTGTTCCCCCCACGACTGGGAACATCACTAGGCGCCTGGTCCCTTCCAGTCCAGGTCAGCCCCACCCTCCTCCCTATGCAAGCCCAGCTCCCAGGCCACCTCCTCCACCAGGTCCTGGCCCTGGACTCCCCTGAATCCTGTGCCATCCTACAAGCTATCACCTGAGCCCTGACCTCATACCAAGTGTGCACCTTCATCTTGCCTGGACACCCCTCGAAAGGTACCCCAGCTGGACTCTGCCACCAGGCTCTCCCATGAGCTCCAGTCATACTCCCTGAGGCCTTGCTCCAGGTCAAGGTGAAGCCCACACCCCAAGATTGAGCCCAGGCCAGTGGAGCCAGGTCAAGAGCTCTGGGAGAAACATCCCAACTCAAAAATCCAGCCCAGGTTCCAAACGTGTGCGCATGAGTATGTGTGGGTGAAAGACAGGGCCAGACTGAGGGAGAGAAGAATAAAGCCTGAGCGGGGGAGGGAGAGAGAGCCAGACACCAACACTTCCGTCTAATTGCATGACCTTTTCCCAGCTCAGAGTTCCTTCAGGGCCAAGTGCACAGCACTGCTTGGTATTAATCTGAAAGAGAAATAGGTCAAGGAAAGTTGGAAATTTTTATAGAAAACGCTTCAGGCTTGGAGCTGGCTGAAGTGTTTGCCAACCCGCAGATAATTCTTAGAGGAAACAGGCCTTGGTCAGAGGTCTCCGACTGGTCCAAACTGGCAGAGTTTGGACCTCGGGCCCAAACCCAGCTTCTGAGCTATGCCCAGCCTCACTGCTTCTGGGGAAGGGCCTTCTCTCCCCTCCATACGTCCCTGGAGCTGTCTCTGCAGCCCGATCCCTCTTACGCTGGGACCCAGTGCCTCTCACCTGTCATCAGGGCCCACCGCTTCTCTGAGAGGCCTCTGTCCAGGGACCCATTGTGGGACACCTGTCCCCCTGTCCCCCATCATGTAGATACAGCATGCAGAAAGCCCAGATCTCTTTCACAATTGCCCCATGGGGTGTGGAGGGAACCTTGTCAGGGTCCCGATGGATGTTCGGGCCCAGCTGCTCCCACCCTGGCAGGCCGGCCGAAACGTGAAGCACAAATGCCACAGACGTGTAAAGTTGCCACTGGAGACATCATGTCTCTCCCAGAAACATCCCGGTCTGCTGTGCTGGGGACCTGCAAAGAGCAGACCCGCAGAGCCCACAGCCGATGTGACAACCAGGCACACCACTCTTGCTAATTAAACTCCAGACGCACCCAGAGCAGAGCACAGCTTTGCTCTTGAGACGTTGTGTTATCTGGAAGCCCGGCGTGGTTACCACGTGCCGACAGAAAGCTCTTTGGGGAACATTCACTACACAATCCAAGGGGAAGAAAGAAAGCGTATCAGTGAATTTTGTCTAGGAGAGGAGCTGAGCTCGTGGGCTGTGCCAGCCAGGTCCAGTATCGTCACAGACTGCATTTGGGCAGCAGGAAGGAGGGGGGCACACCAGGCAAGTCTCCACTGCAGGATGAGGCGGGCCCAAGCCCTTGCCTGGTTGCAGGCATCACCTCTGCCTTCATAGCCCCTCGGAAGAGCCCCCAGCCCACAGACCCCAGTCAGAAAGTCCCTCAGCTCAGCCAACAGCTCTAGAGTGGTCTCCTAAGTCTGACCCCAGACAGCATCAGGCCTCAGAGAATGTGCAGCCTCGGCTGTCCCAGCACTGGCCCCTCGCCCACCTCCCCAGCATGTGACCACATCACCACAATGGCATCTCCAACAGCTGTGCAGGGGGCCGGCCGCAAGCAGTGGGAGCACTGAGGCCTCTGCCAAGGATGCACTCCGCTCGGAAACACGCCCCCCGGCAGTGGTCAGGCCAACTGCCTTGGGTTTCACAATCGGTGCTTCTCTTTCGGTTTCCTCTCATCCCCGAGCTGTAGGCACAGCTCAGGGGTGGAATGAGGAAGAGGAACTGAGAAGGCCCTGGGCATCTAGCACTGAGGTGCCCAGACTTTCAGCTGCAATTCAGTGAGCTGGCAATGGCCGGCTGGGCAGGGCACTGGTCAAGTCCAGTGGGAGAGCCCCTGGGTCACCACCTGAAAGTGCCAGGCCAGGCCGCAGGCTCCTGCAAATGGCTCAGGAAGTACCTGGGTTGGGGACACAGAGAGAGGTCCCAGCACTTGGACTCTGGCCAGATCTGGGAATCAGGGTGCAAAGCCTGCCAAGGGCCTCTCTTCCACTTCTGCCAGGACCTCAGCCTTCAACACTTTGATATCACATAGGCTGAATCATGGCCCCCAGGATGTCACATCCTAATCCCCAGAACCTGTGAGTATAGCCTTATATGGCTAAAGAGACTGCAGATGCTTATTAACGATCTGTATTTCCCTCTGTTAATGCATTTCCTATTTGCCTCTTAATATCTGTGGCTCAGTTGTTTTTTCAGATAATTTGTAATTCTTTATATTGATCTCTGGGAGCTCTTTATATAGTTAGGATATTAAACTTTTGTTATATCTGTTATAAGTAAAACAGAGACTCTGCTCAAGAGAGTGATGCAGGTAAGGATCTTGAGATGTGATGCAGGTAAGGATCTTGAAATGAGAAAATTCTGGATTATCCCGGTGAGCCAAATGTAATCACAAGTGTCTTTATAAAAGGAAAACAGGGAACAAACTCAAAGGAAATCAGCAGCACTTCGTCTAGGGTTTCACTCCTGCCCTCGGCTGACACTTAAACCACTTCTCCAAGGGAAGTTAATTAAAAGAACAATCCACACAGAAATCCACCACCAAAGCTCGAGAACTATCAAAGTTAGAAGACTGAGGCGCTGCTGCTGATGGTGAACATCTGCCGGTCGCTGGGGCTCACGGGTAGGTGGCGGGTACGAAAGGGAAGCAGCCAAGGTCCGGCCGGAGGGTCGGACGCTGGCCACCCTCTGCAAGTCTACACACTACTGACGCTGATGAAGACGGGCTTGGAGGCAGCCAGGCAGGCGCAGAACACCCCTGGGAGAGACAAGTGGAGTGGACAGGGGAAAGCGGTGTCACGGAGGGCAGGTGCCAACGGGCACGCAGCAGGCAGCGGACATACCCAGCACGAAGAGGGAGAGCTGTCCATCCGAGCCGTGTGGATGAAAGGCTCTTGGTGCTGCAGCCAGGAGTCAGTGCTGTGCCTCTGAGGTGGGAGAGCCAACTTCAGGACACTAGTCCACAAGAGACCTCCCAGCACCACATAATATCAAACGGTGAAAATCTCCTAGAGATCTCCATCTCAACACCAGCACCCAGCTTCACTCAACGACCAGCAAGCTACAGTGCTGGACATCCTATGTCAAAAAACTAGCAAGACAGGAACACAACCCCACCCATTAGCAGAGAGGCTGCCTAAAATCATAATAAGTTCACAGACACCTAAAAACACACCAACAGACGTGGACCTGCTCACCAGAAAGACAAGATCCAGCCTCATCCACCAGAACACAGCCACTAGTCCCCTCCACCAGGAAGCCTACACAACCCACTGAACCAACTTTAGCCACTGGGGACACACACCAAAAACAACGGGAACTACGAACCTGCAGCCTGCAAAAAGGAGACCTCAAACACAGTAAGATAAGCAAAATGAGAAGACAGAAAAACACACAGCAGATGAAGGAGCAAGATAAAAATCCACCATACCTAACAAATGAAGAGGAAATAGGCAGTCTACCTGAAAAAGAATTCAGAATAATGATAGTAAAGATGATCCAAAATCTTGGAAATAGAATAGAGAAAATGCAAGAAACATTTAACAGGGACCTAGAAGAACTAAAGATGAAACAAGCAATGATGAACAACACAATAAATGAAATTACAAACACTCTAGATGGGATCAATAGCAGAATAACTGAGGCAGAAGAACAGATCAGTGACTTGGAAGATAAAATAGTGGAAATAACTACTGCAGAGCAGAATTAAAAAAAAAGAATGAAAAGAACTGAGGACAGTCTCAGAGACCTCCGGGACAACATTAAATGCACCAACATTAAAATTATAGGGATTCCAGAAGAAGAAGGGAAAAACAAAGGGACTGAGAAAATATTTGAAGAGATTATAGTCGAAAACTTCCCTAGTATGGGAAAGGAAATAGTTAATCAAGTCCAGGAAGCACAGAGAGTCCCATACAGGATAAATCCAAGGAGAAACATGCCAAGACACATATTAATCAAACTGTCAAAAATTAAATACAAAGAAAACATATTAAAAGCAGCAAGGGAAAAACAACAAATAACATACAAGGGAATCCCCATAAGGTTAACAGCTGATCTTTCAGCAGAAACTCTGCAAGCCAGAAGGGACTGGCAGGACATATGTAAAGTGATGAAGGAGAAAAACCTACAACCAAGATTACTCTACCCAGCAAGGATCTCATTCAAATTTGATGGAGAAATTAAAACCTTTACAGACAAGGAAAAGCTGAGAGAGTTCAGCACCACCGAACCAGCTTTACAACAAATGCTAAAGGAACTTCTCTAGGCAAGAAACACAAGAGAAGGAAAAGACCTACAATAACAAACCCAAAACAATTAAGAAAATGGGAAAGGGAACATACATATCGATAATTACCTTAAATGTAAATGGATTAAATGCTGCCATCAAAAGACACAGACTGGCTGAATGGATACAAAAACAACACCCATATATATGCTGTCTACAAGAGACCCACTTCAGACCTAGAGATACATACAGACTGAAAGTGAGGGAATGGAAAAAGATATTCCATGCAAATGGAAACCAAAAGAAAGCTGGAGTAGCAATTCTCATAACAGACAAAATAGATTTTAAAATAAAGACTATTAGAAGAGACAAAGAAGGACACTACATAATGATCAAGGGATTGATCCAAGAAGAAGATACAACAATTGTAAATATTTATGCACCTAACATAGGAGCACCTCAATACATAAGGCAAATACTAACAGCCATAAAAGGGGAAATCAACAGTAACACATTCATAGTAGGGGACTTTAACATCCCACTTTCACCAATGGACAGATCACCCAAAATGAAAATAAATAAGGAAACACAAGCTTTAAATGATACATTAAACAAGATGACTTAATTGATATTTATAGGACACTCCATCCAAAAACAACAGAATACACATTTTTCTCAAGTGCTCATGGAACATTCTCCAGGATAGATCATACCTTGGGTCACAAATCAAGCCTTGGTAAATTTAAGAAAATTGAAATTGTATCAAGTATCTTTTCCAACCACAACACTATGAGACTAGATATCAATTACAGGAAAAGATCTGTAAAAAATACAAACACATGGGGGCTAAACAATACACTACTTAATAACGAAGTGATCACTGAAGAAATCAAAGAGGAAATCAGAATATACCTAGAAACAAATGACAATGGAGACACAACGACCCAAAATCTATGGGATGCAGCAAAAGAAGTTCTGAGAGGGAAGTTTATAGCAATACAGTCCTACCTTAAGAAACAGGAAACATCTCGAATAAACAACCTAACCTTGCACCTAAAGTAATTAGAGAAAGAAGAACAAAAAAACCCCAAAGTTAGCAGAAGGAAAGAAATCATAAAGATCAGATCAGAAATAAATGAGAAAGAAATGAAGGAAACGATAGCAAAGATCAATAAAACTAAAAGCTGGTCCTTGGGGAAGATAAACAAAATTGATAAACCATTAGCCAGACTCAACATGAGAGAAAGGGAGAAGACTCAAATCAATAGAATTAGAAATGAAAAAGGAGAAGTAACAACTGACACTGAAGAAATACAAAAGATCAGGAGAGATTACTACAAGCAACTCTATGCCAATAAAATGGACAACCTGGAAGAAATGGACAAATTCTTAGAAATGCACAACCTGCCAAGACTGAATCAGGAAGAAATAGGAAATATGAACAGACCAATCACAAGCACTGAAATTCAAACTGTGATTAAAAATCTCCCAACAAACAAAACCCAGGACCAGATGGCTTCACAGGCGAATTCTATCAAACATTTAGAGAAGAGCTAACACCTATCTTTCTCAAACTCTTCCAAAATATAGCAGACGGAGGAACACTCCCAAACTCATTCTACGAGGCCACCATCACCCTGATACCAAAACCAGACAAGGATGTCACAAAGAAAGAAAACTACAGGCCAATATCACTGATGAACATAGATGCAAAAATCCTCAACAAAATACTAGCAAACAGAGTCCAACAGCACATTAAAAGGATCATACAACATGATCAAGTGGGGTTTATTCCAGGAATGCAAGGATTCTTCAATATACGCAAATCAATCAATGTGATACACCATATTAACAAATTGAAGGAGAAAAACCATATGGTCATCTCAATAGATGCAGAGAAAGCTTTTGACAAAATTCAACACCCATTTATGATAAAAACCCTCCAGAAAGTAGGCATAGAGGGAACTTTCCTCAACATAATAAGGGCCATATATGACAAACCCACAGCCAACATCGTCCTCAATGGTGAAAAACTGAAAGCATTTCCACTAAGATCAGGAACAAGACAAGGTTGCCCACTCACACCACTCTTATTCAACATAGTTTTGGAAGTTTTAGCCACAGCAATCAGAGAAGAAAAGGAAATAAAAAGAATCCAAATCAGAAAAGAAGAATTAAAGCTGTCACTGTTTGCAGATGACATGATATTATACATAGAGAATCCTAAAGATGCTACCAGAAAACTACTAGAGCTAATCAATGAATTTGGTAAAGTAGCAGGATACAAAAGTAATGCACAGAAATCTCTGGCATTCCTATACACTAATGATGAAAAATCTGAAAGTGAAATCAAGAAAACACTCCCATTTACCACTGCAACAAAAGAATAAAATATCTAGGAATAAACCTACCTAAGGAGACAAAAGACCTGTATGCAGAAAATTATAAGACACTGATGAAAGAAATTAAAGATGATACAAATAGATGGAGAGATATACCATGTTCTTGGATTGGAAGAATCAACATTGTGAAAATGACTCTACTACCCAAAGCAATCTACAGATTCAATGCAATCTCTATCAAACTACCACTGGCGTTTTTCACAGAACTAGAACAAAAACTTTCACAATTTGTATGGAAACACAAAAGACTCCGAATAGCCAAAGCAATATTGAGAATGAAAAACGGAGCTGGAGGAATCAGGCTCCCTGACTTCAGACTATACTACAAAGCTACAGTAATCAAGACAGTATGGTATTGGCACAAAAACAGAAATATGGATCAATGGAGCAGGATAGAAAGCCCAGAGATAAACCCATGCACATATGGTCACCTTATCTTTGATAAAGGAGGCAGGAATGTACAGTGGAGAAAGGACAGCCTCTTCAATAAGTGGTGCTGGGAAAACTGGACAGGTACATGTAAAAGTATGAGATTAGATCACCGCCTAACACCATACACAAAAATAAGCTCAAAATGGATTAAAGACCTAAATGTAAGGCCAGAAACTATCAAACTCTTAGAGGAAAACATAGGCAAAACACTCTATGACATAAATCACAGCAAGATCCTTTTTGACCCACCTCCTAGAGAAATGGAAATAAAAACCAAAATAAACAAATGGGACCTAATGAAACTGCAAAGCTTCTGCACAGCAAAGGAAACCATAAACAAGACCAAAAGACAACCCTCAGAATGGGAAAAAATATTTGCAAATGAAGCAAATGACAAAGGATCAATCTCCAAAATTTACAAGCAGCTCATGCAGCTCAATAACAAAAAAACAAACAACCCAATCCAAAAATGGGCAGAAGACCTAAATAGACATTTCTCCAAAGAAGATATACAGACTGCCAACAAACACATGAAAGAATGCTCAACATCATTAATCATTAGAGAAATGCAAATGAAAACTACAATGAGATATCATCTCACGCCAGTCAGAATGGCCATCATCAAAAAATCTAGAAACATTAACTGCTGGAGAGTGTGTGGAGAAAAGGGAACACTCTTGCACTGCTGGTGGGAATGTGAATTGGTACAGGCACTATGGAGAACAGTATGGAGGTTCCTTAAAAAACTACAAATAGAACTACCATATGACTCAGCAATCCCACTACTGGGCATATACCCTGAGAAAACGATAATTCAAAAAGAGTCATGTACCAAAATGTTCATTGCAGCTCTATTTACAATAGCCCGGAGATGGAAGCAACCTAAGTGTCCATCATCGGATGAATGGCTAAAGAAGATGTGGCACATATATACAATGGAATATTACCCAGCCATAAAAAGAAACGAAATTGAGCTATTTGTAATGAGGTGGATGGACCTAGAGTCTGTGATACAGAGTGAAGTAAGTCAGAAAGAGAAAGACAAATACCATATGCTAACACATATATATGGAATTTAAGAGAAAAAAATGTCATGAAGAATCTAGGGGTAAGACAGTAATAAAGACAGAGACCTACTGGAGAATGGACTGGAGGATATGGGGAGGGGGAAGGGTAAGCTGTGACAAAGTGAGAGAGTGGCATGGACATATATACACTACCAAACATAAAATAGATAGCTAGCGGGAAGCAGCTGCATAGCACAAGGAGATCAGCTCGGTGCTTTGTGACCGCCTGGAGGGGTGGGATAGGGAGGGTGGGAGGGAGGGAGATGCAAGATGGAAGAGATATGGGAATATATGTATATGTATAACTGATTCACTTTGTTATAAAGCAGAAACTAACACACCATTGTAAAGCATTTATACTCCAATAAAGATGTAAAAAAATACAAATAAAAATTTAAAAAATAAAAAAAAGGGAAACGGAGAGAAACTTACTATAGATGAGAAGACACTGTGACCACAGAGCAGAGGTTAGAGTGATGCAGCCACATGCCAATGAATGCCGGCAGCCACCAGAAGCTGGGAGAGGCAAGGAACAGATTCCCCTCTCGAGCCTCCGGAGGGAACCAGCATTGCTGACACCTTGATTTTAGCCCCTTAAGATCCATTTTGGACTTCTAACCTCCAGAACTATAAGAGAATAAATCTGTGTTTTTTTAAGCCACTGAGTTTATGGTAACTTGTTACAGTGGCAACAGGACACTACGACATAAACCGCTATAGCACAGAAAGCCTCCCCAATCTGGCTTCCAGCAAGTTAGTGACCCCTCCACATCACCTGCCCCATTATCCACCCCTCACCCCCCACCAGGCCTCACCCTTGACTGGGCCCTCTCCCTTATGACTCATACCCACTGCATCACCAAGGTATGCCTGGCAACCTACTACCACCAAGTGGAGCCTTGCCCACTTCCCACCCATGGCCTGTCCTGACAGGGCTGCACTCTCCCTGCACCATCACTCTGGCCTCCCTGCCTCCAGCCTGGACCACAGCAGGCTGGCTGAAATACAGCACTATCTGTCAGGCCCCTTCCCTGCTGGGGCTGCCTGCAGGACACCACACAGCCTCTTTGAGCTCCCAGCATCAGCTCCAGCCCTCTGGCTCCTGCCCTGAGGGCCTACATGAGCTTCACTCCTGGTTCCTCAGCAGCCCAGAAAACTATGTGGCTCAAGGCAATGGGACGGGGCAGAGACACGAGCAGGTCAGGAGGGGAGGAAGGGCTACAGGCCGCCGGGTGGAGACTGCGCGGGCTGGCCACGCTTGGCCACGTGGAGAAGCCACGCAGCACTGGCACCCTGCCCTTCCCTCCTCACAGGCTTTCCTTGGCAGCAGCAGGGCAGAGCGCTCCCGAGGGCAGCATGTCTCCTCTGCCCGCCAGGGAGGACGCCGCAGCCTGACAGCAGCGGGCAAAGGCTTGGCACTGGCTGTTTCCGAGAAGGAGGCAGCCAAGGTCACAGACACTGAGCTGTCTGGCTTCTCTTCCTTCAGCCCAGGGCCAAGTGCAAGGCAGGGTGGGAGACACTGCAGCCCAGCAGCAGCTCACGGGACGGGGTACCACCTGCCTAGCAGGAGCTCACAGCCCTTCCTTGGTCCCAAGGCTATGCCCAGGGACTTCAGTAGGCCTGTGGAGGAGGGTAAAGGACACGTCTACCTCTGCCTCTCATAAAGCACATGTTGCCAATGGGGGTCATGTTTTATTTGGCCCATGTGGTGCTTTTCAGAAATTGAAGCAACAATTTAAAATCAGGAGGGTTCAAATAAAAGTTCTGATGTCTGGATTCTCTTGACAGTAAGAGGATTGGCTGCCCCAGGCCCACAGTCCCACCAGGTCTTGGTCAGGGGAGCTCAGGAGGGGCTGCCCTTGTGGACAAAGTCTGTCATCTGTGCTGTGCCCACAGTGAGGCCAGGGCCAAATGCCATGTGCCACTGCACTCACGCTGCCGTTTCCATTTTAGCAGAGACATTCTCTCTGTGTCCGTGTTTATATGAAAAGCAGGAAAATTAATGCCAGGCCAAGGGTGGGTGTAATTCTTTTTCTTACCCTCTGCCATTGTCCTCATTGGCATTGCCTGCCGGGCACTGCAGGTCTCTTGAGTTTGCAGCCCTTGTCTTGGGATGGCAGAACTTCTTGCAAATGTGCCTGACAGAGAGACCACATGCCCAGTATGTGACCCAGGGGTCTTTCCCACACAGTGGGGACTTTCCCAGAGTCCCAAGTTCAGTCCTCCTTGGTGTGACCAGCAAGGCCACATCTCCGCGCACTAGGTCTTAGGGTCAGACCAACCATAGCACACCAGGCCTCACAGTCTGGCTGAGATGGCACTAGGGTCCAGCAGAGGCAGAAGAGGGGCAAGGGGTCTGCCTGGGCTGTGCCTGAGCACTGTCCCCTGAGAAGGAGTGAAGGGTACTTATAGTGTTTCTCCTCCATGGGTGTGTACCCCATTCATTGCATAGCCAGCCTTGAAAGGGAGGCTAATTTGCTTCCTGTATAAGCTGAATGGTGGCCCCCAAACATACCAGATTCTAATCACTAGGACCTGTGAATGTTATCCTACATGGCAAAAAAGGACTTTGTAGATGTGATTAGATTATGGATCTTGAGAGGTGGAGATCATTCTAATTATCAGGGTGAATCCCAATGCCATTACCCGCATCCTTTATAAGAGGGAGGCAGAGGGAGATTGACATCACACAGAAGAAGAGGAGGTGATGTGACCACAAAGGCAGAGATTGGAGTGGTGCAGCCACAAGCCAAGGAATGCCAGCAGCCACCAGAAGCTGGGAGAGGCAACGAACAGATTCGCCTTAGAGCCTCCAGAGGGAACCAGCCCGGCTGACACCTTGATTTCAGCCCAGTGACACTGACTGACTTCAGACTTCTGCCCTCCCAAACTATGAGAGAATGAAGTGCTGTTGTTTTAAGCCACCCAGTTGGTGGTAATGTGTCATAGCAGCCTGGGACTCAGAGGGGCATGACATGCCAGGATCACCCAGTGCAAGCTGTGAGCAGGGCTGAGCTCCTTATCCTGTACCCACTGGCCCTGGCTCCCCCTCAACAACCCCAGACAGTGTTAACAGATGGCAGCCAGGGTGGTGCTCAGGCAGTGGCCTAGAACTGGGAGTGAGGCTCTCTCCATGCTTGTATACAAATGCAAACGCACATGCATGCACACAAGTGCAAACGCTAGAGAGACCAATGTTACACAGCACACCTCCCAACATACGGCCCTGGGCACAGGGCTGGCTCTGGGGAAGGCTGAGAAAGGGACTCAGGGTGCTGGGGAAAGGTCCAGTCCAGCAGAGGCCTGGAGATGCCTGAACCTCCTCTCCCCAAAAGGCCACACTGGCACCCTGGCCTTGGAGCCCTGCCCTTCTGGCCCAGCCAGGCTCCCAGGCCCAGCAGAGCGAAGCAGAGACACTTCCGCAACACCTGTGAGTCCAGTGAGGGAAAAAAAGTCATCCTGGTCTCCTTCAGTCCCTTGCCCACCCTGGTACTCCTCCAGGGCCTGAGGGTGACATTGCTGTGGGCTAAGCTACCCAGTGCAACCTCTAACCGTGGCCTGAGTCCTGGAAGACACGCTAAAAGCATCATTTTCCATCCTTTCCCTGGGCAGTCTGCAACCCAGTAGCTGAACTAAGATGATGGAGACCATTAGTGACAATGATGCTCTGAAGGTCCGGGAGCCCCTGAGACCACCCCAGGAAGCCTGTTGGCTGCTCAGGGAAAACAGGGCAATGGCAGCGTGTCTCAGTGCTCTGGAAGAGCTGTGTACAACACACGCTCCCACAAACACCCCATCCCACAGGTCCCCTCACCCATACCCTCACCACCCTCCGCAGGCACCCCCACCCCAACTAGCACACCCACACCCAGCCAGATGCTAATCTCCCAGACCAGGAGGCCCAGGACAGGTGTTTCCCCTTCCCCTTCCTCTGAGGACCCATTATATCCATTGTCCACTGATAAATGGCCAGGGTATTTCAAACCTGCTTCCAGAAGTTGCCCTGCGGGGGCACGAGAAAACTTCCAGTCAGTACCTCCTGCCTTCTTTGGCCAGAGCCACATTGACATATCAGGGTTCCCATCAGAATTCACCAGAAGAAAGGGTCTCCTACCCTTATACACACACACTCACACACACATCCTGAGAGCCTTTGCATGGAGGTCCTGGTGTTCTGTGCCCAGTAGGCCATGTCCTCTTGCAGGAAAGAGCACAGAGCAAACATGCTTAGCCAAGGACACTCCTTTTACATATCTCCCAGCTGCCACCGTGGGCCCTGACAAGGCCTGGCTGACGGAGAGCATGACTGTCGGGGGTCACCGCAGGCCCTCAGACCAGCTCCAGCATAAAATATGTCTGGACCGCCTCCAGTCAGTGAGTGGGCCTCAGCCCTGGGCCCAGTGGAAACAATCAAGCACATGCAGGGAGAAATGTGCTTTCTGTGGAAAAGTCACCCACACAGGGTCACGCTGACACTGGGCAGGGAGGTCAAGGAAAGGGGGTCTGGCGCCAGACTCTGGGCCTGTGGCCGAGACCTACTGCCCTCGGCCCACAGCCTTCAGCCTACACACCCACAGCCCCGGGCTGAGGTCTAGAGCTCATCCCACCCCATTTCAGTGCAGCCTCAGCCCCAGACCCATGCAATTGGCCTTCCCCCTTCTAAGGTCAATGGTTTCTGGGCTTATCCTGAGTTTGAAATTCCTTTCCTGTGTTCTGAGTTCCAAGCTCTCACGAGAGATAGCCAGATGAGAAGGTTGGGGGAAGGATTCAAGAGAAGATGCCAAAGGCCAACAGAAGCCCAGGAAATAAGGCAAGGCCCGTCAGGCCATGAAGGAGGGCTGCCATGTTCAGGAGATAGGTACCACATTGAATTTGGGATTGGCACCCTGGCCCAGGGTACCTGGCAGCCTCACTGTGCAGGCTTCACCACACCCAGCCTAAGTGGGCCCCCAGGGAACCCCCTGAATCTTCCGGTAGAGATCAAGCCCAAAGTGGCCAGGTCCTCAGCTCTGTGAGACACAGGCATTCCTAATCCCACAGGACAGATGAGAAGGCAGAGGCCAGGGGCCCAAACTTGCCCAAGGGCAGACAGCCAGCGAGGAGCAACACCAGGGCCCTGATCCCTGGTCTGGGGCACTTCCCTTGCCCCATTTCCACTCCTGCCCTCACCCAATGGGATTACTCTCCATTCCTCCCCATGCAGAGAAAGAAGCCCAAGGGTGGGAAAGAGGTAGGAGGGGCTGAAGCTGGGGAAGGCCAGATGGGCAGCGCCTGGGGTGCCCCCTCCACTGTTGGCAGGAGACCTACGATTCATCATCTGGGAATGAGGGGCAGCTGGAAGTATTGATCGGCTCTGAAGAGCACTGGGATTCCTGATGGGACAATTCCTTTGCAAAAGTATCTGATACCATTCCTTGAAATTAGAATGGTGCCTTGCCAGGCCGTACCCAATTGATCTGCCAGCTGGGAACTCAGAGAGACCTAAATTAAATGAGCCAAGGCTACTTGGGGCAATGGGGATGTCTCGGCTAATCACAGCATAGCTGGGCTGGCCCAGTAGGGCCTCCGGGGCTCACTGTAAACATGCAGATGAGCCTGACTCAAGACCCAGGCCTCAATGCCCTGTCTGCTGCCACCTGCCCTGGTGATGGGCGAGCACAGCCAGGAATCTAGAACCCAAAACTGAGGGCTAAGCCCACCCTGCAAGAGCCAAGCACAGAGCCTGGGCACTGCCAGGACCACAGCCAGACCCCAACCTGGCCTCACTGAAGCCCGGGACCTGAGATCCTGAGAATGCTGGGGAGGTTTGGGCTGAGGGTAGGTGTGTCCTCCTGGAGGGCTCTGAGAGGCTGCACCGCCTGCCCAGTAGCTCCTTCCATGCTCCTGGGCCCAGAGCGCACTTTGATTCTAAGCTGAAAAAGATAAAACCATATGAGTCTGTGCATAGGTTGCTGAGGCTGCTGGGAGCACTTCTGGGGTCTTTGTGGAGCACTTCCCTCCTCTCCTGGCATCTGAGCTGTCTCCCAGAGGGAGCAGGGTCCAATCGGGGCCAAAGAAGCACTCAGGGCCTTTTCTGTGAGCAGCCAGGGAGGTGTGATCACCACTGCAGGGAAAGCACAGCACAGAGTCAGGGGAAAGAGGCTAGGGATGGGGGCAAGGGGGCAGCAGACATCTTCTTCATAGGCATAGGCTCAGAGACACAGGCGCGAGACTCAGGCCAGCGTACAGGCCTGGTCTGGGTCTTGCCTCTTCCCTGACACTTGCCAGCCCTCAGACAGCCAAAGGTAAGACCCTCAGGCAGCCTTTACTGCCTGCTGTGGAGGCCTCAGACCTACAAGCTTATGGCCCACATACACCCAAAGCAGAGGTCCCTGACCCAGCATCCCAGCATGCCCACTGTGCTATGTGGTCAGCAAGGGCGGGTCTCAGCCTTGACGTGGGATCAGAGCTATAGAAAGGGCGCCTGGGTTCCCCAGGGGGGACATTCAGGGTCCACCATGCAACCCTCCCACCTGCAGCAGCCTTACCTGTGTCCAGGGCCTGTGGCCCCCCCAAAGGAGGGGGTCTGGAGGTGGGCGGCCGGCGATACACCACATGCACACGGCCCTGCTCAGTCTCATTTGCCGCCAGACCCTTCTCCAGGGGCTCGATAAAGAACTCCTCCTCCTCCATACGGATCAGGCCAGCCTGCAGGGCAAAGATGAGACAGTTCAAATTCCCAGCGCACAGCAGACCAAGGAAGAGAAGCAGTGAGGAGGGCTGCAGAGAGCAGAACCTCCAACCTGGCTGAGCAGGGCCCAGTGAACACTGCCCAGCACCGCAGCTAGGTGCAAGGCTTGAACCCCAGGCTGAAGGGCACAAACAGGTGGGCCTAGAGGCCCCATCATTCCAGAAGCTCCACTTCCAGCCACCAAGGCCAGAGCCATTTGGGGGTGATGAACCCTGTCTGAGGAAGGGGTTCTTGCCTGGGTTATCCCCCACCTTCACCCCCAGGAGCCCAAAGTCCAAGACAAAGGCCAAAACTGTCAGGACTGAATCTGCCACAGATATGTTCAGTTGGACCCAAAGAGTGTTTTCAAAGTTCTGAACCCAACACTCAAAATGATGAGATTTCATGTTTCAAAAATGGGATTCCATCTTTCCTTGGAAAATGCAGGCTCTGGCCACAGTGCATGGCACACAGCAGTGGACACTACGGATGGAGCACGCGCCACTGCAGCTGGCCACAGTCCCCGCTGTCTATCCTTGTATCCGCAACAGTCACCAGCCCAGACTCTACAGCAACCGAAGCCTCCCCCAAAACTGGCTATGGCTCTTCCATGCTGCAAAGCCCTCGATGAACCCTTGTCCCCATCAGGATTCAGGCTACTCTGTACTCCGGCATCCAAGGCTCTCAGCCTGCCACTGTCCTCTTTGCCCCCAGCTCACACCTCACACCAGTCGTTGAAACAGTCCTGTCCATCCAATACAGTGCACACTGCCTGGCCTTCAGGCTCCTGAACCCACAAAGCCCTCAGCTTGGGAGGCCCTGCTCCTGCCCCCAGCCTTGGCCATCCGGTAAACTCTAATTCTCCCTTCAGTGCTTGGCTCAGACCCCCAAATGCCATGCCCCTACTGCAGGTACATGGCCCTGCCCTCCCCTTGAGGCCATCCTGCCATCACTGCCCCATCCAGCTCCCACACTTTTGATTTTTTGGTCCATTATCCATAAACCAATAGTCTTACACTAGGAGTCCCCACTGTGTCAACCTGCAGATGTATTTCCTTTAGATCACACACTTATGACCCACTCGGGGTTTAGGGGTTTTTTAAAACCACTTTTTTGAGGCATGACTGACATGTAAAAAGATGTACATAGTTAATATATACAACTCAGTGAGTTTGGGAATGGTATACATTCATGAAACCATCACCACCATGAAGGCCATAAACATATCCATCACCTCTCACAGTATCCTCCCACCCTTTTTATTGTTATCATTTTTTTGTGGTAAGAACACTACATGTAATATCAACCATCTTAGCAAAATTTAAGTATATGATATTTTTTGATAGAATATTGTTATAGGCACTGTGCTATATAAAAGATCTCCAGAACTTACTTATCTTGCATAACTGAAATTCTGTGCTGTCTGACAATCACCTCCCATTTCCTCCTCCCTCCAGCCCCTGGCAATCACCATCTGACACTCTACTTCTATGAGTTTGACCATTCTAGATTCTACACGTAAGTGAGATCTTGCAGTATTTGTCTTTCTGTGTCTAGTTTATTTCACTTAGTATAATATCCTCCAGTTTCAGCCATTTTGTTGCAAATGGCAGGATCTCCTTCTTTATAAAGGCTGAATAATATTCCATTGTACGTATGTACCACATTTCTTTATCAATTTGTCATCCACAGATAGACATTTGGATTGTTTCCATGTCCATTGTGAATAATGGTGTAATAAACATGGGAGTACAGATATCTCTTCAGTATCCTGTTTTCATTTTCTTTGGGCACATTGCCAGAAGTGGGATTGTTAGTCACATGGTAGTTCTATTTTTAATTTTTTGAGGAACTTCCATATTGGTTTCCATAGTGACTAAACCAATTTTCATTCCCATCAACAGTGCACAAGGGTTTCCTTTCTCCACATCCTCACCAACACTTGTTATCTCTTGTCTTTTTCATAACTATTCTAACAGATGTGGCATGATATCTCATTGTGGTTTTAACTTGTGTTTCCCTGATGATTAGTAATATTGAGCACCTTTTTACATACTTATTGCCCATTTGTATGTCTTCTTTGGAAAAATGTTTGTTTGGGTCTTTTGCCCACTTTAAATTGATATATATATGGCTTTTGAGTTGTATGAGTTCCTTCTATATTTTGGATATTAATCCCTTATCCAATAAGAGGTTTGCAAATATTTTCTCTCATTCTCTAGGTTGCCTTTTCATCTTGTTGATAGTTCCTTTGCTATGCAGAAGTTTTATAGTGTGGTGTAGTCCCACTTGTTGATTTTTGCTTTTATTGCTTATGCTTTGGTGTAATAGCCAAAAAATCATTGGCAAGACCAATGCCAAGGAGCTTTTCCCCTATGTATTCTTCTAAGAGTTTTATGGTCTCAGGTCTTAGGTTTAAGTCTTTAATCCATTACCAAATTAATCCATTTAATTTTTGTGAGTGATGTAGGACAGGGGTCCAATTTCATTCTTTTGCATGTGAATATTCAGTTTTCCCAGCACCATTTATTGAAAAGACCAGATTTTCACATTAATTATTCTTGGCTCCCTTGTCAAATATAAGTTGACTGTATATGCATAGGATTATTTCTGGGGTCTTGATTCTGTTCCCTTGGTCTATGTGTCTGTTTCTATGTCAGGACCATACTGTTTTGATTACTATAGCTTTGTAATATAGTTTGAAATCAGGAAGTGTGATGCCTCCAACTTTGTTCTGTCTCAAGATTGCTTTGGCTATTTGAGGTCTTTTGTGGTTCCATAAAAATTTTAGGATTTTTTTTTCTATTGGAATTTGTAATTTTGATGGGGACTGCATTGAATATATAAATGGTTTGGGGCACTATGGATATTTTAACAATATTAACTCTTCTGATCCATGAACACAGTATAACTTTCCATTTATTTGTGTCTTCTTCAATATCTTTAATCAGTATCTTATAGTGTTCGGTGCACAGATCTTTCACTTCTTTGGGTAAATTTATCCCTAAGTATTTTACTATATTAGATGCTATTGTAAATGGAAATGTTTCCTTTATTTCTTTTTCAGATACTTCACTATTAGTGTATAGAAATGCAACTGACTTTTGTATGTTGATTCTGTATCCTAAAACTTTACTGAATTTGTTAATTAGTTCTAACAGTTTTTTTGGTGGAGTCTTTAGAATTTTCTACATACAAGATCATGTCATAAGGAAACAGGGATAAGTTTACTACTTCTTTTCCTATTTGGATGTCTTTTATTTCTTTTCCTTGCTCTGGCAAGAAAGCAAGTTCCAGTACTATTTTGAATAGGAGAGGTGAGAATGGGCACCCTTGTCTTATTCATGATCTTAGAGAGAAAGCTTTCAACTATTCACCACTGAGTATGATATTAGCTATGGGCTGTCACATATGGTCTTTATTATGTTGAGGTATGTTCCTTCTATACTTAATTTGTTTAGAGTTTTTATCATGAAAGATGTTGAATTTCGTCAAGTGATTTTTCTGCACCTATTGAAACGTTCATATAAATTTTATTTTTCATTCTATTAAGGTGGTATATCACATCTATTGATTTGCATATGTTGAACCAAACTTGCATCCCAGGGATGAATCCCACTTGATCATGGTGTATAATCTTTTAAATGTACTGTTGAATTTGGTTTGCTAATATTTTGTCAAGAATTTTTTCATCTATATTCATCAGGGATATTCGCCTGTAGTTTTCTTTTCTTATAGTGTCCTTACCTGGCTTTGGTATTAGGATAATCCTGGCCTCATAAAAATGAGTTTAGGAGTGTTCCCTCCTCTTTAAATTTTTGGAAGAGTTTGAGGAGGGTTGACATTAATTCTTCAGTAAATGTTTGGTAGAATTTACCCATGACATCATGTAGTCTTGGGCTTTTCTTTGTTTGGAGATTTTTGATTACTGATTCAATCTCCTTACTCATTATTGGTCTGTTCAGATTATCTATTTCTTCATGATTCAGTCTTGGTAGGTTGTATGATTCTAGCAATTTATCCATTTCTTCTAGGTTGGTCAACTTGTTGGTGTATACGTATTCATAGTAGTCTCTTATGATCCTTTATATTTCTGTAATATCAGTTGTAATGTCTCCTCTTTCATTTATTATGAGTCTTCTCTTTTTCTTGGTAAGTCTAGCTAAACGTTTGTCAATTTTATTTTTTCAAAAAATCCAAATCTTAGTTTTGTTTATATTTTTCACTGTTTTTCTATTTTCTATTTCACTTATTGCTACTTTGATCTTTGTTACTTCCTTCCTTCTGCTAACTTTGGGATTAGTTTGTTCATCTTTTCCTAGTTCCTTGAGATATAAAGTTAGGTTGTTTATTTGAGATCTTTCTTTTTTATTGTAGGCATTTATTGCTATAAACTTTCCTCTCAGAACTGCTTTTGCTGTGTCACATAAGTTTTGGTATGCTGTGTTTCCATTTTTGTTTGTTTCAAGATATTTTCTTTATTCCCTTTTGATTTCTTCTTTGACCCAGTGGTTGTTCAGGAGTGTATTAATTTCTATGTATTGTGAATTTTCCAGTTTTCCTCCTGTTACTGATTTCTAGTTTCATACCATTGTAGTCAGAATAGTTACTTGGTATGATGTCAGTCTTTTAAATTTGCTAAGACTCGTTTTTTGACCTAATAATATATGACCTATCCTGGAAATTGTTGCATGCAGGCTTGAGAAAACTGTGTATCCTGCTACTGTTGGGTGGAATGTTCTGTTAAATATCTGTTAGGGCCATTTGGCCTACAGTATAGCTCAAGTCCGATGTTTTCTTATTGATTTTCTGTCTGGATGATCTATCCATTGCTGAAAGTGGGGCACTGAAGTCTCCTACTGTTATTGTATTGTTGTCTATTTCTCCTTTCAGATCTATTACTATTTGATTAATATATTTAGGTGCTTTGATGTTGGGTGCATATATATTTACAATTGTTATATTCTCATGATGAATTACCACTTTATCATTATATAATGACCTACTTTGTTTCTTGTTACAGTTTTTTGACTTAGTCTGTTTTGTCTTATGTAAGTATAGCTTACCCCTGCTCTCTTTTGGTTTCCCTTTCCATGGAATATTTTTTTCCAGCCCTTCACTTTGAGCTTATGTGTGTCCTTAAAGCTGAAGTGAATCTCTTGTTGGCAGCATATAGTTGGGTCTTGGTTTTTTTTTTTTGTTTGTTTTGTTTGTTTGTTTGTTTTAATCTATTCAGCCACTCTGTATCTTTTGATTGGAGAATTTAACCCACTTACATTTAAAGTAATTATTGATAAGTAAGGACTTACCAAAGCCATCTTGTTAATTATTTTTGGACTTTTTTAAATTCCTTTCTTCCTCTCTTGCTGTCTTCCTTTGTGAATTGATGACTTTCTGTAGTGGTGTACTTTGATTCCCTTCTCTGTATCTTGTGTGTATTTTTATCTTGTGTGTATAAAGGTTTTTGGTTACTCTGAGGCTTATTTGAAACATCTTAGAGATATAACAGTTTATTTTAAGTTAATAACAATTTAATTTCAACTGCATGCAAAAACCCTGAACTTTTATTCCTCACCTCCACATTTTATGTTTTTGACATTACAATTTACATATTTTTATATTGTGTATCCATTAACAAATCATCGTAGCTATAGCTATTTGTAATACTTTGGTTCTTTAACCTGTATACTAGAGTTAAGTAGTTAACACACCACCATATTACAGAATTAGAGTATTCTGAAGTTGACTATATACCTACCTTTACCAGTGTGTTATATATATTCACGTGTTTTCATATTACTAATTAGTGTCATTTTGCTTCAGCTTAAAGAACTCCTTTCAGCATATCTCATAAGGTAGATCTAGTAGTAATAAGCTCTCTTTTTGTTTGTGTGGGAAAGTCTTTATCTTGCCTTCATTTCTGAAAGACACTTTGCCAAGTAAAGCATTCTTTGTTGGTAGTTTTTTCCTTTCAGCACTTTGAATATATCATTCTACTCTCTCCTGGCCTGCAAGGTTTCTGCTGAGAAATCCACTCATGGCCTTATTGGGATTCTCTTGTATGACAGAAATTTTTTCTCTTGCTGCTTTTAAAATGATCTCTTTGTCTTTGCTTTTAGATAGTTTATTATAATGTGTCTTGGAGAAGATCATTTTGGGGTGACCTAGTAGCTTCATGAACTTAGATGTCTAAATCTCTCTCCAAGGTTTGGGAAGTTCTCAGCTACTGTTTCTTTAAATAAACCCTCTGACACTTTCTCCCCCTATTTTCCTTCTTGGGCTTCAATAATGCATAGATTGTTTCTCTTAATGAGCCCCATAGGTTTCCTCATTCCTTTTTATTCTTTTTTCTTCCTGCTCCACTGATTAGATAATTTCAAATGATCTGTCTTCTAGTTCACTGATTTTCTCTTCTGCTTGGTCCAGCTGGTGTTGATGCTCTCTATTGAATTCTTCAGCCATTGAATTCTTCAGCTCCAAAATTTTGTTTGGTTCTTTTTATGTTTTATATTTCTTTGTTGAAATTTTCATTTTGTTCTTGTATTGTTTTCCTGATTTCATTAAATTGTTTATCTGTGTTATCCTGTAGCTTTCTGAGCATCTTTAGAACAATAATTTTGATTTTTTTGTCAGGCAATTCATGTATCTCATTTCTTGTGGGTCAGTTACTGGAAATTTACTGTGTTCCTTTGATGATGTGATGTTTCCCCAATTCTTCAAAATCTCTGTGCCTTGCATAGCTTTCCGCACATTTCCAGATTTTATGGACTGACTTCAGTAAGAAAGACCTTCACCTGCAGTGGGGTGGGGGGCACACTGGATCTAGTGATGCAGAGCACCAAGTGTGGGGAGTATGGTGGCTTTGGGTCCAGAGGAGAGGTGATGTCTCATTGGCTCAGGCTGCTAGATCCATGACATCAACAGTTGTGTGGTCCTTGGTGACAATTGCTGCAGGGAGTCCACAATGGCTGCAAGGACTCTCGAGGTCTTCAGTGGGGCCTCCAGGTCCAGCAGCTAGAGACCAGGTTATGCAGTGGTGGTGGTCAGAACCAGTGGTATGCACATACACAGCTTCAGGGGCCAGCTGCAGGTGCCTGGGTAGTAGCAGTGTCCAGTTGCAGACACACTCATGACAAGGGTCAGGGCCAGCAGGAAGGACAAGTGTCAACTGTGGGCACACTAGCAGCTACCTGAGCCCTGGCTGTTGATGTGCACTCTTAGGGCTGCAGGGTCTCACCATGGGGGCACACATGGCAGTGGAGGCTGGTGATGGGAATCAGGTTGATGGCATACCTGTGCACAGCTGGAGGCTAGTCCTGAGTGTATGCACAGTGGTAGGGGTCAACCATAGTGGTCTAGTCTGGCGTTTTGCACTTATGCAGCTGCAGAGGCCTGGGCCAGTTGCCCGTGCAGATCCTTGTTGAGGACGGGGTGGGGATGGAGGAAGCAAGAGGGCTCAGGTGCCTGGTGTCTGTGAATGCAAAAACCTGTAGAGCAAAACCTCAGCTCTAAAATCTGCAGGAGGTTTGCAGCAGCTGTGCTGGCCATTGGTTTCTTCAGTAGTGAAAGCTGCTGGGGTCCTCTGCAGAGCAGGCCACAAAGAACCATGGTCGCTCCCACTACATGGCTGGTGGGAGCCCCTGTCCTTCTTCCTTGTTCCTAGCTGTTTCTATTCATCTCACCTTTGCTGGTCTCTGGGTGGGGTGAAACCAAAGTGGGTCCTTTGTGCGGTGCCCAAAGAGGCTAGGGAAACTGGTCGCTCACCCCACTCTCCCTTTCCCAGTGAGGGAAACTCTTTCTTGCTGGGGATGACAGGATGATGCAGGCAGAATGAAGCTATCTTCCCTCTCTTCTTGTGTAGTTATTCTCAAGTTTTTTGTTCCACTGTGTTACTGAAGTTCCTTAAGTGGACTCCTGAGCTCTCCTAGAGTTGTTTTTGTTCATGGATAGCTGTTTAATTAATCATCTTTGTTGGGGGATGGAGGCTGGGGTCCCCTAACACATCAACTTAGTGATTTCACTCAGGGGGTTTTAAAAGCTTGAATTAGTTGCTCCGACTTAAGAATCAGAGGGTTCCACGTAAATGAGCAGATTTCCAGATTCTCTCAAAACATCAGAAAGGCTGGCATTTCCTGTTGTCCATCCGCTTAGCTGGCAGTGGCCAGAGGTCCCCTTTAGGGTTCTCCCCTTGAGCATCCAGAGGGTATACAGCCCTGCCAGCAACTACTTTGGCCTCCAGACCTGTGAGAGAGAAAGTTTCTATTGTTTTCAGTAATTTCCAACAGCTGCAGGAAATTAATACATGGTCCCAGTGGGTAGTGGGATGAAGTGGGTGGCCATTCACTGAACAGCACAGAATGAGGCGCAAGAGCTGCAGACCCCTGGGGACACAGGTTTAAGGCATCTTGGACTTCTGGGGAAGGGGTCCAGGACAAAGAGGAAGGGCAGGAGCCAGAGCGATGAGGGCCAAGATTGGGACACCAAGGTCACCAGACTGTGGGAAGATACAGGAGAGGAAGGACCCATGGGAACCCTGCAAGCCCCCACACTCTGACTCATCCCTGGGTCCCAGGGCCCTTCCAGGCCTGGAGAGGGTGAGCAAATGTTTGCAAGATGAGTAAATAAATGACCCCAAAACTGCAGGACGTGTTCTCTGAGAGAGAGACAGGTGGCAGGGTGAGTATACTGTGGGCCATCCCCTTCTACTGGCACATGGTTAGGCATGGACATATATACACTACCAAACGTAAGGTAGATAGCTAGTGGGAAGCAGCCGCATAGCACAGGGATATCAGCTCGGTGCTTTGTGACCACCTGAAGGGGTGGGATAGGGAGGGTGGGAGGGAGGGAGATGCAAGAGATATGGGAACATATGTATATGTATAACTGATTCACTTTGTTATAAAGCAGAAACTAACACACCATTGTAAAGCAATTATACCCCAATAAAGATGTTAAAAAAAAAGTGTTTACAATAGTAAACATTTCTCTACGCAGCCATTGACATTTCCCATGTTTGTGGTTTGGGGGAAGACTGGTGTCTCAAACCCCTCTAATTAATGGAACCCATTCAAGGACATGTGGCAGGGTGGCAGCAGGTGAACGGTTTGGGAGTCTGGTGTTCTGAGTTCCCGGCACCATTTCTGTCTGGCCAGGTTGCCTCGGCCCAGGTGCCAAAGCTCCTGGGCCTCCAATTACTCGCCTGTAAAGGGGGGCAGTTCTCCCTCCCCTCATGTGGTTGCTGCAGGAGCATATGCAGCCTGGGAGGCACTCAGAACCAGGGCACACGTAAGAAGTACTCTGCAACCCAAGTGATGTCATCCACCTGCTTGCTTTCCAAAGGAGAAAACTGAGACTGAGGGGCGGGAAGGCCTGCCCCAAATGGAATGAGTATCTCCTGGGTGGAGACCAGGCCTATCCTGACAATTAAGGCAGGGCACTGGGGCATCAGGGTCCAGCAGGGCAGCCCCCTCTTCTGGAGGGACACTTGTACCCCAGGCTTAGAGCCATCTATGCCACAGGCCCAGCATCCTGGGGTTGTTCTGGAGGGACCCAGCGTGACAATGACCCAGAAGCCAATCTGGTGAGGAGCAGTCCTCTCTGGCCTGAGAGACCCCAGGACAATTTGGAGTCTCCCCGTACACAGGAGTCGGGTTCTTCTCCTTGACCGGCCTTATGATGAAAGGCTGCTGGGCTGACGAACGGACACTGGATCTCTTTGATGCTGACCTCTACCTTGCTGTTGTCAGGAAGCCAGGGCCCAAGTTGGTCAAGATGCCTGGCAGGGAACCTCTCAAGGGCCCATCTGAAGGGCAATGAAGTGCCCTGAGATAAATCGGAAGTATGGCACCAGTTTACTCAGGTTTCCTCATGCAACCAGAGACTTCAAATTGACGGTTCTCTCATGGAGAAGTTATACCCCTCACCAGCAACAGCCCGTCTCTGACAGGTACTGTGGAACATAACTGGGGGTCACATTGATGAACATGGATGGCACCTGCCCCAAGAGCAGAAGGTCACCACTCGAGACCAGTGGATGACCACCCCAGACCAGCATTCGGTCACCCTGAGGCCACCTCAAGACCAGCACTGACCGTCCCAGGAGCAATGGATGACCACCTGAGCCCAGCGGCTGATCACCCCTCAAGGCCATTGGCCAGAGTACTGCCTGGTGAGGGGCCCTCCACAAAGAAAGCAGGGTTCCTTTTATTGCCTGATTTTCAAGCATTTTAGTATGCATGCCAGGAATAATCTGTCTGAAAAACTGCAAAAGAAAATTGACAAGAGGACAAGGTACAGAACGTGGGCTATGTTTTGCTGAGTTTTTTCCAGGACTTTGATTTTCCTGCTGCCAGTGGTAAGTATATCTGGTTTTACATGTAATTTTTATTAATAAGAATCAGTTTCTTCTCCCCACTTGGTAAATATTAAAGAAGTCTCTGAAGCACACTGAGATGAAGGGCATTCAATCAGGAGCCTGCCCGTGTCTGTCCAGACTGGTGTTCCACGGAGGGGCTGACACCCAGACCCTGGCTCTCACCTGAAATCCACTCTGCTCTTGAACTCTGTGACTGTCAGCCTAACGTGGCCAGGAGGGAGGCTCATGGGAGGACTCTATTCTCGAACCTCAGGTGGCTCCACAGAGGCCTGGAATCTGGCAGTTCTTTGGTCATCAAATCAAATCACTAGTTCTCAGATCTTGGTGAATTATAAGATGCCTGCCCTACCTCCTCCTTCCTCTATGCCCTGTTCCTTTGTTGTTTGGTTTTTTACTTTTTTTTTTTTTTTTTAAGCTGCACCACACGGATTGTGGCATCTTAGTTCCCTGACCAGGGGTTGAACCTGGGCCCTGGCAGTGAAAGCACCAAGTCCTCACCACTGGACCACCAGGGAATTCCCTGCTGTTTGGTTTTTGATGAAGTAGTCACTAGAAATGGAAACTAAAAGTTAAACATTTATCAGAATCAAGAGGCTTGACAGATATCCTCTGTTACTTTGAATTTTAAAGCACTAGAGATACTGACACTCTCAGTGTTGGGGTCTCACAGGCAAGCAAGTGTGCATCCTGGTCCTATGTGTGAGGTGCCCAGTTTGCCATCCCCACTGGCTCCTTCAGTGGAAGCCACAGGCTGCAGCATGTGGCAGGCACCTGCGTGTGTGTGATGGGGACCAGGTCTGTCACTCAGCCTTGTCATTCTTGCAACCTCCGGCACCAAGACTGTCAGGTGTCTGTCAAGGTTGCAGAAGTGACAATCAAGAATAGAGAGAAAAAAAGAAGTTGCTCCAAAAACAGAAGGATCTAGATTTTGATAGAGGACAAGACAGCATGCATCTGCATCAGCTCACATTTGCCCCAGACTCAACCTTGCTCTGATACACATGCATGTGCACACACACACAAACACACACACACACTCTCTTGCCACAGGAATTCCCCCAAAATGCTGGCATCTGGTAAGATTCCTACTCCTGGAGATATTTTAGCTCCAAGAGAACTGTATCCTTTCTTCCATTCTTCCTTTTGGTAATGAACCCATGAGATTCAGTTGGGCACCAGCCTCCCCTGCAGGGAGAGAGGCCACATGGTGAGGCCTGGTCTGATGATGGTGTAGTGGTGACACTGCCAAAACGGGGTCTGCCACTTCCAGGGCATCTCACCCAGCCTGCTTGGGCACTCTTTCCCCTCCCAGCTCCCTGGGGAAGACAAGGGCAACCCTGGAAGCTTGATGGGGAGGGGACTGGACCCCAACCGCTGACCCCTCATAGGAATTAGAACCAAATCCCATTGGATTTACATCCCTCCATCCTAGCTACTAAGGGCTCCTTCACAGTTCAGCATCACAGCAGATGTTTTGCATATTGATTTTTCCACTTTTCCAAAAGTAGCACCAGCCATCTCTTGGGGGGAACTGGCCACTAGCAAGTGACAGCAATTCCATGGAGTCATTTGTCTTCTCCCCTGTGTCTCTGTCAGCTACTGTTCTAACCCTTCCAGAACATCACCTTCTGGAGAGGTCTGTCTATGGATGCCCTTGCCTCCCCTGCTCTCTGCCTCATTTGGTGGATCCACGGGGCCTCGCCATGTGCCATCCACACCCCTCCTTCCTCTTGGAAAGCCATTCCTCCTCCTGGTGTGTAGGCCACAGCCTGTCCTCCCAGTTCAGAGGGGAAGCTATGGCTGGAACTGGGTCTTGCAGGGTTCTACTGAGCTGAGTGACCACAAACAGAGTCATCCCTGAGCGCCACAGAGCCCCGACAAGTTCACTTGACAGGTCATGCCCCTTCTTGGAACTGGTTTCAGGACCTCTGGATCCTTTGCTCCAGAAAGTCCCTCTTTGGCCTTAAGATGGCCAGAGTCAGTTTCTGAGGCTCAAAACCATTAAGCCCTGTGCTCAGCCGGGTGCTAAGGAAGGCCAGACCCCACTTTGAAGGGCAAGGTGGAGGGAGAGATGGCCACAGGGAGCAATCACTGGATGCAGAGCCAGGAGACCTGGCTCCAAATCCTGGTCTTGGGCCAGCCCTGTTCCCTCTGCAGCCCCCTTAACTGCAAAGTGAGGAGCGGAGCCAGATGACCTGCAAATTAGGGGCATGGTGCCACCTGTGTGACCCCTGGGCTTCAGTCTCCACTATAAGCCAGGTGTTCTACAGGAGCCTTCAAATACAGTGTGAATTCAAACCCCCCTAAAATTCTTTAAGGCAAAACATTTCATTTCCAGAGGACTCTAAGGTTCAAAGAAGTTAAACTACTGCTCAGATTTCCCAGCGGGGCAGGAACAGTCTCGGGAACATAGCCTTGCCCTCCCAACACTGGCCCCCAGCAGATCCAGCAGGGAGGGCACCAAACCCCAGCATTCTCTTCACCACCATTGCAGTTTTTGCCTTACTCAACTTTGTTAAATTCTAGCTCGATATTCCTAACTGCTAAGACTCTGAGCCTGAATCCTGATCTCTCCCCTTATAAACAATTACAGAGGTATTAAAGATCTGTTAGTATCAAACTGAGACTATCCTTGACTCAATCAGAAAGCTTAAAATAGAGTTAAAAAGGGAATAATTTTCTCACTATGAAACTCATGCTTTTTAAAATATATAACAGCTTTACTGGGCTATAATTCACATATCATACAATTCATTCACTTACACTGTACAATTCAACTATCACCGCAATCGATTCTAGAATATTTTCAAAACACCCCAAAAAGAAACCCCGTACACATCTACGGTCCCTCCCCATTTTCTCCCAATACCCCCACCGACCCTGCTGCCACGCACTAGCCCCTGCAACCGCTAATCTACTTTCTTTCTCTATGGATTTCCTTATTCTGGACACTTCATATAAATTGAATCATATAGTATGTGACCTTTTGTCACTGGTTTCATTCACCTAGTAAAATGTTTTCAAGATTCCAAATAAGGTCAGTACTTAAATTCACTTTTATTGTCCAATAATACTCCATTTTACAGATATACCACATTTTATTTACCCATTCGCTGGTTGACGGACATTTGGGTTGTTTCCACTTTTTGGCTTTTATGAATAATGCCACTTTGAACATGTAAGCACAAGTTTTTGTGTGGACATATGTTTTCATTTTTCTTGAGCACAGATCTAGGAATGGAATTGTTGGGTTATATGGTAACTCTGTGCCAGACTGTTTCCCAAACGAGCTGCACCATTTTACATTCCCACCAGCAGTGTTCCAATTTCTCCACGTCCTCACCAACAGCTGTTATTATCTACCTTTTTTCTCCTAGCCATCCCCATGTGTATGGAGTGATATCCCATTGCGGTTTGGATTAAAATTTTCCTGATAACTAAGGATGCTGGGCATCTTTTCATGCGCTTATTGGCCATGTGTTTCTCTTCTTTGGAAAAATGACTATTTAGACTCACTGCTCATCTTTTAATTGGATTAATTTCCTTTTTGAATTGTGAGAGTTCTTTATATATTCTAGATACAATTCCCTATTAGATATACAATGTGCAAATATTTTCTATCATTCTGTAGGTTATCTTTTGACTTTCTTGGTGGTGTTCTTTGAAGTTATAAAGGACATTCATAAAGTCCACCTTATCTATTTTTTCTTTTATCATTTGTGTGCTCTTGCTGTCATATCTAAGGCTTTGCCTAAACCAAAATAATAAAGATTTACTCCTACATTTATTAAGAGTTTTATAGTTTTAGATCTTATATTTAGATCTATGATCCATTTTGAGTTAATCTTTCTATGGTATGAGGTAGGGATCCAATTTCATTCTTTTGCTTGTGGATATCCAGTTGTCCCAGCACCATTTGTTGAAAAGACTATTCTTTCCTCCACTGATGTCTTGGCACTCTTGTCAAAAATCAATGTGAAGTTATTTCTGGATTCTCAGTTCTATTTCATTGATCTATATGTTTATCATTCTGCCAGTACCACACAGTCTTGACTACTATAACTTTGTAGTAAGTTTTGAAATCAGAAAGTGAGTTCTCTAACCTCATTCTTCTTTCTCAACATTATTTTGACTATTTTGGGTTTCTTGTATCTTCATATGAATTTTAGCTTGTCAATTCCTGACAAGAAGCCAACTGGGATTGTGACAGAATACAATGTTTTTTAATCTCATGTTTGGTGTCACATTAATTCACCTCTTATGCTAACCCTCGAGGAATGCTTGCCTAGAGAGAACACTGCATTAGAAACCAAGAGATTGGGATGGGAACCTTAATTCTGCAGACTAACCAGATATGTGACCTTGAGCAAATCAGAGCCTTAGGAAGCTGTGGTGTATAGAGGCACTGTACTCACCTCTACTGCTAGAGAGAATCCTCTCAATAGCATCCACCTCAGCTCCACTTTACATCTCTCTCCATCATTCCTCACCTGCCACTTAATGCAGCCCAGACTTGAATTAAAAATCTAAAATCTAGTCCCCACAAATAGGGAAATCACAGGTTAAAATACCAGAAATGACCTCTTCATCCATTCTGCTGTGATAATTATGGTTACAAACCAGAAGTCATTTACCATATATTCTGGAAAGGAAATCTATGCAATGTAAAAATAATTCATAATTTGACTTTAATAACGTGGGGCAAAAATTGTCAAACAAGTCAGCAAAAATGAAAGAAAAGGGTAGAGGAGGTAGAAGAAGTAGTTAACTGCATTAATTTCTTAAATTTCCATAGAAGGATCAATAGTTACTGACAAGCAGCTAAAGTTGATAGCCATAAGTTTAAGAATACTAAAAAAGTCACAATTAGAAAAATTAATATATTCCTTCTGAATAACTGAAGATGGAGAACAGATCATACAGCAAATAGAAAAACAGCAAAAAAAGCATAAAAGCAAAAAAAATAAGTAAGTTGACAAAAGTAACAATAAATATATCTGTTATAATAATAAATGTAAATGGTCAGATTACTTCCAAAAATCTCTATGACTTGCCAAAAAAAACGACAAAAAAGGCCAGGCCAAAAGAGTTTTACAGGGGAGGCTTTTCACCACTTAAGGAACAAATATATCCATGTCATATTGTTGACTAAGGAAGGCAGGCCCATCTCCAGTATTATGATGCACTTATGTAAAGTCATCTGTGTCTCCGTGCCTAATGCCAGCACAGCCTAACAATGCAGGGCAAGTCCACCAAGTCACTCGGCTTTGATTCAAATGCTGTCTTCAGCACTGGCTAACTGTGGACTCTGAGCTTCAGTGTTGCCAGGGTACAACAAGGATAATAGAAGTAATTGCACAGTTGGTTTGAGGGTTAAACCAGATAAAGCACCTGGCACACTGCATAATAAACTAGCCCGACATCATCATTATTAGTAAGATGAAATGAGAGTTGTCTGGACACACATATAACAAAGAGTTAACAGTGTCAAGGTTTGGAGTGAGTTTTGCTTTTTTATTAGTATTTTCTGTAGTTTTCAAGGTTTTTTGTTTTTTTGGATTTTTTAACAAAAGGCACACATCAAAACAGACAATTTGTTTAAAGAAAGGAGCAGGGAAGGGGGAAAGGGGAAGGGAGAGAAAGATAAGGGAGAAAAAAATAGGATAAACAAGATGCTGACAAGAACCCTTCACAGAGACCAAAGTAGGGCCTGGCCAGTCAGTGTTCTCACTAAATCAGGCAGCACCAGGATGGCTCCCACGGGAGCTGGCCTGTCCCGTCTGTGAGAGTCCACACCAGTGCCGGGGAGGGCCTCCAGGAGCTGGTCTCCCAGCCTGGCCAAGAGACAGGGGTCAGCAGGTCAGGCGCAGACCCCAGGACCACAGCAGGCCTGCCCATCCATCACAAGACCTGACACCCATCCCTGCCAGATGCTCTGGCTGACATTCCCCAGGTCTTGCTCAGCATGAAGACCGTGTCGGGGAATGTCCCCAGTCACAAATTAACATTCACATAAATAACAGGGAGCTCGCCACTGGAGAAGAAAAATGACTCTTGCTGTAGGAACATTTGCCAAAATATCAAAAAGTGGAATTTTTCTTTCTCATATCTCACCAGCTGGGCCCCAGCAGACTGTGGCCTTGAGACTCAAGCTGGAAGTGAGCTAACAGGATAAGGTCCAAGTTCCTTGATCAATGTCAAGGTCTGTCAACAGACACTCCCCTGAGCTGGCACCCAACCCTAGGGCATCCCAGCCTGCATAACACACACACCACCAGCTAGAACCCAACACATTTGCACTGCTGTCCCAGCAGGCCTCCCTGCCTCCTTGGAGGCCATGCACACCCTGCCCTTCCTCCCATCCTCCGACTTGGCTGGGACCAGCATGTCTGAGCCCCACCACCACCCCCAGCCTGGTCCAGTCAGGGTCTGGTCGGGGGCTGGGGAGCTGGGGCACTTGCCTAACAGCACCGATGTCTGCTTTTTCCCTAGATGTGTGTTATTTGAGGTGCTGAGGACTGCTATGAAGGGGCTAATATCCCCATAAGCAATGTTACTGGTGGCAGGGGCCCTGGGCGAAGGTGTCACCAACCACCTGTACCCATGAAGCCCCAGACTCTGCACACACTTTCACTCAGTCATCCTGGACCTCCTGGAGACTCACGCTGGCAAGCAAAGCCCACAAGGCTCACGTGCCTGGCAACCCCAGGACTACCCCTTGGCATTCAAACTGGCTCACTCCACACCTGCCAGCTCCGATGCTCCAGGAAAAAGCTTTTGACACACATCCTCCCACAAGATGCCAGGGCCAGCACCTCCTCCATTACCTCTGCCTTAGTCTGCTCAGGCTGCCTCAACAAAATACTGCAGTCTGGGTGGCTTCAACAGCAGAAATTTATCTTCTCACAGTCGTGGAGGCTGGAAGTCAGAGATCAAGATATCAGGAGGGTTATCAGCAGGGCTGGTTTCTTCTGAGGCCTCTCTCCTTGGCTTTTAGGGGGCCATCTTCTCCTTGTGTCCTCACATGGTCACCCCTCTATGTTTGTCTGTGTCCAAATTTCCTCTTAAACAGGAAGTCACATTGGATTAGGGCCCCACCCACATGACCTCAATGTAACTTAGTTAACACCTGGAAAGAACTTATCTCCTGTTTGGGAGTCACATTCTGAGGTACCAGGGGTTAGGACCTCAACATTTGAATGGGGGTTGAGGGGACACAATTTAGCCCAGAACAGCCTCCATGCACCAATGCTGCCCAGATTCAGAGCTGGCTGCTGGCAGGGGTGCCAGGTGGTCCCTGGGCCCAGAATGACAGAGCTGGGCAGGTCTGCTGCTCAGAGAGTGACTCTGGGCAGCAGAAAGGAGGGTCAACCCCTGAGTCACACCCAAGTGGGCCAGCATTCAGGCAAGTTGGAGCACACCCAAGGCTGGCCTCATGGGACTCCTGACACTCCCTCCTTCTAGAGTGGACATTCTCACTCCCATGAGACAGAGCAGTGAGCGCAGGCCCAAGGGGATGGGAATGCTGCACAGCCAGATAAGCACATGTGAGGACCCTGCCTTCCAACCCAACTCCCTTTCTGGGAACCAGAGGGAGCCTTGCTCCAGAGCCCCACTTGGGGCAGCTCCAGGCTGGCATCAGTCCTCCACTCTTGCAGAGAGGAGCTAAGGCTCCTGGCAAGGGGCTCCCCACATGTCCACAGTACCCCAGAATTTTATGGGCTCCCAAGGCTGAGCCCACCCAGCTGTGGAAGACATGGGGATGTAACTCTAGATGGGCAGAACATCTGAAGATGCAACGCCCCTTCTAGAAAGGAAGCCCTCAGTTCCAGGGGCCCAGGAGGCAGTGTCCTGCTCCTTTCCACGTGGGATGCTGCTCCAGGAGGATCCACTCGGCCAGAGGGGAGACACGGGCTCACCAATGGTCCAGTGGCCTGGCTGATGGACGAAAGTTGGTTTGGTGGGCCGGGCTGCTACCCAGGTTGCTGTGGGGCAGCTAGACTCCATGGGAAGCCTACAGCCTCAACCCAGAATCCCCTTAACACAGATCTGGTTGGGGTGGGGGCAGGGTGGGAGCAGCCAGGGCCACAGCAGGAAGCAGGGACACTAGGTCTTGCTCAGAGCAGCAAGGGGAAGATGCACTGCCCAACGGATGTGTCCCTCAGAGACACAAAAACCCTGGCAGGGAAAGCGCAGGCTACCACTCAGACCCCAAAGCAAGTCCCTGTGCTTCACTGTGCGGTGCTGGCTCAGCCTTCCTTCTCCTGAGCCTCAGTTTCCCCAAAGGTAGAAGGCAATGTCACAAGGGTGAGGTTGGGGGGTGTCCTATGGGCCCACACCTGCTGGGCACCCAGGTCGTGAAGTTTTCCGGGCAGAGGAGCCTGGCTTTCCGTGTTCACCACAGGCCATCGCCTCCCTGGGTCTCTGGGCAACCAGCCCCTCTCCGGGCACCTCAGGCCTCACGCTCACAGAGAACCTGGCGCCCTGCCTGACTTTGGTTTCTTTGGAATCCGGCTTCTTTTCCTGCTCGGATCTCTAGGGCTTGCGGTGGTATCCGGGGCAGGCTGACCGCCAACCGTCCTCTGTCAGCCTGTCCAGCTGCTTCTCCTGGGTGGGCAGCCCTGCCAGGGCCCAAGGCTTTCCACTGTCCCTTCTTGTCCAGATTTCCCAAAACAAAAATCAGGCCACACCATCTGATGAAGGATCTTGTCTGGTTTATTTATGGGGAAAGACAGGGCTATAAGGGCCAGGTTCTCTGGGCTGTGGCCAGGCTACTCCACAGGCCCTCAGATTCTGCCTACGCTGCATCCTCCCTCGTCAAGCATTGAGGTCTTGGGTTAGGGAATGGGTCCCAGCACCAGTGACCTTGAGATGTTTATTAATTCCAGAGCCAGGATGGCAGCCCATATGCCCCTGGGCCCTTCTGTGAGTCATCACTGCCTAGACATGGGGCCTGAGCAGCAGGGCCAACAATGACCAAAGGCACTACATCCAAAATAAAGGCAGGCTCAGTGGGCCCACTGTCACTGGATGCCGCGGGGAATTCAGGGGACGTTCCCACATGGAATCAAGTGCCCCATAGGCTCCTGCTCCCAACAGGGGACCCCCATGTGTTGCACTGGGAGACAGTGGTAGAGTCCCAGAGTATAAAAGGTGACATCAGACAGATGTCTGGTCCCCTCCCTACTCCAAATTCACCCATGGAAACCCGGGCATGGCATGGCATGGCACACACACACGGCAACATAGCCTGCCCACCGGCAGCGCCCAGCCTGGCTCTTGGGGTCTCCACTGGAAGCCGGCAGGAGAGCTGACAGCAGCTCCAAGCAGGTACAGACCACATGTACCCCAGGCCAACCCTAAGAGGAGACTGCTGCTCCAGCCATCTCTCACAGCCCTGGGAGTGCCTCCCCTCCTTCACGGCTCCACTCACAACAATGCTCCGTCTTCAAAGACAGCTTGTCTCACCACCCCACGTGAAATGATGCAGCCACTGTGGGAAACAGTATGGCGGTTCCTCAAAATTAAAAATAGAACTACCTTATGACTCAGAAATTCCACTTCTGAGTATGTACCCAAAAGAACTGAAAGCAGGGTCTCAAAGAGATATTTGTACACCCATGTTCACAGCAACATTATTCACAATAGCTAAAATGGGTAAGCAACCCAAGTGTCCCTCAACGTATGAATGGATAGCAAAATGTGGCATACACATACAATGGAATATTATTCAGCTTTAAAAAGAAAGGAGGGCTTCCCTGGTGGCACAGTGGTTGAGAGTCCGCCTGCTGATGCAGAGGACGTGGGTTCATGCCCTGGTCCAGGAAGATCCCACATGCCATTGAGTGGCTGGGCCCGTGAGCCATGGCTGCTGAGCCTGCGTGCCCGGAGCCTGTGCTCCGCAACGGGAGAGACCACAGCAGTGAGAGGCCCGTGTACCGGAAAAAAAAAAAAGGAGATTCTGACACATGCTACAACCTTGATGGACCTTGAAGACATTAGGCTAAGTGAGACCAGACAATCACAAAAATACAGATACTGTATGAATTCACTGATATCCTAGAGACAGAAAGCAGAACAGTGGTTGCTAGGGGATGGGAGGAACGGGGAAGTGGGGAGTTATTGCTTAATGGGTATAGAGTTTTGGTTTCACAAGATGAAAAGAGTTACAGGGATGGATGATGGTAATAGGTGCACAAAAATATGAATGTATTTAACACCACTGAGCTGTGCTCTTAAAAATGGTTTAAGATGGCAAAGCTTTGGTTAAGTGTATTTTACCATAATGAAAAAACAACTTTTTAAATCATACCCAAGCACGTCAAAAGGATAGAGGATCCAAATTGAAGGTGCTCTCATTTGCCAAATCTGGGATAACTTTAACAAAATAACAAATAATAATAGTAACAGGTTATAACCCATAGAATAAAATACATATCCACAAGTCCATACTGGTATAAATAAATAACTGGCTTTTTGGTGCGGCTCATGGCACGATCTGGCAGGCCTAAGCCAAGGAGTACTTCCCAGAACTTCTGCTGCCAGTGTCCTTGTCCCTTGGTGAGCCATAGCTTCCCCCCGCCTCTGCAGGAGACCCTCCAACAGTAGCAGGTTCACCAAGCCTATATCCTCAAAAAGAATCATATAAAATTAAATCAGTGGAGAGAGGGGCAAGATGGCAGAAGAGTAAGACATGGAGATCACCTTCCTCCCCACAGATACATCAGAAATACATCTACACGTGGAACAACTCCTACAGAACACCTACTGAACGCTGGCAGAAGACCTCAGACCTCCCAAAAGGCAAGAAACGCCCCCACGTACCTGTGTAGGGCAAAAGAAAAAAGAATAAACAGAGACAAAAAAATAGGGATGGGACCTGCACCAGTGGGAGGGAGCCGTGAAGGAGGAAAGGTTTCCACACACTAGAAGCCCCTTCGCAGGCGGAGACTGCGGGTGGCGGAGCGGGGGAGCTTCGGGGCCGTGGAGGAGAGCACAGCAACAGGGGTGCGGAGGGCAAAGCGGAGAGATTCCCGCACAGAGAATTGGTACCAACCAGCACTCACCAGCCTGAGAGGCTTGTCTGCTCACCCGCCAGGGCAGGCGGGGCTGGGAGCTGAGGCTCGGGCTTCGGTCCGAGCGCAGGGAGAGGACTGGGGTTGGCGGCGTGAACACAGCCTGAAGGGGGCTAGTGCAACACGGCTAGCCGGCAGGGAGTCCGGGGAAAAGTCTAGACCTGCCAAAGCAGCAAGAGACTTTTTCTTCCCTCTTTGTTTCCTGGTGCGCGAGGAGAGGGGATTAAGAGCGCTGCTTAAAGGAGCTCCAGAGACGGGCGCGAGCCGCGGCTATCAGCGCGGACCCCAGAGACGGGCATGAGATGCTAAGGCTGCTGCTGCCGCCACCAAGAAGCCTGTGTGCAAGCACAGGTCACTCTCCACACCTCCCTTCCGGGGAGCCTGTGCAGCCCGCCACTGCCAGGGTCCCGGGATCCAGGGACAACTTCCCCGGGAGAACACATGGCGCGCCTCAGGCCAGTGCAACGTCACGCCGGCCTCTGCCGCCGCAGGCTTGCCCCGAACTCCGTACCCCTCCCTCCCCCCGGCCTGAGTGAGCCAGAGACCCCGAATCAGCTGCTCCTTTAACCCCGTCCTGTCTGAGCGAAGAACAGACGCCCTCCAGCGACCTACACGCAGAGGCGGGGCCAAATCCAAAGCTGAAACCCGGGAGCTGTGCGAACAAAGAAGAGAAAGGGAAACCTCTCCCAGCAGCCTCAGGAGCAGTGGATTAAATCTCTACAATCAACTTGATGTACTCTGCATCTGTGGAATACATGAATAGACAACGAATCATCACAAATTGAGGAGGTGGACTTTGAGAGCATGATTTCTTATTTTTTCTCCTTTTCCTCTTTTTGTGAGTGTGTATGTGGATGCTTCTGTGTGTGATTTTGTCTGCATAGCTTTGCTTTCACCATTTGTCCTAGGGTTCTATCCGTCCGTTTTTTGTTGTTGTTGTTGTTTTACTTTTTTAAAAAAATTTTTCTTAATAATTATTTTTTAATTTTAATTATTTTATTTTACCTTACTTTATTTTCTTTTCTTTTATCCTCTTTCTTTCTTTCTTTCTTTCTACTTTTTCCCCCTTTTATTCTGAGTCTTGTGGATGATAGGCTCTTGGTGCTGCACACAGGAATCAGTGCTGTGCCTCTAAGGTAGGAGAGCCAACTTCAGGACACTAGTCCACAAGAGACCTCCCAACTCCACGTAATATCAAACAGCGAAAATCTCCCAGAGATCTCCAACTCAACACCAGCACCCAGCTTCACTCAACGACCAGTAAGCTACAGTGCTGGACACCCTATGCTAAACAACTAGCAAGACAGGAACACAACCCCACCCATTAGCAAAGAGGCTACGTAAAATCATAATAAGGCCACAGACACCCAAAAACACACGACCAGACGTGGACCTGCCCACCAGAAAGACAAGATCCAGCCTCATGCACCAGAACACAGGCACTAGTCCCCTCCACCAGGAAGCCTACACAACCCACTGAACCAACTTTAGCCACCGGGGACACATACCAAAAACAACGGGAACTACGAACCTGCAGCCTGCAAAAAGGAGACCTCAAACACGGTAAGATAAGCAAAATGAGAAGACAGAAAAACACACAGCAGATGAAGGAGCAAGATAAAAACCCACCAGACCTAATAAATGAAGAGGAAATAGGCAGTCTACCTGAAAAAGAATTCAGAATAATGATAGTAAAGATGATCCAAAATCTTGGAAACAGAATAGAGAAAATGCAAGAAACATTTAAAAAGGACCTAGAAGAACTAAAGATGAAACAAGCAACGATGAACAACACAATAAATGAAATTAAAAATACTCTAGAAGGGATCAGTAGCAGAAAAACTGAGGCAGAAGAACGGATAAGTGACGTGGAAGATAAAATAGTGGAAATAACTACTGCAGAGCAGAATAAAGAAAAAAGAATGAAAAGAACTGAGGACAGTCTCAGAGACTTCTGGGACAACATTAAATGCACCAACGTTCGAATTATAGGGGTTCCAGAAGAAGAAGAGAAAAAGAAAGGGACTGAGAAAATATTTGAAGAGATTATAGTTGAAAACTTCCCTAATATGGGAAAGGAAATAGTTAATCAAGTCCAGGAAGCACAGAGTCTCATACAGGATAAATCCAAGGAGAAACATGCCAAGACACATATTAATCAAACTGTCAAAAATTAAATACAAAGAAAACATGTTAAAAGCAGCAAGGGAAAAACAACAAATAACACACAAGGGAATCCCCATAAGGTTAACAGCTGATCTTTCAGCAGAAACTCTGCAAGCCAGAAGGGACTGGCAGGACATATTTAAAGTGATGAAGGAGAAAACCCACAACCAAGATTACTCTGCCCAGCAAGGATTTCATTCAGATTTGATGGACAAATTAAAACCTTTACAGACAAGGAAAAGCTGAGAGAGTTCAGCACCACCAAACCAGCTATACAACAAATGCTAAAGATTCTTCTCTAGGCAAGAAACACAAGAGAAGGAAAAGACCTAGAATAACAAACACAAAACAATTAAGAAAATGGGAATAGGAACATACATATCGATAGTTACCTTAAATGTAAATGGATTAAATGCTCCCACCAAAAGACACAGACTGGCTGAATGGATACAAAAACAACACCCATATATATGCTGTCTACAAGAGACACACTTCAGACCTAGAGATACATACAGACTGAAAGTGAGGGAATGGAAAAAGATATTCCATGCAAATGGAAACCAAAAGAAAGCTGGAGTAGAAATTCTCATATCAGACATAATAGACTTTAAAATAAAAACTGTTAGAAGAGACAAAGAGGGACACTACATAATGATCAAGGGATCGATCCAAGAAGAAGATATAACAATTGTAAATATTTATGCACCTAAAATAGGAGCACCTCAATACACAGAGCAAACACTAACAGCCATAAAAGGGTAAATCGACAGTAACACATTCATAGTAGGGGACTTTACCACCCCACTTTCACCAATGGACAGATCATCCAAAATGAAAATAAATAAGGAAACACAAGCTTTAAATGATACATTAAAAAAGATGTACTTAATTGATATTTATAGGACACTCCATCCAAAAACAACAGAATACACATTTTTCTCAAGTGCTCATGGAACATTCTCCAGGATAGATCATATCTTGGGTCACAAATCAAGCCTTGGTAAATTTAAGAAAATTGAAATTGTATCAAGTATCTTTTCCGACCACAATGCTATGAGACTAGATATTAATTACAGGAGAAGATCTGTAAAAAATACAAACACATGGAGGTTAAACAATACACTACTTAATAACGAAGTGATCACTTGAGAAATCAAAGAGGAAATAAAAAATACCTAGAAACAAATAACAATGGAGACACAATGACCCAAAACCTATGGGATGCAGCAAAAGCAGTTCTAAGAGGGAAGTTTATAGCAATACAATTCTACCTTAAGATACAGGAAATATCTCAAATAAACAACCTAACCTTGCACCTAAAGCAATTAGAGAAAGAAGAACAAAAAACCCCAGAGTTAGCAGGAGGAAAGAAATCATAAAGTTCAGATCAGAAATAAATGAAAAAGAAATGAAGGAAAGGATAGCAAAGATCAATAGAACTAAAAGCTGGTTCTTTGAGAAGATAAACAAAATTAATAAACCATTAGCCAGACAAATCAAGAAAAAAGGGAGAAGACTCAAATCAATAGAATTAGAAATGAAAAAGGAGAAGTAACAACTGACACTGAAGAAATACAAAAGATCAGGAGAGATTACTACAAGCAACTCTATGCCAATAAAATGGACAACCTGGAAGAAATGGACAAACTCTTAGAAATGCACAACCTGTCAAGACTGAATCAGGAAGAAATAGAAAATATGAACAGACCAATCACAAGCACTGAAATACAAACTGTGATTAAAAATCTCCCAACAAACAAAACCCAGGACCAGATGGCTTCACAGGCGAATTCTATCAAACATTTAGAGAAGAGCTAATACTTATCCTTCTCAATCTCTTCCAAAATATAGCAGAGAGAGGAACGCTCCCAAACTCACTCTACGAGGCCACCATCACCCTGATACCAAAACCAGACAAGGATGTCACAAAGAAAGAAAACTACAGGCCAATATCACTGATGAACATAGATGCAAAAATCCTCAACAAAATACTAGCAAACTGAATCCAACAGCACATTAAAAGGATCAAACACCATGATCAAGCGGGGTTTATTCCAGGAATACAAGGATTCTTCAATATATGCAAATCAATCAATGTGATACACCATATTAACAAATTGAAGGAGAAAAACCATATCATCATCTCAATAGACGCAGAGAAAGCTTTTGACAAAATTCAACACCCATTTATGATAAAAACCCTCCAGAAAGTAGGCATAGAGGGAACTTTCCTCAACATAATAAAGGCCATATATGACAAACCCACAGCCAACATCGTCCTCAATGGTGAAAAACTGAAAGCATTTCCACTAAGATCAGGAGCAAGACAAGGTTGCCCACTCTCACCACTCTTATTCAACATAGTTTTGGAAGTTTTAGCCACAGCAATCAGAGAAGAAAATGAAATAAAAGAAATCCAAATCGAAAAAGAAGAAGTAAAGCTGTCACTGTTTGCAGATGACATGATACTATACATAGAGAATCCTAAAGATGCTACCAGAAAACTACTAGAGCTAATCAATGAATTTGGTAAAGTAGCAGGATACAAAATTAATGCACAGAAATCTCTGGAATTCCCATACAGTAATGATGAAAAATCTGAAAGTAAAATCAAGAATACACTCCCATTTACCATTGAAACAAAAAGAATAAAATATCTAGGAATAAACCTACCTAAGGAGACAAAAGACCTGTATGCAGAAAATTATAAGACACTGATGAAAGAAACTAAGAATGATAGAAATAGATGGAGAGATATACCATGTTCTTGGATTGGAAGAATCCACATTGTGAGAGTGACTCTACTACCCAAAGCAATCTACAGATTCAATGCAATCCCTATCAAACTACCACTGGCATTTTTCACAGAAGTAGAACAAAAAATTTTCACAATGTGTATGGAAACACAAAAGACCCCGAATAGCCAAAGCAATCTTGAGAATGAAAAACAGAGCTGGAGGAATCAGGCTCCCTGACTTCAGACTATACTACAAAGCTACAGTAATCAAGACAGTATGGTATTGGCACAAAAACAGAAAAATAGATCAATGGAGCAGGATAGAAAGCCCAGAGATAAACCCACGCACATATGGTCACCTTATCTTTGATAAAGGAGGCAGGAATGTACAGTGGAGAAAGGACAGCCTCTTCAATAAGTGGTGCTGGGAAAACTGGACAGGTACATGTAGAAGTATGAGATTAGATCACCGCCTAACACCATACACAAAAATAAGCTCAAAATGGATTAAAGACCTAAATGTAAGGCCAGAAACTATCAAACTCTTAGAGGAAAACATAGGCAGAACAGTCTATGACATAAATCACAGCAAGATGCTTTTTGACCCACATCCTAGAGAAATGGAAATAAAAACAAAAATAAACAAATGGGACCTAATGAAACTGCAAAGCTTCTGCACAGCAAAGGAAACCATAAACAAGACCAAAAGACAATCCTCAGAATGGGAGAAAATATTTGCAAATGAAGCAACTGACAAAGGATTAATAACCAAAATTTACAAGCAGCTCATGCAGCTCAATGTCCAAAAAACAAACAACCCAATCCAAAAATGGGCAGAACACCTAAATAGACATTTCTCCAAAGAAGATATACAGACTGCCAACAAGCACATGAAGGAATGCTCAACATCATTAATCATTAGAGAAATGCAAATGAAAACTACAATGAGATATCATCTCACACCAGTCAGAATGGCCATCATCAAAAAATCTAGAAACAATAACTGCTGGAGAGGGTGTGGAGAAAAGGGAACACTCCTGCACTGCTGGTGGGAATGTGAATTGGTACAGCCACTTTGGAGAACAGTATGGAGGTTCCTTAAAAAACTAAAAATAGAACTACCATATGACCCAGCAATCCCACTACTGGGCATATACCCTGAGAAAACCATAATTCAAAAAGAGTCATGTACCAAAATGTTCATTGCAGCTCTATTTACAATAGCCCGGAGATGGAAACAACCTAAGTGCCCATCATCGGATGAATGGATAAAGAAGATGTGGCACATATATACAATGGAATATTACTCAGCCATAAAAAGAAACGAAATTGAGCTATTTGTAATGAGGTGGATAGATCTAGAGTCTGTCATACAGAGTGAAGTAAGTCAGAAAGACAAATCCCATATGCTAACACATATATATGGAATTTAAGGGAAAAAAATGTCATGAAGAACCTAGGGGTAAGACATGAATAAAGACACAGACCTACTGGAGAACGGACTTGAGGATATGGGGAGGGGGAAGGGTGAGCTGTGACAAAGCGAGAGAGAGGTATGAACATATATACACTACCAAACGTAAGGTAGATAGCTAGTGGGAAGCAGCCGCATAGCACAGGGATATCAGCTCGGTGCTTTGTGACCATCTAGAGGGGTGGGGTAGGAAGGGTGGGAGGGAGACGCAAAAGAGAAGAGATATGGGAACATATGTATATGTATAACTGATTCACTTTGTTATAAAGCAGAAACTAACACAGCATTGTAAAGCAATTATACTCCAATAAAGATGTAAAAATAAATAAATAACTGAATAATAAATAAATGGGGAGGAACAGCAGTTCTTCCTCACAGTGGAATGCAATTAATAAATGTAGAAGAAATGATGGAGACAGAAAATCACAAAGGTAAATACCACAGTAAGGATCGTCGCAGATAAGAATCACCCACGGGTGCTAAAATCAGTGGGTGAAAATACGACGAGAAACAGAATGCTTGCATAATCTCCAAGTACCTCCTCACAAGATATTTATGAATTCGAAAGGAAAAACCAGTAAGTTTACAGAGGAGAACCCCACAGATAAGGGCAGCAGAGGGAGTTCTGAAAGTGATGAGGATTATTGTCTCCAGCAGCAAGACAATTCGACATCGTGTGGCACGATGTGGAGCCAACAACTCTTCCGTGATATTGATGCCCCAAACGCATAACTCAGTCTAACCTGAGGAAACACCAGCCAAGCCCAGACGCAGGCCCATTATACAAAATAACTGACCAGTCCTCTTCAAAAGAGCTGGGGCCAGGAATGAGAGACTGAGGAACTATCTCAGTCAGGAGAACACCTCAGAGACACAACAACTGAATGCCACATGGGATTCTGCATGGGATCCCAAACCACAAAAGGGACAGGAGTCGGACAATAGGTGAAATTCAGACGCAGTCTGGTTTCTAAGTGATGACACAACATTGTTCAAGGTGAACCTCCTGGTTTCAATCATCGTTCCAGGTCACAGACACATTAACATAGTGAAGCTTGGGGGAAGGGCACACAGGAAATCTCTATGCTGTTTCTGCAACTTTGCTCTATGTCTAAAGCTATTTTAAAATAAAAAGCTTAAACACATAAAATGGCATGCACCCCAGGCCGTTCTTGGCACCCTCTGGCTAGTTCATTCTTCACTGATCACTAGACACTTGCTGGGTGTGTGTTGGCTGCCTCTCCCCTGGAACAGGCATACTGGGCTTCTCTGCGGCATCCAGAGTCTAGTAATGGACCGCGCCAGAGTGGTGAGTTCCAGGGGACAGGGCAGCGAGTGCAAAGGCCCTGAGGAGGAAGTAAGCCTGGCATGTTCCACAAACACCAAGGAAAACTCTGTGGCCATAGCAGTGCTCTCAGGCAGAGGCCTACACCTGACCAGTACCCACATGCGCCCTGTTGCTGCCCTCTGGACACTCTCCAACCCTCTGTCATGCACATGCAGCCCACCAGGTGCCCCAGGAACTCCAGGACTCGTGTCTGAGAGGTTGTCCCAGGGTCCCGGGCAAGCAAGTCACTCCCACTAGTTGAAGGGGTATTTCCTTCATGGACGTGCATGGGGCTGAGCCACCAGAGCAGTGCTGACAGTCTCCTTTTGGTGACTCTCCTTCACATCAGACACAGAGTGAGTCCAGAGCTCTAGGCTCTGGTGCCAATGGCCTGGCCTTCCATTTGAGATGCATGTGTAGGCTCGGGCATTGGCTCTCATCCACCCGTGCTTCAGCTTCAGTGGCACCTCCAGTCCCCAGCACCCAGCGGCAGGCATCCTTTGCCCTGTGTGCCCAGGGTGGTGGCTCACAGACTCCAGGCCACGTGCGGGCAGGCTTCGGGGGCTGGCCACACTCATCAGCTTTGAGGGCTTTGGAAGCTCTTGCCCTGAGTCCTCTCTTGCATCTGAGCCACGCTGAATGCCACACTCTCACAGGTTGGTCTGCCGAGGGACGGCAAGCCTTGCACAGATGGGGCGGCTCTTCTCTCTATCTGCTGGTGGCAGCGTGCAGAAGGCAGGGAGGAGATCCTAGTCTAGGGTGCGGGATAACAGCCCAAGGACTGTCAGGAAGATGTGGCTGGATGTGTGGTTCCTTGCTTACACTATAAAGTTCCAAACGGTAAATTTAATATGACCAGAAAAGCACAATGGTTCACATTTTCCTGCATACCCTGGGTCAGAACTGAACTGGTGGTCATCATCAACAAAGCACGAGAGCGCCATAGAAGCCAGCATTTCCAGATGGACGGATGAAACTGAGTCAGCAGAAACACCATACGTAACCAGCACTAAATACATAGAATTTTCGGGAATGTGGAATCAAGAGATCTCTGGCATCTCTACGTAAGCAGGTTCCATAGAGCCATGCACTGTAAGTAATAACCACATTGCTATTTTTCCCCTCACTGTCGGAGATACATGAAATTAGATAGGAACAGAACACTCGACAATAAAGAACACAAAGAGATGCTTCCTGGACCCAAACAGGAAGAGACAGTGAGTACACACTAAGAAGGATCTTTGCTGCATGGATTGGACAGTAAACAAACAGGCTGGCACCCCTTCTTCCCCATTCCTCTACATCTGCATCAATATATCACGACACCCCACATGAGCTCGTGGATCTTGGAATATACTTTAATCAAATTGTTTATATAGACAAGGGCCCTGAAAAAAATATCTTCCCAGGACCCCTGGACACCCTAGAGACAGCCATACCTCTGGAAACAGTCTAGAAGAATCGTTAAAAAGGACCCTGGGTGGGGAGAGGTGGGAGCCATCTCACCCACTGTGACGCTCTCTTCCTGGAATGTACATCTGAGACAGAAGAACTACAGTGTGGCCAACCCGAGCCCCAAGCCCCACCCTGGAGCCCTGACCACTGCCCACGCAGCTCCTGAGGCTCTGGCTGGGGATCTCCAAGGCACCCCATTTCCAAGTCTCCACCACCAGTCCCCAAGCCTTGCCTTTAATTCCCTTCTGCTTAAGTAAGGTGGGATCTGCCTGACACTGCCAACCTCTGTTCCCGTCGTCTTCCTAGAGGCTGTCAGGAGCTCTGAGCACCAGAGGTCCCCAGCCACGGCCCCTGCAGCCCCTGGCACTGTGACCTCACCAGGTGAGGGCCCGTGGCTCCTCTTTCACACGCACGGACTAAATGCTAACCACAGCCTCCCTCCTTGTTTACAGACAGGTAGATGCGGGGAAAATAGTCTGGCCCCTCATCCCTCTGCTCTCCCGAAAAAGGGGGCACGACATTCATGGTGTTGCTTTCTTCGAAAAGTGCTAATCTTCACAAACTTGCACTTCTTCGAAAAGTGCTAATCTTCACAAAAGAGTCCGGGGCGCTATGCGTCCCTCTAAGTAAGTCAGATTAATTAGCCAATTCACACATGAGGACCCTCTTGTTCTCGCAGGCTTGGTTTACAGGTCAGAAATCAGACTTGAAGCGAAAATTGACATCTCAGCGTGAACAGTGTTTTCCCTCATAATATGGTCTCTCAGGGCCCTGGGCTCAGACATATGTGGGACATCACCTTCCCTTCACCGTGGACCAGAGTGTGGCAATGGCTAACAGGCCATGACATGGAGGGACATTAGTTTTCCATGGCTGTGGACCAGGATGTGCCAATGGCCTGATAGGACCCAGGCCAGGATGGGAAATAGAAGTTGCTTTCCAGAGTTGTCTTGTTTTGTATAGTTGTTTGTTTCTTTAGGTGTTGGTGCATCCTGAGCACTCAGCCTAATCCCTGGGACACGGGTGTGTGGTGCTGATGGAGGTGTGTAGCCTGTAGCCAGAGCTGACAGCCCAGAAACACATCCATCCGGCCAATTATTTTCAGTTAATGCTCTTTTCCTTAGCAACTCGATCCAATGAACAGGGATGAGGCGACCCTGACTGGGAGCTCCACCTATGTTCTGAGCATGGTCCTAGCAGGAACACGCCTGGGGATGCTGGGCCCAGCCTGGCCCAGGGATGCCAAGCTGCCCCAGCCAGTCTGATCTGCTCGGCATAACCTCAGGCAGGTAGTTTGTGGAGCTCAGGAGTGGTGACCCCGGTACACCCATGGTACCACAGGCTCTGGGAAGTGGCAGGGCTGCCCCAGGCCCTGGCCCTGTCCCCACCAGCAACATCGCTGCAGCCAAACCCACAGGGTGGCCTCAGCACAGCGCCCCAGCTTCTAAGGCAGACTTGCTGGCCGAGTGGGGAGGGATATAGAGTCAGCAGGAAATGTTAAGATTATCCCTGAATAGCCCTCCATTCCCCCATCAGGTTGAATAGATGTGGGTTTTGTAGACACTCAATATGATAACTGTTTTTCACACAAATGTGGAGACCCACCGAGGCCGTCTAAAGAAGGAAGAAAAGAAATTCCATGTGCAGACGTCCAGTGCTGCTACCCTTTCTGTCTGCCCGTCACTACTGCCTCCCAGGTGATCAGGGCAGGGGTGGGAGCTGGGAGGGCTCCTGCTGGCTGCATGGTGCATTGGTTTCTGCTCCAAAACCAGGCCTCTAGCACCCTCCTGGAGGCTGCTGTTTGGTTTGTCATCCTCACAATGTGACAGCATCCAGCAAAAGGTGCTGAATAAATAGGCTCTGGATTGGGAAGGAAAGCTAACTTTGAAAAGACAGAGAGAATGTGGCCCCGGCTTCTCTCCTTTCAGGTTGAAACTCGGGGCTGGTTGTTCTCCTTCTGCCACCCAACCCGCTTCACCTCTGTCCTGTCCCGCGCTGGAGGCTGACAGGGTGGGTGGCCTCTCCCCGGCTATCTTGGCAAAAGTTGGTGCCAACAGGAAGTCAGCGGCTGGAGAGAGGCTTTTCTCTCTGCTTGGCCCTGCAGGTCCAGCAGCAGTCCCGGCTCCCACTGTCGGTGGTCCCTGAGCTCCACCCACCCTGTGGGTTCCCTAATCCTGCCCAAGACTCAATGAGGTATGCCAACGGACTCCCGGGTCCTCCGGGACCCTGGCTGATAGGCATTCCCACAGAGCCGTACTGTCTCACGGTGCTGGTCCCATCTCTCCGGTTCAGGATGGGACTCCACCACGCCAGCCCCGTTCCCGCCCTGAAGCACACAGGGTTAGCCTGCTCCCCGCAACCATGACAGACTCAGGCAGACAGAATCCAAGACCCGCCCAGAACACTCTGAGCAAGGCATGCACCCCCCCACCTCACCCCCCCCGCCCCCGCCCCCACCACCACTGCTGCTGTGGGCGGTCCCAGACAGGAGGAAAGAGTCAGAGTGGGATGACTGGGTGCTCTGAAAGGAATTTAGGGATGGCCCATTGAGGCCACCCTCCACACACAGGCCCTAAACATTCAGTTGTTTCCAACTGAAACAACCTGATAGGTCTGTGCTGGGAACGAGGGGGCGTGTAGACCACGGGCCTAGGGAGGAGGCTGCCCCATGAAGAGGGAAGGACCCTCCAACCCAGGACACCCCATCTCAGGAGGAAACACCCTGCTGGGCAGTGGTCTGGGGACCATACACGTGGCTCACAGACCTGCCGAGGATATCACGCCCCGTGGAGAGGGTCACCGTTCTGGCTACAAGAGGGATGCCCTGCCACCAGGAGGGCCCCCAGCCAGCCGGGGAGGAAGGAGAAGGAACTGGTAGACAGGGAAGGCTTAAGCCAGAAGCAGCAATGCAAACAACTGCCCAGGACTATGCAGGTCTACATCATCCTAGAACAGTTGTGAAACTTAACACAGAAATCAAAGACAACTATTGAAATAGAAGATGCATATTAATTTTTTAAAACGTAGTGATAACAAGTATAAGAAATCCATACTCTATCCACAGTGAAATCGGTTGGGTTTGTATATGGTTGGAAGTGAGATGCTCCCGTCCTTTTGAACAGAAACAGTCCATGGCTTTGTTTAATTCTTAAGGCAACTTAAGTTTAAGAAGGTTTTAAAAACTGAAAGATAATAGCTAGCAGGATAATAACAGGATGTGTATCTTATAAGAAGTCACTGCAGAAGGGAACAAAGTCGAAAACATAGTCTAGATAACAAAAGATAAGAAAAGAATTTAAAAACCATGAATTAACAAATCTTTGCTGAGACCTAAGGAAGGGAAGATGCAGGCTGAGGCCCAGGGCAGAAAGGAGCTGGGCCAAGCTGAGTTGTGATATTCGCAGGCAGGGGAGGGGGAGGCGAGACAGCGGGAGGGCTGCTGGGCCCTGGCCAGAGCTGTGGGATTTCCTCTGAAAACAGTGGTGTCCAACAGAGGGTGTTCAGGAGGGGAGGGTGATCTGACGCGGCTGTGGAAGTGCCAGCTTCGAGGCACCCTTTGGAGGCAGCATGAGGAGACTTGCTAAGGACCAGTGGTAGGGCAGGGACGGTAGAGATCAAGACCAAGGCCAAGCCCCCCAGTGGAAGCCCCTGCATGGGGGTGCCATTACCGAGATGGTAAAAGCTCAGGATTGGAGGCAGGACTGGAGCCTTTTTTTGGTTTGATTTGGGGGTTGAGGTTGAAGGAGCTGGGTGGGAGGAGTCAAGACTTCCATTCTGGAATTACTGCCCTCATGAGTGGGCGAGCAGGCACATAGAGTCAAGACCGACCTCAGGGAAAAGGCAGCCAAGCCATCAAATGCTGGAGGATGGTCACGATGGCTCTGGGAGGAGGTGCAGGGAAAGGAGAAGGGGTCAAGCCTCCAGGACTCCCGCCATGGCCAGGGGGGTAGAAGAGGGCCAGTGGAGTGGGAAGAAAGCCAGGAGACGGGGTGCCGAGGTCAACACTGTGATGGCAGGGAGGGAGCATGGGAGGCCTGAGACATGGGACAGACGAATGACCACACCCCATGGTTGGGGGGGACCGTGTCTGGACACTTTCGATGATGCAAGGGGGCAGTGGAGGAAGTGGAGGATGGAGGCAACACTTCTGAGAGAGCGGGGAACTGGCCAGTAACCCCAGGGACTGGCGGGCTACGGTTTAGCAGCAGTACCAGGCCTAATGTGCCCTGAAGTGGGAAATGGCCTTCAAGGGGGAAATAAGGGAGAGACAGAGAGCAGCTTTTGAGCAGGTGGGCTGACAGGGTCCCGGAGCAGCGGGAAGGGCCGTCCCACCAGGAGGGGACACTACCAGCCTGAGGCCTGCAGTCAGGAATTTAAAGGTAGAGCCTTCAGCTAGACTGGAGAGTTTCTCCTGCTTACAGGCAGGAAAGTGAGGGGGTGGGATAGGGTTTGGCCCAGTGATTCATTAAAGAAGACAAGGACCGGGGAGGCCTAAGCATAAAGAGGAGCAGTGGTGGGCATCCAGGTTGGATGAGGAAGGACAAGAAGGCAGGGCAGGTGGAGCTGGGCTGGGCTGGGCGGACAGGGTCCTGAGAGGGCAGGACGGAGGTAAGGGGGTGGGGGGGCGGCTGCAAAGTGAGGGTCAGGGTGCAGTGTCTGGTGAGACCAGCTCCCCTGTGTGCTCCTGGGGGTTGGGGGACAAGTCACACTTATAGATACAGGCCAAGAAACAATGAAAACACCAAGACCACGTGGATCACTAATAACTAGCAATGGGTTTATTTACCCTCTGGTTAAAGATCGATCAGTTTGGGGTTTCTTCTCTGTTTTATTGAGATATAATTGGCATGCAGTACCGTACAAGTTCAAGGTGTACAGCATAATGACTTGACATACATAAATTTCGAAACGATCACCACGATAAGTCTGGTTAACATCCATTACCTCAAATATTGGGTTGGCCAAAAAGTTCGTTCGGGTTTTGCCGTAACATCTCATGGCAAAACCCAAATGAAACTTTTGGCCAGCCCCAATAGTTATAAAAATTTTTTTCCTTGTAATTAGGTTAAGTTTTAAAAAATAAATGACAATGCTGTTTAAAATATAAGTAAAATGCCAAAAGATAGACAAAGAAAATGTACTCAGAGAAAGCAAGGGATCTTTAATATCATAAACAGAGAATTCAGATCAAGAAGCATGAAATATCTCTGAGACCCCTATTTTATTGACAATTCATGGTGAAAATAGCCACAAAGTTTGCAAAGCAAGTAATGCAACATCTGCCACTGTTAGAAATATGAGGAGAGAATGACCAAAAGACAGTGTTGGTGGGACTTCCATGGCATGCCTCAGCTGATGACAGATCTTCTGACAGGAGCAGAGAGGCACAGGTTATTTTAATAACAAAACAAGTAGGGCTGATGTACGAGTGGACATGACAACTTCTGACTGAAAGCACATGGAAGCATTTACAAAAATTGATCCAGCTGCTCCAGCCAGCCCAGGCTAAAAGCCCTGATCTGTCACCCTGGCCCCCCAAGCCCCTCATCCTCGGCCTCCCAACCTGCCGCCTCACAAAGCCACAACCTAGACCCCCACCAGATGCTGCTTCTCAAGAGGCGAGGGGGCTGTCCCCACCTGGCCCCTCTCCTGCCTACGCTCCCTGGCCAGAGGTTCTCACCCCCCAGCAGGGCCTGCGAGGCCTGAAAGATAATAGCTAGCAGATAGCTATGAAAGATAATAGCTACCTGCCCTCCTCACACCCACTGCCCCAACATTCAGAGCCTGGACTGTGTCCTAGGGCCCTCTCTCAAGAGCCCCTGCTCTGGCATCATGGGGCATAATGCCCAACTCTCCACCCACCAACTGATGAAACCGCTAGTGGCATGGCCCCCTCACCCCCTTTTATGCAGTCTCATAGGAGGAGGAATTCCTCTGAGCCAAGACAACCCACAATGCTCCACCACCCTGACTTGCCCAAGAATTGCATGGCATTCCTTGTCCCTTGCCCAGCTGCATCTTCAGCCACCTCTACTCCAGGACTCCTTTCTCTCAGGCCAGCAGCACTCTAGGGTCTGTCTCTCCAATTCTAAGCAAGAAAACCCTGCCTCTCCCTCCAGTTACCACCAAAACCTCTGCTCCCCCTCACCCACCCTTCCGAGCATGCTGGCCTGTGTTGGCCCTAGATCTACATCTCCTACCCTGCACGTCCAACACCCATGTCCTCTGCCCAACCTTCAGGGACTTCTCACTACTCTCTATGAGCTTCTCTCTGGTCCCCTTTGGTTTCCATGGCACCAGAGGCTACAGGTTCCCTCTTACTGCATTAGTCTTGTAACATAGAATATGCATTGCCTTGAAAGCCCCCTAACATTTACAAAGCTGAGCAAACACCAGAGACAAGGGCAATTTCAGAAATTCCCAAAGGCTCATAGCACCCAGGTTGTCTGCCATGCTCATAACTCAGAATGTGTTGGCCTGGACCAGGGCGTCTCTGCCAAGTCTCCATGGAGACTGGCTCTTCTCCTTCCTCTGGAGTTTGGCAGCTGAGGAAGGTGCCCAAAGCTCCATGGAGCCTGGGGTGCTGGCTGGGAACTATGAATGTCCAGACACCTGGCAGGAGGGTGCAGACAGGCTCTCTGGAACTGAGATAGAATCCAGAGATGCCCAGAAGTGTTTGATCGTGTTGGGGTGGAAGTAGAAGCAGGCCCTTGCAGGAAACTGAGTCTGGGATGGCTAGAGGTGGGTGTCATTGAATGGGTGAAGAAACCTGATTTAAACCCGCAGGAACTGAGATCTAAAAACACTTGGCTTGTACTAGGAAGTAACATTAAAGGAACAACCTAACACCCAACCACTTGGAAGTTTTTTAAACTTTCCCCTAAATAACTCAGGTTATTCAAATCAAAAGCACAAATACTTTTTTAAATGACAATGAGAATTCAGCATAATAAAGTTAGTAGGTGAGAACAAAGCTGCCACCAGAAGCAAATTCACAGCCTCAAATGCTCCATAATTATAGGAACAGAATGATAATAAATGAAGTGGACACTCAAGAAGGCAGAAAGAAGAAAAACGAACCTAAAGTAAATAATTAAAATAACATGTGTGATATGAATCCCATTTATGAAAAAATACATATATGTAAAAAGAAAGGAAAATGGTCCCCAAAATATCAGTGGTGGCTACATTCATTTCTGTGGCTGGTGTAACAAATTACTGCAAACACACCTTATTATTCTATAGTTCTAGAGGTCAGAAGTCCAACATGGGTCTCACTGGGCTAAAATCAAGGTGTTAGCAGGGCTAAGTTCCCTCACGAAGCTCTAGGAGAGAATTTGTTTCCTTGCCTTTTCCAGCTTCTAGAGGCTACCACATTCCTTGGCTTGTGGTCCCTTCCTCCATCCTTAAAGCCAGCATCTTCAAATCTCTCTCTCACTCTGATCTCCTCTTCTGCCTCCCTCTTCCACGTTTAAAAAGACTTGTGATTACATTGGGGTACTGGACAATCCAGGAGAGCCTCCTTACCGTGAACTCAGCTGATTAAAACCTCACTTCTACCTGCACCATTGATTCCCCCTTGCCACATAACAGAACATGTCTACAGGTCCCAGAGACTTGGACATGGGCTCTTTGGAGGCTATTATTCTGCTTCCCATAGTGGCTGTGTCAAAATGGTAGGATTTCATGTTTTTAATCTTCTTCCTTATACTTCTCTACACTGTTTGATGTTTTTGGTTTACAATAAGCATATATTTATATGCTCAAAAAAAACTTTTAATGGTGAACATAATAGAAAACTAAAAAAAAAGGAAAGAAAAAAGAAATAATAACATCCTCTTACAGGCCCCAGTGATGTTGCTTTTGCAACACCATTTTTGGCTGGTTTTCTTGTCCTCCTCCCCTGACTGTGACCTGCCTAAGGACAGGGCAGACCCTTTCCCTTCTGTGTCCCTAGCACCAAGCAAAGGCATTTTTTTTTTTAGCACAGCAGGCTTAAGCAAATGTTTCTTGAACTTAGGGTAAATCCCTTTATCAAAGACTCTGGTTCTGGGGGAATGATGTGCACACTCAGAAACGCACTTCAAAGCCAAGATCCAAATAAACACAATGATATTATTGAAAAGGCCTCATACATAAAACTTAATTCAGAAGCAATCTGGGTAGGATAATCCAGCAGACAGAGAAAGTGTTATTGCTTGGACTCTGGAAAAAAACCCTTCCTCTGTACAGAGCCAGAATAGAGATGCTAAAAGCCAGAAGGCCCCACAGAGCACAAGCCTTCTGGAAATCACTTAACTCCTCAGCCTAGCCAAAAAGGACACATTGGTCCCACTGCAAGAACACCCCACTGTGACCTGGGATAGGCTCTGGGGGCCTAGCCTATCCCTGCCCCCACAAGAAAAAGCCCTAGAAAGCAGAGGGCATTGCTCAGAGGCTCAACCTGGCTGTGCCATCCCCGAATCCCCCAGGCTGGAAGAAAGAGCAAACTGGGCCCCGCTGAGACCTGTATGAGGCTTCTAGATCAAATCCCTGCCCTGTCACTTCTGAGCTATTTGACCTTTTTTAGCCTCAGTGTTTTTACATGTAAAATGGAACAATATTACCTACTTTACAGAGTTGTTAAGGAATAAAAACAAGATGATGAAGGCAAAGTTAGTGAGCTCAGCATCATTATTCCCATTTTACAGATTGGGAAGCTGAAGTAAGGTTATATGATTCTTTCAGAGTCAGACAGCTAATGACTGGCCGACCCAGGTCTGCTGACCCCAAAGCTGACTCTTCCCCCACCAAACACTGTGACAGGGGTCCCCAGAGGCTTGCCCTGTGGCTCATGGATGCCACCCAGATGCAAAGCTGTACAGAGATCTCCCTCCTCAGCATAGCGCCTGAGGAACTGAGGGACTGAAGTGAATTTAAAGTGTCTCCTTCATGAATGCTTTGGGTTTGGGTATGCTGAATTCTGGATTTGATGCAGAACTTGAATCCAACCCACTTCCTGGGAAAGGAATACAAATTAAGACAGAAACCCCTGGAAGTGTCCTCTTACCCAGTGGAGGCTTTAAGAGGGAGGGAACAGCCAGAGACCTAGACAACAGTGGGGGATGCTGGGGAGAGGAGAAAGAAAAAGCCTCCTACAGCTCCAGACAAGCTGGGCCCACACACCCAGCCTGTCGGCACCCTCTGAAGCAACCCAGGCTCTGGGTTCAGGGACTCCCTGAAAGGAGCCTGGAAAGTCAGGCCCACTCAGCATGGCCCTTCAGCCAGCCTGTGGCCAGTTTTAGGAAGGAAAGTGTAGAGTGAATTGAAAGCCCATGCAGGCATCACTTGGGGCAGAGCCCTCAGCAGAGGTTGGGCTGCCAGGATGTCTGCCTCTTACCCAACCACATTTATGAAAATAAATGAGGTGGTCAGGCCAGGGCACCCCAAGCTGAGGTCACCAAGATTCTCAGCAGAGGAGAGCTGCCTCCTACTGGGGTCCTCTGGACCAGGAAGGATCCCTGAGGGCCTGGGGTCCAGGGCATCTAGCTCCCCAAACCAACCTTGACAGCAACACCATATAGATGTATCCACACACATGCACACACATGGCCAACATCTGTGACCTGGAGCTGGATGCAGACCATGGGCACCACCTCCTAGTGGCGAAAATGGGCAGCAAACAAGCAAGCAGGAAATAGGGAAATATAAGAGAGTGACAGAACCATGAAGATAACAGTGCTGGGCAATGTCGTGGGAATGGGGGCAGGGAGAGGTTCCCAGAAGAGGTGACATTGGAGCTGAGGCCCAAATGACAAGGAGCCAGCTATTCAGAGATCTAGGGAAGCAGGTTCCAGGCAGAGGGAACAGCAAATGCAAATGCCCTGAGGCCAGAATGAACCTGACATGTTTGAGGAAGGGAAAGAAGGCCAATGTGATTGGATGGTGGGCAGGTCATGAGGTCATGAGTAGTGGTCCAGACAGATGGAGTAGAGCCTCATCAGCTGTGGTTAGTTCCCATTTCTCCTCTCTGTAGTGGGAAGCCCCCAGGAGGTCTTAGGCAGGGCCTGATGAGATCTGATTCCCATCTCATTTGCTCTGGGCGTGCTGTAAGAATTGCAGGGCAGCAAGTACGAAAGCAGGGGGTAAGTGAGGAAGAGGTACAAAGCCTCCCTCCCCTCTCTCTATGAAATGCCCTTACCCAGGTAGCTAGTCATGCCTGTGTTTCTGTGGATAAAGTCCCACCCCAGATTATAAACTACCCAACACACAAAAGGTCTCCTAAGAGTGAGGTTCCAGTTCTGGTTCCAGGTAAGATGGAGTAAGCACACTTCGCCTTGTCTCTCCCACTGAATGCAGCTACATAATATGGACTGAAGGCATGGAGCAACTATTTGAGGACTCTGAAAAGTAAACAATAACATGCAACTGGAGGAAGAAGACCAGAATCTGAAGTACTACCAAACTGACAGTGAGTTTACTATTTTTTTAATCTTCCAGTATCTCTCAGTCTGGATACGAGGCAGGTGAAACCCCAGAAGTGGGCATGGGGTTGCAGACAGAAAGAGCTGAGAGAAGCCCTCTAGTTGTGGGTCAAGGAGACAGAAAGGACCTCCTAATACTCAGAGTGGGGGAAATCCCCCATTTTTCTTTTTTATTTCCCTTTTCTCTTCTCCATTCTCTCACATTCCAGTCCTTGGCAGCACACTCAAAAAATAAGAGAGAGGGGAGCCTTACTCTCTGATTAGAGTAACTGTGGTCCTAGGAAGGTGAAGCAAACACCTGTTGCTCTTTTCTTTCTGTGTCCTCTCATGCAGTTGCAGGAAGTGTGCAACAGAGCAGGGTAAAGAGAGCCCCAACTTTCTGGCCAGAAAGGCTTAGGGAGCACCAGGAAACTGGAAAATACTAGGGAGATGGTTGACAAAGTGGAGCTTGGGAAACTGATGTCATAAGTTGTTTATAATCTCCTGGGCTCACCCCTGACCTGTGCATCCGTGGATCTGACTCTAAACAACACACTACAGGCTTTGGGAACTGAATTATGAAACAAAACAATGCCCAGGTCCCAGACTGGCTAGTGGGTGGTGCACACATGGGATGGATACAAATAGCACTGCAGAGGCTTCAAAAATGGACCTGACATTGAAACCACAATCCATAGAAGGCAGGTTGCAACTTGCAGTCTGAACTTAGCTGGGTCAATTATCTAATAAAATAAAAATATCGACCTTCTCCATAGAACTTAAATAAGACCATAGCATTTAAATAAAACCAAAAGTTTCATAGCATAGTATCAAAATGTCCAGGATCCAGTCCAAAATAACTTGGCATCTGAAGAACCAGGAAAATCTCAACTTGCATAGGAAAAGACAATTGACAGATATCAACACTGAGATAACACATATGTTGGAATTATCTGACAAAGATTTTTAGGCAGCTGTCATAAAAAGTCTCTATAATGTAAGGGGAAAAACTCTTGCTGTGAATGGAAAGATAGTCTCAGAAAGAAATATAAGATATAAAATAAAGAACAAAATGGAAACTTTATAACTGAAAAATACAATAACCATAAAAACCCAAACAAACAGAAAAAAACCACCTCACTGAACAGGCTCAACAGCAGAATGGAGATAACAAAGGAATGAGTCAACAGTGAACTTGAAGACAGATTCACAGAAATTATCCAATTTGAACAGCAGAGAGAAAAAGTATTTTTATAATGAAAGGAGCCTTAGGGACCTGTGATAAAATACCAAAAGAATCTAACATTGATGTCATCAGTGTTTCAGGAGAAGAGAAAGAGTACAGTGATAAAAAATAATTGAACAAATAATGGCTGAAAACTTCCCAAATGTGGTGAAAGATACAAACTTACAGATTCAATAGCACAGTGAACCTCAAACAGGATAAATCCAAAGATTTCTACTCTTACATGTTATAATCAAATTTTGAAAACTATAGACAAAAGGAAAGTCTTGAAAGCAGCCAAAGAAAAACAGTACATTACTTATAGGGGGAAAAATTATTCAAATTAGCACAGATTTCTTATCAAAACCATGGAGTCTAAAGGAAGTGGGAAAACATTTTTAACATGCTGAAAGAAAAGAACTACCAACACAGAATTCTATTTCCAGCAAAGATATCCTTCAAGAATTATGGTGACATAAAGACATTCTCAGAGGAAGAAAAACTAAGAGAACTTATTACCAGTAGACTTACCCTAAAATAGTTGCCTAAGGAAGTTCTTCAGACAGAAGGGAAATGGTACTAGAAGAAAATTTTGCACATCAGGAATAAGGGAAGAACAATGGAAACAGTAAATATCTGGAAAAATATAATAGACTATTATAAGTAAGAATTATAATATTGTCTAATGGCGAGGTCGCTGTATGTATTTGTATAAAATACAACTAGAACAGAGAGGAGGTAGAGTAAAGGGACCTATATGATGCTAAAGTTTCAACATTCAAATTGAAGTTGTAAAAATATTGGTTCTAAGTAGACAGTGAAAAGTTAAGTATATTTATTGTAATCCCTAGAGCAACCACTAAAACAACTACACAAAGAGTTACAGTCAAACACAAAGATAAGTTTAAATACTAAAAAATGTTCAATAGTTAGAAATATAACAGCAAAATAAACCCAAAGCAAGCAGAAGGAAGGAAATAAAAATTAGAGTAAAAAAATCAATGAATCTGAATACACAAAAATAATAGAGAAAAATCAATGAAGCCAAAAACTGGTTCTTTGTAAAGATCAATAAAATTGATAAATCTCTATCAAGACTAACTTTTTTTTTTTTTTTTTTTTTTTTTGCGGTACACGGGCCTCTCACTGTTGTGGCCTCTCCCGTTGTGGAGCACAGGCTCCGGACGTGCAGGTTCAGCGGCCATGGCTCACGGTCCCAGCCGCTCCGCAGCATGTGGGATCTTCCCGGACCGGGGCACGAACCCGTGTCCCCTGCATCGGCAGGCGGACTCACAACCACCAGGGAAGCCCTAACATTTTTTTAAAAAGCAAAGAGCATATAAATTAACAATAGTCAGGAATTTTTTAAAGGATATCACTAAAGACTTCATAGGCATTAAAAAGATAAAGGAACACTACAAACAAATCTGTGCACATAATTCAACTTTGACGAAATTCATGATTTCCTCAAAAACCACAGACTACCAAAACTCACCCCAAGATGAAGTAGAAAGCCTGAAAGTCCTATAACTATCAAAGAAATTGAACTCACAGTCAAAAAGCTTCCAAAAAAGAAATCTTCAGGCCCAGACTATTTTACTGGCAAATTCTACCAAATATTTAAGGAAGAAATGTCACCAATGCTACACAATCTCTTTTAGAAAATAGAAGAGGAGGGAACACTTCTCAACTCCTTTTATGAAGCCAACATTACCCTGATACTAAAACCAGACAAAGAAAGTTCAGGGGAAAACAATTATAGACCAATTTCCCTCAAGAACATAGAGGCAAAAATCTGAAACAAAAATTGGTGCATCTAATCTAGCAATGAATAAAAAGTATAATACATCACAAACAAGAAGAATTTTACCTGGAATGTAGGCTGGTACAATATTTTAAAGTCAATGTAATCTACCATATTAACAGACTAAAACAGAAAAAACACATTGTCATATCAACTGATGCAGAAAAAGAATTTGATAAAATTTAACATTCATTTTTTAGTAAAAATTTTAAACTCTCATCTAACTAATTTAGAAAAGAACTTTCTCAACCTGATAAATAGCATCTACCAATAAACCCTAAAGTTAACATGATAATCATGAAGGACTGAATATTTTACCCCCTAAGATAGGCAACATTCTCCCTACTCTTATTCAGCATTGTAGTGGAAGTCCTAGACAGTGCAGTAAGGCAAGAAAAATAAATACAAGGCATACAGATTGGAAGGGAAGAAATACAACTGTCCCTATTCCCAGATAACATGATTGTATATGTAAAAAACCTCAAAGAATCTATAATAGGAAATTCTAGAAATAACAAATGAGTTTAGTAAGGTAACAGGATACAAGGTCAAAACACAATAAATCAATCATATGTCTATATTCTAGCAATAAACTCTTGGAGACAAAAAAAAAGTAAGCCATTTACAACACTTAAAAACAAAATACTGGGACTTCCCTGGTGGCACAGTGGTTGAGAGTCCGCCTGCAGATGCAGGGGACACCGGTTCGTGCCCCGGTCCAGGAAGATCCCACACGCCGCAGAGTGGCTGGGCCCGTGAGCCATGGCCACTGAGCCTGAGCGTCCAGAGCCTGTGCTCTGCAGCGGGAGAGGCCACAACAGTGAGAGGCCCGCATATCGGGAAAAAAAAAAAAAAAAAAAAAAAACTTAGATATAAATCTAAAATACATATGCAGGATTTGTATCCTGAAAACTAAAAAATGCTTATAAAAAGAAATTTTAAAGGAACTAAATAAATGAAGATATATACTATGTTCATGGATTGAAAAACTCAAAATAGTGAAGATGTCAGTACTCTGTAAATTGGTCTATAGATTTAAGGCAATTCCAACAAAAATATGAGCAGGACTTTTTACAGATATAGACAAAATTATTCTAAAATTTATATGGAAAAGCAAAGGAACTAGAATTAGCTATGACAATTTTGAAAAAGAAGCATAAAGTGGGGCCAATCACTCTGCCCAATATCAAAGCCATTAGGCTATAGGCAATTTAGCTATAGTAATCAAGACAGTGTGGTGCTGGCAAAAGGATAGACACATAGATCCATGAAGTTGAGGTCGATGGGGGTTCTGCAGACAGCAAATATGGCCAGGACCCAGATGTATGTCCCCAGAAAACTGTAATCATGCACCTCAGCCAAGGGCCACAGCTTCCAAGGTGGTGCAGCTAGCAGTGAGAGACATGGCACAGGGAGGGTGGTGCTGACTCTGATTTGCAACAAGCCAGAGCAGATAGGTCTGAGATGCCTCTGGAATCCTACCACACTCACTGGTTGGCTTTCTCAGCAACTGTCCTGAGTGAGGCCAGGGAAAATACAACTTGTGCTTACAAATGCCCATGAGTGAACCTTGTCTGTGAGCTTCACTAGTGTCCTAAGGAGGGACAGGAGGTTGATAACCACTGGATGGAAGGGCCAGGTCTCCCATAGCTCACACCCAGGGCCTGTGTGCTTGGCCTCTGCCTCTCGAGCCCTATCACATTCTACACCCCTCCACACTTGGGGTTCAGAAAGCTAAAAATCTGGCTGCCTCTGCACAGCTTCTGGAATACCCTGACGCTCATCCCCACTTGGCAAACTCTTACACAACCTTCAGGGCCCAACTCCAATGTCCCCCTCTTCCTTCTACAGACACAACCTTGGGCCTAGACAGAAAGTGGGAGGAAGAGCAGGGTAAGGAGGGCAGTAAGGAGAAAATTCAGTGAGCAAATAATGTGCTGTGGGAGAGGCTAGAAACAGCCCCCTTAGTGCCCCCACTCCCCATGCACGGGAAAGCTAGACCTGCAAGAACCAGCCCACCACACCGAATCTCTGATCATTAAAACACCCACAGGCTCTGTTCCAGCAGTTCCACTCATGATATCCACCCTACAGACACAACTGCCACCTCAGAGCACCAGGAGATGGGCTCACTGAGCTTCGCTTTTAATGGCAAAAAGCTGGAAGTGACCCAAGTACCCAACCACAGGGACCCATTAAATATTCTGTGAGGTATCCACCTGATACAATGCTGGGTGAGGGGTTATAAAATGAGTTCAATCTCTGCACATCAACATGGCGAGGTCCCCGGGATATACTTTTGAGTGAAAAATGCAAATTACAGGATGACAATTATAGAATGTGTTTTAAATATATATGTAATATTTTTAAAGGGAGGAGAGAAATATACAAACAATTCTATGTATTTTTCTCAAAGTGCATTTAGGAGCATGTAAACACATAGAAAAAGATCTAGAAAGATATTTTTCTAGGGCCTCCATTCTCTCAAAGGGGTGGGGGCTAAGAGTCTGGGCGGACCAGCCAGGGCTTTGGCCTAATCTGCACAGCTGTAGGCTTTACAAAAAGAACATATTCAAATGATTTGGGTGACTAAAATATAATGAGAGCAGATGAATTCACTGCAATTAGAATTTTTTTCAAAAGAGAAAACCCTGCCGTGAAATCTCCAAGGCTAACCCTGGTGGTCAGGGCCCCGTAGGGTGAGGCCGGGCTGCACACACAGGATTCCCAATCCTCGCCCTCATGAGATGAGATGGCACTGGCACAGGAGACACGAAGGCTCAATGCAGGGGCCCCACCCAGGCCACAGGGCACAGTTAGATTTGTCTGGGAGCAAGCTGGCCTGGCAGCTTAGAACACACACATGCACACACGCTCACATGTGCATACACACATCATCACACTCACGCGCACATACATACAAACACACACCACACACATACATATCATCATAATCACATACACACATACTCAAATACATGCACTCACGTGGATGTACATATATAAACATACACCCACACACACACATTCACAGTGCACAGTCTCACACACATACCACTTAAACACAGGCACATAGACATACACCACAAATTTATGCTCACACACCACTCACATGTGCAAACACACACTCACAGGCACATAAGCACACCACTCAAACAGATGCTTGCACACTCTCTCAGGGCCCACACTTATGCTTGCTCACACACACATTCACACACACCCAACACTCACAGACCCTTGGGGCCAGGGCAGCCTATGGGCAGGAAGAGGCCCCAGAGTTCTCCTGCAAGCCTATGTTCTTGCGGGAAGGAAGATGCCCAGGGAACAAGCTGCAGGGAAAGCAGGGAGCCCCTGCTCCATCCTCCAGCCTTGCTGGACTGCTAATCTCTACAGCCAGGCCCCATGCTAGCAGAAAGCCATGCAGATGAACCTGACCTTGGAACTGACACTCCAGGAGGAACAAAGCTGTGAGATGGTCTCCTATAGCACCAAGTACTCCTGCAGGTGCTGGGACAGTATTCTGCACTGGAGACTCTCAGGAAGGGCCCCTCTGAGGACACAGCACTTGTCCTGGGACAAGGCCCAACTGGATCTAGGGCCCTAGGGCCTCAGGGAGCATAGCTGGGCAAGAGGCCAGAAGGCATATAGGGGTCAGCCAGCTGCCAGGTGGGGGATGAGCTGAGAAGTCCATCCCAGGAAGCCAGTCCCACCCTTGTTATATCCCCAGAAGCTTCAACCCTGGGCCTGAGTCCTTGGGGCTGGTGAGAGAGCCCAGTACATAGCAGAGGATGAGCATTCACCAGGGACAACAAAGGGAGGTGAACCCTGAGATGAGCCAGCGGCCAGCCAGCCTAAGCCCAGCCCAAACTCCCACTGCCAGTATGGGGCAAACACTGGCACCCACACAGCACCTTTGCCTCCAGGTCACCTGTCCCTGCTGTGCACTGCCGTCCACCCCAGCAGGTGCTGTGAGGGTATCACTACCCTCCACGAAGCCCATCACCCATCCCAGGGTTCCAGCACCAGACTGGCCCAGGGGAGACATTGCTCATCATGCGAGGAAAGCTCTGTGACACAGCAGAAGCTTTGCTCAACAGCTTAAGGAGCCCAGTCCTGGAGCCCACCAATCTGCAGTGGCTTCCCAGGGCAGGCTGCACTGTTTGCTGACAGTGCCATGGAGCACTCCAGGCTGGGAGCCAGGGCACACTGAGCCCATGTGACCTCATTCTCCACATAGTTGCCCAATGGAATTTCTGAAACATGAATCAGACCTGCCCCCAAATCCTCCAGAGGCTTCCCACAACATGACTGCTCTGTCACCTGACTTCTCCTTCACTCAAAGTTCCTGCCACAGATACCTTCTTTCTGTCCTTAGCACGCTTCAACTTAGTTCCTGCCCCAGGGCCTTTACACCTGCTGCTCCTTTGACCTGGAAGTCCAGGTCTCAACTCAAATATCTCCTCCGCAGAAGGACCTTGGCTATAAGTGCTCCTTCCCTGTCACACTCTATTCTGCCATCCTGTTCTATATTTTTCATAACACCATTTCCCAATAATCGACATGCGGGTTCTTTACTGGGTCACTGTCTGCCCTCCAACCAGAAGACCCCAGGAGAGTGGAGTCTTCCTTGCTGGACCCGCAGCCCCCAGACCAGTGCCTAGCACCTCAGAGGTGGTCAATAAATATGGGAAAGTCGCTTCACCTTTGAAGACTCCATTTCCCCTACTTGCATGGGGCTTCCTTCTCAAGGTCACCGTCTCACACAATGGGCCAAGTTCACTGTCTTCTGGCATGAGCAGGGCATATACAAGAGGAAGTGTAAAATAAATGTTTATATTGAGAATTCTGGTGCTCTGATTTCTCTCTGGTGTATAAAACATTCGGGTTGCTTGCTTGAAGGCGGGAAGACAGGCACTGGGAGTTGTCTGACATGGATTATCTTAGCAGCAGGAGAATCTGAAGGGATGTCGGGAGGCACCAGGACCATCTGACAAATGACCGCCTCGGGGATCCGCAGAACTCAGCAGCACCGGGAGAAAGCACTTGAAATGCCAGCTGGAAAGGCCACGCACACCAGCTGGCAGGGGAGCTGCGTAGCCCCACGAGCAGGCAGAAGGTGGGCATCAGGCAGCCACCACTGCTCCCAGAACAAGGGTGCAGGAGGGCAAGGGGCCTTGGAAATCCCTGTGATGTGATAATCACCCACTGCAGACCCCACGCAATAGATCACCTCATTTTCTTTTTCTAGACAAATACTTGGAAGGAATTTTTTAACTGTATTCACAGAATAAATTCTCTCAAAATGTGCATCAATGGGGAGGGAGGGGGTGAAGCCTCGAGCCCTCCCAGAGAAGTGCCTCTTCCTGGGGGTGGTGGGCCCAGTGAGTGTGTCAGCAGCCCCAGACCACAGTGTGTCACCTGTGAGCTTGTTAGAAATGAGGAATCCCAGCTCCACTACAGACCCGAGAACCAGCACCTACATTATTGCAAGTTCCTAGGTGATCTGATGCTTATTAAAGTCTGCGACATAGTTACCTTTAAGGGTGTGTGTGTGTGTGCGCGCGTGTGTGTGTGTGTGTGTTTTGTGACAGCACCTGAAATCTACCCTGTTAGCAATTTTCCAGCATTCAGTACAGTTGGGTTTTTTTTGTTTGTTTGTTTTTTGTGGTATGCGGGCCTCTCACTGTTGCGGCCTCTCCCGTTGCAGAGCACAGGCTCCGGACGGGCAGGCTCAGCGGCCATGGCTAACGGGCCTAGCCACTCCGCAGCATGTGGGATCTTCCCGGACCGGGACACGAACCCATGTCCCCTGCATCGGCAGGCGGACTCTCAACCACTGCGCCACCAGGGAATCCCAGTACAGTATCATTAACTATAATGTGCATGCTGTACATTAGATCTCTGCACTTCTTCATCCTGCATAACTGCAACTTTACACCTCTGACCAACATCTTCCCATTTCCTCCACCACCTCAGCCCCTGGTAACCACTGTTCTACTTTCTGCTTCTATGTATTTGACTTTTTTAGATTCCACATATCAGTGAGCTCATGCAGTGTTTTTCTTTCTCTGTCTGGCTTATTTCACTTAGCCTAATGTCTTCCAGGTTCATCCACGTTGTCACAAATGGCAGGATCTCCTTCTTTTTTAAGAACAAATAATATTCTCATATATATATATATATATATATATATATATATATATATATATATATATATGTCACAATTCTTTATCCATCCATTTGTCTGTATGATTACTGGAATAATCACTTCACTATGTATATGTATATCAAATCATCATGTATACCTTAAATATATACAATTTTTATTTAAAAAAATAAAATTTAATTTAAAATAAGTCTGGGACATGCCACTCTACACTCTTCTGGGCCCCTTGAAGACCAGCAGAGGGCCCCTGGAGGAGCCTGGGCTGCTGAACCACACCCCGCCTTACCAGCTGTGTGGCCTGGGTAGTGAAGCTCTTCCTGTTCACCGAGTCTCACTTACCCCAGCAGTAAAATGAGAGGAATCTCTCGGGCTGGCAAAGGCCCAAGGGAGAGGAAGCTGGAGAAGCGGGAGCCCCAGGGCCTTGGTTGGCCTCCTGGTGATGGTAAGAGGGCCAACACACCACACCAAGGCCACACTGTGGGGTCAGGGAGGCCTTATCCTGAACAGGCTGCCCACCCTCACCACACAGCACCCAGGACCAAGCCACCCACCTGCCCCAGTCCGCTGCCGCCCACCAGCTAGCTCATTCCTCATGGCCTTTGGCCCCTCTCTTCCACTTTGGGGTAGGGCCAAGGACCCCCCTGAGAGCAGGACCAGTGCTTGCTGTCCACCGGCTCAACAACAACAGGAAACAATTCTTCCAAACCAGATTATATAAGGAAAAAATGCATATGTTCAACAGATGTTTGCCCAGATGCCGATCCTCCCCAACCCCTCTGATCAGGAAAGCCTTGCCCACTTCCGCTCAGGGCCCAGCCCTCCTGGCCCAGGAGGAGCTAGCCTCTGGCTGAACACGCCTCTGGTTCTGCACTGTCCTGAGCTGGGCTGTAAGCCCAGCCCCTCTCCGAGTGCTCTCACTGCTCTCAGTAACCTAAGGGCAGGCACAGGCCCTGCACAGAGACGTAGTGAGTGGCCAGGGTCAGCCAGCTGTGAGCAACACACAAAGAATCAGACATAAACCTGTCGGCAAAGGTCCAGCCACAGAGAAGAATGTGAACAGTGGACACCTTGCCATGCAGAAGAAGTAGAGATGACAGAAGGGGCACTGGGACCCTGATCACACTAAGGGAGGTCTCTAGACCTCCCTCGCATACTCTTATATTAATGGGCATCCTCACATTCACACACACTCACACCCACACATGCACTCACACACCCAGACACACAGACACACACACATACACTCAAAATGCATTCTCACGTTTGCACGTATCCTCACGTCCATTCACACCCACCCGTGAACACACACACTCATATACCACACAGAGCCAGAGGGGGAGCCAGAGGGGTCCCTGACCAGAGCCAGGGTATCAGCTCTGGGACTCGGGGTTCCTGACCAGAACCTGATGACGGCTCCCTGCACCCAACACACACACTGCCACCCATGGCCCACCCCTGAGTGCCGTGCTTCTGCACCCACTCAGAGCAGTCAGGGCTATGCCAAAGCCAGGCCCAGGGATGGCACTTCCTGGGCTCCGGGCCCCTTCCTGTCCCCGCCAGGTCGGCCCCTGTCCTTGTCTCACTCAGCTCTTGGGAAGCACCTCTCACCAGCCATCTGGGGCTTGGCTGGGCCTCAGCCTCCTGGCTGCCACGTCTCACTCAGAGCTGGGCAGGCGCCAACTCTGAGCTAAGTGAGTGCAGGCAGTGGAAGGAGGGTGCAGGGAAGTGGGCAGGGACAGGGCTGCTCCTCCTCCTTCATCGTGGCCAGCACAGACACTGTTTTCCCATCCCTTTTGAAATAAGAGTAATAAGTCCACCGAGCTTTACTCAGAGCCCCCGGGCTCACAAGCCCTCCTGTCTGCTTGCCCCTCCGCAGGCCCCAGGCCATGTCCCTCCTCTCATGGCGTGTACTCTGCCACATCTCCATGGATTATGGCCCCATTTTATAGATAAGGGAAACAAAGCCTTTAGAGGCCAATGTGCCTGCCAGGTCACAGAGCCCATCGGGGGTGACCCCGGCCAGAACCCAACCCCCAGCTCTGGGGGCTGCTCCCTTCCACCTGGTCCTCATGGCCTCTGTACATCCAGGTCATGTCCTGCCCCAGCCTCCATGACAGCCGACTCTCCACCCAGTTGTCCGGGGTCCCCACACCTCCCTGTGCCAGGGCCAACCAAGAGCCACTGGAACACAGGACGCTCCCTCAGCATGGCCCTAGGAGCCTCAAGCCCAGCCTATCCAGACAGAAACTCTCCTCTTCCTCTCTACTCTGCTCCTCCCCTCCCTGGGAGCCTAATCACAGTCAGCCGTGTGCCTTCCTCCCAGTCATGCGAGCCAGGAGCCTGGAAGTTGTCCTGGATTCCTCCTTCCTCCCACTCATGTCCCCAAGACGCAACCCTACCACTTCCCAATTATCTGCCACCACCACAACCACCCCTCCTCTCCCTGTCCCTGCCTCAGCACTAGCCTCACATCTCTCTCTCCTATTCCTCCAAGGGCCTCAGCCCACGCCCTGTCCGTCTGGCACAGCCTCTACCCCACCCCAGAGAGCTCTTCCCAAGATGCACATCACAAGGTGACCATGGATAAGACTAAATACCCCACGTTCTGGAATGCACTGAGACCAGATCACTGTGCAAGGGTCATGTCAAGGTCCTGAGGCCAGCTGACTGCACTCCTGTCAGTAAAGTGGAGGTGTCCCCAAGTGCATTCATTCCTGCCACTGTTAATCCAGGGAGCCGGATCAAGGGTCAGGAAATGGGAGCTGGGGTCAGGAGGTGCACACAGGGGTGGGAAGAAAGCCAGGTCCGGGGACATTCCTCCCCACCTCCCTTGTCCCATTCACAAGAAAGGACGTGAGCCCTCCACCCACATAACCAGCCATGGTCATACTCCCTGGGGAATAAGAGGTCCATCTGATCTGAGCAGTACTGCTTTAAAAGAAAAGCCATGCCCAGAACAGCCTACTGATGAGGGAAAATTGAAATAAAGATAATATGTATTCTCAAAGAGGTAACAAACAACATTGGGAACACAGAGCAGGAACGAGCAGCTACAAAAAAACCTGGTTAGGACAAATGTTTATAATTAGAAAAAGACCTAGTCACTGCACAGAATAGCACAAAGAATGAGCCAACCAACCAACTCAGAAGCTGAGGGTGTGGTGGGAGCACTCACTCCGGATGCTCAGGGGTCAAGACAGAGAAGGCATATGAGAAAACTTAAACGATGTAGATGAACCCACATCGTCCACATGAAGTAGAAAAAGGGAGAGAAGGAAGAAACATTTGAAGAAATAATGGCCAAGAATTTCGCAAAATTAGATGAAAGATTTCAACTTCAGTGGATTCACAGAGAGCTAGCTGATCAAGACATATCTAAGGAAAAAAACCACCTAGACACATTATCATGAAGCCCAAGAATATCAAAGACAAAGAGAAAGTTCTGACAGCTCTCCCAGAGAGAAAGAGCAGATCAATACAGAGGAAAGCATCTTCAGACATGAGACTCTAGGATCAGAACCAAGCACCAGTGGTGACAGACAAGAGACAAGTATCAGGAAGTAATATTTGCAAAGAATTCAAGAAAAGGGTCTCGTGGGGGGTGGGGCGGTGGGGAGGAAGGACACAGCCCATTCCCTGAGGCCAGGGTAACAGCAGAGGCAGCAGAGAACAGCCAAGTCCCCTCAGGAGGGTGGGCAGTGGCAGAGGCCACACCAGAGCAAAAGAGTCCCAGTGACCCAGGGGGTCAGCATCTTGGGGGACACTTTAGCAGGTGGAATGCGGGGCCTCTGAGAGAGTCCCAGCCACTGTGTCAGAGGACTCACACCACCGTGAGCACGTGAGGTTCCTGCCTAAGTCCCTTAGGGGTTCCCACCCACAGAACACCCCCTTACTCCCTGGGATTTCAGACCCGCCGGATGCTGTCTCCAGGACACTGTGCTCCCAGAGAACACTGCCTCTTCACAGTTTCCACAAGGTCTGGGCAAAGGAAGGATGGAGAAATGTGGTTGAATAAAGGATGGGGGAGGAAGGAAGGAAAGAGAAAGAAGAAGGGAGGGAAGAGGGAAGGAGGAAACCACAAAAGGAAGGAAAGAAAGAAATTCCAGCTAACTCTCAGCAACATACAAGTGCAGTAATGCAAGGACAAAAGCAGAGCCCCACCCTCCTGCCAGCTCTGCCCAGAGGCCACCCGTGGGCCACTGGAGCCAGCCTGCAGCCAGCAGCTGTCAGCTCTTCCCCCTTGGTTTCTTTCTTCCTGATGGCTACCTGATAATTCCTCATAAACCTGTGCTTGGGCTCTGGCTTGAGCCGTCCTTGTCCCTGAAGTCCCTGGCAGGGCAGCTGACATCACAATACAATATCACACCGCGGGGCCAGCCTGCTCAGGTGGTGCACTTCTGACCCCAATTTCTGTCACCAACGCAACAGGGAGGGAGCATGAAGACCCCAAAAGCCCAGAGCACAGCTTCACATAGAGAGAGAGAGACACAAACAGGTGGATGTCCAAGGAGGCGATGACACTGGTCCGCAGCGAACCTCATCCACAGGGAGGGAGACCCCAGGGACACAAAGGAGCTGAGTGGGCGTCCCTCCCCACTTTTCTCACATCATCCTGCTGCCACCCAACTGTCCAGAGGGGAGGCCAACTGTGGGAAGGAAACAGGATCTCACGCCTTGGACCACAGCCAAGAGCTCTGTGGCCATCGAGGACCACTGGGCTCACTGGCTGGACACGCACACTGGGACTTTCCAGGAGTGCTGGTGGCATTCAACACCACGTGCCCCAATAATTACAGGGAAACCTCACTTACTTTCTTGCATCAATTACACAAGTATTACGTAAACATACTCTCCTGGGCATCACTGGTGTGTCAGCCTGCCATCCACTCCTCCCTTCCACTTCTACCTGTGCACCCTTGTCCACCCCTGTGCCCACGCCTCCACCTCACTCCTCGAGGCTGCTCTGCTCAACACGGGGTATGCAGTTCATTTGACCTTTCTCCTCCAGACGGACATGGTGGTACTTTAAGACGTCTTATCTCGCAGGATGGTGCCCTGCGCGTCTGCGTCTCGGGGAGATCTCAAGGCCTGGAGCACAGGGTGGGCGGCCACCCAGTGGGTGCTCCTTGCCCGCATACACAGCAGACCAGCCTCCTCGCTGCTGCCTCCCCACAGGTGACCGGCAGCACCGCAGCACTGGGGTAACTGATGTTTCTCTAACAGCCAGTGCAACTCGGAGCTTATGCTTGTTAGGGGAACGTCCATCTCAGCACACATCTCACTGAGGACCTGCCATGTGGCCAGCACCAGGCAGGACGCCCTGGCCAGGTGAGGAGAGTGGTGCAGGCACACAGGGTGGAGATAGGGCTGGGTCACAGTGAGCAGGAGGCGGGTGTAGACTGAGGTTTTCTGGGGTCCTTGGGGGCCTTGCCCAGGGCTGACACAGAGCTGGGACACGAAGAATGGGCAACAGGGAGTCCAAGCCCTGCCCCCCCAGCAGGATCCCCACTTGCAAGCCCTCCCCAGGTCTCGAGCAGGCTGATCCTGGGCCAGATGGCTGCCCTGGCCACTAGAAAACGGCCCTCCCTGGACCAGGCAGGTGAGGCAGGCCAGCCCTTCTGCCCTCCTAGCTCAGAGCCCCACCCCAGGGCCCACAGGGCCCAGCCTGGCATGGCCACCCAGACGGAGATCCTGGGCTAACACATCCCCAGCAGAAAGGGCCATTCATCTCTGAGCTTAACTAGCCTCTTCCAATTAGTGAAGAATAAAATGGCAGCGTTTACTCTGAAGAACTGCAATGTAAGATTATTAATTAAATGCACTGCTGCTGAGCCTCCCCACACAGGAGGCCAAGCCCTCATTAAAACGGCATGAGACTGAAGCCAGGAGAGGGAGCAGAGGCAGAGGGGGAGCCAGACATGAGATGGGGACAGGAAGAGACAGCGTGAGGGAGAGACATGGGGCAGACAGGGCCAGGAAGGCCATGGGCCCTGTCGCGGGGAGAGGCCCCACCACAGACCCCTTTTGGAGAATGTGCCTGCTACAGCTGCTTCCAGTCCTTTCTCAACAAGATTGCAAGGGGGGAATAAACCAAGTGCATGCTGGAGCTGCTCCAGCAACACTGGGCCTCCTCTTTTTGAAACTGAACAGTGAGAGACAAGGGGCACAGCCCAGCAGCTGGCATTCGTTCCCATGCAGCAGAGGACAGCTCCCGCTCTGGACCCGGGTTTGGGGGCAACCCTGAGGCCCCTTGGCTCAGGCTGGAGCTGTCCTCCAGGGCAACTTCCTGGGAGGAGCACTGATGTTACTCTCTTGGGCCCTGAGACGTTGAGCCCTGGCCTCTTCTCGGGGAGAGGGCTGAAGGGCCATCCAGGAAGGTCAGACCACAACCCGAAGGAGCAGGTCACAGACAGAACCAGCCACTGGGCAGGAAAGCCTTCTTCAACCGTGCACTTGGGGAAAGGGTCGATGTTTGCCATGTTGACTTTGCTTTCCCCCTGCATGTTATTTCTCTTCTGTTTTCCTCCAGCCATAAGTGAGGTCTTGTGAAAGATTATAGGTTGTTCTCAGTTACGACTACAGGTGCCCAGCAGCGATGCCCTTTGACACGTACACGTGCACCACATACATGCATGTACACCCATGTGCACTCACACATGCCTCACACATGCATCCACATGCACCACACAGGCACTTGTACACATGTATCACATGCACACATGTGCGCCCACACAACACATTACACGTGTGCACACATCCATCAAACGTACATGTGTTTACACATACACAAGTGCATGCACGTGTTGTTCCTGCACAGGTGTCACACATGCACCTACATGCACTCGCATGCACATACGCTCACCCTGTTAGCTGCTCTTGGCCTCTTTATCTGCTTACCTATTTTCACGGTTCTTACCACTCTCTGAAATGTTCAATCCTGTCTCCCCACCTCTACCCTGCCCACATTCATCCAGCAGAATAAAACCCCCCACCCTCTGCCAAGCAGGGCTGTGCCCGTCTTTTCAGTGACAGTCACACAAAGCATGTCTGCAGGATGGGCTCAGCCCCCGTGAGCCTCTCCTGGGCAGCTTGGTCACGCCTGGCTCCCCGGCACTCTTGCCTGTCTCTCTGCTGGCCAGCACCTTCCTATCCAATGTACCCCACCTCGGACTGGCCCTGATAATTCCTGGTCTCTGGTTCCTGAGGTAGGCAGACAGCCCTGCCTGCCCTGGTGCGTGTTGTTCTGCATTCAGCCCACTCTAGCTGCCCAGCCTGAAGGTTCCCAAGGTGGCCAGTGGTCGGTCAACCTCCCCCAGCCTAATACTCTCCTTCTAGGGCCAGCCAACTCCCAGGAGAGCTGCACAGCCTCATTGGCAACCTCGGTGTACCTGCCCTGCCCAGTGAGTGAGGGGAGGCCACAAGGAAACTCCCTCCTGCCCTCTATCCTCATCCTTCTCTTTCCTTCCATCCTGTGGGGCAGCAACTGCCTCCTCCAGCCATCTAGGGCTCCCGATCCCAGCCCCGCCTCTTGCTTGGGGACCTCAGGCCTGTCTAGAGTCCATGGCCTTCCTTCTGATAACACAGCCCTGTGTTTGTCAGAAGCCACTCCCTGCTGCCTCCCCCCAGGTCACATGGGGGGAAAGGGGGCACATGACCCAGGTCAGGCCAACCCAACCGCAGTAAACACAGCTCAGGGATGAGGACTTGACACTAGTCCATCAGATTAAATCCAGAAATTATTGCTGTAACTATTAGAAAAGAAGAGCTGTTTCCCCTGGGGTTGTTAAACTGTACGAATGTGAGGTAGACCCTGCCTGCAGCCTTTTTTCCATACATGAATAAAAGAGCATGAATGAAATTAACACTGAGGGGAGTACAGCCAAGAGCTGGAGAAAAGTGAGAGACCAAAACTTTATTTGGTTACCTGGATCCAGCCATACCTGAAGTTAGTCAGCCCTGTATTTTTTTTCAGACTTATTAACCAATAAATTCTTCTTTCTTTAAGCCAATTTCATTTGGATTTCTGACACTTGCAGAATAACTCCTGACTAATACACCCGTTCTTTTCCATATCTTCAAACTTTCCCTCTCTCCTAAATCCTTGTCCTCCATCTATGACCAAACTTAAGCCAACTAAAATCCTCTGAGCATGTAACCACGGTGACAGATATTAATGAGACTTATTTTGATAATCATTTTGCAATATATAAAAAGTTGAATCATTATATTGTACACCTGTAACTAATATAATATTGTATGTCAATTATACCTCAATAAAAAAATTAAAATTAAAAAAAATTTTTTAAGTGTCCAAAAAAAAATTCCTCTGTACAAAGAGGCAGAGGTCAAACACACATATACATATGTGCACATGTGACTACTACATGCACATATGTACATTCAAATCTTTCAAAAAGGAAAAGTCCTCTTCACCCGGACATCTCCCCCGGCTACAGCATCTGTCCCCATGATGCACCCTCTTTCCTCCATTTCCTTACCTCTCCCTGGCCCCTCCCCTGGTCAGTCTCACTTCCACCCGCTCCCCACACCCTGGTCCTGACATCTGCAAAGCCCCCTCTCTGATGATGGACCTCGCGTGCACTGCATCTGGGAGCCTCCTGCCTCACCGAGCCCCACGCCCTTAAATCTCTCTCATCCATTAGCACAGCAGCGCACCCTGTGTGTCTCAGGTGTCCACTGCCTCCCGCACTTGTCCCCGAGGTGGTGAAGGGCCAGGCAGTGTCCTCCTCCTGCCTTTCTCTCCTTTGGTGCTCACCCTCCCTAGGCAATGGCACCCTCAGCCCTCTGCACAGACAGCTCCCTCGTGAGCTCTGCCCAGACTCTGTTCCTGCACATAGAACCTGCACTTCTAACTGCCTCAGGACGCCTCCTGGGAAACTGCCCCAGCTACACGCTCTCCTCCAAGCTGCTCCTCCTTGCCAGCCAGCGCGCCTCTCACCCTTCCTCCCACCCACCCAAGTCAGAGGCCTGGGAGTGTTTCTCCTCATCCTCTCCCTCACCTACCGGGTCCACATCTGCCAGCACCCAGGCCTCTCCACATTTCCTAAATAGATTCTGCTGCCTCTGGCCCAAACATTAAGGCAGAACATAAAATGATCCAGAAATATGTTCATTTTATATATACATATATAGAGAGAGAGAACAAAAGCAGATTACAGGATGTACAATATGGCTTTTTTTATAAGTATGTTTGTACACATGTGCATATATGTGCAAAACACACAGTAAAATGTTGATGGGATTACAAGGTATTTCAATTTTCTTCCTTTGGTTTATTTATGCATTCTGTTTTCAATGCACAGGCACTCTTGGATTTAAGACAGACAGAAAAAAAAAAACATTGTAAACCACTTAAAACCATTCCAATACCGCTGGTGCCGGGCCTCCCAAGATCTGATGGGAGATGTACACGTGGGGAGAGGACCAGAGGCTGTGCCCCCAGCCCAACCCCTCCTTGGATTAGTCCTCACTTGCAGCCTCATGGTTGAAGCCCCGGAGGCTCCAAGAAGTGAAGTGACCTGCCTGAGGTCACAAAGGAGTGAGCCCGGAGCCCAGTCCTCCCTCCACCACCAGGTCCCCACTACAGGCTGTGAGCTATCTCCTCAATTTGGGGCAACCCCTGAAGCAATCCCAGGGCTCCCGCAGTCCCTGAAATAGAGCTGCATTGCCACATAAGACACCCAGGGGACACGGGGAGGCCGGGAGCCAATTCTAGATGGCTCAGCAAGGCTGCTACCAACCACAGAGTCAGAGAAGCCTCTGGCTGCCTCTGAAATACAAAAAGCAGGACAGGAGGCCCCTCTGGGAGACAAGGACCTTGGCAGCTCCACAGGCAGGTGGGGCCCAGGCCAGGCAGGGTATTAACCCAAGCACAGCATTTGAGGAGCTGGAGTGGTTAGAGCTCCTTCCAGCGGGGGCCTGAGAAGGAGCGCCACGGGGAGAGTTGGTCTCTCATACATAGGCTGAAGCCTGATCCTCAACTGCAGGTGTCCCCAAGGAAAGGTGCCTGGCAAGGCTTCTCCCAGTCATGGGTGCTCTCCCTCCTCAGTGCCCGCATGGGGCCAGGAGGACTGGATCCTGCCCGTAAGCAGGAGGCAGAACCCAAGCCTCCCAGGCTGAGCCCACCCCAGAGGCAGGAGCCATGGCCACCACACAGCCGAGGAACCCTCAGCAGCCCCGTGGCTGGCAGGGACTGCACAAGAAGTGACAGAGGCCCAGTGCCCTCAGCTGGTGGCAGGGAGCTGGGTCTGTGTGTCTGATGTACAATCCATTGGCAGTCCCCTGCTGACAAGCCTGTGGTGGTGTTCCCTCCTAAGCAGCTGTGAAGGGAAATGACCTGGCAAGCGGGAAGACAGTGAAGGGAAGGGGTCCCCAGCAGTCGAGGAGGGCCTGGGCCCCCCACCTTCCAGCTGCAGGACTCCCAAGCCAGAGTCACAGAGAACACCTGGGGGGAGGAAACGGTAGCAGGGCATCACCCCTCACAGCAGGCTGAGAGCAGAGCAGGACAGCAACCACCTTGATCTGGACACTCCATCCCGCCACAGGCCACAGCACTCACCAAGGTCTTTCTGTGCCACTGTACCAGGTGCCAGGCACTGGGCAGCCACAGCAAGAAGTCTACCACTGCCCTCGGGGAGCTTCCCGGATGGCTCTTAAAGCAACTGACATTTCCTTCCACCCTGGGCGGAGGCAGCAAGCCCAGCAGAAGTAGCAGAACCTGTGCCCATCACGACAGCCATGACCGGGCTATGCGTCTCTCACTCCCGCTGGTGTGGATGAGACCAAGTGGCGTTTACACAGCAGCACGATTCAAATGACAGAGGTTGTGACACATGCAGCTGGGTCTTGTTATTTCATGCATTAATTGAAAAGCACATGAAACACTGGCACACAAATGTTCATGGTGGCACTGTTTATAAGAGCCAAAATGTGGAAACAACCCAAATGTCCACTGACCGATGAATGAATCAATTTTAAAAATTGAGGTCTATCCATACCATGGAATATTATTTGTCCATAAAAAGTAAGGAAGTTCTGACACATGCTACAACATGGAAGAACCTTGAAAACAAAAGGATAAATATTGTGTGATTCCATTTATACGGAGAGTTCCGTATAAGCAAGTCTATAGAGTCAGAAGGTAGATTAGTGGTTCTCGGGGACTGGGGGGACAGGGCAATTGGGTGCAATAGCCAACGGGTATGGGGTTTCTTTTGGGGGTGACGAACGTGTTCTAAAACTGGTGGGTGATGGTTGCACAACTCTGTAAACATACTAAAGCCATTGAATTTTATTTTAAATGGGTGAAATGTAAGGTATGTGAATTATATCTCAATAAACCATTACCAAAAAAAAGAAAAAAGCATGATGACAATAAAAAATTTTAAAGCACACGTACTGCTGTATTATAAATTGTTTTCAATGTTAACAGCTTTATTTCAATAGTATTGGTGTTCTTTGTATTTTAAATTATGCCTTAAAAACATTATTCTTTTTTTAAAATTATTTATTTGGCTGCGTTGGGTCTTAGTTGCAGCACACGGGATCTTTCGTTGTGGCACGTGGGCTCTAGAGCGTGCAGGCTCCGTAGTTATGGCGCAGGCTTAGTTGCCCTGAGGCACATGGGATCTTAGCTCCCCGACCAGGGATCGAACTCTCGTCCCCTGCATTGGAAGGCGGATTCTTAACCACTGGACCACCAGGGAAGTCCCCAAAACATTATTCTGATAAAGGGTCCATGGGCCTCAACAGACTGCTAAGGTTCATGACACAGGAGGAGTCTGTAGGCCAGAAAATGGGTGCTGTGATGCAGCTGTGTCACCTGCCATGACACAGAGAACAGGCAAGGCCTCCTGGAACAGGGATGGTGAGGAGTCGGCCAGGCATGTGGGATTCCCAGCACTTAAGACAAAGGCACAGAGGTCCTTGGAGACCCCCCCCACTCCATCTGCTCTCCCAGTGCAACCCCAGATGGGCCCACAGAATCCCAGCTTCCTTGCCCAATCGCACCCTTGACTTGTCTTAGGCCCCAGTTAAAACTTCTCACCCTCAGATTGTTTTTAGTTTTAACTGCAGCCCAGACAATCAGCTCCCTCCTAGTGCTGCGACAAGGGCTATTTTCAACATGGGCAGAGCCTACATTCCCATACCTTGATGGAAATGTATGATCTTTGAAAGCTCTTGTCCCAGGCCCACAGGATGGAAGAGAGGGAGGTGGGTAAACTAAGTCAGAAATGCTGCCTGGTCATGAGGGGTCTTAAATGCTGGTCTCCGGGCTTGTGCTTTACCCAGTGGATGAAGAAGCCATTGGAGGCACTCAGGGGGAAGGCACGGCAAGGCAGACAAGAGCAGGAGAAATGGGAGGGCGGAGCAGTGCTCCCTGTCTGTGTCCCAGCGCTTCAGACCATAGACTCTACCCCCTGGAGCCAGCGGACAAGTGACCAGGCCTGGCCAGTGGAAGCCCTGCTCCCTGCCCTGGCCACAGTGATTGCTCAAAGCTTGACTCATGACCTAGCCTAAGCCAATAAGAACCAGACTCAGGATGCTTGCTGAAACCCCAGGAGAAAAGAAGGTCTTTCTGCTGGGCCGGCAGTTGGTGCAAGGTGAGCCTGCAGCTCCTTTCTGGGGAGAGCCTGCTGAGGCCAAGCCAAGGAGGAGGGAAGTGGAGCTGAAACAGGGCAGAAGGCCTGAGCATCCCCTTCTGGCCTGAGTTGGTTCACACTGGGTTTTCTGTACTTGCAGTGGCAGGGGTCTGGACCTGGGATGGCCTTCTGGAAGGGACAGGGCAGCAGCACCAGCTGCACAGGTGTTGGTGAAAGCACAGGAGCGACGGCTCAGCCTCTCAGTCACACCCTCCAGATTCACGTCCAAAGAAGAAATTAGGGGACAGGCTCTCCCCCTCAGGGGATGGTGGGAGGAAAGGACATGTCCCCCCCTTCCCTGTCCAGTGGCTCCAGACAGCTCTTCACCCCCAAAACCTGCTCCTCTGTCTTACAGAGTCTACTCACCAACCTGCCCTGAATTTCCCCTCCCCAGTCTGCCTGCCAACAAGACAGTCTTCTCTCCTTCCAGGCTGGAAATCTTTCCCACATCCTGGCTAATTGTATTCAGGTGGGGAGGATTTGGGGTGTGTGTGTGTGGGGGTGTGTGTGTGTGTGTGTGTGTGTGTGTGTGTGTGTCCACCCCCAGCCCTGGCAGCTGCCCCAGGAATGCTGTGTCGGCAGGAAGGCACGGAGGATACTGGGCTGCAGTCTGTGTCCTGACGGGCTCTCAGTGATGTCAGCGGCTCTTGGCCTCGTCCAGTAAACATCTGTTCTCCTTATTCTAACCCAGGAATTCCATTTCAGAATAGTCACGGCCTCATCTGGCAACATAACCGTCCCAGGCTGGTTATGGCCTGGGGCAGGGAGAGCATCCTACCCAGGGGCCTGCCGGCCCCCAGCCCTGCCTCCCCACTCCGCCCACCCAGCCCAAGCCCAGCCCACGGAGCACTCAGAAGTGATGAATATCTGCACTGCACTTCATGCGTCTCCAAGTACTTTCACACTTTGGTTCCTCCTAACAGCACCATAAGGAAAATACTACCTCGTAGTAACAAGGGCCATTCGCTACTAAGTGCCAGCCGTGGGCCTCACTTCACTGAATCCTCATAATAACCCACCAGACTGTTTGCTGCCATCAAATTTACCTTTCACAGATGAGAAATAGGAGGCTCTGCGAATGAGGGAGCCAGAATCAAACATGGGGCGGGACCGCATCTGACTAGTGCACTGGGCCTCACACAGAGACAATGGTCTGTAAGCCGAAATCCTGAGACAGAGGTGGGAGGAAGAGACGACCAGCCGCAGAACCACTCCAGCATCCACCGCAGCATAAGAGAAATGCTCAGGTGCCGACACAAGGCCCACGCAGGAAATGATAGTGACTGAGGCGGGAGGGCGGGGGGCGGTGGGCGGGGGGACCACAGGGGGCAGCAGAGAGCGTGGTGCTGAGGCTGTGAGATCCCTCTGGAGGGCTCTGGCCCTGCTCAGTTCCAGCCCTCTGGAATACAGGCTTAACAGCTCTCCCAGGTCCTCCAGAGAAACTGGAAATCTGGAGCTCTGTGAGAAATTTGTCAAACACTGGGAAGGCCAAACAAAACTCATCTGTGGGTGGACATGGCACACAGCCCGCCAGTTTGCAAACTCCGCCCTGCACGATGAGAACACTGAAGTTCAGAAATTATTACACTGCTAAGGGGCAAGGCAGGGACTCAAAACAGGGTTTCAAAGTTCAGATTCATTCATTCCCTTCAGAGTTTCAGGTTATACATCTGGATCCACCTGCCAGCCCTCCCCTGAAAGTGTCTCACTGAACCACTTCCCCAGCTGAAACTCAGGACAGTCTTTCAAAGACAGTCATTTTCCTGCCAGCCCTGCAAACAATTCTGCCCGGGTGCACAGCTCCTTGGCTGTAGGGGACACCTAACAGGCCACACTGGGCTGAGAGAGACTCCCTGACCTAATGGTGGGCCTAATGGGGGCCCACCAGTCACTGCTACTCATCCCCCGCAAAACCACCACACGTCCATGTTCTATGCTCAAGCTCTACTTGATGCAACAGACCAGGAAAAGAAAAGTTGCTCCACCAAGGGTAAGTGAAGACGGGAGATCACTTCCACCCAGACTTGTCCACTTTAGGTCCACTGTCTGCAGCATTCGCAGAAAGAGAAGCAGGACCTGGTCCTGCTCTCCCGTAGATGGCGGCAGGCCAGGTGATCTGAAGACATGGTTGTGGCTCCCACACAAAATTACTAAAATTCAATTTTATACTCTAACCAACGTAATAGACATAAAATGAATAAATATTGAAAAAGATGCGAAAATATTATGAATTGCAGAAATAACTGCATACTTAGAAAATCCTCTCCTGCAAAAATAATCCACCAAAAAGGACAAACATAATAATATGGAAGTTCATGAAAATGCCTAGATGCGCAATAAATATGGAAACTTGCATATCTAGAGTGCAAACATGGGAAACATCCAATCGAGAGATTTATTTTAAAAGGATTTTTTGTGATTATCCACGTTTTGCATCTGTGCCACTATGATAATGGAAGATTGATTTTGCTGAAGTGCAAGAGGAAGATTCAAGTCATTGGGAGCAAATGAGAAGGAACCAGTGAGGCCTGATGGAGCTTGAGTTTGGTAGGTCAACAATGGCTGTCGTGTGTTTAGCTGCAATTGTGTAAATGCATATATAATTTGTACTCACATGCTGTTTTTATTTCCGTTGGCTCTTTGGGAATGAAAGTGTCTAAACTCTGAGAATATTATTAATCTGGAACAAGTAGGTCCCAGCTGTTCTGAGTAAAGGATCACCTGCTGTATCTTAGATTAAAAATGTTCCTAGACATCTATAATAACCTACTATAAAATATAATGGAAAAGATCCTGTTCACAATGGCAATAAAATTCTAACTCTTGGTAGTAAATAAGGGATATATTTTAAAAGATTTGAATTAATGTTCTTATTTCCCTGAGAAAATTAACCATCATGAAGATGTCATTCACTTGTTCAGTAAAGATTTGCTGAGGCCCTGCTGCATGCTGGACACTAATTTAAGCATGCAATATCATCCAAAATAAAGATCCTTTTATGATATTGTTTAAAACCATAAGAAAACAAACCCAAAATCCATTTGAAAAATGGACAAAAATAGCCATTTTTTTTAACATCTTTATTGGAGTATAATTGCTTTACAATGGTGTGTTAGTTTCTGCTTTATAACAAAGTGAATCAGTTATACATATACATATGTTCCCATATCTCTTCCCTCTTGTGTCTCCCTCCCTCCCACCCTTCCTATCCCACCCCTCTAGGTGGTCACAAAGCACCACGATGGTGATACTTGCCCTATTAGGTATCACAACATATTGTTAAGCAAAAGTAATTAAAAGACCCTAGTCCTGTTGCAAGAAGAAGAGCAGAAAGGCCAGAAATAAGCCAGATCACTTCCATGAACTTCATAGATAGGGAATATGCACCCCAAAGTCAGGAGGAAGGGTGAATTAGTAAATGAATGGTGCTGAGACCCCAGAGAGGCAATTTAGAAAAAATAAATACTTAAAACCAATACTTTATACAGTACAGGAAACACACTTCACTGGAATTAAAGAAGTTAAATATTTTAAATTCAAATCAGAAAAAAATCAAAAACTCTGAAGCACTTCTTTGAAAGGCTGATTATATTCTACAGCTTAACTAAACAGAAGAAATCAACAGGAAGGGGCTGGCAGAGTTGACCAGAAGAAATGAAAGTCATCAAGGTAAAATAAGAAAGGAAACTTCATGAATATAAATCTGCCCAAGATAACAAAGGGTTAATGTTTAGCCCCAAGGAGGACCAGCCAGCTTCAGAAGAGGAAAAGGCATGTGAGGGAGGGGGGAGGGGGGAGGGGGTTGGTGAGGAGCAACCACCAGTTATCACAGAAATACAAGTTTCAGCAACAATAGGAAGGATCATACCCACACCCATATAATTAACCCAAAGCAAATGCCCAGGGCCGAGGGGCCCAGCCCAACCCCTGTACTCAGGAGCCGAGCTCATTCCACTGGAACCAAGGAGCACCTTCAGGTTGGGGAGGACTTCGAGGACCCTGCCCCCAAGCTGGACAAGCTGACCCCTGGACAGAGCCTACCATCTGCCCTCCCCCATCATGCCCAGTCCCAGAATATCCACCCAGGTCACCAGAGCCATCATCCACAGAGAGCAGCCCCCTGCGACTGGCCCTGGCTTTGGTTCTTGTACTCCAAATCCTGCAGACCCAGGGGCTACTCAGAGAGAAGAATGCAGCAACTCCAGTGACATTGATGGTGGGGGCAGATGTCTGGCACACCCTTCCTGTCCCTCTGGTGTCCACCACTCAGCTTTGGCCACCCTCTGCCTTCTACTCCAGACACTGAGCAGAAGCCAACCTCATTCGTCCCCTTGCCCGGATGCCCTTGTGCAGGACACCACCTGCACAACCTTCTATGGCACCCCTGGGGCAGGAACACAGCTTGGTCCGACCAGCCTCCCTAGTAAGGACACAGTCAGCAAGGGCCTGGGCACCCTGGCAGGAAAGATGGCACCCAAAGGCCAGGCCACACTATCTGAAGTGGGGGCTGCTCCAGCAAGGCAGAGCAAGGCCTTGACCTCATTTGCTGGGAAGTGCACCAAGAACTCAGCCCTCCCCCTGTTGCAATTAACCCTGTTTGTGTGGATGGTGTGGGGGGGGGGGGGCGGGGGTGATGTGCACCTCTGAGGATCACAGGGGCTGGATCCAGAGCTCCAAGTACAGCAGAAGGAGCCCAGGCTCTGGACTTTGTGTGACCTGAGCTAGGTCATTGCCCACCTCTCTGAGCCCTGCTTTCCTCCAAGTACGGCGGGATAATGTCGCCTTCCCTGAGTGTGCCTGATGCCGGTGGGAGCTTGTGAGCATCACAGGAGGTGACTGTAAATAGGACAATGCAGGCCAGCCTGAGGCCAGCGATGAAGAGCCCACTGCCCAGGAAGGTCACCCAGGAAGGGTCATCCAGGGTGACGAAGGGGGCTCCCCTTACTCTGGGAAAGAAGGGGAGGACAGAGGGAGGAGGGAAAGGAAGGGAGGGGGAGGGAGGGAGTGGAAAGAAGGGAGGAAAGAGAAGAGGGGAGAAAAAAGGAGGAAGGGAGGGGTGGAGTGAGGAGTGAAGGGGAGGATGGGGGAAGAGAGAAAGAGACAGAGGGGAAGCAAGGGACAAGAGGGGAGGGGAGGGAAGGGTAAGGCGGGGAAGAGAGAGGGAGAGAAGGGATGCCAGGGGCCTTTGAGCCAGGATCCAGCACTACCCCCAGACCCTCCACCTCTCCCTGTTTGGTAGCTGCTCAGGAGACACAGGTCCGCCCTCTGTCAGCTGAGCTGAGCCCGGAGCCAGGACCTCTCCTTGCTCTGTGCATGCGGGTCTCAGACAAGCCACTCCAGGCTGTGATGGACCCACACACCCGGATGCCCAGACCCCAGCTTGGAGCTAGTGAGCTCAGGCCAGTGGCTAATGGCCAGCCGGCGGGTGCAGGGAGCAGAAGGGAGGGGATAAGGTTGGGAGCCTCATAGGGCCTGCGGTCTGGTTGGGGGGGCTTCAAGGAGCAGGACGTCCCTGTGCCTACCCTGCTGACAGGATCTGTGGCATCAGTGTCCACTGAGTTCCACGTGCCTGCAGCGTGCAGAGCCAGCCTTTGGAATGGCCATGAAAGGCAGGGTGTCCTCCCTCTGAATTCCTAGGTGAGGGACCCAGGGCAGAGAGGGTCAGGAGCCACCACCCCAAAGGCAGCTCCCCTGGTCCCAGGCCACCTGGAGGCCTGGCCATCCCTCTTGGCCATCATCTCCTTTCGCCCCAATCTCCCCACGACATTCCTTTGGACTGAGGCCAGCCAGCCTCATTCCCTGTCACTCCCTCACAGACAGACGCCCTCTGAGGCAGGTGGCATCGCAAGTAGGGAAACTGAGGGTCACAGGCCAGCAAAAGAAGTGCAGGGTCCTGAACCTGGTTCTGTCCTCACACCTCCTGACCCCCAGGTCCTGCCCAGGTCTGATGAGTCAGAATCTCTCAGGGTGAGACCTAGGCACAGGCATTGTTCAAAGCTGCCCAAAACCCATGCCTGTCTGTGGGCAGACAGATAACATGATGGAAAACAAATTTATTTTTACAGGCCACAGATTTCCTCTAGGGGGCAACAGTCTTTGGAAAAAGACCTTCTAGAAGCATGTGGGAATAAAGGTAACAGCGGGACGTAGGGGGCCTGGGTCGGCAGGTACCAGTGACTCAGAAAGGGGGACAAAGTCTTCTGTAAGACTCAGGAGAGGAGAAGCCAGGAGGCTTGCCCCAGAGAAATTGGAGGATGGGAGAGACATCACTGAGAGGAGGGGAACCTGCCTTCAAAATGACAATTCCCCCACAGATGGGCTTTCTAAGAACCTGTCCCTGTTCTACAGGGAACCACCTGCACGGCTGGGCGGTGCAGCCTCCTCCACCTTCCTCGGCAAAGCTCCCCACACCCCACAAACGCTTCCTGTGAGTGGCTGACAGCTGTACACAGGGGCTGGCTTGTATTCTGGGCCAGCAAGCTTGCAACTGAGGAGAACTGGCAACAGCTCTGAGGTCCAGGACAGCAGGAGACACAGCCCCTGGGAGCTGCAATGCCTTTAGCCTTTAAGGAGGGTGGTGGCAGTGTGAGGGTTAGACATATTTTATCTAGATTTCAGCTCCTTTGCTGATGAAAACTAGAATTCAAAGGATACTGCCTTCGCATGAAATCCATCTTAGTCCACGAGCAAGCAGAGAAACGCCAGGGGTGTCCCCATCAGAGTCAGGTGCAGAAAGGGATACGCAAAGCCGCTGCTGTTACTTAACGTTACTCCAAAGGTTCTAGATGGCACAGATTGAAAATGAGCCTCCAGAATTACCATAGTCTACAGACAGTACAACTGTATACACAGAAAACCCAAGGGAATTCACAAAGATGTATTAGAATTAATGAGTTCAAAACAAAAAAATTAATGAGTTCAATCAAGCATCCTGATAAAAGATAATTATATAAAAATCAATAGCCATCCTGTATACCAGTGATAGATGGAAATGATTCAATTCACAATGGCAAAAAGAAAAAAATCCTTGAAATGGCCGTGATTTAAAACAATAGGTGACCCATATAAAAAATGTTTAATACTTTACTAAGCAACATCAAAGCAGAATTAAATCGATCGAAAAACACACCATGTTCCTGGTAAATACTACAAATTTTGTCCATTCCTCCTTTAATTGGTTTCTAAGTTTAATTTAATGTCAATCAAATTCACAAGGGATTTTTCTAACCTGACAAAACAATTCTAAAATTCAATTGAAAAAATAAACAGATGTGACCAGCCAAGAAAATTTTGCAAAAGAATAACAGCGAAATGGGGAGTATACAGCCAGATGTTTCAAAGCAGCAGTATCCAGCAGAAATGTAATAAGAATGTCACATGTAGCCATGTTAAAAAAAAAAGGTGAAATTAATTTCGGCAATATATTTTACTTAACCCAATACATCCAATCTATTATTATTTTAACCTGTAATCAATACTTTAAATTTATCAATTAGATATTTTATTTATTCTTTTTTTGGGTACTAAGTCTTTGAATTCTGGAGTATATTTTACACTCAAGAGCACCTCTCAGTTCAGACCAGCCACATCTCAAATAGCCAACAGCTTCAAGTGGCTTGTAGCTACCATAGTAGTGAACAGCACAGCTGTCAAGTAGCCAGTACTTTAGATATTAGAGCTTTAAAGCTCTTATAATGAACAGAATTCAGTACTGGTACAAGAAGAGGATGAAAGAAAAAAAGAATTTATCTGTGATATCAGACCTGAGGTTTCATTTGCAACTGACTGGAGACAGTATGTGGCATAATTCATTTAAAAAATTATACATACTCACAGCTCTTGAGCCAGTTTCTATCATACCTCCAGAAGCTCTGTGTCAATCAGACTGGCCACCGCTGAGCCTTAGACATACCTTGTGTGAAACATAAATACACCTTATTTGCCATGTGGTTCCAATCCCTGTCTTCAAAGGAGAAATATCCAGGCTCAAAGATGAATCTTTTCTTGTTGTCGTTTTTACTGTTTGGCTGTGCCATGTGTTAGTTGCGGCACGTGGGATCCTTATTGCGGCACGCGGGATCCTCATTGCGGCACGCAGGATCCTCGTTGCGGCACGCGGGATCCTCTTTGTGGTGCGCGGGTTTAGTTGCCCCGTGGCATGTGGGAAATTAGTTCCCCGACCAGGGATCGAACCCGCGTCCCATCAGGGAAGTCCCTCAAAGATAAATCTTTGAATGTTCTGCTCACAGAGCTGGCAAGGGCTTGTCCCTCCAGTTTGAACAGCCCAGTCTCTGCCGCTGCCCTGCTTCCCCAGCATGGGAATTACGTGCCGGCTCTTAGGTCCTGAAATCACTTGTAACATCATCATCATAATAAAACTATGTGTCTGGGACTCTAAGACACCCATTTTTCACATTTACCACATCTAAACTCAGGATGAAATCAATGGGTCTTATCACTGCCAGCAGCTGGCAGCAGCCATGGGGTGGCTGGCATTGCCTGGCACACACCAACTCTGCCACGGTGTTTCGTACTGCCGTTACTTCGCTTGAGTTACTTGTAGGGTCAGCATTTCTTGTGTTGAGACCCTTCCCACCCAAAATGTCTTCAAGAAGTCACACTGTGATGTAAAAAATTACAGTGTATGCAGAAAGGCACGGAGACAACAGAGTGTGTAGCTTTGGCATCATGAGAAATGTCCCTGGAGGAAGGACTGCAACCTCATTCCTTTGCCAAAGAGAGGAAGACACCCAGAAGTGGACGAAGCCAGTCACACACTAAGTAAGCAAAGTGAGCAAGCCAGGAAAAACAGCCCACCACTCAGAGCAACTAGAGGCGGGGTGGCTGATGCCTACGCCTCACGGGACTACGGTTAAGGTGCAGTGGTGTGGTTTAGTTGGGAGTGTCCCCTCTTTCTTGTGGCGCCCTATAATTGATGGCACCTTAGATGCAATGAAACACAGGAACGGCCAACACTTCCCAAACCTGGGGCCTGGGCTAAGTGCACCCACCCTTCCAAAGCCCAGTGAGGTTGGCAATCCAAGGAACTGATGTTTGGCAGTGTTTGTGGCCCTTGTCCAGGCTGCCCAGCTGCGCAGGGAAAAGCTGACCATGTGACATGGCAGCCTCCAGCCCACAATAAGTCCACTGCTCACCATGGCAAACACTGAAATGTAAAGGGCAGGGTAGGGCAGTGCAGAGCCTGCCTGAGCCTTGGTCCTAGACGCTAGGGTTTCCTCTGCCTCGGAGCAGAAGCTGTGTGCCCCTCTCCACAGGCCCTGGAGTAGACATGCAGTGTAACTGAAATTCACGCATCAGCCTGAGGAGCCGGCTCCAGGCTCAGTAATAACTGCTCCATATTAACGGCAGCACAGCAGACCCAATGGACAGCTGACATTTAATATGAAACATAGGCAGTAGAGCGAGAGGTTCCTACCTGGGCCCTCCCATTCCAGAATGCCTGCCACTGTGGGGAGGGGGGGCTCAAGGCGGCACCAAGATTCAGGGGGCTGGAGTCGTCCCCTAAGTACCTCCATCCCACCTCAGTCCCCTCCCCTGCAGGAAACCCCTGCCAAGAACATACATGACCACACATGCACACTCACACTTGAATACACACACTCGCACACGTGCTTACTTAAATGCACACAGGCACACGCACAGATACCCACACACACTCACATGCACACACATCATACTCATACAGATATGCATACACATGCACACATTTCCACATACATATACACACACATCCCGTGTATAGGAACATGCACACACATTCACACACACCAGCAGCCTGCTGTGTTCTGGCAGCAACACAAAACCCCCCAGCCTGCCCGAGTGCAGGAGGGCAGTAGGGATAAGCAAGGACACATCTGCCTGCCAGTACAGACCCATGGTCCCAAGAGAGGCCCCATGCATACTTGACCCTACAGATCTCAGAGACCAGAATGAGGAGGCCCAGGCCACAGCTCAGGCCACCACACAGCAAAGCCATCCTCTATGCTGAGTGGACACACCAGGCCATGGTGGGGGGGGACAGGGGGCATCCCTGTGGCTCAGAGCAGATGAGCCCTTCGATGACTTCTCTACTCACGCAGGTTGTGGCATTTGTGGTCCTCACAGCAGGCCTGGGTGAAGACCCAGCCTTCCCCCGCCTCCCAGCTGATGCTGGGTCACTCCTCACTCACTAAGTGCTGGGGATATGGGGGGATAGGCAGTCAAGGCTGGCCATCAGGCAGGGGAAACCTGAAACCTGCCAACACCTGAAGGAGCAGCATCCTTACACTCGGGAACCAATGTCATAAACACACAACCAGGCAGTGGAGTCAGGGCAGGGATGGCAATGTGACAGAAGACGGTCCAGAAAGAGCTGGCCTCCTTGGGCTGAGGCTCAGAGATCGGTGACCAGCTATGCTGGCCTTCATGAGGGGTCTAGTCAGGCTTCACTATGCTCCTGCACTGTGCATTGCTGGGCCACAGTGATTGGCTATGGAAAGGTCCCATGACCTAAGCCTGTCCATTCAGAGTGAAGTCAGAACTGTAGCAGGAACCTCCAAAAAGTAGTCTGTTTCCCTTTGCACCTGGTTATACCTGGGGAATGTGAGGGTGTGGGTGCAACTACAGCCAATGGTCCACCAAGGAACAGAGTCACACTGGGGAGAGGGAGCTGGGCGAGCAGGGGCACCACTCCACCCCTGAATTACCTACCCAATCCCACCAGTCCTCAGATGCCTTTTGTGTGTGTGTGGTAAAATACATATAACAGGGACTTCCCTGGTGGTGCAGTGGATAAGACTCCGCATTTCCAATGCAGGGGGCCTGGGTTCAATCCCTGGGCAGGGAACTAGATTCCACAGGCATGCCGCAACTAAGAGTTTGCATGCCACAACTAAGGAGCCGACGAGCCACTACTAAGGAGCCTACCTGCCACAACTAAGGAGTCACGTACTACAACTAAGGAGCCAGTGAGCCACAACTAAGGAGCCCACGAGCCGCAACTAAAACCCGGCACAACCAAATAAATAAATATTAAAAATAAAATAAAAACGTGTAACATAAAATTTACCATCTTAACCACTTTTAAGTGTACAATTCAGTGGTATTAAATATATTCATAATGTTGTGCAATGATCACCACCATCTATCTCCAGAACTCTTTCCTTCTTGTAAAACTGAAGTTCTGTATCCACGAAACAACAACGCCCCATCTCCTTCCTTCAGCCCCTGACAACCTCCACTCTACCCCCTGTCTCTAAGATTTGGACAACTGTAAGTGCCTTCAGATGCCATATTTGCTGAAGCCTGCTGAGTCTGGGTTTCAGACCACAGACATGCCTACGCCATTCTGAGGGGCCACCATGAGGTGGGCAGGGGCCGTGGGCTGCTGCTCTGCCATCCCTAGCACAAACTCCTGACAAGCCAGCCTCCACCATGGCAGCCACAGGTCAGTGCACATCCCTCCCCAGTCCCAGCAGGGAAGAGCCCCTGGGAAGCCGCTTCCCTCCCGCCAAATGGCACTCAGTGAGAAGTGGTGAGGAGGCCAGACAGGAGGTTGTGGATGCCCCAGAAGAGGGCATGGGGTAGCTGTGATGAAGTAAGGCTGGGTTCTCAGCAAGTTCTCGAAGACAGCCCCTGCCTTCAGGGAGCCCAGGCCCATCTAATGATCCTGCTGCCAGCATAGCTCTCAACATTTCCACATATGCCTCTGGAGGCCCAGTCAGGGGACCTCAGAGCTCACTGGATTCACACTGGAGTCATTTGCCCACGTGATATCAACCGACTCAGAAATGCAGCTTCTCTGAAGAAACATCCATAGGTCCGGCAGCAAGGAGCCCATGCTCCTGAGGGCCAACAATCTATCAAGGGAGGCAGGGCATAGACTAGCCAGGGTCCCCACCTCTCCATCAGCCCGATCCCTCAACTTGTCCCCATTTGGCCCCTAAGAAACCCAGAGTTGCCCTAGAAGGGTCTCAGAAATAATTGATGCAGCCCCACTTGTCACTGGACAAACCGAGGCTCATGGTGGGAGTATTTGCCCAGAGTTGCATGATGACCTGCCAGAGCCCAGTCCAAGGTCTCTTCACCACCTCCAACCCTCCTCCAAACAGGCCCAGAGGGGCTTCCCTCCTTACTTAGTTTCATTTAGACCACGGGTTTTGAACTCACGTTTCATGAACCCCAAAGTGGGGGCAAGAAAACTGTGCAAAACCACACGTATGCACAAGTGCTTTCCTGCGGGAAAGGAAGCAGAGCTTTTGGCCGTTCTCCAAGGGGGCCTACCCCACTGAGTGTGGACATTCTGGGGTCTGCAGCAAAGCATACAAGGAGAGGTGGGCCACCCCTGGGCATGGGGCACAGGGTCTTAGGGGGCAAGGAACTTCACAGGCTTCCAGCCCCCACTCCCCAGGCACACTCATTTCATGGCCCCTAGCTGAGCTCCACCCAGGTGCAGCATGGCCCTGTGGGCCCAGGTACAAGTTGCTCATAGTACAAGTTACCGAAGAAGCATGGGGTACAACGTGGCATGTGAATGTCCAGGACAGCTTCCTGGATGAAGTGCCATTTAGCTGAGCCCTACAGAGTGAGCCAGGTAAAGAGGGAGGGATAAGAGTGGTCCAGGCGAGGGCACAGCCTGTGCAAAGACCCTAGGATGGGAGTGTCCAGTGGTGGAGAAACTGAAAGCTTGATGTGACTGGAGCACAGGCATGAGGCGGGACACAGTGACAGACAAGGCTGAAGGCTACTGGGTCAGGTCATGAAAGGCCTTGTATGTCAGGTTTTGAATTTTTTTTTTCTGGGTTTGGATTTTTTTTAAGGGCAATAAGAACCACTTAAGACCACCACTTAAGAAAGACTTAAGACCACCACTTAAGAAAGGTCTTAAGCAAAGGAGTGACAAAAATCAGTCTGGCAGCTGTGATGGGAAAGAGTTGCTCCAATTTGGAGTGGCTAAGGATCACATGGGCAGAAGTCGGGGCTTGGAGTTAAGTGTGGTGGAAAGATGGGAACTGGGATGACGTCCGGATATGTCTAGGACGATGACTGGCTGGATGTGGCAGTCATGGAGTGGGAGGGGAAGGGCGATCCTGGGATTCCTGCCCAAGTGAAGGGTGAGGTCTGGAAGAGAGTAGAGAGACCTGTGTTCCATTTCAGAAGCATGGGGTCACTCAGGGAAAGAGCCCCCAAGGCAGCTGGGCAGGCAAGTCTGGAGCACAGAAAGAGATTCGGGCCAGATGCAGGGCTTGAAGTCTGGGTGGAGAGTGGCAGCCCAGCACACTGGTCCTTCCTCTTGCTTTTATGATAAAACCCCAATCCATTCCAGAGTTTGGGGACCTGACCCTCACTCTCAACCCCAAAGAGGGGCAAGAGACTCTGGCCAGGCCCACATCACAGTGATTGATTTAAAGGTGGGCCTATAACCTAAGTAGGACCCAACAGAACCCTCTCCAGGACTCTAGCAAGAACCATCCAAAAAGGAGTGCTCTCCATTTCCAAGACATTGCTACCGTGGAAGACAAGTTAAGCCAGGAGCTGCTGGTGGACCCCACATGGGGAGAGCCATCCTGAGATGAACACAGACACTGACAGAGCTGAAAGGCAGAAAGCATGTTCTAAAAGCAGCCCTGAATCCGCTAGATCCAGCCACGCCTGAAGCTGGAACTCCTTAGGACCCCAAGGATAACTGGGCCCTTGACATCCCTTGTTTGTTTCATCCAAATTGGTTTTCTGCCACTTAAACTGAATGAGTCTTAAACAACAAGGAGAATAATAAGCCATGGAGGAGGCTGAGACCACCCTGGGCAGCTGTGTAGACTGCCAAGAACAGGGGCCAAGCAGGTACCTCTGCTCCTCTGACCTGAGCAGCCCCAACACCCAGGGAACCCGGACGTTCCCGCAGCCCCTCTTTGGTGTTCCTGAGACCTTCCCATTGCCCTCCAGGCACTGCCAAGGCAAGGTGAAAGGTAGGAAGACCCTACAAAGGGCAGTTGCAAGTCCCACATACCTCTCACCCCCAGCCCTGCAGCTCAAGCCTGCTGCACCTGCCCTCCACATTCCAGCACCTGAACCAGCTGGAGCCCAGTGTGTGGCCTAAAAGATAGCAGCCTTTTTAGGAGAAATGAAACTCAATTAATTCAGTCCCTTAGTCCAGGAAATGACTTCTCTCTGTGGCCCTTAGTGACTTTTAATGCCCATCAAGACTATACAGAGCAGGTGCCTGGCCAGGATGGCAGCCCAGCAGGGGAGCGCCAGCCCACAAGGCAGCAACCCTTGAGCCTGCCTCACAGAGTCACTGCCCAGCCCATGGACTCTTCCACCAATGGCCTTGCCAACCAGAAACATCAGGCCAGAGAGGTCCCCTGAGCTGCACTGCATGAAGGAGACAGAGGTATGGCTGGGTGCTTCCATCCTACTGGAGTCCCCACTGCCATCACCTAGCCATGAGGACTCAGGCCACCTGAAAGGAGCTGCGGTCCAGAGCAAGTCAGCGCCAAGTCACCAAGCCACTTGGCCACCAGACCTGCTCTCAGCTCCCACTCACTGACACTGACAACAGTCAATGCCGCTGACTGAGAAGGTCTCCAGGAGTTGACTAGAAATGTTTTAAAGAAATGCATTTCTTCATTTTTATTCTTTTTGTTGGTGTGCAAAAAATGCAATACATGTAGTGAGCTGGGCTTGGAACCAAACAGACATGCGTTTAAATACAGACTGCAAAGCTTGAAGTAAGCTATCTCGGTTTATTCATCTGTAAAATGGGGATAATATCAGCATATACCATAGGGTGCTGTGAGGATTAATCAAGGTGATACAGCATAAGGTGCTCAGAAGAAAGCCTGGCACATAATAAGGGCACAGTGAACTGTGAAGTTCTGTTATTACTTTTTATGTCAACAGGCTTCTCATTGGGTTTTTAATGAGCATGTAAGAATGATGTGAAATTAGTACACCTATCATGTGGCCTGAGAGGTACTAGAAAACTCTTCCATAGCAATGAGATATACAAGAATCCTTTGTTAAGCATTACTTTCTCACCCATTGTGAAAAGGCAAATGTTAACCTTTCCCTGTGAATATGATGAACAATACCTGTCTAGTGACCGTAAAAGAACCTGGAAACTACACCTACCAACCTCTCTGGAAATAAAGTATATGGTATGTCTTATGAAGCATGTGGCATTTCCTGAATCTGTACGTCTACCTGATTCTAGTAGAATTTTCACCTTGGCACACCCAGGTTCCAACCTCATATTATTATAGGGAGCAGAACCCCTTACACTCTCCATCCATGGGGTTCTGCAAACCTCATGTCCTGATTCTCATGGGAGCATCTGGCCCCAGCCTGAAGAGAGTGCTACCCAGGACTCAGCTGGAATTATCAGAAAAAAATGTCAGCCAGCACCGGTGGGGCCCCTTGACTTACCACAGAAGGACTCCACCTGAGAACAAAGCCAACACATAAGAAGGCAGAGGCAAGAGACAGCAAGAGTCCTAATGACAGGAGCACCTGGATCCAGCCATGCCTAAAGACTGACCATTATGTGAGCTGCTAATTGCCCGTTTCTGTTTAAACTAATTTGACTTGAGTTTTCCTTCGCTTGTGACTGAAAGGATGCTGATCCTAAGAATCCCCTCGGGCTGAATAGATTAGGAGACTCCGGTCCACAGAAAACAAAGCTACTACCGCCTTCCTTTAAGGCAGAGAAACAAATTCGGGACCAAGCAAGTATATGAGCAAATGTGTGTCCCAGGCCAGGAGCAGGACGATAGGCCTGAAAGGGCCTATGGCTCTTGGGAGAGGCTTGTCCCACCTAAGCATCTAAACTTAAGCTGTAAGACCACAGCTGCCTGCTGTGACCCTGCTCCATGGTTTCTCCACACGTCTTCCAGGAAGGCTAGTTCCACATGTTCTGCAAAGAAGGTGTTGATGGTCCCATCTGCATGGGAAGTACTGCATTACATGGAGTTCAAGAGGTTTCTTTATTACAGAACTTCTCAGAGAACCCAGTGGGCCTCCTTAAATCTCCCAGGCTGAAAGCAAAGGTGCAGCGTTTCCCACACCAGTTGTCCACTGAACCGCATTTGCCCAGAGAAACTTGTGGTGTAATCCTGTAGTACTCCTTTGCAGCAATGGGGGTGTAGCGCTTTGCTTCTCAAAGGGCAGTCCCAAAGCCCAGGAGCACAAGCCTGGTAGCTTATTAAAAATGCAGAACCTTGAACCCCACCCCAGACATACAGACTCAGAATCTGAATTTTAACAAGATCCTTGGGGATCTGCACACACTGCAGCCTGACACACCTGCTTCAGTGTGTTTCACTATCTGTGAAGGAAGAGTAGGGCTGCAGAGGAAGGGGTACTGTGTGGCATGGCTGCTGGGAGGATGAGATGCATGTAGCCTTGTAATGACTATCGAGAGGGAGTGCCTAGGGATTGCAGCTTCTATTACTACACCTCAGGTGCTTCTACCCACCCAGACTTGGGAGCACCATGGCAGAAGGGGCTGGACAGAACCAGGCCAGACTCCTGCCACCACAGGCTGTGTGGCCTTGGGCAAGTCACTCAACCTCCCAGAACCTCAGCTGCCCATCTGTAAACCAGGGATGAAGAATCCTCCCCAACAGGGTCTCTGAGGACCAGAAACATGATGTTTAAACCCCGGGCCCTTAGCAAGTGGGCCTATCACTGATGCAACAGAGGGACTTAACGGGCTAAGGAATTAAGTGTATAAGATCAGAACAGACACACACACGCGAAAAAGAAAGAAGGAAAAAGAGAAGAAGAACTAATGATGCTGCCCCACTATCTCAAGGCCAGTTTTCACTGACAACATTCAAGGCCACTCAGGTAGACGCCAGTCCCTCTTCCAACTCCAGTCTTCTCTCCAGCTGTGTCTTGCACTTCTGCCGGTGTGTGTCCAGTACACATGACATCTCACTGCACCTGTTCTGACCAAGCCGATACACACCTGGTACTTCTCTGCATATGCTCTTCTCTATGTGCATTTGCCCCCGGCAACTCATTCTTCAAATAGCCGCCAGGAGCACGTTTTCCAAGCCCTGACCAGAGTGGGCCCCAGCCCATCAGCTGAGCATGTGTGCCCCAGGTGGGCACCAGGCCAGCTACATCTCTGACCAGCACAGTGGACAACGGCGCTTGGAGGTGCTGGCTGAACAAACAAATCACAGAATGAACGATGCATGTACAAAGCCTCCCTGAAATGCTCTCCATCAAGTATTACTTAGCACACAGGAGTTGGCCCAGCAACAGACTACCTCCATGTCAACTCCCCCACCCCAGCCCAGGCCACCCCCCCCCCGAGCCCCCAGCACCAATTTCCTTTTATTTAGGAAATTCACCTCCAGTGTAAAATGAGACACACGTATGAGGTCCAGGGCAGCCTCAGAGGCAACAAGGATATAAAGGGCTGCACCGTGTTAACCCAACTCCTCCAAGGACATTTATAGTTGTTTGCAGTACACCCAGGTTCTAACTAAATCCAGCCAAAGGCAGTGATTTTCCGAAGCAACAAGTGACATTTCCTGTGTCTCCATAAAAAGAACGCCAGCGGTTGTGGGGCTCCGTGTAATTGCTGGCTCTGCAGCCTGCAGGGCGAGACGGAGGACAGGGGGCTTAGGGGCCAGCAGGACTGGGAGAGAGGCCACTTGCTAAGAGTAGGAGTCCCCTGAGCAGCAATTAGAACGGAACCCATGGTGGGCGGCTTCAGATGTCTGGCCAGCACAGCCAGCCTGACCACCACACACCCAATCCAAAATAGAAAACTGCAGTGGCTTCTGCCACGTGTCAGGCCTCAGGGTGGCCGGACGGAGCACTGCCAATGTCAGCCTCCTCCCTGAGCATTGATCCAGGCTTCCTCCAAGGACCCCTTATGCCAGGCCATGGTCCCCCTAGGCCCTCAGAAGCAGGAGAACTTCCCAGGGCTCTGGTCACATTAAGTGGCCCAGGCAGTCCCAAAAGGGACCCACTCCCCAGCCTCTCTTGTCCTTCAGGGCTTTCCCATGGGCACCAGAGCTTGCATTTCCAAATGCTCCCCTTGGCTCAAAATAGAGAGAGAAAACCAACTTTTCAAATAACCAGCTGAAGTCCAACAGGAAACCACAGCATAAAAATCAGTGGTTCCCGGTCAGCCAGGGGGCAGAGGGATAACTGGGTATTTCAGCACCACTGCCTGGTCCCTAGGCTGGCACCACTTGCACACACAGAAACGAGAAGACCAACTGCCAGCACACATGCCCCCACACAAATGTCACACATGCCACAATGCACAGCAACACACACAGACACACAAATGAACAGAAACCTGCAGATACACACGTGGACAAGACACAATGGCACATTCACATGTTCACACAAGTACACAGGTACTCAGATACTAGTACCCATTCCAAAACACATGTGCAGACGCACGCACTCACAGAGATATACACACACCTGGATGCAAGATGAAGACCTGTGCCTGCAGGCATAAGGGAGACCACACTTTGCTACTTGATAAGTGCTTTGGAAATGTGGCCTTCCCTCTGCATAAATCACCCTCTCGGTCCAATTGAAACAACTTGCCTTAGAGCCAACCCCTTCAGTCTGCACCCAGTGGTCCCTAAGCACAAGGGTGCAGAGAAGGTCTTCAATACAGGCCTTGCCCTCCCAGGGGCCTCCCAGATAAACAGCTTCCAAAGCCCAGGAGAGGGCAATGGACAGAAAGAAGGGAGAGAAGTGCGTACTCACCAGCCCGTCGCAGTTGCTGAGCGCCACAGAGGAGGCTTCAGCCAGGCCGGCCACGTCTCCGACGTAGAGGCAGGTCCCAAGCAGGGGCTCCACGCGGGTGGCGCCCGACTCGCTCTGCCACTCCACCGTGGCCCCGGGCGCCACGAGGCGGGCATTGGGCCGCAGCCGCAGGTGCAGGTCTCGGCCGAAGACCGTGACATTGTAGAAGAGGCGGCCGCCAGGGTCCTCCTCGCTGCCTCCAGAGAAACCCGGGATCTGGACAGGGGCGGCCCTGCGGGCCCGTACCCCAGCCTGCGCCGTCGCCGCCGACACCACGTGGGACACCAAGAGGCCCTGAGCGTCAGTGCGCACCGGCACCGCCAGGATGCGCTCCGCTCCGTGCCCCTGGGGCCAGCCTGCAATGGGAAGGGACGTTAGACCAGTCGAGACCTGGGAACCCCAGGGCCCCGCCACCGAGTCCAGCATCCTCACAAACCCCTCCCCCACTGCGAAGGGAAGGGCATTCCGCTAGGCAACCCCCAGAAACTAGCCTTCTTCCAACCGGGAAGGGGCGTTAACAGGGCCGCCACTCCCGACCCCCGCCGACCCCGGGCCGACCCCCTCTAGAACCCGCCCAGCCAAGAGCTCTGCACTCTGCCCCGTTCCGGGTTGGGGCTCCGCGGCTCCTCGCAGTTCCCCAAGGGACGGCCCGGTCAGAGCATCCTCCACCCCTTGAACCTACCGTCCTCGGCAGTACGTGGGGCTGCTCCGAAGCTATTCCCGGCTGGCCCCCTACCCGTATGCCTCTACCCCTTCAGCAGTCCCCGCCGCCCGACTGCCCTCACCGCTCGCCTCCGGAGCGGCGAGGACTCGGCTCCCCCGGGCACTGGCGGCCTGTCCTCCGTGTACAGCTCCGGGTTAGCCCGCTGCCGGCCACCCTCCCCGCGTGCCCGAGGGCAGGGAGGGTGAAGGAGGGTCCCTCAGATCTTCGAGGATCCCCTCCGGGTCGCCCCAGCCAATCCTCAGGGCCCAAGGCGGCGCGCTCCGCACCCGACTCCTCCCGAGCGTCCCCGGACGCGAGCCGGGGCGCAGCCTCTCCCTGGCTCCCCCGGACACGCTGGGGCTGGCGCTGCGCTCTCCGCCGCGGGGCTTTCCCGGCCCTCCGTCTCCACGCTCCGCGTCCCGGGAGCCGCGAGCGCTCCGAGGCTCCCCGCAACCCGAGACGCCCAGGTGCGCCGCAGGGCGCCCCCTGCGCGACCAACCCGGCCCCGAAGTTGGCCAACTTGGCCCCGGGCGGGGCGCGCGGAGTTTGCCCAAGTCAGGCTGGACGACGCCTGGGGAGGGGGCGGTGAGGCACGCAGGGCGGGGAGGAGCCCGGCCGACTGGGGTCGCGAAGCGTGAGGGCCGCGCCGCACCTACCTGGGGGGTCGGCGGCGGCGGCGAGCCGGGCGTCCGCGGGCAGCGGCGGTAGCAGGAGCGGCAGCAGTAGCAGCAGCAGCGCGGGGCAGAGCAGGCGGCGAGCGGCTCCCGCCGGCGGATCCATGGCAGCCGGACCGCAGCCGGGGCCCCGCACTCGCAGCCGGCGCGAAAGTTCCCCGCGCGCCGCCCAGCCCACATCTGGGGGCAGCTGGAGCCGCCCGCAGCTGCAGCACCGCAGGGCGCGGGGCGGAGGAGGCGAGGCGCGGAGAGGAGGGCGGGGGAGAGCGGAGGGAGGCGGGGAGAGGGAAGGAGCGAGCGAGAGAGGGAGGCGGGAGGGAGGGAGAAGGCGAGAGAGGGGGAGGGCGGGGACGGCGGGCGCCTCAGCCTGCGGTGACCCGGCGCTTCTTGGCGCGGCCGCCGCTGCCGCCGCCGCCGCCGCCGCCGCCACCGCCGCCACCGCCCGCTCCCCTCCTCGCGCCGTCGCCGCCGCGGTTCCCGGCTCGTAACGAAGCAGAGACACCCCGAGGCGGCGGCGTAAAAACGCCGCGGGCCGGGTCGGGAGAGCCCCGCTGCTGGCCACCCTCTGCGGCGCCCCGCGCACTCGTGGCGCGAAACCTCGGAGGAGCTAAAGCCCGCCCGAGCATCCCCACCCAAAGAGTCCTCGGAGCACCCGGGTCCCAACCGTCAGCCCTGGGGCGCGAGGGGCCGCCTCTCCCTCTCTGTGCGCCCTGGGGGCAGGATAGGGAGCAGAGCTGGGAAGGGGTGGGGAGGCCTGATTACTGGTCCATGGGGCTGAGCCAGGCCTTTTGACCAGTTAGAGACCCCAGAGGCTGAAAAACAGTTTTACCAGGAGGGTGCATGCACCACAAGAGCCACCCCAAAGATCAACTTTTACCCTTACAGAGAGAGGCAAGTTTCCCTCAGTCTCCAGCTCCTCTTTGCCTGAAGTCCCTCTCCCCCTCCGTCTGCCTCCCCAACCCTCCATTGCAGCCTCTGAGCACAGTCTCCTCCACCTAGACCTGGGCTCCACCTGCTAGAGCTCAGTCAGGTTGCCTCCCTCACCTGTCCTGAATCCTACATGGGAGTCTAGACGCCTGGTCTTTGCACACCCCCAGGCTCTGCCTGAAATAGCCTCTCTACACTCTGCCCACCTTTCCCAACTCAGCATCCAAGGCATCCCTCTCCACCCTGGAGCCAGTTTGCTGTCAAAGCCCATTCCCAGCCGGACTCCTCTCCAGCACAATCCTCATTGCCTGTCCCACCAAGTCTACTGTCCCCCAGCACAATGGCCTTCCCTCCCCTTGGGAGCCCACTCCCAAGCATGTGTCTGTGGGAACACCTCTGCTATGTGACCCCAGACTTCTGCCTCACTTCCCTGGAGGGTGGACACCTGTCCTTTTGGATTCACTCTGCCCCAGGCCTGTGTGGCCAGTGCTTTGGGGCTGGCCTTGGTCAGGCAGGGCCTGATGACTCAGGTCCCTCCCTGCCCACCAGAAGGGCCCAGTCTTATGGGTATAACACATGACTTACACAACTTGCTCTAGCTGTGATTTCATATTCTCAGTTCCATCATTTTCAGGACCCATCATTTTCAGAGGGCACTGAAGCTTGATGGCCATCTTCACCTGGAAGCTTTCCTCTGTGACCCCTGAGGGTGCCCAAACAGGATCCAGCCCCCAGGCATGGTGAACATCTGTTGTCAGTGTTAAAAATGGTAACATTTCACATAAGAATTTAGACTTCTGACTTCTTTTGAGAAATTGGAAAGTGTGACCACACTGGGCCTGCATTTCTGCTTATCAGCCATTAAGTGGGGCAAATGCCCTGCAGGTTGCTGTAGGTTCCCTTCCCTTACCCACAGAAGGCATCCACTTTTGTAACCTCTGATGGTTCCAGAGAAAGTGGATGGGGATCAGTGTATGGGAAGAGAGATGACTCCAGAGCCAGGTATCCTGGAGGACTTGGCATGGGTCGAAGAAGAAGTGGCATGGGTCGAACCCTGAAGGCTGAGGAAGCCAGGCAGCCCAGAGCTGGGTCCAGCTAGGTGCTGTCTTGGAATCCACGACACTTCCACTCATTCCCCCTGTGGCTGTCATGCTTTCATCCACCTCAAAAGATGAATGAGACCCAAGCAGCAGCCTCACCTATTTGATGAGGGTGATGTTCTACTACCTCACTTGCTTCCCTGCCAGGTTTATGGTGACTACCATAATCCTCCTACCACCACCATTATTTCTTTATACTGTACTTAAGTTTTTAAAGGAGACTTTAAATCACTACCGTAAATGGGAAAGCCAACATCTTGCCATCTGCCAAAAATAAATACATGAAACAAAAAGCTGTTATCAAATTGTAAATACTATTGCCTGCAAAAGGCACGGAGGCTGAAGCTGATTAACAAGTGTTGGAAAAGTGGTGAGACAGACTAGAAGAAGCAAAGCCCTTTCCTTTGATGCAATCAGAAGGACAAAAGGAGAATTGAAAATGACCGACTCTCTCACTTCGCAAGTTGATGATATTTTCTGATGGGTCCATGTAACAAAATTATGTTGCACACTTTGGAAAACCAGCTCTAGAATATCTTTTTGGAAAGAAGGTTTGTCTCTCTGACACTCCTGAGTCACTCCTGGCAACTGTTCCTTCCCAAATTACTCCCAGCTTCTTGGGGCTCCACCCAGACAGAGACCCCTCATGAGTGGAAGGCAGACCACGGCCCTTAACCATCCCATCTTTAGTCCCTACAATGACACCCCTCTAGGCTGAGTGGAAGATCCAAGCACACATGCATCACAGTTTATGGTTGAATCCTCCATGTGGGGGGCCCTTGTGGACTCATCCCAGCTTCCTGATCACTTGTCCTCAGCTCAAAAAAAAAAAAAAACAAGAGTCACCCCTACTTCTTCAAACCTGCATGGTTCAGATCTCTCTTATTCCTCTTCTGGAAAAGGCTACCCCACCCACTGGTGCTTGCCTCTCTGTTCCCCCTTCTTCTACTTCAGGTGAAAGTGGAACACAGAAATCCCCAGTGGTTCTTTGTTCAAGTCTACTTATTCAGTCTAGATCCCAAAGACAACCCAAGGACCACAGAACAAACTCAGCTGGAACACTTATTAAGTGCATGTCATGTGTGTTTGATTTTAATTGAACTTGAGTGTCCTTAGGTCTGGCTTTCACGCTCCTACTTGACAGTCCCTACCACTCCCTATTGTCCTATACCTGCCTTTTGTTCATGGTTGTTACCAGTCTGATCCCTGAAGGATGAGTTGCAACGCTGATCTAGAACAGCCCCATGTTGTGGGGAAGGGATGAGAACAACTCAGGGTGAGCTTGAGCCCTCCAGTCCCTTTAAAATCTTCCCAACAATGTGAGGAGCAGAAAGAGATGGGCACATTTCCTGGTCATCTTGGGTGTCATAAATCACCGCACATGCCTCCAAGCAGGAACGTTAAGAAACGTTTCTTGCCCTGTGCCTGCCCAAGCTCTCTGGTGGGAGCAGTGCCCTGCGTTATTCTGAAAAGGAGAAGCGGGGCTCTCAGCCCATCTCTGACTTCCAGGCCACATGTGCCAGCACAGACTTCATCAGAGCCATTCCTGTCCCCTGGCGGCCACATGGAAACTAGAAGTGCTTCTGCCCTTTGACGAGGTCACCATCCTTGGCAGGACCTGCCCGCACTGCAGGCTACAAGCAGATGGAAGTAGTGAGGGTTCGTTGCCCTCTCTCCCGAGAAGCAAGCTCCCGGGGGTTGTGGGAAGGGATCTAGACTTTTCTAGTCCTCTGGGGACCCGTATGCTGAGCATAACAAGCCGTGAGGACTTGGCGACCTTGTCAAAGGGCCTCTGAAGACAGCAGTTCTGCCCCCCTCTGCTGTTGGCAAACAGCGGGTGCAGTGGCCCCGTCAGATGCACAGGCAGAGTTCTGGCCAGGAGCGGCCTTGGTAAGCAATAATGCTAATTAAGCAGAATATGGTGGCCAGGTGGCCTTTGGGGGTGTGGTTCTTGCAGTTTCTTGAGCATCCCCGGACAGGGATCTGTGTCAGGCAAAAGAGGAAATGTAGGTGGTGTCCAGACAACAATTGTTTTCATTGCCATGTTTCACACAGAGGTGTCCCACCCCCACTGCAGTCAGTTCTGCCTGGAAGTAAAAAGCAAGGTGCTTGAGGTTTGGAGGCTTGGGGATCCTGGCTCATTCAACACTTCTACAGGGAGACACAAGCTGGAGGCTCAGGCTCAATCTAAGCAGTAACGACCTGGGGAAAGATAAAGCTCAGTGCCCATCTGTGACTGTCAACAAGTGCTCAACATGGCAGAGAGACAGCAAGGCCCAAGATTTTTCAAGGAGATGTCTGGATGTGGCAGGTAGTGAGGTGCTGGGTCTACTTGGATCAGGGTCTAGCTGTGTCTGGCCTCTCACAGAAGTCAGGAGGGACATTTGGTCCAGGCTTCCCATTTGAGAAAGGCCTCTGGGTCCCTTAAGATGCCCCTGGATGCAAATAACCCAGCCTGCTTAAACCATAAGGAAATGCGGGAGGTCTGCGGGTATGACAGCTCCGGAGCTCAACCAGGTAGCAGGATGACCAAACCACATGCAGGTGTCCTCCCCTCTCCCAGTTGGACCAGCTGACTCCCCTCTGATCTGTGGGCCAAGACTGGCTCACATGCCCATTGCTGAACCAGCTGCTGACAAGGGGCGGGGGTGTAACAATCTGGGACAGAAACATGTTAGGGGTCAGCCCCAATGCCCCCCAGCACTTCGCTTGCCCTTATGTCCAAATGAGAGCATGGCACAGTTCCCGGCTTACCCCGTCTGTTGAAAGACTATGTTCTTCACTGGACTTTTTGTTTATCCCATTCCCAGATGACATCATCTACAGAGCCTGGAGAATTAATTTCTTTACATATAAATCCTGTATGTAACTTGTGAAGGACACAATCCTATTACATTGTGGTATTTTGTGTTCAAATCCTTTGTAAGTTTAACTGGACATTTCCTCACTTACAATCTGGGGCATGTCAACGGGTGGCCCTGGCCAATGCCCTGCTAAACCCCAGGATCCCTGGCCTCCAGAGCTTTATTCTCTCTCGATTGCCTTCTCTTTTTGTCAAGTTCCTTCCACTGCAGTCCTGCCTAACCCTGCAGGGTTCACGGCATCTAGGATGTGGGCCTTAAAGAGGCTAAAGCTTCTGGCTGGGGCTGGCAGTAGCACTAACCATGGAATCCAAAGGCCAAGACCCAGTGGGAAGAAATTCTGGATGCAGGGTTGAGGGCCTTTGGCCACCACTGCTGCTGTTGGAGACTCCCTGGGGACCCTCTGCCCCTCCGGGGGGTGCTAGGAGGCCTCTCCCTTAGCAAAGTCCCCATCGCTAACAGGAGGGTGCTTCTTGACTGTCTCCCTCCCAGTTTCAGATGGTTCCTCCTCTGAAGAAATGCTGAGACCCGACACAAAGTCTGCAGGATATTTAAAGTGGAGCCCTGCAAATTAGTGTCCCCATCTTTTGATCATTCAAAAAATAAATAAATAAGAGAGATATACCTGTATCTTTTCTGCAATGTTTTAAAGGTTTTTTTTGTTTTGGGTAAAATAAATCATCCCTTGCATGCTCTCTACAAATCTGGCTCCAGGCTGCCCCTCAGGAAAGGGCTTTACCCTTCACACTGTCCCCAAAGCCTCTGGCCACTCCTCAGGGCCAGTCCCAATGGATGCCACTCTCTCTTCATACACATGACTCCTCTTCACCTATGTCCCAGCCCCACCCATCCTGGGCAATCTTACCCTTTCCCATGGGTTCAAGAGTCTATTCACAGACCACCCCAGCCAGGTCCATCCACCTGTAAATACAGTAACCCCTAGGCATCTCCATCGAGGTGTCTCAGAGACCCAGCTCCTCACAGCCCCCACCTCCACCCCACCCGCAGCCTCCTGGGCTCACATCTGGCACCTCTTCTCCCTCCTGGGCCCCAGGGGCATCTGAGGCCCCTCCTTTCCCTTACCCCCACAACAAAGCAGTCATCGCTCCATCTACCCTCTCATTAGGAAAAGGAATCTGCCCCTCTTCCCTGCCACGCCCTCTAGCCCAGACCTGGCCACCTGTCTCTGGCACAGTGGCAACACCCTTAGGATCAGGCCTGAAATTGAGCTGTTGAGTCTAGTGACTTTCTCTCCCAAAAGTCAGATGGAGCATCTCCAGCCCCTTGCACACTGTGATCTCACATGGTGCCCAGTCTCTCCACTCTCCGTTTCCTCATCTGCAGGGCTGGGACCACACGCCTTCCTCCCAGGGTCAGGAAGAGCTTGGGGCCTGGCACACCCTCATTTTCAATGCAGGATGAACGTGAGAGCCCTCAATTCACACTGGCAGCTGAAAACATAGGTATTACTTTAGAATAACAAGGCAGATCTCCTAATGAGAGTGTTCCCTCCCATACCCTGTCAGTGTTGCCATCCTGGGCAGTGGAGGCCTTGCTCCCTGAGGGCTGCTGGGAGGGGAATTTCATGATGGCTCTCCAGGATATTTGATTTCAACTCCTCATAGCAGCCCTGCGACAGGTTGCTCGGGCTCTGTCAGTCACTTTCCAATCATGTGACCTTGAGAAACTTACTTATCCTCCCCATGCCTCAGTTTCTTAAACTGTATAATGAGCAGTGTAATATCACCTACTTCACAGAGTGGCTTGGAGAATTAAATGATTTAACACAATATGAAGCCCTCCATACCTTAGCTAGTTTTGCTCTCCATCACTCCCTGTACCCAGCTGTGCGTAGTTCAGCATTGGCCTATAGATGCAAAGCTGTGTGGATTGGAAATTTTCCAAAGTATGTTGACCACGTGCTTTTTTCATATCATCACTGACTTTAGAACTAAACCTTGGCTGTACTGCAGGACATGGGTGACTGGGATGCCATGGCCTAATAAGGAACCTTGCTGAAGAATTGCAGGAAATACTGTGATTGACAAAAAACAGCCTGGCACATAGTGGGCACTCAGTAAATATTTGCAGAGTGAATTTTAAAAAAATAAGATAAATTTGAAAGATAGATGCTATGAAGAAAATAAAACGAGGTTCATGATATAGAATGCATGGGACAAGGGAGAGGAAGATGGAGGAAAGCTGAAAGCTGATCAGAGAGAAGTAACCAGAAAAGGGCAATCTAAGCAATGAACATCTCAAGCAGAGAGACCAGCACACGTAAAGGCCCTAAGGCAGGAAAGAGCTTTTACTGCTCCAGGGAAAGAAGAGTGGTGAAGCCAGAAGGTAGTGAAAGAAGGAAGAGATGAAGAGAGAGAGGCAACCAGGGGATCATAGATGAGGCAGGGCCTTGGCCTGCAGGTTGCATTTTGTTCTAAGTGGGAGATTTAAGTAGGAGAATGAAGCAAGATTGTGTTCATCTCAAAATGCTCTGGGAGCTGGGAGCACTCACTAGGACAATGGTGAGCCCTGGGGCTTCCTGGCTCCCTTTTCAGGACAAGGATCTCACACATCCATGTCCCGTGACCATCCCTGTGTGCCCTGGTCAAATATGACTGGCCAACATGGGCCCCACAGTTTCCTCTTCCCAGTGAAGACACCGGGGGCAGTGTGCCCTTGGGAAGCACCTCTATGTACCAGGCTGTGTTTTGTCAATCACAGTATTCCCTGCAAGCCCGCAGCTCTGTTGGTGAATTAGCAGAGCTCTTAAATAAACTACCTCCCTTGATCCTTACTACATCCCACCAGGTGGAAATGCAACATTCCCACTTTCAGATGAAGAAGCTGAGCCTTAGAGATGATAGCCCCCAGGGACAGAGCCAGACCAGACCTCATGACTCACTCCAGAGCCAGAGAACTCATCACCCACAAAGTGAGCTTCTCTGAGTGCTCCTCTGAGGCCTTCGGAGCCTCCTTCCTATCAGCCCCTGTTTTTTGCCTAAAGCAGTGGAGTCATTAGCTAGTGCTTATAAAGTCAAGTATCATAACTGATGCATAAGGGGCTGCCAACTAGCAGCCCACAGGGTTTTGTTTGTTAACTCAAACTATTTGCTAAGATTTTTTAAAAAATCAAAAGATATCTCATTAAAATATGTACCTCTCGCTTCTCTTGGAGAAAAAAAAAAAAAGCACATCTGGCCACACTAGGCCGTAAGGCAGGCCGTAAGGCAGGCCACAGGCAGGCTTGAGCCGGATCTGAGGGCCAGCACAGCCCTTAGATGCTTTCCTGACGTCATGGTCTCCACCCAGCTGGCTTCATTAAGGGAGTATCAGGGCCACCACCCTGCACTGCAGGGCCCACCTCTGGTTTCTTCAGATGGGGAGGCTAGAACAAGGGCTTCTGTGCTCAACCAGCCCCTGCATGGCCTTTGAGGCACCTGCAGCCTATGGGGGAAGCTCTCCAGCACAAATTGCCTTTGCATCCCCTCCCCCATCCCAGGTTTCTCTGCTATGCTCACTCAGGACCTCCACGAGGGCCTCAGGTTGCTGGAACTTTGCAAGACACTCTTTTTCATGGTCCCCACCTGGCACCATTGGCCCCCTGCTGCCCACCAAGATTGTTCCCCCTGGCTGAGAATACAGGGCCCTCCAAAGATGAGTCTGAAAGCACAGGCTGCTACTGTGGGATACTGGGAGCAGAGGTGGAGGGGACCTGGGGGTGCAGGTTTTGGGGAGCGCCGCAGGAGAACTGTCACTTCAAGGTCTGGGGACTTGACAACAAGTTCATATGAATGGAAAGCAGGAAGCCAGTTCGAGGCACCTGATAGACGACTGTCCCGAGAGATGGGAGGCAAGAGTGTTCATTTGCACCTATGAACACGTGTGCATGCACACACACATACTCTCTCACACACACACACAGTGCCACATACATGTAGTGAGTGATACATGTGCACAAACAAGCACACAGACGCACGCTGACCCCACAGACACGCACAGACCCAGATACACAGACACTTGCTCCAGAGCCCACGCAGGGCCTTGGCCTCCCTAATTGCATTTCTGAAAATGAGAAAGAGGAAACTGAATGAGTCCAGCAGCACTGTTCCCCCACGGCAATTCCCATCTCCGTTCTGAGTGGCCGCAGCAGCCCAAGTTCTCAGCTGAGCCCCAGACTCTTTAGCAACCCTCCGCAGGGTCCACACTGTAGCAGGTCCCCAGCCTTGGCCGGCCTACGGGCTCTGCCATGTCCTGGCCTGCCCTGGCCACGAAGGCCGTGAACAGGACCTGCCAGCTCACCCAGGAGCCACTGGCCTGCTTGCTGGGGCAGCCAAAGCCCCCAACAGGCTTTCTGTTCTCAGTCCCCCTCAGAGCACAGAACCCCTGATTTTCCCCATCATTACTGGGGAGAGCCCAATAGCCCTGCCCATGTCTCTGGGTAAATTCAAACCCTGTGCCAAGGGCTGGGCTCCAGCTTCACAGAGGCTCTTCCCTTCCCCATGGGGCTGTGCTGTGGTGTCCGTATTCATCCTGACCTGCACCACAGACCCTCTGATGGGGAGTCCCTCCTCCAGCACGTGCCAGGCTCCCTACTCCACACAGGCTGTCAGACCGAGCCCAGACAGAAGGTCACTGCTGACCATAATGTTATCTTAAATTGTTGAGCAGCCAAATTACATTACCGGTCACCCTGTTATACCTGAGGTTGACTGAGACCCTAGGATCTTTTTAATGTATACATAGTAAAGCCTTCCCCCCACCACTGGATGTCGGCAATGGAGATTTTGAACTCAGTTGCAGGATTCATTGGCTCTAACCTGTGAGACACAGACGAGGTACACAGCCAAGCAGTGTTGCAGGACCTGATGGCTCCAGGGATGACCCAGCCCTGGTCTGAGGGCCCAAGGCCCTACTCTCCTGAATCTTCCTGGGGCATGGGAGAGACCTGAGAATTGCAGAACCAGGGTGGTGCTGGGCAGCCGAAGACCCTGAGCTTTGGGAGCAGCAGGCAGTGAGGGACCACTTGGCTCCAGATCCATCAGAGGCTCTCTGTCCCCAGGATTTCCCAGCACAAGGCAGCAGGGACATGGATGCCTCCAAAAGGCCAGACCTTCTCTCACTAGAAACTGGGCCTCAGTCTTGCTGGACCTTGGACTTCAGTCTCACTGGACCTTTGGCCTTGACCTCACCAGACCACTGGAGTTGCCTCCAGCCCTTCGATAGCCTCCCCTGGGCTGCAGCCTCTGTGCTCCCAGTGCAGCTCCAGCCTCGCCTCTCCCTTCGAGGGGAGTTTGAGGCTCCTGAGGAAATGCCTTCTGCAGAAAGCCTACTCCACCATGCAAGCTGTCACCCTGGAGAAAAAATAAAAACCTCCCAGCTTCACTTGTAACAAACTTGGTCTGTTGTGCAACTTTGCAGTACAGAATGTGAATGTGCCCAATCTCCTCGCTGTTGCATAATTTTCCAGCTGTTTCAGGACCGTTTCATTCTTCGTCTGGCATATTTCACAAGACATATATAAAAATTCGATATATGTAAATATAAAGTGGAGCATATGTGTGCAACGCAACGATAAGTGTGAAGTGAAGGGAAGGAGGTGGGGGACCAGGGCTAAGTAAAAAGGCAGATGAAACAAGTGTAAACATTTTGAATGCCACCTTCTAGAAGTCTGGGAGAGAAAATGAACTTGGACTCAATTTAAATTTAAGTGAGATGTTCATCCAGTAAAATCAACTTCACCTTGGTGGTGTTTGACTTCCCCCCTTCTCCAGTAATTGTTTTGGCTTTATTTGGTTTGGTTTGGTTTTTTAGAGCAATCCCTGAAACTCCACCATTTTTGTAAAAGAAATACCATGGGCATCTTCTTGCCAAATATTTCTTAACAGCATAAACTGAGATGCCCTTGTAAGGGGCAGAAAGGAACCAAGATGACAGATCCCCTAAATGGTCTTATCATCCTATGCACGACCATCTGCAGAGACAGGCTCTGTACTTCCTCCTGATGGGAATCCTCGGTTGCTGCTGGGCCCACTTGGGTTCTGTGTCACATAGAAGGACCCTCTCCTCCTCGAGTCAGGATCTGCCCAGGATGCTTCCTCTGACAGGAAGCAGCTGAGCAAAGGGATCCCCCTGGCCAGGCCAGTCTGCCCAGGCCATAAGCTGGAAGCTTACAGGCGGAATCCTAACCTCAGGTGTGTCTGGTTGGGAAAGCACAGTGATATTTTTAATTGAATCAGATACACACATATAAAAATTAGGAGATTATGGATTTGAAATCTAGATTCTTGTCTCCTTTTGATAAAATAATATACTCTGGCAACACTGGGCTCACATTTCAGCATGGTAGCCAGAGCAGGGCTTGGAAAAAGCTGCCCCTTTCCCACCATATTGATTAACTCTTGTCCCAAGAACACTGCCTCACAAAGCACCCTAGAACCTAGTAGAGAAAGACAACAAGGGTTATCCCCCGGCTCACAGCTCTTCAGCCTGGCCAAGGCAGCTCTCCTGACAGGGCAGGTCTGCGGGCCAGCTGGGGCAGCTTATATGTAGGCCAAGGTGCAGGGACAGCAGCTCTGAGGGGAAGCTCATCTCACGGAGGAGATCAGAGGCTTCCAGAAGGATAAGCATGAATGCACGATGCCTCTAAGACCTGGGCTCCAAACTGGCCCACAGTTTGTTTCACCCACGTCTCTTGGTCACGTGAGACACATGGACAAGCCCCGTGAATGACGCAGATATACTCTCCATCCTGGAGAGAGAAGCTGCAGAGTCACAGGGCAAAGGGTGTGAATATAGGGACGTGTAGTAGACTGAATCGTGTTCCCCCAAAAAAATGCATGTCTGCCCAGAACCTCAGAAAGGGACCTTATTTGGAAATGGGGTCTTTGCAGATGTAATTAGTTAAGATGAAGTCATAAGGAATCAGAGTCCACCTCTAATCCAATGTCACCAGTGTCCTTATAAGAAGACACAAGGGGGTGGAGACACACAGGGAGAACGCCATGTGACAGTAGAGGCAGAAATGCCAAGGATTGTTGGCAACCACTATAAGCTAGGAGAGAGTCATGGGACAGATTCTCCCTCAGAGAAGAAACTAACCTTGCTGACACCTTGATTTCAGATTTCTGGCCTCCAGAACCATGAAACAATGTCTCTGTTGTTTAAAGCCACCCAAGTTTGTGGTAATTTGTTATGGCAACTCTAGGAAACCACTACAGGATGCGTGAGGAATTGGGAATAATGATAAAATCTACCACAAACTGCCCTCTTGGATATAGTTACTTAAGACCCTCCCACTTGCAAAATACACTCATTCTCACCCAAGACACCCAATCATGGCGTCAAGCTTGAAGATGAGAATCTCATAGTCTAAGTCAGATCTGAATGCAGCTCGCCTTGCTCCTGGGACCTATGCAACAAAAGGAGAAGCTGTTTGCACCCCTCCTCCCCTCCAATGTCTCACACACAGCCCCGATACGCCATGGTAGAACAGGGACAGATCACGGAAAAAACACTCCCATTCAAAAAGGAGGAGGACAGGAGGCCCCAAACAGTCACTGGTCCACAGCAGTTCTTACGTCCTGTTGGAGAAACGTTGCCAGGAACTGCTACCCTGGAGTAGGGAATGTTCTGGGATTAGGCTCCAGGTTCACTCCCTGGGCCTGGATCCTCAGTCCCTTGTTGTCAGTGGTTCTTGGCTCTACTCTCTAGGATATCCTTCCTTCTCCATCATTTTCCTTGGTCACTTCTGAGAAGGACACTCCAAAATATGCCCTTCATGGCAGCTGAATGTTTTCTCAGCCTGCATCTTGCCCATAACAAATTAGTGGCCCAGAGATTTTTTTTTCCATCTTGAATAATCTGAGTCTCTTTTGGTCTGGATTGGTGGGCTTTTGCCAATACAGCCCTCTCAAAAATTGTGGATTTCCTATATATTTGATATCATGTGCCAAAAGCCATATTCACAATTCATTGTAAGACATGTCTCTCTCTGTATTTAATTACAGGTACTGTGGGAAACTCAGGCTGCTGCGGGACCACACCACTGATCTTTTAGTAACTTCTTGGCACCATTTAATCCTTCCAGAGGCCTTCACATGAGTGCAAGTGCTATGCCTTTGATTCACTCTAGACCCCCAAGCTATATCTTAATAGCCATGCCCTTGATTTGACTTTTCTCTCAGGCTGTGCTTAATTTGAGACTCTCTTATTGAATGGAGAAGCTGGAGATTAGAAATAGTTTTATTTTTCAACCCAGTAAGTCCCAGATTTTCCAAACTTTCTTCCTTCCCTATAATTCTTTCTGAGATCTGGCCAGGTTTTTCCTGAGCTGTCTCTTCTTTGTAGTTCCATATTAAATGCAGACAGCAGGAGCCTGCTCGTGCCTGCAACATTCTACCTGGACAGTCCCAGCCCAAGGCCACAAGTGTATTAGGTACACTTTCCCTTTCAGCAAATGTTCTGCTACTCCATAACACATGCCATTATTTTCCCAGCCACCTATAACACTTTCTGGTTCCAAAGCCAATGCCACATATTGCAGGTTTCTTATCAAGGTACCAATTTCTGTAGCAGTTACCCACTGCCATAGTAACACTGGATATTGAACCACCTTAGAACCTGGAAACTTAGAACAACAATAATGTCTGCTCAGGCCCACAGCTCTACTCCCTGTATGTGCACCCTGGGGCCCAGGGGAAGCCCATCTCATGGAGGAGGTCAGGAGCTTCCAGGAGGCTGAGCGTGAGAGCACGATGCCCCTTGTGGACTGGGCTCCAAACCAGCACACGGTCACTTCCACCCATGTTCCATGGGCCAGGAAAGCCACATGAATGGGGCAGAACACCTATTCCATTCTAGAGGGAGAAGTTGCAAAGTGATGTAGCACAAGGCATGGACAAAGAGATGGGCGTGGAACTGGGAAAGATCTTAGATTCAATTTTCCTTATTTGACATTTTTCAGATTATGAAAGTACCAGTTGTCGTAACAAGTGAAACAATTCCAAATCATGTGAAAAAAAAGCAAGTATCTCTTCCCTGTGAACCTCCCACTTTCTTCTCCTTCTGGTTAGAAAAGAATGGAGCATATGATGCACGAGGAAACCAGGGAGAGTGAGGGGGAGATAGACGGAAGCAGGTAAAGGGCTGTCAGGTCACCGGCATCTCTCTGGCCCTGCTTCCAGCCCTAGGAGGGTAGAATGCTCTTTCCACTCTGGGTTTCACGAATTACCCCCTCCACCATCCTCAACACAAAGTCCCTGGTTTGCTCAAGATAGTTCAGATGGCCTTCCCTTCTGTATTAGTGGCCTATGGCTGCTACAACAAATCAACACCAAACAGGTGGCTCAAAATAACAGAAACGTATTCTCTCCCAGTTCCAGAGGCCGAAATCAAGGCATCAGCAGAGCCAAGCTGTCCCCAGAGACTCTAGGGGAAACTCCATTCCTCAATTCTCCCAGCTTCTCGTGGCTGCCAGCAGTTCTTGGCTTGTGGCTGCATCACTCCAGTCTCTGCCTCCTTGATCTCATGGCTTGTGTGTGTTTGTGTCAAAACTCCCTCAGTCTCCCCGTTATGTGGACACTTGTAATTGTATTTAGGGCCCCTTCAGATAAATCTGGACAATGTCCTCATCTCGAAGTCTTCAAATTAAATCATACCTGCAAATAAGGTCATATTTACACCATTTTGCAACCAACCGGCCCTGGCAAACCACGGGAGCTGCTCAAGACCACACCCAGAATTGGCAGAGGTAAGCCAGCAAGCATGCGATTTTGCCTGCCATGAGCAGAGGGAGGACATCCAAGGAGAGGCAGCAGCATGGACAAAGTCAGGAGGTGTGACCATGCATGATGTGTTCAAGAAATTACTCCAGATTTCAGCTATATTGCCTCCTCAGGGACCATGAGGGATCACCGAAGGGCACAGGCATTTCCTCTCTGCTCTCTGAACCTACAATTAATTCCAAGCCAGGCGCCACTTTTTCGTAATGAAAATGTCTTTTATGGGTGGAGCTGACCCTGTAAAGGAAAGCCCTGCTTTGATGAAACCAGTCCTTCAAAATGAAACATTTTATCAAAAGCCCTAACACAATCCCCATGAAATTAAACCAGGAAGACAGACATTCTAAATGCCCAGGCGCTGGTTTTGATTTTTAAAATTGTCAGTTAAATTAAAGTTGGGCCATGGAGACTCAGCTCTCGGCTTGCCTTCCTGAAGGGAAATGCTCTGATATGCCTTTCAACGCATCTTCCTCCTGCAAAGTTCTCAGAGGTTGGGTGCAATTCTCGCCCACAGGGCTGTTTCAGCTCTAGGGCTGGAAGTCAGAAAGACACCTAGTGTACCAAAACTAGTCACTAGATAAGTAGGGAGCCCACTCCATGTCAGGACAGCAGAGGGGTCCCACCCAACCACAGGAAGGATCAGAGGTTGAGAAGAACTGGTGGCTCAGTCATGGTTATATAACAAGTGACAGGAACTGACTCGGGCAAAAAGGGAATTTATTGCTTGACAAAATTAAAAATCCAGGGATAGTTTGGCCTTAGACATATGAAATTATGTCCCCATAACCCAGGTTTTTTCCCTACAACTTTCTTCCCCTCTTCCTTTGGGTCACTCCCTTCTTAGGCAAGAAGTCTCTTCATGGTGCCAAGAAGGCTGCTGCAGTTGTAGCTTCACATTCTCACAACCTCAAACACTGAGGGAAAACTGGTGCTGCCCCCAAGAGCTCAGATTGAGTCCCAAGTATCCGATGGGCCCAAATGGGGTCAGATGCCCATTCCTGAATCCACCCCATGGTAAAGATGGTGAAATTCACTGAGAGGCCAGGACTGGGCCATGTGATTCACCCTCTAAGCCAGGGCTGGGTCAATTTCACCCTAATTATATGACCCATAGTAAAGGGGTATAAGTGGCCACAAAACAGTAAATGTCCCCTGTACCACCCTAACAGTTCTGACTTAGAGTGTGCCTGTTAAGTCACAAAAGAAGTTAATCCTGAATTGCCCGGTTTAATGGCTGTATTAGTCTACTCAGGCTGCCATAACAAAATACTACAGACTGGGTGGCTTAAACAACAGTATTTATTTTCTCACAATTCTGGAGGCTGGAAGTCTGAGATCAGGGTACTAGCATTGTCCACTTCTGGTGAAGTCTGTCTTCCTGGCATGCAGACTGCTGCCTTCACTCTGTGCCCTCACATGGCCTCTTCTCTGTACACACACACACATCTGTCTCTAGTGTCTGTTCCTGTTTTATAAGGACACCAGTTCTATCAGATCAGAGCTCACCCTTATGGCCTCATTTAACCTTAATTACCCCCTTAAAAGTCCTATCTCCAAATAGTCACTCTGGAGGTTAGGGTTTCAACACCTGAAATTTGGGGGGACACAATTCATCCAGAATAATGGTCCAACTAACCAGCTAATTGTGTATCTCGACTGGATCCTTTATGAGCATGGCATGAAATCCCATGAAATACAAACTTAGCGAGCAAGTAAGGAGCTGTCCCAGATCAAATAGGAGTTAAAGGTCAGGGCTATGACCTTGACTTTGTCTCCTAACTCCTACAATTCTTCCTCCCTCACATCACCACCAGCCAGCCCAGCCTTGCTCCAGGACCACCATCACCCTGGGGGAGAGAGGAGCTCTGGTGCAGTCAAGGGCAGGTCAGCTGGTGCTGGGTCCACCCTGGCCTTGGACCCCAGCCCTAATGGCTGCACTCACCTCCTTTTAGAGTCCAGTCTCAGAATCCCAACCTGGGGGTCTCCTTGCCCCATCAAAGCCACCTGCCTCTCTTGCCTCTCTCTGTGCTACACCCTCACCCCTGGTGACTCCCAGCTCTGGCACAGCCCACCCTCAAGGACATGGAAGGGTCTTTGAAGGTTTGTCAAAGGTGGAATCACATCATACATATCAGCGACTAACAGTTCTCACTTGCTGACACATCATAGCCATCCCTCCAGGCTGGTAACTCGAGGTACCTACTGCCTTCTTGCCTTCTCTTAGCAGCTGGTTGAAAGCCCATAGCTGCAGTTTGTCAACCACTTCCAAATTTATTGACATCTTTAGGTTGTTTGCAGGCTGTGTGTGTGTGTGTGTGTGCGTGTGTGTGTGTGTCTGTGTTTCTACCAGCAGTCCTGCAATAAACAGCCTTATTTCCTTGTAGGCTGGTGCTTTTATTTCTACAGAATAAAATCCCAGGGTGGGATTGCAAGTTAAAGTTAATGTGTATTTTAAGTTTAACAGATGTCACTAGCCTTTTCCAAAAGGACCGAACAATTCTCACTTCCATCAGCTGTGTGCACGAGTGGCCCTTCTCCCACATCATTTTTGCTAATCTGATATGTGACCATGGCACCTCATTGTTTTAATCAGCACCTCCTGACCACCAGAGAGGAGGCTGAAGTGGTTGTGTGTGTGTACAGGCCCCTGGGGCACCCGATGGAGACTGAGGGGTCAGAGAAGGCTTTCCTGAGGCCATGAGCTCTGGATATGCATTAACTGAATGAGGCTGGAGAAGAGGGCGGGGAGGGGAGGGGATGAAGAGCAGGAGAGGCCACACAGAGGACTCAGCAACAGCTCTCAAGCTGATTCAGGGAGAGCCGTGTGGATGGAGTGACCGGAGGACTAGGGTGGGAAGAGCAGCGGCCAGCGGTTGTGAACAGCACCAGGGTTGTGGCCTTTAAATGCCTTTAAAAGGGATCCCTGGGCTTCCCTGGTGGCACAGTGGTTGAGTCCGCCTGCCGATGCAGGGGACACGGGTTCGTGCCCTAGTCCGGGAAGATCCCACGTGCTGCGGAGCGGCTGAGAATGTGAGCCATGGCCGCTGAGCCTGCGCGTCCGGAGCCTGTGCTCTGCAACGGAGAGGCCACAGCAGTGAGAGGCCCACGTACTGCAAAAACAAACAAACAAAAAAAGGGATCTCTGAGCTCATATAAGCAACTCGACAGGGATTCCATTCCAGCCCAGCTCTGCCATCAAGTAGCCATCACCTTAGGCATGCCCCTTCCCCTCTGGGCCTCCGTTTCCCTACCTGTAAATTTAGGAGATCAACTGGGCCGACTCCCTAAGTCCTTTTAGCTCTAAGATAATCTGAGTGGTCCAGTAAAAGCCTGAACAAGCAGCTCCATCTTATAAACGGTAATTAGAAAACATGTTTAAAGGCTTTGGGAGCCCCAAGAGGGAGCCACGTAACAGAGCAGGTTTTCAAGGGAATTCCTATGAACCAGTTCTCTGACTTTGGGCCCCTCACTTTCTTCCAGGGTGTGAATGCGAGAGGATGGCCTCAGAGCAGTAGAGCCTCGAGACTGGGGTGGGACCCCTGTGGGGGTCCTTTCACACGGAGTCCTGCCCCAGAGGGTGGCCTGCTAGTCAGAGGGGGTCAGGAGTATGCATCTGGAGACTCCCTGCTGCAACAAGGAGTGGGGGGGCCATGGGGCTGGGGTAAAGATTCCAAGAATCGGTGAACAGCAGGGCCATCTCTCAGCAGTGGCCCTCACCTGTGAACGCTCCCAGCTGGCCCAGCTCCCCACCACTGTACCGCCCAGTGAGTGACAGAGAGAGGAAGACAACCCAACCCCTTCCCCAGGCAGACAGCACCCCAGCAGGGCAGGAGGCATCTTATTATAGAAATGGTGATGGGGCTTCCCTGGTGGCGCAATGGTTGGGAGTCTGCCTGCCGATGCAGGGGACACGGGTTCGTGCCCCGGTTTGGGAGGATCCCACATGCCATAGAGCCACAACAGTGAGAGGCCCGCGTAATGCAAAAAAAAAAAAAAAAAAAAAAAAAGAAATGGTGATGAATACGCTGGACGGGACACCTAAAGGTATTTAAAAGACACAGTATGTGACATGGAAAGTAACCACGAGACTGCTTGTTACCAAAGGGCCAGCCTAGGTGAGGACACAGACAAGGTCAGCAGACTGGATGGGTCAGCCATGCTGGGGCCCTGAGGCCTCAAGACTCAGGTTCTCCCCAAGAGGAGACCCCTCAGCTCCTACTCTCAAACCGGCACCCTGCGTCCTGTAGGCCTCAGCACCTCTGGGCATTTCTCCTCTGATGAGATGCGTGAAACGGCCTCCGGTGGGTTAATTCCGGCTCTAATGGAGGTATCCCCCTCCTCGCTGCCCAGATTATCAATGAAAGGGTTAACGGATCCCACACTGGGCCAACAGCCTGGAAATTTCAGGGCCCTGGCTCTCCTCTGTCCATATTCCCTGTGTCCCCCTGCTCAGACTGGAGAGATACAGGCACAGGCCACCAGCAGAGAGAGGCTGGGGTGGCCCAGGAGCCCTGGTGTGGGCAGAGGACAGAGAGCCAGGCGAGCACAGCACCATCAACATTGTCTTGGGTTTCGAGGGACTGGAACTCACTGGAAGGTCCCAGCTGAGCCTCATTGCCTCCTCCAGGGCATTTTCTCATCCTGCCTCTGGGACCAGGCCATTCTCTTCTTCCTCGCCATCCCGCATTCTCTCCTCTCTGGGCCAGTGTACCAGCCCCCTCCACCTTTGCCTTCAGCTGGGGACGGGAGGCAGGGCAGGGTGGTGGGCTCTGCTGATACCATATGAGAAATCTTCTGAGCCTCACTTTCCCCACCTGACAAATGGGCCTCATGCCCATTCAGGCTGACATGCAGAGATAGTGAGGAAAGCAGTCTGTCTACCACAGCTCTGAACATGCAAGCTCCCCAGGCCGCCCCTCGGGCTGGGTAGGGGCTGGGGGAGGATGCAAGGGAAGGTAGAATGAGCCAAGATGGAGCCGCCAGCCTGGGGCAGCAGCACCTCAGGCTCAGGCCTCCGAAGAGAGGGGGAGCAGAGCCTATATGAGCCCCCATGAGCAGGGAGGGCCTGGGGTACCTGTCCCCAGTCACTCTCTCTGAGGATATGGGACCCAGAATTATTGTAACCACACACAAACAGTGCAGTGACACACACTCAGGGTAACACTGTAAAAGTACTGGGAAGTGTCCATGGGCCCCCAGCCCATACCCATGCAGCGCCCTCGTCCTGCAGGAAGTGGTCCACTTCTCCAAGCTCCCGAGTCACGCTCGCTTCTGGTAAGGAAAGCACACCTTGGCTCCCATTCTCCCACGCTAGCCAAACACTGGTTTGTGAAAGGCCAAGTGAGCAGATGATCCCCGTGCGTCTCCTTCTCAGCCCTGTGCAGTGCTGCCCAGGCGCAGCCTCATGTACCCTTGGCTGGAGTCAGCGACTCCTTCCCATGGCTCTGCATGTCCCAGCCCTGGACCTCGCCGGGCCTGAGACCCCAGTTTTATGAAACTAGGTGTGTCTACCCGACACACAGCAAGCCAAACGCTAAAGCAGAGAATGAGTTTATACATGAGGCAGCCAAGCAAGAAGACGGGAGAAGAAATTTCAAACTGGCCTCCTGGAAGGTGAGGGGTTCGGGATATTTATGGGATAAAGAATCAGGCTGGTCTGAGGCATGAAGAACGTGGGAAAAGTTTATTGGAGATAAGAAAAAGGTGAGATAATCGTTGTTCTGCGCAGGTGCAACTTAGCGACAGGCTTCTCCATGGGATGCATGATCAGAAGGTGGCAGGGGTGGCGCACACTGAGGGTGGAGTGTTCAGCCCTCTGATGTCGAAAGGTCATTGAGTGGACATTCGCAGGGGCCCAGTTGCAGGGTCGGTGGTCTTAATCAGCCTTAACTGGCTGGAGCTCAAACTAGACACAGCTGACTCCAAGTTCCTGGAAAACAACTCAGGCAAACATTGTTTAGGCTGCATGAGCTCTTGGAGGACATGCAAGTTTTTTGGTAGCAAAAATTAAAATGAGCTTGATCTGTGAAGGCAGGTTACAGGGGTAACGGATCTAACAGATGATCCCTCTCGGTTTCACAGGGAGGGTGCAGAGAGATGGGTGATACTCAGCCCCGCCCTCAGCCCGCTCAGGCCCATCTCGCTCACTCCCCTCCACTTCCCAATGTCCACTCCGGCGCAGATAGGTGAGAGGAGCCCATGGGACCTAGAGAAAGTCTATTCCAGCCCCTCATTTCTGCAGGCTGGACTAGAACATCAGGAGGCTCTGAGACTGACATCAGAGCCCACAATGGACGGGTCAGAACACATGAGAAGATGCACCATCCTGCCTTTCATCCAGCCAGACTTCTTGCTGCCCCACGATCCTGCCGCCCTCATCCCAACCCCACACGAAGGTCATACTAGGCTCCTGCTCATCTGAGCACCCACCCATGCCCTGTGCAGGCCTCCAGGGAAGCCCCTGTGTGCCCCTCAGATGGGGTAGGGGTGTCTGACGCACATCTGGGTCACCAGTGCCTGGCACAGCATCAGCACATAATAGGTGCTCAGTTTATCTCCCTTCCTCTGCAGCTCTTTCCTTCCTCAGCTCATTCAGCAGTGGGGGCAGGATCTTCATCCCCAGAGCTCAAATGCACAGCACCCTGTGGTTGGGGCTAAAGTTACCTGTGCACAAGTCCGGATCACACCTGGGAGCTCCTGGGGGTCTGAGGTCAGACCTGAAATCAGAGGCCTCAAAAAGACCATTCACAAGCCCAATCCAATTCACGGGCAAGTTCGTTTGCCCCTACAGAACTTTTGAATTTTTTTAAATGAAAGCCAACATTTAACCGTTAGGGAATGTGGTGGCTGAGTTGTGTCTCCCCAGAAATTCATGCATTGGAGTTCTCACCCTCAGTACCTCAGAAGTGACTGTATTTGGAGATAGTGTCTTTAAAGAGACATAAGATAAAATGAGGTCATATGGATGGGCCCTAATCCTATCTTGCTGGTGTCCTTATAAGAAGAGGAAATTTGCACACACAGAGAGACACCAGGGATGTACACATAGACAGGTAACCATGTGAGGACACAGTGAGAAGACCACCTGCAAGCCAAGGAGAGTGGAAGAACCAAGGCTGCCGCCACCTGGATCTTGGACTTCCAGCCTCCAGAACGATGAAAAAATAAATTTCTATTGTTTAAGTTCCCCAGTCTACGGTATTTTGTTATGGCAGCCCTGGCAAATAAATACAAAAGGATTTCACATGGAAATCTGGATTTGCAGCTTCTCTTGAAAAATCAAGAGTAGGCATCCAAGGGCCCATGTCCTGATGCAGTAACCGGCTGAAGCCCCGAGCCAGGAAACGCCACTCGCTTTGTCACAGCTTACCCTTCCCCCTCCCCACATCCTCAAGTCCATTCTCTAGTAGGTCTGTGTCTTTATTCCTGTCTTACCCCTAGGTTCTTCATGGACATATATACACTACCAAACATAAGGTAGATAGCTAGTGGGAAGCAGCCACATAGCACAGGGAGATCAGCTCGGTGCTTTGTGACCACCTAGAGGGGTGGGATAGGGAGGGTGGGAGGGAGGGAGATGCAAGAAGGAAGAGATATGGGAACATATGTATATGTATAACTGATTCACTTTGTTATAAAGCAGAAACTAACACACCATTGTAAAGCAATTATACTCCAATAAAGATGTAAAAAAAAAAAGAGTTATTCAAATAAAAGACTTTAATAGTGAAAAACAAAAAAGAAAAAGAAACGCCACTCCCTCTCCACCAGGCTTGAGCTCCCCCACCACTGCCCTGCAGGGCCACTTGGCCTGGGGACTTTTGAGTTTGTGACCCCACCCCAGTGAAGGGTGGGACAAAGTTACAGAGCAAATAGCCAACCAGGAAACACATTCCTGCTGACCTTCCCACCTCCCAGCATATCACAGGTGCGAGGGGCGGGACAGCTCCGCAGATGGTCCCTCCCCATCCCCAAGGCAATGACCCTGGTGAATTCCCTGACACAGAATTCCCAAGATAATACTGGTCTGCTACCAACAATTGTCAGGCTCTAAAGCCACATTTCCCACCCCAAACAGTTTCTCCTCCCATGCTCCCAACGGCTCACTGGTGAGCACCAGGGGCCCCCTAGACTGGCTGCTCCAGGAACCTGGTTCAGGGCTATTTCCACAAGGCCTCTCTGCAAGTCAGAGAGACTTACAGAGCCCGAGGCAGTTGGAGCAGGCTCAGCCCTCTTTTCCTATCGCTGGACAAACAGAAGGCCTGAGGTGGCTTGGAGGGGACCCCACTCCCTTCCTCGGGGCAAACATGAGGGCTGCCTCATCCATGGGGCACCAGTCAATCTGGGCATAGCACCAGCTGCTTGCAGAAGCTGCCGGCCACTACCGGCAGGCCATGCTGGGGCCAGTGGAAGGAATGGCTCAGCAGGCTTGACGTCCAGGAAGCCCTGAGTGGTCTCCTGGGCCAGTGCTGCAGGGCGCTGCTGTCACTTCAGAGCCTCAGCACCCCCTACCTCTACCTCGACACCTGTCAGTCAACTGTCCCCTGGGGCTACCCCTGCATGGCCTCTCAGGCCACTCCCCTCACTGGTCCCACTGCCTGGCCACACTCTGGCTGCTCTAGGCAGGCTGCTGCCTCCCCCCTCTCACCCCCAGCTCCCAATCCACCCTGCAGCAGCCTGGGAGCCCACCTTCCTCCCTCGTCCTCCTGACTCCCTCCGCCCTCAGGGTTGGGCCCAGGTCCTTCCCTGCACTTCCAGACCTGCAGGCTGCCACCCCACCCGCCCTCTGTGCCTCAAACTGGCCTCACCTTCCAGCCCTCAGCACTGCCCCTGTTCTTGGAAGACACCTTGTATGACCCTGCCTCTCTGCTTTGCCTGGGCTTCTTCTTCCACCTGGAATTCCCACCTCTAGTTTCTGCCCCAATCCTACCCATTCGACAGGAGAAGAGGCCCACATAAACCAGGGCAAAGATGCAGGGCCTCACCCATAGCCAGGGATGTGCAGAAAAACCACCAGCCAGCATCTGTCACTCCTCAGCCAGGAATGGCATTGCCAGACCGCAGGAAATGGGTCCTCTCCCAAGCTGCTGCGGGAATATAAATCAGGGCAGCCTGGCTTATTGAATCTACTTGAGTTCATTTGGAGTCTTAAGTCCTTCCTGGGGGCAAGGAGTACTTGATGCGTGCCCACCTCAGCATCCCCCACATGGAGAGGGAAGAGGGGGAGGGTCTCAGGATCCAGGTCTGATATACGATGGTCATCAAGGAAAGCAGTGACCAGGCCCTCTTCTGGGTTGCTCATCACCCAGGGTGACGATCATAAACATGGTACCAGCCAGAAGGGAGACGAGGAGCAGGCTTGAGCATGCAGTGGAGGCAGTGGAGGAGCTGCCTGCAGATTTTAGGGGGACTGAGCAGTTCCTTTCCCCCAGTTCCCAGCATCTATCCATATGCTGGAAGCAATGATCTGCCTCTGTCACCCACAGGGTCCCCAACCACTGAGACTATATGAAAAAATGGTGGAGGGGCCTGTAGCCCCTTCATAGTACCTTCTTGCAGTGACCTGCCTTAAGGGATGTCAGGGCCCCACCAAGCTTCTGAACACAGACCCTGCTGGTCCCTTACTTTGACTTTTCTTTTTTTTGCAGTACACAGGCCTCTCACTGTTGTGGCCTCTCCCGTTGCAGAGCACAGGCTCCGGACGCGCAGGCTCAGCAGCCATGGCTCACGGGCCCAGCCGCTCTGTGGCATGTGGGACCTTCCCGGACCAGGGCACGAACCCGCGTCCCCTGCATCAGCAGGTGGACTCTCAACCACTGCGCCACCAGGGAAGCCCCCTTACTTTGACTTTTAGGTTACCATTAAAAAGATGAGTCTAAAGGAAAAATCTATTAAAATTAAAATAAATAATCCATGTGCCCTACAAGCCAGCAGTTCTTCATACCCACCTGGATGAGAAAAGTCTTGCCCATGTGCCCAAGGGGGGCTGTGCAAGATTGCTCCCTTCAGCGTTGTGTGTAAGAGAAGAAGAATGGGAACAACAGTGATGCCCAATCAACAGTAGACCAGCTGAATAAGCTGCCCCCCACACTGAGAGGGAGAACCTGCAGACCAACAGCACAGATTTCTGCTCTCACTGTCTATGTGGTGAATGCAAGTCACAGTGCTGCAGTGCAGATGATGCCATTTATAGACAGCAACAACAGAAGACTCCTCCCCCTTCCCCTCCCCTCCCCCTCCCCTCCCCCTCTTCCCCCTCCTCTCCCTCCTCCCCACCTCCTTCTCTTTCCCTGGGGCCACGCCCCTGGGAGCCTGCCACTCTCACTACAAGGAGGGCCTTTGGCTCACCAGGGTTCCCGTGCTGCTCACCTCATTGCAGCCTGCCACTTTGTAGGGTCATCTACTCTTGAGGGTTCCATCCACAAACTCCCCAACGCCTGCTGTGTGTCCCTGGGCTGAGTGCTGGGGCAAGGAAATAACAACAGTATAGGTAGACCTCAGAGATACTGAGGGTTCAGTTCCAGACCATCACAATAAAGCAAATATTGAAATAAAGCAAGTCCCACGAATTTTTTGGTTTCCCAGTTCACATAATAGTTACATTTACACTATACTGTAGTCTATTAAATGTGCCATAGCATTGTATTTAAAAAATGTGCACACCTTAGTTAAAAAATACTTTATTGCTAAAAAATTTCTAACTATAATCCAACAACACAGGGTTGCCACAAACCTTCAATTTGTAAAAACTGCAGTAACTGCGAAGTTGCAATAAAACAACCTATGCTTGTAGTTAACACTTGTATTAATTCGCAGGGCTGCTATAACAAAGTACCAGATCAGGTGGCTTAAACAGCAGAAATCTATTTCCTCATGGTTCTGGAGACTGGAAGTGCAAAATCAAAGCGTGGCCAAGATTTGTTTCTTCTGAGGCCTCTCTCCTTGCTTGTGGATGTCTGTCTTCTCCCTGTGTCCCCACATGATCTTTCCTCTGTTTCCTAATCTCCTCTTCTTATAAGGACACCAGTCATACTGGATTAGGGCCCATCCTAACACCCTCATTTTAAACTTGCCATCTCTTTAAAGACCTTGTCTCCAAATGCAGTCCCATTCCGACCGAGGTACTGGGGGCTAGGATTTCAACACATGAATTTTGGGGGACACAATTCAGCCCATAACACTTGTCGAGCACTTGTTATGTGTGGGCAATATTCGAAGTGCCTTACCCCTTATCTCATGTAATTCTCTCAACAACCCTCTGAGGCACACACCATTTTTATCATCCTCATGTTACAGATGAGAAAACTGAGGCTCAGAGAGGTTAGGCAACCATCCAAGGTCACCCAGCCATAGTGCTGTCTGCCTCCCATCACTGCAGTTGCTTATTTTCTCCACCACCTTCTCAGCACCTGCACTGCCTGGGCCTTGTTGGTCCCCCCACTAGAAGCAGGGTTCATGAAGGTAGGAGTAAATTGTTCCCTCCCTGATGCCAGCACAGAGAAGGTGCTGGATGAGGAAGTGACAACCAAAGAGGGGCATGTTCGGGCTAAACTGGTCCTTGCCCTCCAAGGACTGAAGCCTCCCACAACAGGTTTCTCTTTCAAAGCTTGTTTCAGAGCTGAGCCCCCTGGCAGCCAGCCCCAGGTCTGCCCAGACACAGGAGCCTGCAGAGCCCCTTGCTAAAAATCAATGCTTTGGCCGACAATCAGCCAGGCCTTGCTTCCCCGGCCTCCACCGTATCCCAGCAACAACACGCGCATCCTCTTGTCTGCAGGCTACTGAGAAGATGCTGCTCTCAGACACCAGAGTCCAGCCAGTTCGGGCTGGAGCCACTGATCCTGAAGCCTACACTCAGGGCTCCCCTGGGCTCACCTCCTGGGCCAGAGACCAACCCCCAGCAGGCAAGGCTGAGAAAGGTGTCTAGGCCAAAGAGCCCACCGAGTGGGGCGCTTGGGTTCTGCTGCCTTCCTAGCAGGTAGTGAATCCTCTTAGATCAGGGTAAACTGCAGGGAGTCCTGTCTGAAATGCGAGCAGCTAAGATATGAGTCTGTAAATATGTGCAGGATGTTTTATGGAGATGCAGCTACTTGAATCGGGAAGGTATTATCATCCTGCAAAGAGACCAGCTACAGAAGTGGGTGCTAACCCAGACCCAGTGGAGATTCTGGGCCATCCCCTCCCTGTCTGGTCAGAACTGCTACTGGACATCAGCTTGTGTGGTTGGGGTACCTAATTCCAGAGCAAAGAGAGCCTGGTCAGCAGTGAGACCTTCCATTGGTGCCCTGCCAGGTGGGGCTGCCAGCCACTGGCCCTGGGGAAGGAGGCAGATGGCAGGAGCCCACCCCAGGCTCATCTGGACTGTGCTGCCAACCCATTCCCCTCTTCCCATCCAGAGTCACATTTTTTTAATTACCCTATTTTACTATTTCTTCTGTATTGTTTATTCCATTAGCCAATGTCATTTACTCTTGTACTTTTAAGTTTAAAAAAATTTTGTAGTTCTTTTCCTGTTTTATCTCAGCCTTTTATCATGGAAGCTGTCAGTTCATTTCATCTAGCATGCTTCCCTTATCTTGTTTTTACAATTTATTGTTTGATTTCCAAGAATGGCCTTGGCCATGGGTAATGAATGGCATTTTTGGAGGGAAGAACTCAGGTTTGGAAGCCTGGTAGACCCTGACCCAGATTTGACTCTGCAGGCTGGTGACCTGGCCTCTTAGAGTCTCTTTAGGTCTCTGAGCCTCAGTTTCCTCATATGAAAAAAGGGGATAGCCGTACCTCTGGGGAAGAAGCTGGTCTGAGGGAGACCCCACAGACAGACAGAGGACGGTCCGGGCATGCCACTCCTAGGTCCAGGGTCCCTTGGGTACAGCAATAGTTTGATTCTGAGAGCCTTTGAGCTAGGTCTGAAAAGAGAAAAGCCCAGACGGGGGCAGGTCTAGAAGGGGAGGACTTCAGCCCAGTTACTGAGTCCCAGAACTGTGAAAATGTCTCACCTCCCATTTATGTGACCGAGGGAGACCTTCATCACAGAGCAAGAGATGTGCCTGGAGGAGGCGGGTTTTCATAAAACAGCCTGCAACTTCAGAAGAGAACAAACATGCAGCCCCTGCAGGGTCCCTGTCTTGTGGGGTACCTGTGCGAAGCCAGGCAGGTATCGAAGCATGTGACCTGGTAAGGGAGGGGAGCTGAGTTGAATGCCTTTGACATGGAGCAGCATGGGGCTGTGGGTGAAGCTGGAGAAGGGGAATGACTCAGCCAGTCTAAGGGGTTTGGACATCACTCTGGGTAGATTTTTGTCAGGAATTCAGGAGAGGGTTTGGATGTCCTCAATTTAGCCACAATTTCTCCATTGTTTTAGGAAAGGACATACTAGATCCTATATGATTATTTGGGGAAAAATTCTCATCTACTCAGGCTGGTGAGCAGCACGAAGAGGAGGCTGAGAGAAGAGGACGCAGGACCAGGAGGTAGGGCGTGAGATGGACACAGAACATCCCCTGATCAGTAACAGAGAATAGGTATCCCTTCCAGCATCAACAGGATGTGAACTGTCAGGGACACGATGGTGACTGGTTCTCCCAGAGCTCAGCATCCGGGCAAAGGCTCTGCCTCCAAATCGAGCTCGGGCAAAGCTGGAGGTGCTGCCATGGACGCCAATAACCAGGAATTGCGGGAGGAAGAGCCCAGGTATATAGTCCCAGGTGTCACCACAGCCATTGTGTCTTAGTGCCCATCCTGCCTCTGATCCATCCACCCAGAGCCCTGGCGCTCTCTTCAAAACCTGGAGCCAATCCCTCTACTTCCTCACTGAAACCTGCCCATCACTCCCCAAGTCTTACAAGATAAAGGGCAACTGCCTTAGCCTGACCTTCAAGGCCTGTTATCCAGACTAGACCACCCTTCTTGGGCTCCCCACCACCCCCAGCTCCACATGCCCTCCTGTCCTCCAAGAATAGAAGCTTCATGCCCTGGTCTGTGTACCTCCCAGTCCCTGACCAGGCCAGAGGGCACCCCTGGACCCAGAAGGAGGCAGTAGGGTAGCAAGAACTTGGGCTTCAGAGTCTTCAGACATGGGTCCATATTCACTAATTCTTGATGCGACCTTAGGCAAAGCAGTTAGCTGCCTGTAAGGTGGAGAGCTAATGCCACGATGTAAAAGTCACTCTGCTGCAACATGAGCAGGCTTCCCACTGCTGCTTCTGCCCTTCACGTTGCTGGTCACCTTTTCCCAATTGCCCCTGACCAGGACAAAGCAGGAAACTAGGACTTAAGAGAGCCAGCACGTTGCATGTCCCTGGCCTAAGTGGGTCCAATCAGAGTGATCCTCGGGGTTCTGGGATGGAAAGTCCCTCTATCCCATGGGTACCTTAGGAAGAGATAGAGCTCTTCTGCAGGAGGGAGTGGTGTGAGAATGTATGGTCGGGAGCTGCCATGGTGGGAGCCAGGCTAAGGATGAACCCAGCATTCAGAGGGAGCAAAGCCAAGAGAATCCCAGAGGACTGGAGCTGGTTCCTAGTGATGTCACTGGAATGGTGAGTTGCACCTCGCCTGCAGCCAGTCTCTCTGGACTTGTCAGTAACATGAGCCAATAAATTCCCTTTAGAGTTTAAGCCAGTTTAAGTGGGATTTTCTGTCACTTACAGAAATTCCTAGTGGACCCCATAGCCCAATCCTGGACATGGGCCTGGTACACATGCCATCAACTCCATGAATTTCATCCTGGTGTCATCAGGCAGATGTCTCCTTGGTCCTTTCCTACCCCCTGCATCCAGTCTGCTTCCTTGAATGCTCAAGACATAGGCCATATCATAGGCAAGTTTGTATACTCAGAACCTTCTGGTGGTATGCCCAGCACACACTAGTGTTCCAACATGTAAGCCTAATTAATGGTCAGTCCCAGATGGAAGCAATGAGGAATTCAAAAGTAGGTGGGTACCCCAAATTCAGCTTGCATCCCAATTCCTACGGAACCTCCTCACCAACTAGAAGAATATAAAGGTGCTGAGAGAGGATTTTGAAGGATTGGAGTACATTTGGAGCCACTTTCATATTATGAATGCTGCCCCCTCCAAGGTGGAGGGGTGTGGAGTGCCACCTCCTTCACCTCTAGTCTACTGAGGGCACTTCCATGAGGCCACCTGGAGGCCTTGGACACTGAGGACTGATGCCTGACTCCCACTTGGGAGCCAGTGCCAGCCAATCGTGGGCCCAGTATCATGGTCATAGAAGCAGATTTTGGAGGGGGCTGCTGTACTAGGAACAGCCTGCCTCCCGCTGCATCAGGACCAAGGATGAAGGATGTTCCTGGTGACCAGATGTGGTGGAACACAGAACCCCCAGGCCGAGGGGATGAGGAGCTCAGGGGGAGTCTGCACACAATGAACCGGCAGGAACCAGAAGCTGAAGACAAGAGGAGGGGCTGGCAGAGGAAAAAGCACATGGCTCACCTGCTGAACAACTGCGGCAGCGCCCGACCACCCACCCTTACACTGCCCCCTCCTGAGGAAAGCTTTGTCTCTTCCTGAGGGACCCGTGGGATAGGGGACTTTCCATCCCAAGAACCCCATGGTCACAGAGCTGGAACCTTCCAGCAACCATCAAACAGCACACGTGAGAGATACAGCCCAACACCGGCCAGGCCAAGAACAGGCAGCCAGCCCACCCACCCTGACTGGCAAGGTTGGGAGAGAAGCTCCAGGGGGAGGAACAGAGCAGGTGGCAACCCCACCAGCTTCCCATGGTAGGACTCCAACCAGAAGTCAGCCCAACCTGGGGACAGGCAGAAAATGGAACATTCTGCCGAATTAAGAGTTTAGTCACAACCTTGAACTGGTCGTGCTGATTTCTGAATGGAGTCTGCAGGAGACCTGTCACCTGAGAGAGAACTAAGAGGGCATGGGACCTGCCCACATGTGTAGAGGGCAAGACGTCCTCCAACCAAATACATATTAAGGGGAAAGTAGAAGAGAAACACTGTTGCATTTTCGTTCCACTTCAAGCGGTGTTTGCTCCCCAAATTAGTTGCATACATGTTTGGCTTCCACCAGCTGTGCGTGGATGTGCCTGTCCCCCACATTCTCAGTAACACAAAGTTTTATGGCATGTGCTTATTTTTTTATAACAATAACTGGGTAAGGGGAAAATGCATTATTAGTTGGCATTTTTTAATGACTTAAAGTGAAACCTCTTGAGACATTGGTTTACTGCTTTAGTTTCCGTTTAAGTAAATTCCTTTTTCACTTGCTTTGGACACTGTGTCCTGGAGGATGAGAGTTGTAACAAGCCCTTATGTTTATATTAATTTTCCTATCATCGTTATGGAACCCGCTATTTCCCATCTGTTCCTGCTTTTTATCTTGGTTGTGTTCCATTTGCAGAGCCACCTCTGTTTTGCTGTTATCCCAATGCTCGTCACATCACGGGGTCAAGGCACAGGCTCTGAGGCTGGCGGGCTGAGTTCCAAGCTGGTCAAGCCGTTGCTCCATGATTTCAGGCAAGATCCTTAACTCTCCAGTCAAGAGCATCATCTGTACAATGGATAGCAGCTGATGATCATGAGCAATAAAAAGAACCATCCATGTAAAATTCATTGCACAGTACATAGTTCCTAACACATAGTAAGCATGTTTAAAATCTATATCCTCATATTACCACCCCTGTCACTCAGCATTTTCTTCCTTCCGGAGTTGAGACAACATGCAAGCACTTTGCCTTTTCACTGTTTTAATTACATTTGAAAGCATGAGGAATTCATCATGATGTCTGGGATACGACTGGATTAAGATTTCCTTTCTCCCTAGATTAAAAGCCAATTTCCCCACCTACATTTATTTAATGGTTCCTCCACATAGGGACAGATGACTTGTGAATTTATTTTAAAACCTGGAACTTGCTTGCCTATTCATTTCCTCATTTATTTGAACTTCAGCTTCAGATATTTGTGCTAAAACCATACTCCTCAGATCACAGCTCTGTTAACACAGATGCATGCAAGCCCCTGATTTATTTTATTCCACTTAATTTTTCCCTACTTACTAACCCCCCTCCGCGGCCTCCCTCCATAAGCACATTCTCTAACATGTCTGATCCGACCTTAAAGAGGCAGGCTTCCCTGTGAAGTGTGCATGGAACCCTCCTCATGTTGCCTTACATAAACAATTTTGGGCTACAAACTCCATTCCATTCCTACTTTCTTCTTTTAACACGTTTTTTGAGCTCTGTCTATGGAACTGTATGAATAACTCATTCAGTGTTTCTTCGTGCTGCTTCATACATGGCATTTTGCATCTGCTACATCGAACATGTAACGTTCTCTTGGCTGGGATCCTGGAGCCTATCTCCAGCATTCTGCCTCAGAAACGATGCCATAATAAACATAGCCATGCATGTCCCCTCAGGCATCCCTGTGAACACTTCTCTAGTATTCCTGGGTCAAAGGGCATGTCCACAAAACTCTGTGTAATAGTTGCCAGAACCACACCCCAACCAGTCATGCCTGAAAATCCTAGCACACACCCCACTGACACTTGGTATCATCCACCTTTTCAATATTGTCACTCTGCTGGATGTCCAGTGGCATCTTACTGTTGCTTTGTCTTTCTTTGATCCCTGATGTGTTTAAATCTCTTCAGACACTTGCTGGCCATTTGGGCATCATCTCCTTATAAGAAATGCCTCTTCCTTTCCTTTCCCATTTTTTTATTGGGTTGCATGCCTTTCTCTTACTGACTGGCCGAAGACCTTCTTGTATTCTAAAAAGTAATCCCTTAGCAGTTGCAGGCATCACAAATGTCTCCTCCCAGTCTGCCCTCTCTTGACTTGGGCTGTGGAGTTCTTCATTGAACAGATATACTTAATTTTGATTTCGCCAAAAGCATCAATTTTTCACCTCGGGTTTGCATTGTGGTGAGTTTTGTTTACAAAGTCTGTCTACCACTCTAGATCTCAAAGATGTTGTCCTGCATAATCTTCTGCCGGCTTTAAAGCTTTGCCTTCCATCTGTCAGCCTTTAATCCATCCAGAGACCACATGGGATATTGGAGTAGAGTCCAGTTTTAAAGTGAGCCAGTTTTCCCAGCGTCATCCACTGAACAACTTGTCCTTTCCCCCTTTCTTTGTGGTGTCACTTGTATACCAAATTCCCATGAATACCAGGTCTGTTTCAAGTTCTCTATTTCATACTATTGACATCCCAAGTCTATCCCATGACCAGGACCACAGCCTCCATGACATGCTGTGACGGAGAAATTTTGAAAGATTGACTTAGCTCTTCTTTTTTTTTTTTTTTAATTTTGAAAGACATTCTGATTTATTATTTGTCTACAACAGTTGAGACCTATATGACTTAGCTCTCAAATTCTTTTAAGATATCACGAGTTCCTCTGGTTAATATGCCTCAACCTTCACCTCTCAAGTGCTGCAGAGGGCCAGTGACCTTGAGGAAAGCACCGTTAACCTGCAGGCCCTCTATCTCCTCAGTAACCCTTGCCCTGTCTAAGCGTTTTTTCCAGCCAGGAATCCTCCAGAAGTTCCTCCCCTCTCCAGACCTTTCCTGGCTTCACTGGTGGACACTGGGTGGTAAGCAGGTCTGTTCCTTTCATCTGCAATGGGTTCAGTGTTCTTTCTCTTGGGCTTTCGCAATGCCCTTGGAGAAGTCCAATTAGCAAACTAGATTGATTTATAGTTTATTTAGTAATTGAAAATACTCTGTGTGCCTAATTTTTATAAAATTGCTATAAAAAACTTTTTCATACCTGCACAGATTCCTTTCTCATTCACCTCCATTTTTGCTTTTATATTTCCACCTCTTTTAAAAATAAAGAGGATAGGGACTTCCCTGGTGGCGCGGTGGTTAAGAATCCACCTGCCAATGCAGGGGACATGGGTTCAATCCCTGGTCCGGGAAGATCCCACATGCCGCGGAGCAACTAAGCCTGTGCACCACAACTACTGAGCCTGCACACTAGAGCCCGCAAGCCACAACTACTGAAGCCCACGTGCTCTAGGTCCCGCAAGCCGCAACTACTGAGTCCACATGCAGCAACTACTGAAGCCCGCCACCTAGAACCTGTGCTCTGCAACAAGAGAAGCCACCACAATGAGAAGCCCATGCACCACAACAAAAAGTAGCCCCCACTCGGCACAACTAGAGAAAGCCCACGAGCAGCAACAAAGACCCAAACTCAGCCAAAAAGAAAAAAAAAAAAGAACACTGGTTCTGAATCAGTGTATTAAAGATAAAGAGGATAGAAGGAAAGAACCAAGTAATATGTGAAGACAAAGAGTAGGAAAGGATTGAACGTGAAAGAAAAGAAGGGATGGAAATGCCCCAATCATGGTAAGCTTGTTAAATTCACCTCCTTGGAGTGTAGGCTGAGTGACAGATGGAAGCTGGATCAGAGTTGGGGGGTGTCCCACCACAGCTACCAGACTCCAAGGCTTCTGCCATTTCCATTACTCCAGGGTACCTAGTTGGAGGCTCGTGGCCCTCCTCTATCTTGTGGTGACCATAATGGTATTGAATTTGCTACTTGGAAAAGCAATTTATGAAGGATTTTGATGAACTGGAATATACTAAGGTGGAGGCCTAGGATAGTGTAGGGTCTGGAAACCTCATCACATGAGAAGCAGCGGAAAAACCTACATGTGTTTGGCCTGGAGTGACTCACCTCTTCTTATACCTTGATTCTTCCATATACATTTGGCAATGAGTTTGTTGCTTTCCTGAACAATTCCAGCTGAAATTTTGATCTGGATTACATTCAATACCTAGATGAATCTGGGAGACTTGAAAGCCTTGTAGCAGTAAGAAATCTCACCCATATACACAGTAATCTCTCCATGTAGGAATGTCTCCTTTTATGTCCTTTACTAGAAGTTTCCATTTTTCTACAGAAAAGTCCTCTGCATTCTTTGTTAGGCTGACTTCTGGATGCTTTTTTGCTATTGCAAATGGTGACTTTTTAAAAATTTCTTGGTCATTTTTCATTAAGAATTTGTTCCTATAAAGCACTTTATGGTATTTTTTGAATATCAACATCTGTCCAGTACATTTGCTGCATATATGTTTCCTCATTTCTTTTTCAGTAAAGATAATTTATTTGGTTGGCAATGTCTCATCATTTGACAGGACCAATGGAGGATCTGGCTAGTAGCCAGCTGTTTTTGGATTGTTTGAAGAGAACCCTGTTCATTTGTAGTCCAGGGGTAATTCTGCTATTGCTTCAATACCTGGAATTTCAATAGCCCTGTAAGTACTGATTCCCTTACAAAGTCATGTATAAACCAAGGAGCCTTCTGTATTTTCCACCCCGAAATTGAATCAATAAAAAGAGAACTCTGTTTTAGAAAAGGTATTATAGGCTTTGCCTTCAGTCTGTTTATTGGTTTACTATAAAGGATACAACTCAGGAACAGTTGTATGGAAGAGATGCATTAGGTGATGTGTGGGGAAAGGGCACAGAGTTTCCATGCTTTCTCCAGGTGCAGCACCTTCCCAGCACCTCCACATGGTCACCAACCAGGAAGCTCAATGACTTCTTACTTTTTAGATGGTTGTTGCTGATATAGAGGGAGGCTGTTGCTGTCTGTAGGCTGATTGTGCATCCAGAAAATTGCTTAAGCAACTTGTTGGTTCTATTATTTTGTCTGTTGATTGGGCTGAGTTTAATATATATGTGATGCTATTCTCTTCTTGTAATGAGGATTTAATTTTTTCCTTCCAATTCTGACAGGTCTTATGACATTTCCATTCTACAGAGCATTGGTGCCAAAACCTTAAATGTGGTGTTAACAGTGGGGATGGGCCTTATCACCCAGCCTTGTTCATAGTACATATGTTTTCACCAAGTATCCTATTTGCTGAAGGCTTTTGAAATATAGAAGTTGTTATGAAGTTAAAGAAGTTTCTGTCTATTCCTAGTTTTCTGATCATTTTTTAAAAATCTTATGTAAGCATTGGACTGTTTTTTCTGAACCTAGTAAAATACTTAAGTTCAGCACTTTATAAAAAATATAATATTTAAAAGACTAGTGTGCACAGTTTTCTCATGAACACCAAGAAAAATCTAGAGAAGCCAGGAAGACACTGTATGGTAACCAATCAGGTGGGGAGGATGAAAAACTAGCCTGGGCCACTAGCTCTATCCCAGCCCTGCTGGGAACTGTTTGCAGAAAAAGTGGAGACACCTCTGCATGTGAAGAGCTAAAGTGAGACTGCAGGGAAAAGAGGGCTTTTCTGACTGTGTGCACAGGAGAGATGGCTGCAGGGTGGAGGAGGGCTACTTGCTGTGGCCAAGAAATGGGGTGAAGGGATTTCAGTGTGATCTCTCCTCCTGGCCCCATGGGCTCAGGTGGGCCTGTCCCCCATTCCTCCCTGTGCAACTCAGACTGCAGCATTGGTGTGTACCATAGCTCGGCAGGCTAGGGTCAGGCCCACTAGGATGGTCTGAGGGAAAGTGTCAGTTCATGGTGAATGACTGGATGACCTGGAGCTCCCTTCACTCCCCTCCACTCCCCTCCGCAGCCCTGCTCTCACTGAGCATCACACAACTCCAACAAAAAGAGAAAAGTTCTCAGAAGAGTGCATTCCCTAAGGCATGAGATCCTGAGGGGCAGGACTCCTCCGTCAGGGGACAGCTCAGAGTAGCCATCCAGTCCAGACCATGAAGCTCATGCTGGGCTCTTTGCCCTTGGGCACAACCCAAATCCCCCAGGAATGGCCCAAGCTACTGAAACTAGCCTCCTCCATACTGTGCACATCCCGACAAGACAGCTGATGCCCCCAGGGAAAACTGGCAACAGTGTCTTCCACTGAACTAATAAAGAATGTGAACCAGATCTGTAAACCCAGGTGTGGATTTGTTTGACTGGCTCCATGTTTTAAACTTCTGTAAATGGATTGCCCAACCAGGAAAGGTGCCCTCCAGGGGCCACAGACCCCTCCACTATATTTTGTTCGACATCTAGCTTGATTCATTTATGTTGCATATCTGGCCCCTCTGGGCATTCAAGTGTACAAACCCCACTTAAGTGCAGTTTAACGCTCTTCCTGCTTTTATGGATTCAGTGATGATTGTCCTGATTTCGTGCACAGGGACCTCCTGGGGGATACGCCACTGGTCTGCATTTAGGATAGAGCCTGTTCTTGCTCCTTCAGAACCCCTAGACAGGGTGAAACGGGATCTGATTCAGAAGATGACCCTGATATGGTGAAGCACAGTTATTCTCCTCTTTGAGTTTTCTTTCAGTAACGTGCTTCTGAAGGGTCTCTTTCCAGAGCCCTCGGGAAAATGAATAGCTTCTGAGTAGACTCAGACAACCACATCAGAGCCAACCCCTCAGGAAGTCTGTTCATTTAATTGCCTGGTGGTGACCATGTGGATAACCCCAGCCCAATGAATTCATGGGAGATGCACTGGCTCAAATCATACAGTCTCCAAGCTTTATTTATGGACAAGACAGATGACACCAGAATGTTTTCTTCCCCTGGATCTCATCTTTCCCTAAATTTCAGGAAAATGGGTTACCAGCTCAAGTGTGGATGACAAAAACAAGTGAGGTTGGACATGTGTGAGAAAAACCACACTGTCCACTCAGAACATCTTTCCATTTTTTGTGAGACACAGAGGTGGAGGCACTTGGATTCATAGAAATAAGAAAAACAACAGCATAAATGTGAAGATGAACAGCAACCATCAGTCTGGACAAATACTGTCATTTGTCAGTCCCATGTGATTCTCCAGAGCAGTGAGATCTTCTGATTTTCAAATGTTGGTTCCTTTAAAAACAACAACAACAATATGTTGAGAATGTGTACCTTCAGCCACAATGGAATAATTGTCATCACACTTGCCATTCTGCCATAAATAGATATAACAGGACAAAATACCTAAGGAAAATGCTGTAAAGCATTGTTGTAGCCAGCTCAGGATTGCAACCCCTAAGAGAAGGAAGCATATCAGGTGAGCCCCATGTGCTGTCTGGCTCTTGACCTAGGACAATTTCCTGACCACGGCAAAGAAGGAGCCCCAGCACAAATAGCAGAGAGAGCACAAATAGCAGAGAGAGTGCAAATGTTGAGTTGAAAAGGCAGAAATAAGAGTTTGGGGCTGTTGAAGCACCCAAAACGTGAAGAGTTGAGTAGCAGGACTTCCCTGGTGGTGCAGTGGTTAAGAATCTGCCTGCCAAGGCAGGGGATATGGGTTCGAGTCCTGGTCCAGGAAGATCCCACATGCCGTGGAGCAGCTAAGCCCATGAGCCAAAACTACTGAGTCTGCACTCTAGAGCCCATGAGCCACAACTACTGAGCCCACGTGCCACAACTACTGAAGCCCACGCACCTAAAGCCCATGCTCCACAACGTGAGAAGCCACCACAATGAGAAGCCCGTGTACTGCAACAAAGAGTAAAATGTCCACTCACCGAAATGAGAGAAAGCCCACGTGCAGCAATGAAAACCCAATGCAGCCAAAAAATTAATTAATTAATTAATTTACAAAAAAAAGTTGAGTAGCATAGAGAAGGGAACTGGATGAGACCTGGGCTGCACATGTACAGAGAAAGACAGAAAGACACAGCAGAAAGCAGTTGACACATGGTTGAAAGCAGAGCTGCAATACTAAAGGTTACACAGTGCTAGGAGTCACTGGAGTTCTAGCCCAACCAGATTAAAGAGACCTCATTAAGACATTCATCTGTGACAGAATATTTATCCCACATCTCACAAATAAGATTCGGGTCCTAGAGAAGTAGCTGCCAGTTGGAGGGAAGAGGTGATTTTTGCCCCTCCCCCAAAGGATATTTGGTAAAGTCTGGAGACCTTTTTTCACTGTCATGATAGGAAGCACTACTGCCATCTAGTGTGTAGAGCCAGGGATGTTGCTAAACATCCTACAGTACACAAGATAATCCCACACAGTGAAGAATTTTCCAGCCCAAAATGTCAATATTGTCAAGGTTGAGAAACCCTAACCTAGAGTAAGTGCTACTCTAGACCCTTGTAGCAGCTGGTAGCCCCTCCCCAATGATCCTCACCTGCTATTCATACCTTTGTCTAGTCCCCCCCCATGGAGAAGCCCAAATGAAGAGGGACAGAGGCCTCTGTCATAGCCAGCAGTGGAAAGAGATCTGCCAATAAGCACGAGTGCTCTTGAAAGCATATTTTGCAACTATGATGGAGCCTTAGAGGATTACAGCCCCAAATGATGGTTTGATTGCAACGTCATAAGAGACCCTGAGCCAGAACCATCAAACCAAGTCACTCCCAGATTGCTGATCCTCAGAAATGGTGTGATAATAAAAGTTGTTTTAAAGTGCTAAGTTACCCCAAGTAATTTGTTACAGAGCAACAGATAAATACAACAGCCCTGCCCTAGCAAAGCCTAAAACTAATCCTCGAAAGGATCAAGGAGAGCTACCAGTAAATTAACTGTCTGCCAGAACAAAACTCAAAACTCTTTAAAGAAAAAAAATAAGCCAGATTCCTTAAAATGTATAACTTACAATGTCCAGGGATACAGTAAAAAATAACTAGGCATGCAAAGAGCAAAAAATATGACTCATAATCAAGAAAAAAAAACAGTTAGAAACAGATCCTGAGATGACTCAGATGTTAGAATCAGCACACAAGGATTTTTTTTAAAAGCTATTCCAAATATGTTAAAAACTTAAAGAAAAATATTGTCCTAATGAGTGAACATATAAGAAATGTCCACAGAGAAACAGAAATTATGAAAAAGAAACAAATGGAAATTCTATAACTGAAAAGAAAATATCAGAAATCAAAAATGTACTAGATTGGCTTAAAAGCAAATATAAGATGACAAGAGAAAGAGTAAATGAACTAGAGATAGATTCATAAAAATTTCCACTCTGAAAAAGATTTTTTTTTAATTTAAAAACATGAACAGAGTCCCAGTGACCTGTGGGACAATGTTAAATAGTCTAAGTCCAATTCAAGTCTCAGAGGAAAGCAGAGAAAGAATAGGAAAGAAACAATTTTTTGAAAAAATAATGATTGAAATTTTCCTAAATGTAGTGAAAAACATCAACTTGCCAATTCAAGAAACTAAACGAACCCCCAAACAGGATAAATACAGTGAAAACTACAAGTAAGTACATTATAATCAAACTGCTGAAAACCAAAGATGAAGAGAAAACTTTGAAAGCAACCAGGGCAAAATGACAAAATAAATACGCAGAAGCACTGACACAAAGACAATCACCTTCTCATTAGAAACAATGGAGACTAGAAGATCACAGAATAACACTGAAATGAAGAAAGAAAAAATTGTAATCTAAGAATTTTGTATCCAACAAAAATATTCTTTAAAAATGAGGGTGAAATAAAGACATTTCAGATTTTTTAAAAGTTGAAAGAATTGTTTACCAGCAGACCTGCACTATAAGAACTACTAAAAAGAGTTCTTAAGCTAAAGATAAATGATACCAAATGGAAACACAGATCTATAGGAAGAAATGACAAATACTGAAAAATGTTAAATGTAAATTAAAAACACTAGCTTTCCCCTTAATTTCCTTAAAAGACAAATGTCCATTTAAAGTGAAAATAATAACATTACAAATTGAGATTTATAATATGCATATAATTAAAATTATGAAAATATCACAAAGGATGAAGAGGAAAATGAAGTTATACTGCTATTAGTTTCTTATATTTGCGAAGTGTGAATAATAATGTGTGAAGTGAAGCAATAATAATTATAATTAGACTGTGATAAATTAAGAACACATATTATAATCCTTAAAACAACTAATAAAAAATAAAAAAGAGGAATAGCTTTGATGCCAATAAAGGAGATGAAAAAAGAATACAAACTATTCAGTTAATCCAAAAGAAGCCTACAAAAGAGGAAGAGGAACACAACGCAGATGGAAAAAATATAAAACAAATAACAAGGGACTTCCCTGGTCCAGTGGTAGAGAATCTGCCTTGCAATACAGGGGACTCAGGTTTGATCCCTGGTCAAGGAACTAAGATCCCACATGCCGTGGGGCAACTAAGTCCGTGTGCCAAAACTACTGAGCTCGCGCATCTCAACTAGAGCCTGCATGCTGCAAACTACAGAGCCCATGTGCTCTGGAGCCCAGGCGCCACAACTAGAGAGAGAAAACCTGCATGCCACAACTAGAGAGAAGCCTATGCACCACAATGAAGAGCCCACATGCCACAACGAAAGATCCCGCATGCCTCAACGAAGATCCTGCATGCCACAACTAAGAGCCAATGCAGCCAAAAATAATAAAATTAAAAAAAAAATAAACTAGATATTAGACTTAAAATCCACTATATAATTTAGTAAAAATGAGCTGAATACTCTAGTTCAAAGGAAATGATTGTCAGAGTAAACTTTTTAAAAACAATACCCAACTCCATGAATGTGAAATATAAAGACACAGATTGAAGGTAAAAGGATGGAAAAAGATGAAAATGGTAAAACTAAGAAATCTGGTATGGTTATATTAAAATAAGATGAAGTAGACTTCAAGGCAAAGAGTATTTCCACAGATAAAGGGGGACATTTCATAATAACAAAAGAGTTAGCTCAGGAAGAAGTCATTAAAATCTTAACTTTATACATAATAACCAAGCTTCAAAATTCATAAAGCAAAAACTGACTAAAGGAAAGAGAAAAATAGACAATTTCCTGATCATGACTGGAGATTTTGACACCTCTACCTCAGTAATTTGCAGAATGAGGAGACAAAAAAATAGTAAAGATATAAAAGATCTGAACAACATTATCAACAATCTTGATTTAACTGACATTTTCAGAATATTTCACTAAACAAGTTTAAAATACACATTTTTTTCAAGTGCACATGAACATTTACTAAAATTGACCATATGCTGAGTAATAAAACAAGTCTCAGTAAAATGCAAAAGATTAAAATCTTCCAGAGTATGTTTCCTGAGCACAATGGAATTAGATTAAAAATCAAGAACAATAGATACCTAGAAAATCCTCCCAAATATTTGGAAAGTAAGCATCATTCTTTTAAATAACTCATGAAAAAAAATTAGTAGGGAAATTAGAAAATAGTTTAACTGAATGATGATGAAAACAAAAAATAACAAATTTTATGGAATGAGGTTAAAGCAGTGCCTACAAGGAAATATACAGTTATAAATGTCTATAATAGAAAAAAAGCAAAGATTAAAAATCAATAGTTCATTCATTGCAGCTCTATTTACAATAGCTAGGACATGGAAGCAACCTAAGTGTCCATCGACAGTGAATAAAGAAGATGTGGCACATATATACAGTGGAATATTAGCCATAAAAAGAAATGAAATTGAGTTATTTGTAGTGAGGTGGATGAACCTAGAGTCTGTCATACAGAGTGAAGTAAGACAGAAAGAGAAAAACAAATAGCATATGCTAACACATATATATGGAATCTAAAAAAAGAGGCTCTGAAGAACCTAGAGGCAGGACAGGAATAAAGACGCAGACGTAGAGAATGGACATGAGGACATGGGGAGGGGGAAGGGTAAGCTGGGACGAAGTGAAAGAGTGGCATGGACTTATATACACTACCAAATGTAAAATAGATAGCTAGTGGGAAGCAGCTGCATAGCACAGGGAGATCAACTCAGTGTTTTGTGACCACCTAGAGGGGTGGGATAAGGAGGGTGGGAGGGAGGGAGACACAAGAGGGATGAGGTATGGGGATATATGTATATGTATAGCTGATTCACTTTGTTATAAAGAAGAAACTAACACACCATTGTAAAGCAATTATACTCCAATAAAGATGTTAAAAATATATTTTCATATAAAAGAATCAGTAGTTCAAATTTACACCTTAACAATCTAAAAAGGAAGAACATATTAATGCCACAATGAGTAGAGAGAAAGAAATGATAAAAAGCCAAAATCAATTAAATAAAAAACAAGCAAATAAAAAAAAATAAAGCCAAAATATAGCTCTTTGAAATGATTAACAAAAATTTTTAAAAACCCTGCAAAACTAATCAAAAGAGGAAAACTTACAAAACATCAAAAATAGAAGATATCACTACAAAGTCAACAGATATTTAAAGAATAAGGAAATATTATAAACAACTTTATGATAATAAACTCAACAATTTAGATGAAATGGACACATTCCTTGAAACACAACCAAAAGTGACACACGAAAAATGAGAAAACATGGAAAGCCCTACTTTTCAGTATCCTATTGCTTCATAACCAGTCCGCAAACTTAGCAACTTAAAATAACAAAAATCACAATCATTTAGCTGTTGTTAAAATAATTGACTTCAGTTGGGTGATTCTTCTCCTCCAAATGGTGTTGGCTGGGATGACTCACTCTGCCACTTTCAGCCAGCAGCTGGGCCAAGCTGGAAGGTCCATGGATGCATTAGTCATATGTCCGGTACCTCAGTGCTCCTTCAGATGGTCTCTCCTCTTGTGCTCCCTCTTAGCAATGCAACCTCAGAGTAGTCATATTTTCTACATTGTGGCTGAGTTTGAGAGGGAAAGAATGAGTGGCCAGTGCTCTTAAGGGATACATCTGGAACTGACACAGCATCGCTTTCCCGTATTCCATTTGTCAAAGTAAGTCTTAATCACCCCAGCCTCACTCTGCTTTGGTTTTGTTTTTTGGTTTTGTGTTTTTGTTAGTTTTCTTTTTAATTGTTTGATTTTGTTCTTGGGTTCTTTTGTTTGTCTGGTTGTTCTCTTGATTTTTGTTTTATTTGGTTGTTTTTGTTTCTTTTGTGTGTGTGCATATTTCCTTGTTTCTTTTTGTTTGTTTGATTTTACTATTTACCATTTGTCTGGGGGTTTGTTATCATTTTTTTAATTAAAAAAAGTTTTTTTACTCCCCTTTATTACTGGGATAAGCAACTTGCGGGGTCTTCATTCCCCAAATTGAAGTCAGGCCTGAGGCTCTAGGGTGGGAGCACCAAGTCCAGGATGCTGGACCACTAGAGAATTCATGGCCCCAGGGACGATTAATCACTGAGAGCTCTCTCGGAGGCCTCTATCTGAATCCAAGACCCAGCTCCACCAAACTGCCTGCAGCTCCCAGTGCTGGACACCTCACACCAAACAAAAAACAAGACAGGAACACAAACCCACTCATCAATACACAGACTACCTAAAGTCATAATAAGCTCACAGACACCCCAAAACACACCACCTGTCATAGCCCTACTCATCAGAGGGAAAAGACTCAGCTCCACCCACCAGAACACAGGCACCAGTCCCTCCCATCAAGAAGCCTATTCAAGCCACTGGACCAACCTCACCACCAAAGGCAAAAAACAGAAGCAAGAAGAACTACGACTCTGCAGCCTAGGGACAGGTGACCTCAAACACTGTAATTAGACAAAATGAGAAGACAGAGAAATATCTTGCAGGCAATGGAGCAAGATAAAAACTCACAAGACCAAATAAATGAAGAGGAAATAAGCAAACTACCAGAAAAGGAATTAAGAGTAATGATAGTAAAGATGATCCAAAGTCCCAGAAATGAAATGGAAAAAATACAAGAAACGTTTAACAAGGATCTAGAAAAACAAAAGAACAAACAAACAGTAATGAACAACACAATAACTGAAGTTAAAAATACTCTAGAAGGAATCGATAGCAGGATAACTGAGGCAGAAGAAGGAAAAAGTGAGCTGCAAGATAGAATGGTGGAAATAACTGCCACAAAGCAGAAAAAAGAATGAAAAGAATTGAGGACAGCCTCAGAGATCTCTAGACAAAGTTAAACACACTAACATTCGAATTATAGGGGTCCCAGAAGGAGAAGGGTCTGAGAAAATATTTAAAGAGATCATAGTCAAAAACTTCCCCAATATGGGAAAGGAAATAATCAATCCAGGAAGCACAGAAAGTCCCATACAGGATAAACCCAAGGAGAAACATGCCAAGACACATATTAATCACACTAACAAAAATTAAACAAACAAACAATATTAAAAGCAGCAAGGGAAAAGCAACAAATAACATACAAGGGAATATCCATGAGGTTAACAGCTGATCTTTCAGCAGAAACTTTGCAGGCCAGAAGGGAGTAGCAGGACACATTTAAATTAACAGAAGGGAAAAACCTACAACCAACATTACTCTACCCAGCAAGGATCTCATTCAGATTCAATGGAGAAATCAAAAGCTCCACAGACAAGGGAAAGCTAAGAGAATTCAACACCACCAAACCAGCTTTACAACAAATGCTAAAGGAACTTCTCTAGACAGAAAACACAAGAGAAGGAAAAGACTTACAAAAACAAACCCAAAACAATTAAGAAAATGGTAATAGGAACATACATATCAATAATTACCTTAAATGTAAATGGATTATATTCTCCAACCAAAAGACACAGACTGACTGAATGGATACAAAAACAAGATCCATAAATATGTGGTCTACAAGAGACCCACTTCACACCTAGGGACACATACAGACTGAAACTGAGGGGATGGAGAAAGATATTCCATGCAAATGGAAATCAAAAGAAAGCTGGAGTGGCAATACTCATATCAGAGAAAATGGGATTTAAAATAAAGACTACTACAAGAGCCAAGGAAGGACACTACATAATGATCAAGGGATCGATCCAGGAAGAAGATATAACAATTTTAAATATTTATTCATCCAACATAGGAGCACATCAATACATAAGGCAAATGCTAACAGTCATAAGAGGGAAAATTGACAGTAACATAATAATAGTAGGGGACTTTAACACCCCACTTACACCAATGGACAGATCATCCAAACATAAAATAAATAAAAAAACAGAAGCCTTAAATAACATATTAGACCAGATGGACTTAATTGATATCCACAGGACATTCCATCCAAAACAACAGAAGAAAATTTCTTCTCAAGTGCACACAGAACATTCTCCAGGATAGATCACATCTTGGGTCTCAAATCAAGCCTTGGTAAATTTAAGAAAATTGAAATTGTATCAAGCATCTTTTCTGACAACAGCGCTATGAGACTAGATATCAATTACAGGGGGAAAAAACTGTAAAAAATACAAACACATGGAGGCTAAACCACACCCTACTAAATAACCAAGAGATCACTGAAGAAATCAAACAGGAAATTTAAAAATACCTAAGAACAAATGACAATGAAAATACAACAACCCAAAACCTATGGGATGGAGCAAAAGCAGTTCTAACAGGGAAGTTGGTAGCAATACAATCCTACCTCAAGAAACAAGAAAAATCACAAATAAACAACCTAACCTTACTAAAGGTAACTAGAGAAAGAAGAGAAAGAAGAAGCAACTAAAGAAAGCAACTAGAGAAAGAAGAAGAAGAACAACAAAAAAAAACACCTAAAGTTAGCAGAAAGAAATAATAAAAATCAGATCAGAAATAAATGAAAAAGAAATGAAGGAAATGATAGAAAAGATCAAAAAAACTAAAGGCTGGTTCTTTGAGAAGATAAACAAAATTGATAAAACATTAGCCAGAATCATCAGGAAAAAAAGGGAGAAGACTCAAATCAATAGAATTGAAATGAAAAAGGAGAAGTAACAACTGACACTGCAGAAATACAAAGGATCTTGAGAGACTCCTACAAGGAACTATATGCCAATAAAAATGACAACCTGGAAGAAATGGACAAATTCTCAGAAAAGTACAAACTTCCAAGACTGAACCAGGAAAAAATAGAAATTATGAACAGACCAATCACAAGCACTGAAATTGAAACTGTGAGTAAAAATCTTCCAACAAACAAAAGCCCAGGATCAGATGGCTTCACAGGTGAATTTGATCAAACATTTAGAAAGAGCTAACACCTATCCTTCTCAAACTCTTCCAATATATAGCAGATGGAGGAACACTCCCAAACTCATTCTACGAGGCCACCATCACCCTGATACCAAAACCAGACAAAGATGTCACAAAAAAAGGAAATTAAGGGTCAATATCACTGATGAACATAGATGCAAAAATCTCAACAAAATACTAGCCAACAGAATCCAACAGCACATTAAAAGGATCATACACCATGATCAAGCGGGGTTTATCCCAAGAATGCAAGGATTCGTCGATATACGTAAATCAATCAGTGTGATAAACCATATTAACAAATTGAAAGATAAAAACCATATGATAAACTCAGATGCAGAAAAAGCATTTGACAAAATTCAACACCCATTTATGATAAAAACTAACCAGAAAGTGGGCATAGAGGGAACCTTCCTCAACATAATAAAAGCCATATACGACAAACCCACAGCAAACATCATTCTCAATGGTGAAAAACTGAAAACATTTCCTCTAAGGTCAGGGACAAGACAAGGGTGCCCACTCTCACCACTATTATTTAACATAGTTTTGGAAGTTTTAGCCATGGTAATCAGAGAAGAAAAAGAAATAAAAAGAATGCAAATTGGAAAAGAAGAAGTAAAACTGTCACTGTTTGCAGGTGACATGATACTATACATAGAGATTCCTAAAGATGCTATCAGAAAACTACTAGAGGTAATCAATGAATCTGGTAAAGTAACAGGATACAAAATTAATGCACAGAAAGCTCTTGCATTCCTATACACTGACAATGAAAAATCAGAAAGAGAAATTAAGGAAACACTCCCATTTACCACTACAACAAAAAGAATGAAATACCTAGGAATAAACCTACATAAAGAGGCAAAAGACCTGTCTTTTGTCTTTATGTAAGACACTGATGAAATAAATCAAAGATGATAGGGCTTCCCTGGTGGTGCAGTGGTTGGGAGTCTGCCTGCTGATGCAGGGGACACTTGTTCGTGTCCTGGTCTGGGAGGATCCCGCATGCCATGGAGCGGCTGGGCCCGTGAGCCATGGCCGCTGGGCCTGCACGTCTGGAGCCTGTGCTCTGCAGTGGGTGAGGCCGCAGCAGTGAGAGGCCTGTGTACTGCCAAAAAAAAAAAAAAAAGTCAAAGATGATAGAGACAGATGGGGAGATACCATGTTCTTGGATCAGAAGAATCAATATAGTGAAAATTATACTACCCAAAGCAATCTACAGATTCAATCCAATCCCTATCATATTACCAATGGTATTTTTAACAGAACTAGAAAAAAAAATTCCACAATTTGTATGGAAACACGAAAGACCCTGAATAGCTAAAGAAATCTTGAGAAAGAAAAATGGAATTGGAGGAATCAGGCTCCCTGACTTCAGACTATACTACAAAGCTACAGTAATCAAGGCAATATGGAACTGGCACAAAAACAGAAATATAGATCAATGGAACAGGATAGAAAGCCCAGAGATAAACTCACACACATATGTTCACCTTATCTATGACAAAGGAGGCAGGAATATACAATGGAGAAAAGACAGCCTCTTCAAAAAGTGGAACTGGAAGAACTGGACAGCTTCATGTAAAAGAATAAAATCAGAACACTTCCTAACACCATAAAAAATAAACTCAAATGGATTAAATGACCTAAATGTAAGGCCAGACACTATAAAACTCTTAGAGGAAAACATAGGCACAACACTCTATGACATAAATCACAGCCAGATCCTTTTTGACCCACCTCGTAGAGAAATGGAAATAAAAACAAAAATAAACAAATGGGACCTAATGAAACTTCAAATCTTTTGCACAGCAAAGGAAACCATAAACAAGATGAAAAGACAACCCTCAGAATGGGAGAAAATATTTGCAGAAGAAGCAACTGACAAAGGACTAATCCCCAAAATATACAATCAGCTCATGCAGCTCAATATCAAAAAAAAAAAAAAAACCCAATCCAAAAATGGGCAGAAGAGCTAAATAGATATTTCTCCAGAAAAGACAAACAGATTGCCAACAAACATATGAAACGATGCTCAACATCACTAATCATTAGAGAAATGCAAATCAAAGATGACAATGAGGCATCACCTCACACTGGTCAGAATGGCCATCATCAAAAAATCTGGAAACAATAAATACTGGAGATGGTGTGGAGAAAAGGGAACCCTCCTGCACTGTTGGTGGGAATGTAAATTGATACAGCCACTATGGAGAACAGTATGGAGGTTCCTTAAAAAACTAAAAATAGGGCTTCCCTGGTGGCACAGTGGTTGAGAATCTGCCTGCTAATGCAGGGGACATGGGTTCGAACCCTGGTCTGGGAAGATCCCACATGCCGCAGAGCAACTAGGCCCATGAGCCACAACTACTGAGCCGGTGCGTCTGGAGCCTCCACAACAAGAGAGGCCGCGATAGTGAGAGGTCCGCACACTGCAATGAAGAGTGGCCCCCACTTGCCACAACTACAGAAAGCCCTCACACAGAAATGAAGACCCAACACAGCCAAAAATTAAATAAATAAATAAAATAGAACTACCATACGACCCAGCAATCCCACTACTGGGCATATACCCTGAGAAAACCATAATTCAAAAAGAGACATGTACCACTATGTTCATTGCATAGCCAGGACATGGAAGCAACCTAATTTTTCATCAACAGATGAATGGATAAAGAAGATGTGGCATATATATACAATGGAATATTACTCAGCCATTAAAAGGAACAAAATTGAGTTATTCGTAGTGAGGTGGATGGACCTAGAGTCTGTCATACAGAGTGAAGTAAGTCAGAAAGAGAAAAACAAATACTGTATGCTAACGTATATATATGGAATCTAGAAAAATGTTACTGATGAACCTAGTGGCAGGACAGGAATAAAGATGCAGACATAGAGAACAGACTTGAGGACACAGGGCAGGAAGGGGAAGGTGGAACAAAGTGAGAGTAGTATTGACATATATACCCTAACAAAGGTAAAATAGCTAGTGGCAAGCTGCTGTATAGCACAGGGAGATCAGCTCAATGCTTTGTGACGACCTAGAGGGATGGGATATGGAGGGTGGGAGGGAAGCTCAAGGGGGAGGGGATATGGAGATAAATGTATACATATAGCTGATTCACTTTATTGTACAGCAGAAACTAACACAACATTGTAAAGCAATTATACTCTAATAAAGATGTTAAAAAATAAATAAAAGACCACCCCAGCCTCAAGTGAGGGTGATGCATGTAGAGGTATGCACACAGAAAGGGAAGAATTGGATGACATCCAGCTTTGGAGATCATCTACCACAACATAAATCTGTTAAATAATCATAACGAAGAACTTCCCACAAAGAAAACTACAGGCCTAGATGATTTCATTGGTGAGTCCTATCAAATATTTAAGGAAGAAAATTACCAATCTTACACAGAAGAAAAATTCCTCAATAAAATATTAATAAATAGAATCCTGCAACATATAAAAATGATTATATATCATGGCCAAGTGGATTCTAAGAAATGCAAGTTTTTGAATGTTGAATCAAAAACAAATCTGTAATTCATCCTGTTAGTGAAATAAATAAGGAAAATCATATAGCCATTTTAATAGACGCAGGAAAAGAATTTGACAAAACTTAACACCAATTCATGACCAAAACTCTCAGCAAACTAGAAATAGAAATGTATTTCCTCAATTTGATAAATGGCATTTATGAAAAAACTACAATTAGTATCATACTATGTGATATACTGCATGACACTCTCACAACTTCTACTGAACATTATGCTAGAGGTCCTGTATACTTCAATAAAGCATGAAAAATGACTAAAAGGCAAAAAGAATGGAAGGAAGTCAATAAAACTGCCTTTGTTCATAGAAAATGTGATTGTCTACATAGACAATCCTAAAGAATCTACACAAAACTACTAAAATTAAGAAACAAATTTAGCAAAGTCACAGATACAAGGGTAAAAACAAAAATAATTGTATTTCTATATGTTAACAATATATGTATTTCTATATGCTAGCAATAAAACTTGGAATATAAATTTTTTTTGATTTACAATAGCATGAAAAAATATTAAATACATAGAAACACATTTAACAAAAGATACCTAAGATCTCCATACTGAAAATTATAAAACACTGCTAACAGAAATTAAAGGAGACCTTCCTTCACACATTAAAATTAGGGAAATACTGACTTTTTCTTGAGATATAATTGGCATTGTTTTAAAAAAAGCCCAAAATGGAGTAATTTGCTCCCAGAACAGCAAACCAAGACGTCATTGCAGTTTCAGCCTCTCCTAGGAATGTGAATTTTATTTTTTTAATGTGGTATTATCTTTAATTAAGTACAAAGGCTTTTCCAATCATGTCACCTAGAGATCATTTTATCCACTACTTTGTTTGGCCGCCAGTCTCTTGTCCCTCTCCTCAGCAATGGTAAGGCAGATACCCTTTCCATGGGGAAGAGAGATCCATGGTTTGTTGCCTTTGCCAATAACGAAAATCTTGGAGAGCCCAGTGGCAAAGCTGTTACCATTGACATCTTTCACATGAACTACATCAGAAGAACCAGGATGTCTCTCCCGGTTGTTGATCACACCAATTCTTCCCAGGTTAGCACCTCCAGTCACCATGCACAGGTTACCAGTGTCAAATTAGATGAAATTAGTAATCTTGCCAGTCTCCAAATCAATTTGAATGGTGTCATTCACCTTGATGAGGGGATCAGGGTAGCAGGCGGTGCAAGCACCATGGGTCATCAGATGAAGGATTCCTTTTGTCCCCACAAAGATCCTTCTCACTTTGCACAACTTGTACTTGGCCTCCTCAGGTGTAATACAATGGACAGCAAAGCGACACTTGGTGTCATAGATCAGACGAAAATTCTCTCCAGTCTCTCCAATGCTGATGATGTCCATAAAACAAGTGGGGTAGGTTATAACAGTGCAGACATTGCCATCAATCTTAATGAAACACTGCAGGCAGATCTTTATTTCATCTCCTGTTAGGGCATACTTAAGTCTGTTCCTTAGGAAAATGATTAGGGGAGACATGAGCCATGGCTGTGCTAGGCACAAAGAGAGCTAGGAATGTGAATTTTATTTTATTTATTTATTTATTTATTTATTTATTTATTATTTTGGCCATGTTTTGTCTTCATTGCTGTGCATGGGCTTTCTCTAGTTGTGGCGAGCGGAGGCTACTCTTCCTTGTGGTACACAGGCTTCTCATTGCAGTGGCTTCTCTTGTTACAGAGCATGGGCTCTAGGCTCACGGGCTTCAGTCGTTGCGGCATGCAGGCTCAGTTGTGGTTCGTGGGCTCTAGAGCACTGGCTCAGTAGTTGTGGCACATGGGCTTAGTTGCTCTGTGACATGTGGGATCTTCCTGGACCAGGGCTCAAATCCATGTCCCCTGCATTAGCAGGTGGATTCTTAACCACTGCGCTACCAGGGAAGTCCCTGGAATGTGAATTTTAAACACGTAATCTGAAATTTCAGGATCAACACTAGTGGGGTTATCTGCATCATGAAGACCTCTGCTGTTCCCTTCCCCCTAAAGGAAGATGGTCTGGCCTGAAAAAATCCTTTCTTTTCTTTTGCTAATACCTTCTTCCCTACCCTCCTTCTGATTATAAAACCTTCCATTTATGCAACCCCTTGAGCATCCTTCTATTTACTAGATGGGATGCTGCCTGATTCCTGAATCACTGAATAAAGCTAATTAGATCTCCCCACTAAAAGAAAGAAATTAAAGGAGACTAAAACTAATGGAAATATATACCATGTTCATGAATCAGAAGACTCAATATTGTTAAGCTGTCAAAATTCCCCAAATCGATCTTCAAATTCAACTTCCAGCTGACCCTTGAACAACCCTGTTTTAGACTGAGCAGGTCCACTTATATGCAGATTTGTTTCAATAAATACAGACTACAGAAATATATAATCCACAGTTGGTTGACCCTGCCAGTATGGAACCATGGACACGGAGGGACAACTGTAAAGTTATACTTGGATTTTCCACTTCATGGAGTGTTGTTCAATGGTCAACCATAATTCAATTCAAAATTCCAGCAAGCATTTTTTGTACAAATGAAAAGTTGATTCTACTATTTATATGAAAATACACAGGACGTAAAATAGCCAAACAATTTTGAAAAAGAATAACAAAGTTGGAGGACTCCTAGTATCTAATTTTAAAGATGTACTATAAAGCTATGATAAGCCAAATGATAGTAGTTTCGGTAAAAAGACAGACAAACTGATCAATGGGAAAGAACAGAATCCAGAAATAGACCCAGACATACATGCTCAATTGATTTTCAACAATGCATTGCTAAGGCAAGTCAATGGGAAATACATTGTTTTCCCATCACTGCATGACGAATTAGCACAAATTTAGCAGCTTAAAACAATACTGAGAAAGAGGGGGAAGAGTAAGACGTGGAGATGACCTTCCTCCCCAAAGATACATCAGAAATACATCTACACGTGGAACAACTCCTACAGAACACCTACTGAATGCTGGCAGAAGACCTCAGACCTCCCAAAAGGCAAGAAACTCCCCACATACCTGGGTAGGGCAAAAGAAAAAAGAATAAACAGAGACGAAAGAATAAGGACGGGACCTGCACCAGGGGGAGGGAGCTGTGAAGGAGGAAAGGTTTCCACACACTAGGAAGCCCCTTTGCGGGCGGAGACTGTGGGTGGCTGAGCGGGGAAGCTTCGAGCTGAGGAGGAGAGCACAGCAACAGGGGTACAGAGGGCAAAGCGGAGAGATTCCCACACAGAGGATCGGTGCCGACTGGTCACCAGCGCAAGAGGGTTGTCTGCTCACCCACCGGGGGGAGCGGGGCTGTGAACTGAGGCTCAGGCTTTGGTTGGAGCGCAGGGAGAGGACTGGGGTTGGCAGAGTGAACACAGCCTGAAGGGGTTAGTGCACCACAGCTAGCCGGGGGGGAGTCCGGGGAAAAGTCTGGACCTGCAGAAGAGGCAAGAGACTTTTTCTTCCCTCTTCTTTTCCTGGTGCGCGAGAAGAGGGGATTAAGAGCGCTGCTTAAAGGAGCTCCAGAGATGGGCGCGAGCCGCGCTAAGAGGCAGGGCCAAATCCAAAGCTGAGCCACGGGAGCTGTGCGAACAAAGAAGAGAAAAAGAAATCTCTCCCAGAAGCCTCAGAAGCAGTGGATTAAAGCTCCACAATCAACTTGAAGTACCCTGCATCTGTGGAATACATGAATAGACAACGAAATATCGAAAATTGAGGAGGTGGACCTTGAGAGCAAGATATATTATTTTTTCCCCTTTTCCTCTTTTTCTGAGTGTGTATGTGTATGCTTTTGTGTGAGATTTTGTCTGTATAGCTTTGCTTTCACCATTTGTCCTAGTGTTCTATCTGTCCGTTTTTTTTTTCTTTTAAAAAAATTTTTTTTCTTAATAATTATTTTTTATCTTAATAACTTTATTTTATCTTACTTTATTTTATTTTATTTTATCCTCTTTCTTTCTTTCTTCCTTTCTTTCTACTTTTCCTCCCTTTTATTCTGAGCCGTGTGGATGAAAGCCTCTTGGTGCTGCAGCCAGGAGTCAGTGCTGTGCCTCTGAGGTGGGAGAGCCAACTTCAGGACACTGGTCCACAAGACACCTCCCAGCTCCACATAATATCAAATGGCGAAAATCTCCCAGAGATCTCCATCTCAACACCAGCACCCAGCTTCACTCAATGACCAGCAAGCTACAGTGCTGGACACCCTATGCCAAACAACTAGCAAGACAGGAACACAACCTCACCCATTAGCACAGAGGCGGCCTAAAATCATAATAAGTCAACAGACACCCCAAAACACACCACCAGACGTGGACCTGCCCACCAGAAAGACAAGATCCAGCCTCATCCACCAGAACACAGCCACTAGTCCCCTCCACCAGGAAGCCTACACAACCCACTGAACCAACTTTAGCCACTGGGGACAGACACCAAAAACAACAGAAACTACGAACCTGCAGCCTGCAAAAAGGAGACCTCAAACACAGTAAGATAAGCAAAATGAGAAGACAGAAAAACACACAGCAGTTGAAGGAGCAAGATAAAAACCCCCCATACCTAACAAAGGAAGAGGAAATAGGCAGTCTACCTGACAAAGAATTCAGAATAATGATAGTAAAGATGATCCAAAATCTTGGAAACAGAATAGAGAAAATTCAAGAAACATTTAAAAAGGACCTAGAAGAACTAAAGATGAAACAAGCAATGATGAACAACACAATAAATGAAATTAAAAATACTCTAAATGGGATCAATAGCAGAATAACTGAGGCAGAAGAACAGATAAGTGACCTGGAAGATAAAATAATGGAAATAACTGCTGCAGAGCAGAATAAAGAAAAAAGAATGACAAGAACTGAGGACAGTCTCAGAGACCTCTGGGACAACATTAAATGCACCAACATTCGAATTATAGGGGTTCCAGAAGAAGAAGAGAAAAAGAAAAGGACTGAGAAAATATTTGAAGAGATTATAGTTGAAAACTTCCCTAATATGGGAAAGGAAATAGTTAATCAAGTCCAGGAAGCACAGAGAGTCCCATACAGGATGAATCCAAGGAGAAACACCCCAAGACACATACTAATCAAACTGTCAAAAATTAAATACTAAGAAAACATATTAAAAGCAGCAAGGGAAAAAAAACAAATAACACACAAGGGAATCCTCATAAGGTTAACAGCTGATTTTTCAGCAGAAACTCTGCAAGCCAGAAGGGACTGGCAGGACATATTTAAAATGAGGAAGGAGAGAAACCTACAACCAAGATTACCCATCAAGGATCTCATTCAGATTTGATGGAGAAATTAAAACTTTTACAGACAAGCAAAAGCCGAGAGAGTTAAGCACCACCAAACCAGCTTTACAACAAATGCTAAAGGAACATCTTTGGCAAGAAACACAAGAGAAGGAAAAGACCTACAATAACAAACCCAAAACAATTAAGAAAATGGGAATAGGAACATACATATCGATAATTACCTTAAATGTAAATGGATTAAATGCTCCAACCAAAAGACACAGACTGCCTGAATGGATACAAAAACAACACCCATATATATGCTGTCTACAAGTGACCCACTTCAGACCTAGAGACACATACAGACTGAAAGTAAGGGGATGGAAAAAGATATTCCATGCAAATGGAAACCAAAAGAAAGCTGGAGTAGCAATTCTCATATCAGACAAAATAGACTTTAAAATAAAGACTATTAGAAGAGACAAAGAAGGACACTACATAATGATCAAGGGATCGATCCAGGAAGAAGATATAACAATTGTAAATATTTATGCACCTAACATAGGAGCACCTCAATACATAAGGAAATACTAACAGCCATAAAAGGGTAAATCGACAGTAACACATTCATAGTAGGGGACTTTACCACCCCACTTTCACCAATGGACAAATCATCCAAAATGAAAATAAATAAGGAAACACAAGCTTTAAATGATACATTAAACAAGATGGACTTAACTGATATTTATAGGACATTCCACCCCAAAACAACAGAATACACACTTTTCTCAAGGGCTCATGGAACATTCTGCAGGATAGATCATATCTTGGGTCACAAATCAAGCCTTGGTAAATTTAAGAAAATTGAAATTGTATCAAGTATCTTTTCCGACCACAATGCTATGAGACTAGATATCAATTACAGGAAAAGATCTGTAAAAAATACAAACACGTGGAGGCTAAACAATACACAACTTAATAACGAAGTGATCACGGAAGAAATCAAAGGGGAAATCAAAAAATACCTAGAAACATATGACAATGGAGACAAAATGACCCAAAACCTATGGGATGCAGCAAAAGAAGTTCTAAGAGGGAAGTTTATAGCAATACAATCCTACCTTAAAAAACAGGAAACATCTCAAATAAACAACCAAACCTTGCACCTAAAGCAATTAGAGAAAGAACAAAAAAACCCCAAAGTTAGCAGAAGGAAAGAAGTCATAAAGATCAGATCAGAAATAAATGAAAAAGAAATGAAGGAAACGATAGCAAAGATCAATAAAACTAAAAGCTGGTTCTTTGAGAAGATAAACAAAATTGATTAACCATTAGCCAGACTCATCAAGAAAAAAAGGTAGAAGACTCAAATCAATAGAATTAGAAATGAAAAAGGAGAAGTAACAACTGACACTGCAGAAAGATCAAGAGATATTACTACAAGCAACTCTATGCCAATAAAATGGACAACCTGGAAGAAATGGACAAATTCTTAGAAATGCACAACCTGTCAAGACTGAATCAGGAAAAATAGAAAATATGAACAGACCAATCACAAGCACTGAAATTGAAACTGTGATTAAAGATCTTCCAACAAACAAAAGCCCAGGACCAGATGGCTTCACAGGCGAATTTGATCAAACACTTAGAGAATAGTTAACACCTATTCTTCTCAAACTCTTCCAAATATAGCAGAGGGAGGAATACTCCCAAACTCATTCTACGAGGCCACCATCACCTTGATACCAAAACCAGACAAGGATGTCACAAAGAAAGAAAACTACGGGCCAATATCACTGATGAACATAGATGCAAAAATCCTCAACAACATACTAGCAAACAGAATCCAACAGCACATTAAAAGGATCATACAACATGATCAAGTGGGGTTTATTCCAGAAATGCAAGGATTCTTCAATATACGCAGATCAATCAACATGATACACCATATTAACAAATTGAAGGAGAAAAACCATATGGTCATCTCAATAGATGCAGAGAAAGCTTTTGACAAAATTCAACACCAATTTATGATAAAAACCCTGCAGAAAGTAGGCATAGAGGGAACTTTCCTCAACATAATAAAGGCCATATATGACAAACCCACAGCCAACATCATCCTCAATGGTGGGAAACTGAAAGCATTTCCACTAAGATCAGGAACAAGACAAGGTTGCCCACTCTCACCACTCTTATTCAACATAGTTTTGGAAGTTTTAGCCACAGCAATCAGAGAAGAAAAGGAAATAAAAGAAATCCAAATTGGAAAAGAAGAAGTAAAGCTGTCACTGTTTGCAGATGACATGATACTATACATAGAGAATCCTAAAGATGCTACCAGAAAGCTACTAGAGCTAATCAATGAATTTGGTAAAGTAGAAGGATACAAAATTAATGCACAGAAATCTCTGGCATTCCTATACACTAATGATGAAAAATCTGAAAGTGAAATCAAGAAAACACTCCCATTTACCACTGCAACAAAAAGAATAAAATATCTAGGAATAAACCTACCTAACCAAACAAAGACCTGTATGCAGAAAATTATAAGACACTGATGAAAGAAATTAAAGATGATACAAATAGATGGAGAGATATACCATGTTCTTGGATTGGAAGAATCAAGATTGTGAAAATGACTCTACTACCCAAAGCAATCTACAGATTCAATGCAATCCCTATCAAACTACCACTGGCATTTTTCACAGAACTAGAGCAAAAATTTCACAATTTGTATGGAAATACAAAAGACCCCGAATGGCCAAAGCAATCTTGAGAATGTAAAACGGAGCTGGAGGAATCAGGCTCCCTGACTTCAGACTATACTACAAAGCTACAGTAATCAAGACAGTATGGTCCTGGCACAAAAACAGAAATATAGATCAATGAACAGGATAGAAAGCCCAGAGATAAACTCACACACATATGTTCACCTTATCTATGACAAAGGAGGCAGGAATGTACAGTGGAGAAAGTACAGCCTCTTCAATAAGTGGTGCTGGGAAAACTGGACAGGTACATGTAAAAGAATGAGATTAGAACACTCCCTAACACCATACACAAAAATAAGCTCAAAATGGATTAAAGACCTAAATGTAAGGCCAGAAACTATCAAACTCTTAGAGAAAAACATAGGCAGAACACTCTATGACATAAATCACAGCAAGATCCTTTTTGATCCACCTCTTAGAGAAATGGAAATAAAAACAAAAATAAACAAATGGGACCTAATGAAACTTCAAATCTTTTGCACAGCAAAGGAAACCATAAACAAGACCAAAAGACAACCCTCAGAATGGGAGAAAATATTTGCAAATGGAGCAACTGACAAATGATTAATCTCCAAAATTTATAAGCAGCTCATGCAGCTCAATAAAAACAACAACAAAAAAATCTAATCCAAAAATGGGCAGAAGACATAAATAGACATTTCTCCAAAGAAGATATACAGATTGCCAACAAACACATGAAAGAATGCTCAACATCATTAATCATTAGAGAAATGCATATCAAAACTACAATGAGATATCATCTCACATCTCTAAAAAAAAAAAAATTGTCATGAAGAACCTAGGAGTAAGACAGGAATAAAGACACAGACCTACTAGAGAATGGACTTGAAGATATGGGGAAGGGGAAAGGTAAGCTGTGACAAAGTGAGAGAGAGGCATGGACATATATACACTACCAAACGTAAAATAGATAGCTAGTGGGAAGCAGCCACATAGCACAGGGAGATCAGCTCGGTGCCTTGTGACCACCTGGATGGGTGGGATAGGGAGGGTGGGAGGGAGGGAGACGCAAAAGGGAGGAGACATGGGAACATATGTATACGTATAACTGATTCACTTTGTTATAAAGCAGAAACTAATGCCCCATTGTAAAGCAATTATACTCCAATAAAGATGTAGAAAAAAACAAAAAAACCCAATACTGATATATTATTTTATATATAGTTATATGTTTCACATATTTCTGTAGGTCAGAAGCCCTAGTGTGGTGTACCTGGGTTCTCTGCTTAAGTTTTCAAAAGGCTAAAATCAAGCTGTCCACCAGCTTGCATTCTCATATGGAACTTGGACTCTTGTTCCAAGCTCATTCATGTTGTTGGAAGAATTTAATTCCTTGCAGTTGTAGGACTGAAGCCTTTAGTTCCTAGAGGCCACTTACTGTTCTCTGTTATGTGGTGTTCTCCTTAATGTAACAGTTTGCTTCTTCAAGCCAACAAGAGAATCTCTTTCACTTTGAATCTCTCTGACCTCTTTTAAGGTCAGGCCAATAGAAGATAACCTTCCTTTTGATTGACCCAAAGTTAATTGATTGAAGACCTTCAGTACATCTGCAAAATCTCTTCTGCCATATAGCATTACATAATCACAGGAATGATCACCCATCATATTCATAAATCTTAATCACACCCAAGGGGAAGGGATTATACAGAGCATGTATACCAGAGGGCAGGAATCTTGGGGAAAATATTGGTTTTCTATGGCTGCTATAACAAACTACCACAAGTTTAGTGTTTAAAACAATGCAAATTTATTATCTTACAATTTGTCAATTCAAGAGTCCCAATGGATCTAACCAGGCTAAAATCAAGGAGTCACCAGGACATCATTCCTTTCTAGAGACCCTAGGGAAAATGTTTCCTTTCTAGCTTCTAGAGGCTGCCTACATTCTAGAGGCATATGGCGCCTTCCTCCATTTTCAAAGCCAGTTATAGTAGGCCAATTTCTTAGCACATTACATCACTCTGACCTCCTCTTCTGTCTCCCTCTTCCTCATTTAAGGACCTCTGTGATCACATTGAATTCACTCAGATAATCCAGGATAATATCCTTATCATAAGGTCAACTGATAAGCAACTTTAATTTCACCTGCTACCTTAATTCCTCTTTTGCTATATAATGTAATATTCAAGGAATTAGGATGTGGACATCTTTGTAGAGTCCTTACTCTGCTTACCCCAGGGGACAACTTAAGAAGTTTTTTCAACAAATGGGCTAGATCAACTAGACATATGAGTGGAGAAAAAAAATGAATCTCAGCTCTTACCTCATACCAAACACAAAAAATAATAAAATTGATGATAGATACGAATACTAAAACTATAAGAAGGTATACAAATGGTCAATAAGAACATGAAATGATGCTCAACATCATTAGTCATTAGAAAAATGCAAATCAAACCACCAAAACACCACTTGAAAGCCACTCAGATGGAAAGAAAGGAAGACAGAAAGATGATGAAAGAAAGAAAGAAAGAAAGAAAGAAAGAAAGAAAGAAAGAAAGAAAGAAAGAAAGAAAGAAAGAAAGAAAGAAAGAAAGAAAGAAAGAGAAAAGAAGGAAGGATAGAGGGAAAGAAGTAGCAAATTTTGGCAAGGATGTAGAACAACTGGAATCCTGTGCCTTGCTGGTGGGAATGTAAAATGATTTGGCTGTTGTGGAAAACAGTGTGGTACTTCTTCATTTAAACACAGAGTTGCCATATGACTCAATCATTTCAGGGACTATACCAATGAAAACTTAAAACATATTTTCACACAAAAACTTGTACATGAATGTTCATAGCAGCATTATTCATAATAGGCAAAAAGTGGAAAAAACCTATATGTCCAACAACTGATGAATGGATAAACAATACATAGCATATCCAAACAATGGAATATTATTCATCCATAAAAAAGAATGAAGTACTTTCACATGCTACAATGTGGATGAACTCTGAAAACATTATCCTAAATGAAAGAAGCCAGACATAAAAAGCCACAGATTTTATGATTCTGTTTATATGAAATGTCCAGAATAGGTAAATCGATAGAGACAGAAAGTAGATTAGTAATTGCCAAGGAATGAGAAGAGGGGAAAATTGAGACTGACTACTAAGTACAGGGTTTCTCTGTGGGGTTGATGGAAGTGTTCCAGAATTAGATAGTGCTGATAGTTGTACAACATATTGAATATGCTGAAAAACCCTGACTTGTACACTTTAAAATAATGAGTTTTATGTTATGTGAATTATATCTCAATAAAAATATTAAATGGGAAAAAATCATATGCTCATGGACAGTATCAGTACTCAGCAGTACCTATCTACGTGAAGAGACATTATCAAAAATGAAATACATAAAATATCACTACTGATCAGCATTTGCAACAGATTTTGATAAGAAACATAACTTTGAATCACAATAAGCAAAATATTATCCCCAAAATAAAATTCCATTTTCTCATTAGTATACCTGTATTGAAAAAAATTTACTGAATTATTGTTATATTTTGAATTCTGTCAATTAAAAAAAAAGAAACTACAAAACGTCTAGAAGAAAACGTTGGTGGAAATCTTCATGACCTTGGGATAATTAAAGTTGTCTTAGATAGAATATAATAAGCACTAACAATAAAATTTTTAACTGATTTATAAAAATTAGAAACATAGACTCTCCAAAAGACACCATTAATGAAGTGAAAAGGAAAGCCATAGATGAGGAGAAAATATTTGTAATTTATTCACCTGACAAAGGTCTTATATCCAGAATATATACAGAACTCTTACAAGTATATAAGGAGACAAATGACCCATTACAATGGTTACCAATTTTTAAGTGGGCAAAAGATTGGAATAGACATTACATAAAAGAAGATACATGAATATCCAATAAGCACATGAAAATGTTCAACATTCTCATAAATGAAATGCAAATTAAAACAACAATGAAATATTACCACACACCCACTAGAATGGCTAATACTAAAAAGACTGAAAATCCCAAATACTGGAGGGAATATAAAGCAATTGGGACTGTCATACATTTCTGGTGAGAATATAAAATTATAAAACCACTTTGAGAAACAGTTTGACAGTTTCTTAGGAAATTGAACGTATACCTCCCCTATAACCCAACATTCTAGCCATAGGTATTCAACCAAAAAAAAAAATAAAGCATATGTCCATAAAAAGACTTGCATAGGTGTAGATCAACATGGAGGAGTAGAGGGATGTGGAGCTGGCCTCCTCCAACAAATGCATCAAAAATACATCTACATGTGGAACAATTCTCATGGAATACCTACTGAAAACCTGCAGAAGATCTCGTACAACCAAAACTGCAAGAACGATCCCCACATAACCAGGTAGGATGAAGGGGAAAGGGAGAAGAAAAGGAATCAGGACAGGAACTGTGCCCCTGGGAGGGAGCTGTGGAAGAGGAAATGTTCCCTAACCCTAGGAATCTCTTTCACCAGCTGAGAGGTCCACCCAGACAGATAGAGAGCTTCAGAGGCTTGAGAGGAGAGTGTGGGAGATGGCCTGTGCTCCACAGGGTAAAGAGAGGCCAGCACAGATGGTCCTGGTCACATCACCACCCTTCCCAGTGCAAGACATGTGCCTGTTGGTGTGCACAGTGACTGGGGCTTCAGGGAACAGACCCAGGGAGAGGATTTGATTTGGCTGCACAGAGACAGTCCAAAGGACGTGAAGTGTGGCCAGGGTGACAACTGGGTGTGCACACAGGACAAGCACAGGTCTGCCGTAGGAGCCCCATTGTCAACAAGGAAAGGGAGGGGGCAGGTCCACCTTAGCAGCCTCATTATCAGCATGCTCAGAGTGGGCATGGCTCTGGCCACCATGGATTTTGCGAACTTTGTGGGCATACACACTTGGAGGAGGGGCTGAAATCTGAGCTGATTACCGGCAATCCCTATGTGGATGCAGGGGCATGGCTTTGGTGGGTTTCCTCCTCAGCTTTTTGAGTGCACACATATGCCTGAGGGTTATCTGAGCCAATTTCTGGCACTACCATGGTGGAGGTGGCCCCCGAGGGCAACGCCAGCAACAGTGATCTTTGTGGGTGTGCACACCGGGTGGCAGGTGGCATCACAGAGTTGCACATCCCACTAGACACCTCCTGGGGAAGAATACACAGTGGCTCCTTTCCCAGAGGGAGCAGTCCAGTACCACCTACTTTACACTACAGCTTAGAATCAGATCTGGGGGCTTCTACTCCAACAGCTGGGGAGCAGATCCTGCCCCCAATGGGGATGTGACAACCACAGAGCAAAGAGGAGGCCCTGCCCAACATCCAGTTCAGGCTCTGGTCACCACAATGCCAACACACCCCTTATCAAGGGGACAAGGACAGCACACCCTGAGGAAAGACATAGTAAACATCCACACCAAAAACAACCCTCACACCAAAAATATTGGGTGCACACAGTCTACACAAGGTTGCTCCCACATGAAAACAGCCCTTTAAGACCACAGTAGATAACTGTTTCTCCTAAATTCACAGTCAGAGAAATATAAGTAAAATGAAAATGCAGAGGAACTATTCCCAATTAAAAGAACAAGAGAAATCTGCTGAAAGAACAAACAAAGAAACAGACTTCTCCAGTCTACCAGACCCCAAGTTCAAAAGGGAGATAAAAATGCTGAAGGAATTAAGAAAGACTATTGTTAGAAATGCAGACCACTGTAACAAGGAACTAGAAACTATAAAGACCACTCAAAATTAGACCACTCAATTACCAAGATGAAAACTGAGCTAAAGGCAATAGCAAACTAAATAATGCAGAAGAACAAATAAGTGATCTAAAAGACAGAATAATGGAAATCACCCAATCAGAACAGGAGACAGGGGACTTCCCTGGTGGTGCAGTGGATAAGACACCACGCTTCCAATGTAGGGGGCCTGGCTTCAATCCCTGGTCAGGGAACTAGATCCCACATGCATGCCACAACTAAGAGTTCATGTGCCGCAACTAAGGAGCCCATGTGCCTCAACTAAGGAGCCTACAAGCCACAACTAAAGAGCCTGCCTGACACAACTAAGATCTAGTGCAACTAAATAAATAAATAAATATTTTTTAAAAACAGAACAGACAGAAAGACATTTAGCAGCCCTGAGTGGCTTGCAGGATCTTAGTTACCCAATGAGGGATCAAACCCAGGCCCCTGGCAGTGGAAGCATGGAGTCCTAACCACTGGACTGCCAGGGAATTCCCCAGAAAGACAAATTTTTAAAAAATGAAATCAACATACAAGATTTATGGGATAATATGAAGCATGACAATCTACACATAATAGTAATCTCAGAAGGAGAAGAAAGAGAAAAGGGGATTAAAAATGTATTTGAAGAGGGCTTCCATGGTGGCACAGTGGTTGAGAGTCCGCCTGTCGATGTGGGGCAACGCGGGTTCATGCCCCAGTCCGGGGGCCTCCTGCGTGCCGCGGGGCAGCTGGGCCAGTGGGCCATGGCCACTGGGCCTGCGCGTCCGGAGCCTGTGCTCCACAGCGGGAGAGGCCACAGCGGTGAGAGGCCTGCATACCGCAAAAAAAAAAAAAAAAAAAAAATTGTATTTGAAGAAATTTTGCCTGAAAAATTCCCAAACCCAAAGAAGGAAAAAGATATCCAGGTAAAGGAAACACAGAGGATCCCAAACAAGATGAACCCAAGCAGACACACACCAAGGCATATCATAATTAAAATAGCAAAAGTTGTTAAAGAGAGGATTCCAAAGGCAGCAAGAGAAAAACAAAGAGTCAGTTTCAAGGGAACCCCCAGAAAGCTATCAGCTGATTTGTCTACAGAAACTTTGCAGGCCAGAGGGAGTGGCAAGATATATTCAAAATCCTGAAAGGAAAAAACCTGAAACCTGGGGTACTCTACCCAGCAAGATCACCATTTAGAATAAAAAGAGCAAGAAAGAATTTCTCAGATAAGCAAAAGCTAAAAGAATATAGAATAAACATATCCTAAAAGACATACTGAAAGGTTTTCTCTAAATAGAAAAGAACCAAGAATCTATGTGAAGGGGTAAACTACAGTGGGAAAGGCAAATATATAAAAGGATTTAAGATCATTTAAATAAGCTAATACATATATTTAAAAAAATTCTGTGAAAATAATTATAACTACAATGACCAGCAAAAGGATAAACATGAAGATTTAAAATAGAACATCAAAATCACAAAATGTGGGGGAGGGGAGTAAGAAAATATAGATCTTTTAGAATGTGTTTGAGCTTATATGACTACCAGTCTAAAGAAAGTATAGTTATGTTAACATAGTTGAAAGCCAGGGTAACCACAAATCAAAACATACATTAGATTCACAAAAACCAAACAGAAAGGAACTCAAGAATAATACAAAGGAAAACCATCAATTGATACAGCCACTATGGAGAACTGTATGGAGGTTCCTTAAAAAACTACAAATAGGGCTTCCCTGGTGGTGCAGTGGTTGAGAGTCCGCCTGCCGATGCAGGGGACATGGGTTCGTGCCCCGGTCTGGGAAGATCCCACATGCTGCGGAGCGGTTGGACCCATGAGCCATGGCCACTGAGCCTGCGCGTCCAGAGCCTGTGCTCCGCAACGGGAGAGGCCACAATAGTGAGAGGCCCGCGTACCACAAAAAAAAAAAAAAAAAAACTACAAATAGAACTACCATATGACCCAGCAATCCCACTACTGGGCATATACCCTGAGAAAACCACAATTCAAAAAGAGTCATGTACCAAAATGTTCATTGCAGCTCTATTTACAATAGCCCGGAGATGGAAGCAACCTAAGTGTCCATCATCGGATGAATGGATAAAGAAGATATGGCACATATATACAATGGAATATTACTCAGCCATAAAAAGAAACGAAATTGAGTTATTTGTAGTGAGGTGGGTGGACCTAGAGTCTGTCATACAGAGTGAAGTAAGTCAGAAAGAGAAAGACAAATACCGTATGCTAACACATATATATGGAATCTAAGAAAAAAAAAAGAAAGGTCATGAAGGACCTAGGGGTAAGATGGGAATAAAGACACAGACCTACTAGAGAATGGACTTGAGGATATGGGGAGGGGGAAGGGTAAGCTGTGACAAAGTGAGAGAGTGGCATGGACATGTATACACTACCAAACATAAAATAGATAGCTAGTGGGAAGCAGCCGCATAGCACAGGGATATCAGCTCGGTGCTTTGTGACCACCTAGAGGGGTGGGATAGGGAGAGTGGGAGGGAGGGAGACGCAAGAAGGAAGAGATATGGGAACATATGTATATGTATAACTGATTCACTTTGTTATAAAGCAGAAACTAACACACCATTGTAAAGCAATTATACTCCAATAAAGATGTAAAAAAAAAAAAGATGTGATGTATATATACACACACACACACACACACACACACACACACACACAATGGAATACTACTCAGCCATAAAAAAAGAATTAAATAATACCATTTGCAGCAGCATGGATGAACCTAAAGACTATACTACTAAGTGAAGTAAATCAGACAGAGACAGACAAGTATTATATGATATCAATTATATGTAGAATCTAAAAAATAGTACAACTGAACTTATTTATAAAACAGAAACAGACTCACAGACATAGAAAACAAACTTATGGTTACCAAAGAGGAAAGGGAGAGAGGGATAAATTAGGAGTATGGAATTAACAGATACATACTATTATATATAAAATAAAAAACAAGGATTCACTGTATAGCACAG